>NC_133330.1:225907620-226533177 GCF_042186555.1 Aquarana catesbeiana | reverse complement strand
CAATACAACCTATTTTTTTTCAAATTCTGACTCGGTTTGCAAGCGTTGTCTCGCAAGACGAGCAAGATTCAAGCCTCTGGGGTGTGCTTTACCGCATGTGGCCAGAGGTGCAGGGAACACCGGTGACGCTCGGAATCACTCTGAGACGCACTGAGACACTCAGTTCCCGAGTGCCTCGGAGTGTCTCTAAGCATCCCGAGTGTCTCCGGTGGTACTGCATACACCAGTAGTGAATGTGGAATGCATTATCTGAGTTTTCTTTGGTTCTAATGGGGAAACTCGCTTTGATATACGAGTGCTTTGGATTACAAGCATTCTTCTGGAATGAATTATACTCGTAATCCAAGGTACTACTGTATATGCAAGATCCAAAATAATCTCAGTGCTTATTCCATTACATTATTAACATATTCCAAGAGAACAAAGTTCTTAGTGCATAAATCAGTCACAAAAAAGTGAATTATGACAAAACCTTACTGTGTTCTTTCTTCTGTCTCCCTGGTTAAAACATACTGCACTCACCAGATGTTGTTTACTTCTTGATATAAAATAAGTCAAAATTAGTTTTTCCACCTGTGTGCCATGTGTTGGATAACAATGTATGATTAATGAAGGTCCATGGTCCCTTTAAGAACCAACTGATAGGTCTTTAGCCTTTTGGACTTTAATGTCCCGTACACACGGTCGGATTTTCCGATGGAATCCGACCGTGTGTGGGCTCCATCGGACATTTTCCATCAGATTTTCTGACACACAAAGTTTGAGAGCAGGCTATAAAATTTTCTGACAACAAAATCCGATTGCTTCAATTCCGACCGTGTGTGGACAATTCCGACGCACAAAGTGCCACGCATGCTCAGAAGAAATTCTGAGACGGAACAGCTCGGTCTGGTAAAATTAGCATTCGGAATGGATAGAGCACTTTCGTCACGCTGCAATGTAAAAAAATGGTTTAATGCAGCGAACTCACTTCTTCTTTATAATGCAGGAAGAACGAAGTAGTTTTGCTGCTGATATTCACACAGACTTCTCTCAAACTTCTTTCTTTATTATTTATCGTGATTCCCTCAATATATTATGATTTGTCACATCTGACCAAAAAGATATATCATTTTTGTTTGTGTTTTTTTTTTTTTGTGGTTTGTATTTTTTTCACGGCTGATCTTGTTTTTTTTTTTGTTTTTAGTTATTTAACATCCTGAATATTTTTGAGTGTGTTTTGTGTGTCAAGTTACCACAACACCATTATTATCTTGTATTATTTAATCTCAAGGAGGTTGCTTGGTGTTGTTGTCTCTTGTTAATTTCACATTGTATATTAGAAATGTACCTGCCTCCTCACAAACAAACTGTCATTTTTAAAGGAAAACACACATAGGCGAGTATAATTGAAACCAAAAAACCTTTATTAAGGAGTCACAAACAAAGAGGGAGGCAACTCTGGAGAAACAGCAGAAATTGGCGAAGCCTTGGACCCCCATGGCAAACATCAATTATTTTACAGCAAAATTGGTGGCCTGAGGAGGCCTTATCTAAGGGAGTGCAATCTGGTCCAGAAGTCCCAGAGATCTGGAAAGCAGCAGATGACATATGTGTCCCCAGGCTGTGGTCATACAAGAGGCTGCATCTTTTGCCAGACCAGACTGAACCCAGGCCATCACTCTCTGGTCTTCCTTCCACGCTTCCTTCCCGGCTGTGGCTCTGGTGTTGGAGATGTGGCAGGAGGAGGAGTAGGACCTGGAGGAGGAGGAGTAGGACCTGGAGGAGGAGGAGGAGGAATATGTGTGAGGTCTCAAATGTGGGTTGCACATGTTATTTGGCCCCTCAACCCCTTATTGAGAGCTTACAAAATTAAGAACTCACACAAGAGGCATTGGCCCTCCTCCATCTGCATCATTTTGCAGGCAGTTATGCCAGCAAAGTCCTCCTCCACATTGTGGGGTGTTCTGAGGGCCTCAGTAGCCTTCCAAAAGAGGCCTATGGCAGCCTCCTCCAGGTTACTCCTCTTCCTGCCACTTTTTCTTTGAAGGTGTAGGGGAGGGACCTGGATATCAGACAGCCTGCTTGGCCTGGCCACCTCCTGGCTGAGACTTCCCTGTGTATGAAAAAGGGACATTGTTTTAGTTTTTGTTTTTTTTTCAATCACAATCATAAATTAGCAATCCAAACTAACATCTATTTAACATCATTGATTGGACAACCAGAATTATTTACAAGAATGCTATACCTGGCTCAAGCTGGGCTCCTCCACATGTTGCTGCCTGGAAGGCCCAAGTTGGATGTCAGAAGCCTCAGCTGGGGGGAAGGAAGCATGGAAGGAAGAGTGGAGAGTGCTGGCCTGGGTTCAGTCTGACCTGCCAGAAAATGCAGCCTGTCATAATTCCACAGCCTGGGGACATAAATGTCATCTGCAGCTGCTGATCTCTGGGAATCCTTGACCTTCTTGTGCTCCCTTAGATGAGTGCTCCTCAGGCCACCAATTAGGATCTTCAAATAGGTGATGTCTGCCGTGTGGATCACCGTCTTCACAAATTCCAACAAATTATCCAGCGCCGACTTCCTCTTTGTTTGGTTCTTATATTCCGGGTGGTTTATCTGCCATAGACAGGGCAGCTCTCTGAACATATCAATGAAGATTGGCATAAAGTCCTTATCTTTCAAGATATCCATTTTCACTGCAAGACACAACACAAGACAAACCCTAATGTCAGCCTAAAGTCTTCTAAACTTGTGCAAATACAGGCCTCAATCTAGAAGCAGTATAGGCCCAATGTTAAATCTTACCTTCGCAAACACGATTGGTGCCTCCGTTACTCCTTCCTCCACTCACAGATCGTACGTACTACGCAAGCGTGTTACGCTTTATAGACACTGCGCATGCGTGAAACTCCGCCTGCCCCTGATGTTCTTTCTAGTCTATTCCCCGCCCATTCTCTTTCGGCACAGTGGGGGAAGAGCACATGGCGGTGTCTGATAATTACACCAACGAGGAGGAGGAGGAGGAAAGCCCGGAGCCAGAAACGTCCCGATCCAGAGGGAGACGATTTAAGGCATCAAATATGTCCTTTGGAGAGATGTTGGAGATGGTCAACATCCTGAAGAAGGCCGACTATGACGGGAAGTATGGACCTTACCCCAACCCCAATGTCCGAAAGGCCAAGATCATGGCGAAAGTGGTCAAGAGTCTGCACCGGAATTCCTGGGTACGACGATCAAAAGATCAGCTCGGGAAACGGTGGTCGGACCTCAAATTAAGAGAGCACGAGCAGTACAGAAAGATCCGTAGAGTGCTGCAGAAAAGTAAGTAGTTGTCCAGTGTTCCTATTCTTTATGTTTATTACGTTTGTGCTGCTCCATGTGCTTTTCTTAACTGTTATCCAGTTTAAAATGGCAACTTTCATGTTCATGGGAACATTATTTGTTCGTATAAAACATTGTTTGTTCGGCCTAGAAACCACCATTGTTTTGGCCATATGCATTTGCCCACATTTTTTATGGCCTACTTGTCTGCAAATAATTTGGTTGTGTAGATGGGTTTGTAACTAGAATGAAATGCAAACTAGATTCTGTGTAAGGAGAGGACACTCAGTAGCTGTTTACACATCTGGACACTGGAGCACTAGTGTGGGACACAAGAACACCCTTTTTATTAGGGGGCCCCACACAGGTGCTCCAGTGTATACTATAGGGGTGTCTCCATCTGTGAAGCTTGTACAAAACAGGTAAAGTATTAAGGCTTGACAAAGGACACTAAAAATTCTACATCTTGGAACTCTGCCAAAACAGACATTTGTACCCCACTTCCAAGCAATGTTTCATATTCCTATTTCTGCCATCAAATATCTGTGTGCTAAGTATACCTATTTTTTTTTTTACATAGGGGATAAAAGACTCGGAGGACACCCCTCATCCAAGGAGACCACAGACCCCCCACCTCTGGAAGAAGGGGAAATCCACCCAAGCCAAGCAGAGCAGGAGGAGGAAGACGTGGTGGAAATTGTCACCACATCAGGTGAGTGTCTGCGACCACAGGCTCAGGTAAGAGATGGATGCCGGCATATTTATAATACATGGTGTGTTTTTGTTTCTATCTTTTTAGGTGATCGTGATGTTGTGGATCCAGGGCATTTCACCTCGGAAAGTGCACAGATCCTGATTGGGGAGATCATGGGGTGTAATAGGGACTTGGAAAACATCCAGAAAAGCATCAATGATGTTCAAAAAAAATGAAGAACATCATTGATGTTTTAGGGAGAGTTTAAAACCCCTCAAAATCCCTATTTTTTTTGCGCTTTTTGTGAGCTAAAAATGTTTAGCATTTTTTGACATATTTGCGAAAAGCCAAATTTTGAAGAGGCACACAGTGTGTCAACATGTGCTATCTGCCATCACGGGAGATCAATGGATGCGTTTTGGGGGGGCAACCCCTTCCTCAATAATAAAGTAGCTGTGAGGAAGGGGTTGCACCCACAAAACATGTCCCTTGATCCCCCATGATGGCAGCTAGCACATGTTGACATTCAGCAATTGGTGTGCATCTTCAAAATTTGGCTTTTCTAGGGGTGACTTCACCCCATCTGAACGACGTATCAAACACAGTTTGTAAATACTCATGTCTGATATTGCCTTCAAGTTCCACCAAATGTGAACTTTGTAAGTTCAAGATTTGTGTCTTTCTTGTTGGTTTTAAACATGCCTGTTTTATCCTAAATGGACATTTCTACTTTTTCTAATGTGACCCCAAAAATTGTTATACGACAAACATGTTGGTTTGTTTTAAAAACATTTTCTAAATGCACATGTGATTGTGCTGGTATTAAAAAGATTGTTAATCAAGAATGTGTGGATTATTGTTTCAATGCTCCAAAACTTTTGTTGTGCTCTAATTGGTGTTTTCAGTGACAATGGGGGTTATTTCCTAAGGGCAAATCCACTTTGCACTACAAGTGCAGTTTCAAGTGCACTTGTAGTGCAAAGTGTCTTTGCCTTTAGTAAATAACACCCAACAATGCTTTGTAATGTTACACAATCATACCATTTTCAGGACTCACCACATTTCTGTCAGGGTCAGCTAAAAGAAACACAAGCAGTAAATGTCAACAAAGATTTTAGTAGTTAAATTCTTTTTTTTATTTGAAAAAGGTTTCAGACATTGTCTGGCATATTGATAGCCCCCCTACCCGCAAAGTATTCAAGGTATCTTAGCCGGACATCACGGGCACTCAGGGGGGCAAGCCAGGATGGCCACTTTCAAGCGCTGTCAGGGTTGGTTCATTTTGAATTCCAGCCTCAGGCCCAACTGAGCCAGCATAGTTGGCAGAATGTTGCCGTAAAAAGTTGTGTAGAACACAGCACGCCAGGATAATATGATTCAGTTTATACTCCACCATGTGTATGGGTGTAAGAAATAGGCGGAACCGGCTGGCCATGATTCCAAACGTGTTCTCCACCACTCTTCTGGCTCTGGCCAGCCGATAATTAAAAACCTTCTGATCTGGGGTGAGGGTCCTCATCGGGAATGGTCGCATAAGATGGTCCCCCAGCGCAAACGCTTCATCTGCAATGAAGACGAATGGGTGTCCTTCCACTTTGTCTTCTGGAGGTGGCAAGTCCAAGCTGCCATTCTGGAGACGCCTGTAGAACTCCGTCTGGGCGATGACTTCATCATCGGACATCTGGCCATTCTTCCCCACGTCCACATACAGGAACTCGTAAGTAGCCAACACCACCGCTAACATCACAATACTATTGAACCCCTTATAGTTGAAATAGTATGACCCCGAGTTGGGTGGTGGGACGATGTGGATGTGTTTCCCATCAATTGCCCCTCCACAGTTAGGAAAGTCCTACCGCTCGGCAAAGTGGGAGGTCACAGTCTGCCATTCCTGTGGCATGGAAGGAAACTGTAGAGTCAAACAACAAAAACAAATTAGTCTTTTCGCACATAAACAGGGAAAGCAGATTAGACACAAACATTCTTGCCCAACATCAAGATAACATTTATTTGAGGGAGTTTTTAAAGACCGAAGTATAAGGTACACCTATCAGATTACCCCTACCCCACCCCCTCTCATGGGCCATTTCTAACATTATAGGGGGGGACTCTTGGACAGGTAACCCTCTCCACTTCATTGAGAGATGAATGCCTAAATAATGGGTATTACTTTGGCCAGCCCCTCCTTAGTTACACTATTGTCAGCCCACTGGACAGGTAAGAAGTGTCATAATACAAAGATATAAATACACATTGTACACATTTTAGCACATTTGGACATTCTGCTATTACCTATCAAGATAATAATAGGATACCAAAACTTTAAACAGTACCATTTGAAAGTATACAGGCAGGCCCTTGCACTACATGCTTTGGGGAATTCATCCATACATCTGACCACAAAAGAGATGGGTATAGTGTGTATGGGTTTGGCAAAGTCAGCAGATAGATGATTGAGGATAGATAGAGAATTGGTATCAGCTGACTTAGCAGTTGGGGGGAGGGAGGGTTCCAAATGATTTGGGGACCCCCAAAAAAAGCCTCTGGCACTCTGCCTGAATTTAAAGCACAAATCACATTTTTACACCTTTTAGGGGGTGTTTGGGGTAAAGCACTACTATGGAGCTGATAAAATACATTGCTAAGTGACTACATGAGGTGACTATAGGGCCAGGAGACCATGCTGGGGAGGTAGGTGAAGGCAAATATGTATGAAGGACAAAAAAAATAATTACAAAAAAATCCAGCATGCATGAGGACAAAGGGGACGTTCACAGCATATTCAAATCACGGTAATTAGGGAATGAGGAAAGAAATACAATATATTATCAAACATTAAATACAATAAAATGTGAGATTAAAGCATAAAAATCTTACCTTCATATACTCCTTCTGCAGGACCTGGATGATGGCAGAACAGGTCTCCGGGATAATGATCCCCAGAGCCTGGGGGGAGATGCCTGTCGAGAACTTGAGGTCCTGCAGGCTTCTCTCCATCGCCAAGTACCGCAGGGTGGTGACTAGCCTCTGCTCCAGAGTGATGGCTTGCCTCAGGCAGGTATCCTGCCTGCTAATATAAGGGGTCAGCAAAGCTAACAAACGGTGAAATACGGGGTCCGTCATCCTGAGAAAGTTCCTGAAATCATCAGGATTATTCTCACGGATCTCACGGAGCAAAGGCATATGACAGAACTGGTCACGCTGAAGCAACCAATTCTTGGTCCATGAGCTCCTCCCCACCCTGTTCATGGACTGAACTTGTGTCAAGGTCAGGACCCCAACACCAAGCCCCCGCACAGCACGAACTCTACGATGAGTACGTATACGCAACATGGCTAGAAAACGGTCGGCTGCACAGAACGAAGTAACAGAACGCACTGAAGAACAGCAAAGCCTGTGAAGAGCGACATGAAAAACAGTAACGAACAAACAAGAACACAATGATAAATCAATGGTACTCGTTGCATGCACTGAAGAGCAGATACAAACCCACAAGCACAAACTGAACAGCAGAAAACGATCTGAAAACCACGAGTCTGAAAAAGCGTGAATCGTCTCTCACCAAACTTTTACTAACACGAGATTAGCAAAGGGTGCCGTGCTTGGTTCTGAGCTGGCCTTTTCTAGTCTCGTCCTACGTGGTGTATGTCACTGCATTCTTGGAGATCGGAAATTCCAACAACTTTGTGCGCACGTGTGTACGCAAGACAAGTTTGAGCCAACATCTATTGAAAAAAATCCATGGAATTTGTTATCGGAATGTCCAATCAATGTCCGACCGTGTGTACGGGGCATAAGACACTCCTGTCCCTTTAAGGTGCTCTATGGCGTCAAGTAGGGATGAGCCGAACACCCCCCTGTTCGGTTCGCACCAGAACATGCGAACAGGAAAAAAGTTCGTTCGAACACGTGAACACCGTTAAAGTCTATGGGACACGAACATGAATAAACAAAAGTGCTAATTTTAAAGGCTTATATGCAAGTTATTGTCATAAAAAGTGTTTGGGGACCTGGGTCCTGCCCCAGGGGACATGGATCAATGCAAAAAAAAGTTTTAAAAACGGCCGTTTTTTCAGGAGCAGTGATTTTAATAATGCTTAAAGTCAAACAATAAAAGTGTAATATCCCTTTAAATTTCGTACCTGGGGGGTGTCTATAGTATGCCTGTAAAGGGGCGCATGTTTCCTGTGTTTAGAACAGTCTGACAGCAAAATGACATTTTGAAGGAAAAAACTTATTTAAAACTACCCGCGGCTATTGCATTGCCGACAATACACATAGAAGTTCATTGATAAAAACGGCATGGGAATTCCCCAAAGGGGAACCCCAAACCAAAATTAAAAAAAAAAAATGACGTGGGAGTCCTCCTAAATTCCATACCAGGCCCTTCAGGTCTGGTATGGATATTAAGGGGAACCCCGGCCAAAATTAAAAAAAAAAAATGACGTGGGGTTCCCCCTAAATTCCATACCAGACCCTTCAGGTCTGGTATGGATTTTAAGGGGAACCCCGCGCCAAAAAAAAAAAAAAAACGGCGTGGGGTCCCCCCAAAAATCCATACCAGACCCTTATCCGAGCACGCAACCTGGCAGGCCGCAGGAAAAGAGGGGGGGACGAGAGTGCGGCCCCCCCTCCCTCCTGAACCGTACCAGGCCACATGCCCTCAACATTGGGAGGGTGCTTTGGGGTAGCCCCCCAAAACACCTTGTCCCCATGTTGATGAGGACAAGGGCCTCATCCCCACAACCCTGGCCGGTGGTTGTGGGGGTCTGCGGGCGGGGGGCTTATCGGAATCTGGAAGCCCCCTTTAACAAGGTGACCCCCAGATCCCGGCCCCCCCCTGTGTGAAATGGTAAGGGGGTACATAAGTACCCCTACCATTTCACGAAAAAAGTGTCAAAAATGTTAAAAATGACAAGAAACAGTTTTTGACAATTCCTTTATTTAAATGCTTCTTCTTTCTTCTATCTTCCTTCATCTTCTGGTTCTTCTGGTTCTTCTGGCTCTTCTGGTTCTTCCTCCGGCGTTCTCGTCCAGCATCTCCTCCGCGGCGTCTTCTATCTTCTTCTCCTCGGGCCGCTCCGCACCCATGGCATGGGGGAGAGGCTCCCGCTCTTCTCTTCTTCTTTTCTTCTCTTCTTCTCTTCTTCATTTTCTTCTCCGGGCCGCTCCGCAATCCATGCTGGCATGGAGGGAGGCTCCCGCTGTGTGACGGCGCTCCTCGTCTGACAGTTCTTAAATAACGGAGGGGGCGGGGCCACCCGGTGACCCCGCCCCACTCTGACGCACGGTGACTTGACGGGACTTCCCTGTGACGTCACGGGGAATGCCACAGGGAAGTCCCGTCATGTCCCGTGCGTCAGAGGGGGGCGGGGTCACCGGGTGGCCCCGCCCCCCGTTATTTAAGAACTGTCAGACGAGGAGCGCCGTCACACAGCGGGAGCCTCCCTCCATGCCAGCATGGATTGCGGAGCGGCCCGGAGAAGAAAATGAAGAAGAGAAGAAGAGAAGAAAAGAAGAAGAGAAGAGCGGGAGCCTCCCCCCATGCCATGGGTGCGGAGCGGCCCGAGGAGAAGAAGATAGAAGACGCCGCGGAGGAGATGCTGGACGAGAACGCCGGAGGAAGAACCAGAAGAGCCAGAAGAACCAGAAGATGAAGAAAGATAGAAGAAAGAAGAAGCATTTAAATAAAGGAATTGTCAAAAACTGTCTCTTGTCATTTTTAACATTTTTGACACTTTTTTCGTGAAATGATAGGGGTATAAGTACCCCCTTACCATTTCACACAGGGGGGGGGCCGGGATCTGGGGGTCACCTTGTTAAAGGGGGCTTCCAGATTCCGATAAGCCCCCCGCCCGCAGACCCCCACAACCACCGGCCAGGGTTGTGGGGATGAGGCCCTTGTCCTCATCAACATGGGGACAGGGTGTTTTGGGGGGCTACCCCAAAGCACCCTCCCATTGTTGAGGGCATGTGGCCTGGTACGGTTCAGGAGGGAGGGGGGGCCGCACTCTCGTCCCCCCCTCTTTTCCTGCGGCCTGCCAGGTTGCGTGCTCGGATAAGGGTCTGGTATGGATTTTTGGGGGGACCCCATGCCGTTTTTTTTTTGGCGCGGGGTTCCCCTTAAAATCCATACCAGACCTGTAGGGTCTGGTATGGAATTTAGGGGGAACCCCACGTCATTTTTTTTTTTTAATTTTGGCCGGGGTTCCCCTTAATATCCATATCAGACCTGAAGGGCCTGGTATGGAATTTAGGGGGACTCCCACGTCATTTTTTTTTTTTAAATTTCGGTTCGGGGTTCCCCTTTGGGGAATTCCCATGCCGTTTTTATCAATGAACTTCTATGTGTATTGTCGGCAATGCAATAGCCGCGGGTAGTTTTAAATGAGTTTTTTCCTTCGAAATGTCATTTTGCTGTCAGATTGTTCTAAACACAGGAAACATGCGCCCCTTTACAGGCATACTATAGACACCCCCCAGGTACGAAATTTAAAGGGATATTACACTTTTATTGATTGACTTTAAGCATTATTAAAATCACTGCTCCTGAAAAAATGGCCGTTTTTAAAACTTTTTTTTGCATTGATCCATGTCCCCTGGGGCAGGACCCAGGTCCCCAAACACTTTTTATGACAATAACTTGCATATTAGCCTTTAAAATTAGCACTTTTGATTTCTCCCATAGACTTTTAAAGGGTGTTCCGCAGCATTCGAATTTGCCGCGAACACCCCAAATTGTTCGCTGTTCGGCGAACTTGCGAACAGCCAATGTTCGAGTCGAACATGAGTTCGACTCGAACTCGAAGCTCATCCCTAGTGTCAAGGATCATAATGGGTAGTGTAGTAAGTTTATTAAAAACTCTCATAAAAATTGTTATCATTGGGTCTCTAAGTGTCTCTATACAAGGAAGGGCAATTATGGCTGGTGAGAAGGGCCAGCAGGGTGTTGTACAACTTCCTTAAAGAAATCATAGCACTCTGCCTCAGTACTCCTCTCAAGAACCCTCAGCCCTGTTGCAAGCAGAGGGCTGGTTGTTGGAATGAGTTTTGAACCTATCAAAATACCTTGATGGGTGGATGCCAGTTTGGAGAAAAGGGTGTGCTTGCATGTCGACTGCCCCATGTAATGTCTATATTTGAGGCTGAGCTTCTATTAATGAAGGAATTGAAATCCAAGGAGTAAAAAAGTGATAGGACAGTAAGGCTAGGGAGAGAAAGGCTAGATAATGCTGGACATCCTCCACCAAGGAAATAAGGAAATGATTAAGCAATTTCAGCTTTGAGCAAATAATTTTACCTATTCTATTCTATCTATTTTTTAGAATGTGTTTTCTCTATATAATATATCGTAAACAAGAAAAAATACCAACCACTTAGGCTTTAGCAATGACTTTTCTCTTCAGCCCCCAGGACATGTCTAGTGTGTAAAGAGCTTGAAGAGGTCAAAATAAGCTTACAGCTGCAGCTCACTTTCTGTAAAAGTAATCTGGGTGGTCACTTTTACATAACTTGTGGGTGGCACCCCTTGCTCCATAGTTCCCAAGGTCTCCTGCTCCTCCTGGGAATCAAGAACCCAGGGCCACCGTCAGGAAGGTGAGTGTGAGAAGTTTGGGGAACATCTGTTCCCCAATCTCTTCTGCTGATTGTGAACCCTAAAATCTTCACCCCAAGCATTTTTGCTTCACTACTGTAAAAATCCAAGATGAAAGGCCAGGTAAACAGTGGATAAAGCATAGGTCTTAGCAAAAGTGCAGGTAAGGCATCATGGGCCTAATAGACCACTGATGAATTTATAAAGAGTACCTTTCACCTGCTATCACATGTTAGCTCCATTAGGGGGGCATGTTAGCTCCATTGTGATAGCATTGAAGTTAAAGCGGAGTTTCACCCAAAAATGAAACTTCTGCTTCAATTGATGGTGATCCCCTGACATGCCACATTTGGCATGACATTTTTTTGGGGGGGAGCGAGTACCCTATTTTTAGAGGCACCCAGCTCCCACTTCCTCCCCTGTCACAGCGGCGCCAGTAGGAAGATCACCTCTCCCCCTCCCTGCAATCTTCTGGGACATCACAGGTCCAACAAGATTGCACGGCCATTCACAGCACAGCTCGCACATGTGCAGTGCACACCCGGCTGTGAAGCCACAGCCGGGCACCCACAGTTAGAATGCCGACGATGCGGAGAGGAGGGGGAGAGGAGCGGGGCTTCATGCGCCCCATCGCTGGACCGTGGGACAGGTAAGTGTCTGATTATTAAAAGTCAGCAGCTACACTTTTTGTAGCTGCTAACTTTTAAATGGATGGAACTCCACTTTAAGAGAAAACAGTGTTAGAAATAAAATATAATAAAATACATAACATTACAAAAAAAATAAAAAATAAAGGCACCCCTGTCACCCACACATACAAATGCAAATACATATGTAGGGTGTGTATGTAAATGATTGTGCAACACAATATATATTGAATATACAGTGGGGACGGAAAGTATTCAGACCCCCTTAATTTTTTCACTCTTTGTTATATTGCAGCCATTTGCTAAAATTATTTAAGTTCATTTTTTTCCTCATTAATGTACACACAGCACCCCATATTGACAGAAAAACACAGAATTGCTGACAGAATTGTTCTGAAGATTTATTAAAAAAGAAAAACTGAAATATCACATGGTCCTAAGTATTCAGACCCTTTGCTCAGTGTTTAGTAGAAGCACCCTTTTGATCTAATACAGCCATGAGTCTTTTTGGGAAAGATGCAACAAATTTTTCACACCTGGATTTGGGGATCCTCTGCCATTCCTCCTTGCATATCCTCTCCAGTTCTGTCAGGTTGGATGGTAAACGTTGGTGGACAGCCATTTTTAGGTTTCTCCAGAGATGCTCAATTGCTCAATTGGGTTTAAGTCAGGGCTCTGGCTGGGCCATTCAAGAACAGTCACGGAGTTGTTGTGAAGCCACTCCTTCGTTATTTTAGCTGTGTGCTTAGGGTCATTGTCTTGTTGAAAGGTAAACCTTCCACCAAGTCTGAGGTCCTGAGCACTCTGGAGAAGGTTTTCTTCCAGGATATCCCTGTACTTGGCCACATTCATCTTCTGCAGCATTCATCTTCTGCATCTGCAGCTGAAAAACACCCCCATAGCATGATGCTGCCACCACCATGCTTCACTGTTGGAAATGTATTGGACAGGTGATAAGCAGTAAAAAAGGTATAAAATAATAAGTGTGGCGCTAAAAGATGTACGTTATTGGGCAAAACCAGACCGAATATTATCTGAAAGGCAGTATGCGCAATAAAGTATATTAATGAAAATAGATCGTATAAGAACTGTTCATTGACACTAGCAGAAACAAATAAACAATATAAACCTAAAGGTATATAGGTGGGCCATATAAATGAATCATATATAGACTATTATTTAACACCAAGTGAAAAAAATGGCACAACAATGTGTGTGGGTAAAAAAAGAAAAAAAAAGGAGAACTACAAATCCCAGCAATAGGGAGGAGCAGTTCTATGTATGTGGACCAAAAATGTGAGGTTATTAAGCGTCACAAAATTGCGCTACACACAAATGGGATTAAACGTGTGGTGAGGAAATAAACATAAAAAATAGTGAACACATAAACTGCTAATGAAACTAAAAGTCCATCCTGAACTCATAGGTAAATGATATAACTCAAAGTCCAAATAGTGCAATTTGGAACGGTCAACTGCAGCCGGAATTAGTGATGGAGGACCATTAAATCCGAGATTGGCATCCACAAGATAGGGTATCAGACATCTGTATGAAAGGGGTAAGCATAAATACCCTTACCAGCAGTGGTGGACTCCCAGCCAACGACTTGGGAGTCAGACAGGCTTGTAATGGAGCAGGGGGAGTAGCTCCTGGTTCTCAACATCTGAAGATGATGGAGGGATGGCAACACTCACCGACCCAACTTCTCTGATCTCACTGACCTATAGCTTCGAAGATGTCAGTGGAAGATGCTCATTGAGGGTCCAGCTCCATGGACAAGATGTCAGTCCTCAAAAGTAAAAGGATAAAAACGAAGACTTCTCCATAGTGTTAATCAGCTTGTAACCAGCTTTATTGAAACAAAGTGATAAAAACACTCTGGCTCTTCAAAAAAGAGTAAAAAGTTTAAAAGCGCTATGATACAAATGGTGGCAAAACAGGCATAACAGACCCTACGCGTTTCGTCCAATGGGACTTCAACTGGGGTATATGCCCGTCTGCCACTGGTGCCTGTATATATATATATATATATGTAAAGTAATAATAAACAAATGATAACAGCTGTTCGCGCCATGAATGCCGTCATTTCTGGGTTACAGGAAAATGGCGTCCGCATCCATCATGATCCAATCATAATGGTTCTAAAGTGGGCCAGTAGCCAAGCTTCAGTGTGGATAACCCAATCAAAATAGTGCCGCGGACCGCGTCACCCTACGTCCAAGGGCGCATAGGTCAGGTGATGCCCCCCCCCCATAAAACATCGAGCCGGGAGATGAAACGTCCAATCGTACGCGTCCCTCCCCGCAACCTATCACAGAGAACAAGGGTGAAGTACAACCTCCAATACGGGAGTGCGGTGAGGTACTTCACCCTTGTTCTCTGTGATAGGTTGTGGGGAGGGATGCGTACGACTGGACGTTTCATCTCCCGGCTCGATGTTTTATGGGAGGGGGGACATCACCTGAACTATGCGCCCTTGGACGTAGGGTGACGCGGTCCACGGCACTATTTTGATTGGGTTATCCACACTGAGGCTTGACTACTGGCCGACTTTAGAACCATTATGATTGGATCATGATGGATGCGGACGCCATTTTCCTGTAACCCGGAAATGACGGCATTCATGGCGCGAACAGCTGTTATTATTTGTTTATTATTACTTTACATATATATACAGGCACCAGTGGCAGACGGGCATATACCCCAGTCGAAGTCCCATTGGACGAATCGCGTAGGGTCTGTTATGCCTGTTTTGCCACCATTTGTATCATAGCGCTTTTAAACTTTTTACTCTTTTTTGAAGAGCCAGAGTGTTTTTATCACTTTGTTTCAATAAAGCTGGTTACAAGCTGATTAACACTATGGGGAAGTCTTCGTTTTTATCGCTTTACTTTTGAGGACTGACATCTTGTCCATGGAGCTGGACCCTCAATGAGCATCTTCCACTGACATCTTTGAAGCTATAGGTCAGTGAGATCAGAGAAGTTGGGTCGGTGAGTGTTGCCATCCCTCCATCATCTTCAGATGTTGAGAACCAGGAGCTACTCCCCCTGCTCCATTACAAGCCTGTCTGACTCCCAAGTCGTTGGCTGGGAGTCCACCACTGCTGGTAAGGGTATTTATGCTTACCCCTTTCATACAGATGTCTGATACCCTATCTTGTGGATGCCAATCTCGGATTTAATGGTCCTCCATCACTAATTCCGGCTGCAGTTGATCATTCCAAATTGCACTATTTGGACTTTGAGTTATATCATTTACCTATGAGTTCAGGATGGACTTTTAGTTTCATTAGCAGTTTATATGTTCACTATTTTTTATGTTTATTTCCTCACCACATGTTTAATCCCATTTGTGTGTAGCGCAATTTTGTGACGCTTAATAACCTCACAACATTTTGGTCCACATACATAGAACTGCTCCTCCCTATTGCTGGGATTTGTAGTTCTCCTTTTTTTACCCACACACATTGTTGTGCCATTTTTTTCACTTTAGGTGTTAAATAATAGTCTATATATGATTCATTTATATGGCCCACCTATATACCTTTAGGTTTATATTGTTTATTTATTTCTGCTAGTGTCAATGAACAGTTCTTATACGATCTATTTTCATTAATATACTTTATTGCGCATACTGCCTTTCAGATAATATTCGGTCTGGTTTTGCCCAATAACGTACATCTTTTAGCGCCACACTTATTATTTTATACCTTTTTTACAATTTGTCTGATTGTTGTGTTGGCCGCTTTGCCCTCTGGTTGGCGCACTATTATTTTTGATTTTTTAGGTGATAAGCAGTGCCTGGTTTTCTCCACACATACTGCTTAGAATTAAGGCCAAAAAGTTCTATCTTGATCTCATCAGACCAGAGAATCTTATTTCTCACCATCTTGGAGTCCTTCAGGTGTTTTTTTAGCAAACTCCATGCAGGCTTTCATATGTCTTGGACTGAGTAGAGGCTTCCGTCGGGCCACTCTGCCATAAAGTCCCGACTGATGGAGGGCTGCAGTGATGGTTGACTTTCTACAACTTTCTCCCATCTCCCAACTGCATGTCTGGAGCTCAGCCACAGTGATCTTTGGGTTCTTCTTTATCTCTCTCACCAAGGCTCTTCTCCCCCGATAGCTGAGTTTGGCTGGACGGCCAGCTCTAGGAAGGGTTCTGGTCGTCCCAAACATCTTCCATTTAAGGATTACGGAGGCCACTGTGCTCTTAGGAACCTTAACCACTTGCCGCCCGCCATATAGCAAAATGACGGCGGCAAAGTGGTTTCATTATCCTGACCGGACGTCATATGATGTGATCAGGATAATGAGCTGCTGCGCGCCTCCGGGGTCGTGCATCGTGGCGATCGTTGTTGCGGGGTGTCAGTCTGACACCCCGCAACACCAATCTAGGTAAAGAGTCTCTTTACCACGTGAAGAGACTCTTTACCACGTGATGAGCTGTGTCCAATCCTGGCTGATCATGATGTAAATAGGAAGAGCCGGTGAACGGCTTTTCCTCACTTGCGTCTGACAGACGCAAGTAGACAGGGGGGGTCTGTGCTGATTGTTTATCAGCACAGCCCCCCCTCGGATCCCACCCAGGACCACCAGGGAAGCCGTCCAGGACCACCAGGATGGCCACCACACTGGTATGCCCCCTAGACCCCCAGGGAAATACCAATATGTGCCCAGGCAGCTGCCAATCAGTGCCCACTCCAATGCCTACCACTGCCAGTGCCACCAGGGATGCCTATCGGTGCCTCTTATCAGTGCCGCCTATCAGTGCCGCCTATCAGTGCCCAGCAGTGCCACCTATCAGTGCCACCCTAGCAGTGCCCAGCAGTGCCACCTTTCATTGCCCATCAGTGTCCCCTATCAGTGCCCATCAGTGCCATCCAGTGCCACCCATGAGTGCTCAGCAGTGCTGCATATCAGTGCCACCCATCAGTGCTGCCTACCAGTGCTCATCAGTGCCGCATATCAGTGTCCATCATCAGTGCCCGTCAGTGCCTGCTCATCGGTGCCGCCGTATCAGTGCCTGTCAGTGCCGCCTTATCAATGTCCATCAGAGAATGAGAAAACTTACTTATTTGCAAATTTTTTTAACAGAAACAAAAGCAAAACTTTTATTTTTTTCAAAATTTTTTAGCAAAAAATAAAAACCGCAGAGGTGATCAAATACCACCAAAAGAAAGCTCTATTTGTGGGAAAAAAATGATAAAATTTTCGTTTGGGTACAGTGTAGCATGTCCACGCAATTGTCATTCAAACTGCGACAGCACTGAAAGCTGAAAATTGGTCTGGGCAGTAAGGTGTATAAGTGCCCTGTATTGAAGTGGTTTTTGTAACCTTGGCCAGATCTGTGCCTTGCCACAATTCTGTCTCTGAGCTCTTCAGGCAGTTCCTTTGACCTCATGATTCTCATCTGCTCTGACATGCACTGTGAGCTGTAAGGTCTTATATACAGGTGTGTGGCTTTCCTAATCAAGCCCAATCAGTATAATCAAACACAGCTGGACTCAAATGAAGGTGTAGAACCATCTCAAGGATGATCAGAAGAAATGGAAAGCACCTGAGTTTAATATTTGAGTGTCACAGCAAAGGGTCTGAATACTTAGGACCATGTGATATTTCAGTTTTTCTTTTTTAATAAATCTGCAGAACAATTCTGTCAACAATTCTGTGTTTTTCTGTCAATATGAGGTGCTGTGTGTACATTAATGAGGGAAAAAATGAACTTAAATGATTTTAGCAAATGGCTGCAATATAACAAAGAGTGAAAAATGTAAGGGGGTGTGAATACTTTCCGTCCCCACTGTCTATTAATAATATAATATAATATTGAATATCGCTTTACACCTGAAGTGAGAGAAATACTTCCAGGTCCCTCATTTATGGTTAACCCCAAACTAATGAGCTGTAAAAGTATTCAAATGTCATATGTCAGGGGGAGGAGCTGTGGACCAAGATGGCCGCTCAGTAAGATCGTGAGGCTGACATGCTGCAGATGCCGGAGGTTTGTTTGGTCGGCGTACATACCTAACCTCGCATTGCTGCTTACTTCCCTTGATATCCCCTCTATCTTACCTCAGTCCAGAGAATATGGAAGTGGCTGGAGGAGACCGGGAGGATCGTGAGGGATCAAGCCTGTGGGGTGCCGTGATGTAGCCGAGGACGGAGCCAGGTGATGGCGAGTGAGTCCAGGTGGGAGCTCCTGTGTGTCGGCGTAAGCAGAAAGCAGAGGCAGCTCACTTTGGGATGCGCACTCTAGCGGGGACCTAGTGAACGAACGGTAGTGATCAGGAGGATCCCAGAGAACTCTGAGGCCAATAATAAAAGACCGAAGGGAAAGCTGCCTAGACAAAATATCACACAGCGTTTAGGACAACTGCGAAGCAACAGGTACAATTATGGAAATACTATGAAGAATATCATGCTTTAATACATACGAAAATGTTCATATAAAAGGACATAAATGGCCCAAGTTGATGAGAATTAATGCTCAAGATAGGACAACTAAAATATATCTGAGATAAATCTATTTTTTTCGTAGATTTGATAAATATTTGAAGGACTAGAAGGACTTTATAAAAACAGGTTTATCCCAATACATATCAAAATTACAAGACGATATAGGGGGACGATTCAGTACATTATAACCTACAGAAGAGTCTTGTAGAGAGCAAAAAGAAAGAGGTAGGCTTTGATAATGGCTGCAAATCCATCAGCCACTTGGTGAAAGGGAAGGAGGGGAGGAAAAAGAAAGAGAAGTGATATGGTGCCCAAGAAAGGCAATAAAACACTGCAACCTACAACTCAACTAACACAAGCACTACAGACATCTCAGGAATTATCAAATATAGTGGAATCATCCGCAACATCTAGATCGTCAGGGGAGGAACAAGTAAGCCACTCTAGAAAGAGCTCACCTATTGATATAACAGGTTCAATAATAGAACAAAAGGAAGAGGATGAAGAAAAATGGGATATGAGAACATATATTTGATCTCTCCCGACCAGGTTAGATATGGATCAATATGTGCATAGACTGGAAAAGTCATATCAAGTGGAAATACAAGAGCTTAAAACATATACGAAAAACACACAAGAAAAAATGGACATAATAGATACAAGAGTGTCAAATATGGAACAAGAACTGATAAAAGTAAAGGAGAAAATCCAGGAGCAAGATAAACAACTAAAGCAAACAATAAATATCTTAGATGAGCAGGAAAATAGAAATAGAAGAAGCAACATAAGAATTTGAGGAATAAATGAAAATGTGAGCTCAAAAGAATTGACAACAACACTGCAGAAGATATTTCAGGAAATAGTTCAGGATCTTGACGCAAATGAGTTAATAATCGATCGTGCACATAGAATGACAGGATCAAGGAGACCAGACCCTAGCAAACCACGTGACGTTATTTGTAAAATGCATTACGCTCAAAGGACAAAATTATGTTTGCTGCACATCAAAATAAAAATATTCAATATGAAGGAGAACCAATAATATTTTTCCAGGACTTATCAAAATCTACATTGGACCGGAAAAGAGCATTAAAGCCCCTTTTGGAACAATTAATAAAGAAAAATCTCCAATATAGATGGAAATTTCCATTTCAACTACAAGTTCAACAGTATCATACAGGGACCTGGAGGCTCTACCGGAGTTCTTAGCAACTTTTAAAATCCCGGAAGTAAAATTACCAGATTGGCCCATTTCATATGTGAAAACATTTAAAAAATCATAAGTGGAACCAAGTAGATGAGAGAAGGGGGGAAGGGACGGAAAAGAGAGGAGGTGATAACGACACAATATTATAAGGGTTATAGAATAAGTAAAGTAAACGTACACAGTATGTAAAGGAAAAGAGGAACAGAAGGGGGAAAGAAAGCAGGGAATTTTTTTTTTTCTTCACACTATTAGGCACTAGAACAATATGGAGTATTTTGTTGTAACTCAAAGAATTATAAGAGGAATACATTTTTAATATTGAGGTCACAGTAGGGGACACACTGATGGGTGGGAGGCTGCGGTTATGGTATAGGTGGTATATATTTTTCTAATAAATTATGCATTGGATTTTTTTTTTCTTTCACAATATTAGATAATGGTGTATTACGGAATACTATGTTGCAATTTGAAGATTATAAGGAGGAATATATTTTTATATTTTTAACACTGAGGTAATTTGGTGATATGAGGGGATACAAAGTCGAAATTTTTATTTTTTTTTACATGGTAATGAGTAGGTTGTTAACAGCTTTTTAAAATTAATATATATTGGATCACTGGAACATTTGGATGTAACACAGGGATCAAAGAGATGAAGTTGAAATAATATATCAAACACTGGAATGGTATGAATTATATGAAAAATAGTTTTTTTTTTTTCTCTCAACAGAGTGCTGTGTTACAATATGTTCTATGATGTGTTATGGTGTAACATAAGGGAAGGGATTAATAAGAATAGGAGGGAAGGGAAAAAAAGAAAAAGAAAGGGGAGGAAAGATCATATAAAAATGTATTAATAAGTAGTTTATCCCCCCTTCTTCCCCTTTTATCCTGCCTTTTCGGCCCCCAACCCCGATGTCCTCAGTAATTCTGAGGTGTTGGGGGAAGGGGGTGAGGGGGTGGAGGGAATGGAAATAACAATAAGAGGATATGGTTTAAAAGGTATGTAGTAATAAAAGTAAAAAATGTTTAAAGAGGAGGTATGAGAAAAGGAATAAGGAAGATAGAAAGGAAGGTAAATAATTAGTAATTAAAACGCGGCACGCGGGCCAACGACCGAGCGGTAAATCTTGATCATCAGTCTCGGTTTCCCCCTTAATAAGGAACTTTTAGTAAGATAGACTTTATATAAGTCAAATAGATTTAGGATAGATTGAGCGGTGAGAGAGATTGAGAGTGTATAGTGTGAGGTGTTTAGGAGAGGAAGTGGTGTGAGGGAGTGATATATATATATATTTTTTTTTTATGGGTGGGGTAAAATTCTGTTCTTTCAAGAGGCCTTAACTCTCCTTTTAAAAGAAACCGAATTTTAAATTCATTTAACAAACAAAAAATAGATGTTGTTTCAAGAAACACATTTTCGTTCAGATCACATTCCGAAATTAAAAAATAGGAACTACGCTACCTGGGTCCATGATACATTTTCATATTCCAAATCAAGAGGCGTATCTATTGCATTCTACAGGAACATACCCTATCAAATATTGCAAAACTATAGGGGTAAAGACGGTAGATCTTTGGTTTTGAAATTAGCGATATATGGAAAAATCTTTACAATTATTAATTTATACTTACCAAACTATGATCAAATTAAGAATGGAGTGAGGGCCCTGTCAAGTGCAATGGAGAAAGCAGAAGGCACAGTAATTGTGGGTGGTGATTTTAATTTTATCATGGATACAAAAATTGATACAACCAATACCCATATTTATAGAAATAATAGTCAATTAGAGGAATTTAAAGAGTTGTTGGTGAAGTACCAACTGGTGGACATTTGGAGGGCTCAACATCAAACGGAAAAGAATTACTCATACTACTCAAACATACATGATTCATATCATAGAATAGACTATTTCTTTGTCAATCACTCTGGAATGATGATGACCCCATCTTTAGATATAGGGGGATTTTTATGGTCAGATCATGCCCCGTTATATTTGGAAATTAAAGTAATAGATTATGTAAAAATAAGGGAGAATTGGAGATTGAATGATAACTTAATCAAAGATAAAGAATGTGAAGAGGATATACCTAAAACAATACGGGAATTTTTGTTAATTCATGAAAATGACGAAACATCAATTTCCATGCAGTGGGAAGCACTAAAGTGTGTGCTACGGGGGATATTCATCAAGCATGGCTCAAGATTAAAAAAAAAGGGAACAAAAGAAATCTCAATTGATAATGGAAATTAAGAAGTTGGATAAAAAACATAAACAGAGTTTTAACTTGTTAGATAAAATAAATTTAAAAAGCAAAAGAATGGAATTACAAGCCGTGCTTGAGGAGGAATCCCAACGGTTAAGGGATAAAAATAGAACACAGTGTTATCAGTATGGATATAAGACTGGGAAAAAACTGGCTAAAGCATTGAAAGACCAACAACCCTCAACCTCCATAGTAAAAATTTTAAAAACAAATGGGGATTTGACATATGATCCAAAAGAAATATCAAAAGAATTTCATACAAATTATTCTAATCTGTATAATATTAAAACACATCAAGGGAATAAGGAAAAGGAAAAGGAGCGGGAGGGGATTAAAAAATAAATTGAGGAGACAGCTCTGCCTAGGTTCCCTAAAGAAACAATTGAGGATCTGTAAAAAGATATCTTAACAGAAGAGATTCAACAAGCTATTGCAGAACTGGTCCTAGGGAAAAGTCCCGGACCTGATGGTTATACTAAGTGTAAATAAAAGATGTTAATATGCCCGCCTATCAAAACATCACTTCGTGCCCTGGATAAATTCACAAACAGTATTGGTGTAGTCTAAACGAAAAAGTAGCTACTTAAATGGTTGAATATGGATATAGGCAATAAAAAAAGTCCTAAATAAATAGTTCCTTTAAATATTGAAGCAGTGCTTCGTATCCACCCGAGGATACGCTTTCATATATAGTTCTTATATGAGCAATTTTGCAGCAGTAGTGGAGATCTATAATAGCTTCAGCTGTGTTCTGTGAAAGGGGGGGTCTTCCACCAAACACTTCACCACATGAGGGGAATCTCCCCAATGGAAATGCACTCACCAGAAATACAGCAAACAAGAGCCTTGGATAGTAATAGTAATTCTCCACCACTTCTAAATGACCACCAGATGTCAGTAACACTCTCGGTAACTCCAATCAAACATATGGGAGGAATAGAATGTCCACATAGTGTAATAGTGCTTAAAACGTTTATTCAACTAAAATATCACACCAACCGTGACGCCCTCAGTTGAAGTCTGGAAGTGACAAAATGCGTCAGCAACGTGATCTACCCGAAGTGACGTGTGCGCTCCATGGGCCAGGGAGGAACCAGGAAGCAGATCGCTGTAGCTGTACACAGCGAACGCACCTCACGGCTTTCCGGGAACCGTGAGACTTCACAGGCACAGTGCACTTTATAATTAGCTCTATTATTTTACTCTATGGTACACATATTCATATGGGGGATTGGTGTGATGTTTTAGTTGAATAAACGTTTTAAGCAATATTACACTATGTGGACATTCTATTCCTCCCATATGTTTGATTGGAGTTACCGAGAGTGTTACTGACATCTGGTGGTCATTTAGAAGTGGTGGAGAATTACTATTACTATCTAAGGCTCTTGTTTTCTGTATTTCTGGTGAGTGCATTTCCATTGGGGAGGTTCACCTCACGTGGTGAAGTGTTTGGTGGAAGACCCCCCCTTTAACAGAACACAGCTGAAGCTATTATAGATCTCCACTACTGCTGCAAAATTGCTCATATAAGAACTATATATGAAAGCGTGTCCTCGGGTGGATACGAAGCGCTGCTGCAATATTTAAAGGAACTATTTATTTAGGACTTTTTTTTATTGCCTGATGGTTGTAATACTAGATTTCATAAGACTTTCCAGGATATAATTACTCCCATTCTTAAGAAAACATATAATTATATATCTAATACACAAAATTTTGTACCACAAAGCACAGAAGCTCATGTCACCTTAATTCCAAATCCAGAGAAAGATCATACACTATGTAAAAATAATCGACCAATTTCCTTAACTAATATAGATATAAGATTATATTCTAAAATCATCTCGAATAGATTAACACCAATCTTACCTAATCATATAAAGTTGGATCAAACAGGGTTTACAAAAGGAAGAGAAACTAAAGATAATATTATAAAGACTTTTACAGTGATGGAATATGTTCAAAGAACCGCCATCCAGACATGTCTTTTGGCCGTTGATGCAGAAAAAGCATTTAATAGGGTAGGATGGCGGTTCTTGGAAGAAACATTAATATAGTTAGGTATAGGTCCAAGAATGCTTAGTAGGATTGTCGCATTGTACTCCAACTCAAGAGCTAAAGTGAGAACAAATGGAATATTATTAGAAGATATAAAAATATCAAATGGAACCCGTCAGGGATGTCCCCTTTCCCCTTGTTATTTATACTAGTAATGGAACATCTAATCACGGCAATAAGAAAAAATAAAGATATTAAAGGGATAAAGGTGAAAGATAAAGAATATAAGACTGCTGTATATGCAGATGATTTGTTAATATATATATAACAAATCCTATTATAACAATTCCAAACTTAATGAAAGAATTCAAAAGATTTGGGGAATTAAGTTACTTTAAAGTTAATTATGACAAATCAGAGATGCTGAATACAACGTTAACAGAAAAAACATATACACTTTTGCAAAAAGATTTTCCATTTAAATGGAAACAAAAAGCAAACAAATATTTAGGAATTTTTATATCGAAGGATTTGAAACAACTGCAAGAGTTGAATTACGATGTGACAATCTGAAAAGTTATCAAATTATTACAGAAATATGATAAGCTAACATATTCATGGACAAGGAGACTTAACATAATAAAAATGGATATATTGCCAAAAATATTATAACTTTAAAAAAAAAACCATAAGATCCTCCTAAAAAATTGATGATGGAATTAGGAAAAGCTGTAGTAACTTTATTTGGGCCCATAAAATTCCTCGGATAAAAAGAGAAAACTTAACCAGAAAAAAGAGAAATGGAGGACTAGCACTACCAGATTTTGTAAAATACTTACAAGCATCATCAATGACTAGCATCATAGATTGGTATCATAAAAAAGAAACTAAACAATGGGTTAGCCTAGAAGAAGAAATAATAGGACCTCAACTAAAGGTTCTCCCATGGATAAAACCCCACTTAAGACCAAAAAAAATGAATTAACAATTTTTGTAAGCGCTACATTAAAAATATGGGATACAATAATAAAAGGGGGGAATCTCTCTACAATGATCGGACCCATGACAACTTTGTTTTTCAATCCTGAATTTCCCACAGCTCTGGAGGTCACAAATTATTTAAAATGGAATAAAATTGAGCACGTAAGAATGGTACAGGTCCTTATGGATGGGAAACTACCAAAGCTGCAGGATATGGGATTTGAAAACAAAAATAAATGGTTGCAATACCAACAATTAAGGACATTCATAGAGGTGAAAATACCTAAGTTAAACAGACCTTTAACTAAATTTGAAAAAATACTAGTTGAAGAACAAGTTCCAACTAAAAAAACTATCAAAGATATATGATTTGTTACTCCCTTCCGGCCCCCTTAGAGAGATAAGTGGAATAAAGAAATGGGAAGCAGAAATTAGTAATCCTTTATTAGAGGAAGAATGGGAAAAAATCTTTGAAATTATACATAAAACAATTATAGCGAATAAATATCAAGAGAGAAACTACAAGATTGCAATGCGATGGTATAGGTGCCCAGTAGGGATGAGCTTCGTGTTCGAGTCAAACCCATGTTCGACTCAAACATCGTCTGTTCGCCCGTTCGCCGAATTGTGAACGATATGGGCCGTTTGCGCCAAATTCGCGTGGCGCGTCACGGCCCATAATTCACTGCGGCATCGCAGTGCATTGCTGGCTGATGATTGGCCAAGCATGCACTATGACCCGCATGCTTGGCCAATCACAGCGCCGCCTGAACAGAGAGCCGTAATTGGCCAAAGCCAAGGAGGCTTTGGCCAATTATGGCTCAGGGGATTTAGTACACGCCCCACACTATATAAGGCCGCCTGCACGGCAGCCCTGTGTAGTGTGTGTTCCGGCGTTCATTGAGAGAGAGAGACAGACAGACAGTGACATTTGATTTGAGTTAGATAGATTAGGCAGAACAGTCAGTCAGTTAGCTGCACTTAAAGTGTATTGTGTATATATATATGCATCCCAGGTGTTGCACATATATATATATATATATATATATATACACTGTATTCAGTTTAGCTAGATCCGTTCTTGTTATCTTCCTACTGACAGGCAGGCTTGTCTTCTTACAGTATTTACAGCTACCTGAAGAAAATTACTGGTGTTCTTTTGATCCTATTAGTACCACAGTCAGGCAGCTAGACTATTTACAGTTAGTGCAGTGCGTCCTGCTCACAGAGTTCAGCTAGATCCGTTCCTGCTATCTTCTTTCTGACAGGCAGGCTTGTCTTGTTACAGTATATACAGCTACCTGAAGAAAATTGCTTGTATTCTTTTGATCCTATTAGTACCACAGTCAGGCAGCTAGACTATTTACAGTTAGTGCAGTGCGTCCTGCTCACAGTGTTCAGCTAAAACTACAAGTTAGTGGGGTGCGTCCTGCTCACAGTGTTCAGCTAAACCTACAAGTTAGTGTGGTGCGTCCTGCTCACAGTGTTCAGCTAAACCTACAAGTTAGTGTGGTGCGTTCTGCTCACAGTGTTCAGCTAAACCTATAAGTTAGTGGGGTGCGTCCTGCTCACAGTGTTCAGCTAAACCTACAAGTTAGTGTGGTGCGTCCACCTCACAGTGTTCAGCTAAACCTACAAGTTAGTGGGGTGCGTCCACCTCACAGTGTTCAGCTAAACCTACAAAGTTAGTGTGGTGCGTCCTGCTCACAGTGTTCAGCTAGATCCGTTCCTGTTATCTTCTTACTGACAGGCAGGCTTGTCTTGTTACAGTATATACAGCTACCTGAAGAAAATTACTGGTGTTTTTTTGATCCTATTAGTACCACAGTCAGGCAGCTAGACTATTTACAGTTAGTGCAGTGCGTCCTGCTCACAGTGTTCAGCTACACCTACAAGTTAGTGGGGTGCGTCCACCTCACAGTGTTCAGTTAACCTACAAGTTAGTGGGGTGCGTCCTGCTCACAGTGTTCAGCTAAACCTACAAGTTAGTGGGGTGCGTCCTGATCACAGTGTTCAGCTAAACCTACAAGTTAGTGGGGTGCATCCTGCTCACAGTGTTCAGCTAAACCTACAAGTTAGTGTGGTGCGTCCACCTCACAGTGTTCAGCTAAACCTACAAGTTAGTGGGGTGTGTCCTGCTCACAGTGTTCAGCTAAACCTACAAGTTAGTGGGGTGCTTCCACCTCACAGTGTTCAGCTAAACCTACAAGTTAGTGCAGTGCGTCCTGCTCACAGTGTTCAGCTAGATCCGTTCCTGTTATCTTCTTACTGACAGGCAGGCTTGTCTTGTTACAGTATATACAGCTACCTGAAGAAAATTGCTGGTGTTCTTTTGATCCTATTAGTACCACAGTCAGGCAGCTAGACTATTTACAGTTAGTGCAGTGCGTCCTGCTCACAGTGTTCAGCTAAAACTACAAGTTAGTGGGGTGCGTACTGCTCACAGTGTTCAACTAAACCTACAAGTTAGTGGGGTGCGTCCTGCTCACAGTGTTCAGCTAAACCTACAAGTTAGTGCGGTGCGTCCTGCTCACAGTGTTCAGCTAAACCTACAAGTTAGTGGGGTGCGTCTGCTCACAGTGTTCAGATAAACCTACAAGTTAGTGGGGTGCGTCCTGATCACAGTGTTCAGCTAAACCTACAAGTTAGTGGGGTGCGTCCTGCTCACAGTGTTCAGCTAAACCTACAAGTTAGTGTGGTGCGTCCACCTCACAGTGTTCAGCTAAACCTACAAGTTAGTGGGGTGCGTCCTGCTCACAGTGTTCAGCTAAACCTACAAAGTTAGTGGGGTGCGTCCTGCTCAATGTTCAGCTAGATCCGTTTCTGTTATCTTCTTACTGACAGGCAGGCTTGTCTTGTTACAGTATATACAGCTACCTGAAGAAAATTACTGGTGTTCTTTTGATCCTATTAGTACCACAGTCAGGCAGCTAGACTATTTACAGTTAGTGCAGTGTGTCCTGCTCACATTGTTCAGCTAAAACTACAAGTTAGTGGGGTGCGTCCTGCTCACAGTGTTCAGCTAAACCTACAAGTTAGTGGGGTGCGTCCTGCTCACAGTGTTCAGCTAAACCTACAAGTTAGTGGGGTGCGTCCTGATCACAATGTTCAGCTAAACCTACAAGTTAGTGGGGTGCATCCTGATCACAGTGTTCAGCTAAACCTACAAGTTAGTGGGGTGCGTCCTGCTCACAGTGTTCAGCTAAACCTACAAGTTAGTGGGGTGCATCCTGATCAGTGTTCAGCTAAACCTACAAGTTAGTGGGGTGCGTCCTGCTCACAGTGTTCAGCTAGATCCATTCCTGTTATCTTCTTACTGACAGGCAGGCTTGTCTTGTTACAGTATATACAGCTACCTGAAGAAAATTACTGGTGTTCTTTTGATCCTATTAGTACCACAGTCAGGCAGCTAGACTATTTACAGTTAGTGCAGTGCGTCCTGCTCACAGTGTTCAGCTAAACCTACAAGTTAGTGGGGTGCGTCCTGCTCACAGTGTTCAGCTAAATCTACAAGTTAGTGTGGTGCGTCCACCTCACAGTGTTCAGCTAAACCTACAAGTTAGTGGGGTGCGTCCTGCTCAGAGTGTTCAGCTAAACCTACAAGTTTAGTGCAGTGCGCCCTGCTCACAGTGTTCAGCTAAATCTACAAGTTTAGTGCAGTGCGTCCTGCTCACAGTGTTCAGCTAGATCCGTTCCTGTTATCTTCTTACTGACAGGCAGGCTTGTCTTGTTATAGTATATACAGCTACCTGAAGAAAATTACTGGTGTTCTTTTGATCCTATTAGTACCACAGTCAGGCAGCTAGACTATTTACAGTTAGTGCAGTGCGTCCTGCTCACAGTGTTCAGCTAAAACTACAAGTTAGTGGGGTGCGTCCTGCTCACAGTGTTCAGCTAAACCTACAAGTTAGTGGGGTGCGTCCTGCTCACAGTGTTCAGCTAAACCTACAAGTTAGTGGGGTGTGTCCTAAACACAGTGTTCAGCTAAACCTACAAGTTAGTGGGGTGCATCCTGATCACAGTGTTCAGCTAAACCTACAAGTTAGTGGGGTGCGTCCTGCTCACAGTGTTCAGCTAAACCTACAAGTTAGTGGGGTGCGTCCTGATCACAGTGTTCAGCTAAACCTACAAGTTAGTGGGGTGCATCCTGATCAGTGTTCAGCTAAACCTACAAGTTAGTGGGGTGCGTCCTGCTCACAGTGTTCAGCTAAACCTACAAGTTAGTGGGGTGCGTCCTGATCACAGTGTTCAGCTAAACCTACAAGTTAGTGGGGTGCGTCCTGCTCACAGTGTTCAGCTAAATCTACAAGTTAGTGTGGTGCGTCCACCTCACAGTGTTCAGCTAAACCTACAAGTTAGTGGGGTGCGTCCTGCTCACAGTGTTCAGCTAAACCTACAAGTTAGTGGGGTGCGTCCTGCTCACAGTGTTCAGCTAGATCCATTCCTGTTATCTTCTTACTGACAGGCAGGCTTGTCTTGTTACAGTATATACAGCTACCTGAAGAAAATTACTGGTGTTTTTTTGATCCTATTAGTACCACAGTCAGGCAGCTAGACTATTTACAGTTAGTGCAGTGCATCCTGCTCACAGTGTTCAGCTAAACCTACAAGTTAGTGGGGTGCGTCCACCTCACAGTGTTCAGCTAAACCTACAAGTTAGTGCAGTGCGTCCTGCTCACAGTGTTCAGCTAAACCTACAAGTTAGTGGGGTGCGTCCTGCTCACAGTTTTCAGCTAAACCTACAAGTTAGTGCGGTGCGTCCTGCTCACAGTGTTCAGCTAAACCTACAAGTTAGTGGGGTGCGTCCACCTCACAGTGTTCAGCTAAAGCTACCTGTAGAAGGTTGGTGGTGTTCTCATACTACAGACAGGCAGTTGATTTTGCTAGCTGCAGTATCAGTACATATATATATATATATATATATATATATATATATATATATATATATATATCCCAGCAACATGCGGAAGACTTGGTCGAGTGGATGACCAAGCCGTCCTCATCCTCCTCATCCTCTCTCACCCATGCCCAGGGTACTTTGTCTGGTGGCAAAGCAGCAGCCTCTTCCCTCGGCTCAATGTCATCAGTGACTCCTTCCCTAGCCCCACCATGTCCTCCTGAGGAGTCCCTCGAACTGTTTGACCACAGTGTTGGGTACATGCTCCAGGAGGATGCCCAGCATTTGGAAGGCTCTGATGATGATACTGAGCTTGATGAAGGCAGTAACATGAGCACGGACAGAGGGGGTGCCCAAGAAGGACAGCAATCTGGCAGTCATGCTCCCCCTGCTGCAGCATACTGCCAGGTTTGCTCCAGTGATGAGGAGGGAGGGGATGATGAGGTCACTGATTCAACGTGGGTGCCTGATAGGAAAAGTTCTTTGGTGTGGGCCTTTTTTGAGACGAGTGCATCAGATCGCACCGCTGCTATTTGCAACATATGTCTCAAGCGTATCTCGCGTGGCCAAAACATCTCCCGCTTGGGTACCACATGCTTGACCAGACATATGTTGACCTGCCATGCAGTTCGTTGGCAAGCGTATCTAAAAGACCCACACCAAAGAACAAAGAGGACCTCTCCTTGCTCCTCATCAGCTGAGATTTCCAACCCCACTATACCTTTAGTCCTCTCTGAGACCTGCACTGAAAGGAATGAAGGTGTAGAATTAGGTGTGTCACAGCCAAGTACTTGTGGGCAATCTGCTTTTGGTACACCGACGTCAGATTGTACCAGGCAAATTTCCCTGCCCCAGCTGCTGCACCGCCGAAAGAAGTTTGCTCCCAGCCATCCACATGCCCAGCGGTTGAATGCTAGCTTGGCAAAATTGCTAGCACTTCAACTGCTGCCTTTTCAGTTGGTAGACTCTGCCCCCTTCCGTGAGTTTGTGGAATGTGCGGTTCCTCAGTGGCAGGTACCCAAACGCCACTTTTTTTTACCGAAGGCGATTCCGGCTCTCTACCGGCATGTGGAAGGCAATGTCCATGCCTCGCTGGACAGGGCGGTCAGCGGTAAGGTGCATATTACCGCTGACTCATGGTCCAGCAGGCATGGACAGGGACGTTACCTAAGTTTCGCGGCGCATTGGGTGACTCTGCTGGCAACTGGGAAGGATGCAGGACAAGGTGCAGTAGTATTGGAGGTTGTTCCGCCACCACGCCTCCAAAATGCTAATGATTGTGACACACCTCTCTCCTCCACCCCCTCCTCTTCTTCTTCCTCCATGGCCTCTTCCTGTGCTTTGTCCTCCGAACCAGCGGTGCTCCGTAGCCGTTCAAGGGGCTACGCAAGTACGCAGGCCAAAAGATGCCATGCGGTGCTTGAGCTGGTGTGTTTGGGGGACAGGAGCCACACTGGGGCAGAGGTTCTGTCAGCTCTGCAGGGGCAGGTTCAGAGGTGGTTGACGCCACGCCAACTTAAGGCAGGAATGGTGGTTTGAGACAATGGCACCAACCTCCTCTCTGCCCACCAACAGGGACAAATGACCCATGTGCCCTGTTTGGCTCACGTCCTTAACTTGGTGGTGCAGCGGTTCTTGGGCAGTTACCCGGGCTTACAGGATGTCCTGAGGCAGGCCAGGAAAGTCTGTGTGCATTTCCGCCGGTCATATAATGCCAGTGCTCGGCTGACGGACCTCCAAAACGAGTTTAACCTGCCCAAGAACCGCCTAATCTGTGACATGCCCACCAGGTGGAACTCAACGTTGGCCATGCTGCAGCGGCTGCACACACAGCAGAGGGCCATCAATGAGTTCCTGTGCGACTATGGCACCAGGACAGGGTCAGGGGAGCTTGGTTTTTTTGTCCCCACGCCAGTGGGCCATGATCAGGGATGCATGCACTGTCCTGTCACCATTTGAGGAGGCCACGAGGATGGTGAGCAGTGACAGTGCATGCATCAGTGACACTGTCCCCCTTGTCCACCTGTTGGAGCACACGCTGCGTGGAATAATGGACAGGGCACTTGAGGCAGAACAGAGGCAGGAAGAGGAGGACTTCCTTAGCTCTCAAGGCCCCCTTTATCCAGACAGTGTTCCTGCGTGCCCGCCGATCACACAGGAAGAGGACGAGGACGAGGAAGAGGAGGAAGATTGTGTCAGTATGGAGGTGGAGCCTGGCACTCAGCATCAGCAGCAGTCTTTAAGGGATCAGTCCCAAGAAACACATGGATTTGTACGTGGCTGGGAGGAGGTGGCTGCGGACCATGTCGTCCTTAGTGACCCAGAAGACTCCGGACCGAATGCCTCAGCAAACCTACGCTGCATGGCCTCCCTGTTCCTGCAAAGCCTGTGTAAGGATCCTCGTATTTTTGGTATCAAGGAGAAGGACCAATACTGGCTGGCAACCCTCCTTGATCCACGTTACAAGGGTAAGGTTGCGGACCTTATCTTGCCATCGCAGAGGGAGCAGAGGATGAAACATCTTCGGGAGGCCTTGCAGAAAGGTCTGTGCAACGCGTTCCCAGAGACTGGGAGGTTACAAACTCCTGTTTCTGGACAACATGTTGCTGAGGCTTCGGTCAGTCAAAGAAGGAGCGGTGGAGAATGTGGCCGCCTGACCGATGCGTTCAGACAATTTTTTTGGTCCGCAGCCCCAAGGTATGATCGGTTCCAGCAAGCATCGCCAGCGTCTGTTTTACATGGTGCAGGAATACCTAGGGGCAAGATCAGACTTGGACACCTTTCCCACCGAAAATCCTCTGGGTTACTGGGTCTTGAGGATGGATCACTGGCCAGAGCTTGCACAGTATGCAATTGAGCTACTGGCCTGTCCTGCATCCAGCGTTCTTTCGGAACGCACATTCAGTGCTGCTGGAGGCGTGGTAACTGATCACAGGGTGCGTCTGTCCACCGACTCGGTCGATGGACTGACCTTCATAAAAATGAATCAGTCTTGGATCACCACCAGCTACCAAGCACCTGATGCTGATGTAAATAATTTTTTTTGAAATCTCAGATCCCTTCAAAGACTGCCTATGCTGATGCTGAGTGACTATCCCTGAGTAATTATCCTCTTCCTCCTCAATCATCACGCTGATAGCTTGTAAGAACATTTTTGGTTCTGGGCGCCACCACCAGTGCCTAAGGCACAATTTTTCAGCCCCTGTTTAACAGGGGCATGTAATTACAATTTTTGATGCAATACTTTGCAGCAGGGCTCGTTCCTGCGTTCCAACTAGAGTGTCTGTGAGGGGTTGCAGTGTTGTGGCACCAGCACCAGTGCCTAAGGCCCAATTTTTCTGCCCCTGTTTAACAGGGGCATGTAATTACAATTTTTGATGCAATACTTTGCAGCAGGGCTCGTTCCTGCGTTCCAACTAGAATGTCTGTGAGGGGTTGCAGTGTTGTGGCACCAGCACCACCACCACCACCACCACCAAAGGCCCAATTTTTCTGCCCCTGTTCAACAGGGGCATGTAATTACAATTCTTGATCTAATATTTCACAGCAGGGCCCATTTCTGCACACACCAAGAGCGAGTGAGGACTTACAGTGTTATGGCACCAGCATCACCACCACCACCACCACCAAAGGCCCAGTTTTTCTGCCCCTGTTCAACAGGGGCATGTAATTACAATTCTTGATCTAATATTTCACAGCAGGGCCCTGTGAGGGCTTACGTTGTTGTGGCCACAACAACACTTAAGGCCCAAATTTCTGCTGAGTATATAGGGCAGGCCCCTACTTTCAAACATCTAACTTACAAACGACTCCTACTTGCAAACGGAAGGAGACAACAGGAAGTGAGATGAAATCTACCCCTAGGAAGGGAAATTCTCTCCTGTAAGAGTTAATATGGGAAAAACATTTCTCCTTTCCACTGATGCTTTCCAATCCTTGTTCCACAAAAAACCCCAAATTCTCAAAAAACATTTGTTATTGGGACAAAAATCTTCTAAAGAGGAGGAAAGACAGCAAAACAAATGTCACAGGGGTGATAACCCTTCCCTATGTTTTCCAAAAAGCTTAAAAAAGATATTTTGGCTGGAGCTAAACACGTTAAAAATGTACCCGTTCAAAATGACAAACAGATTCTACTTAACAACAAACCTACAGTCCCTGTCTTGTTTGCACCGCCTGTATACTGCTGTTCAGAGTATATAGGGCCTGGTGGCCCCACACCTTTCCTTATTTTAATTTGGGTGCGGGGTTCCCCTTAATATCCATACAAGACCCAAAGGGCCTGGTAATGGACTGGGGGGTACCCATGCCGTTTGTCTCACTGATTTTCATCCATATTGCCAGGACCCAACATTACATTAAACCCGCAAGCAGTTTTAAATGAGATTTTTTCCTTTAAAAATGACATTTGGTGCAGGGACTGTTCTAAACATGGGAAACGCGCGCCACTTTACAGGCATACTATAGACACCCCCCAGGTATGATATTTAAAGGAATATTTCACTTTTTTTTTTTTTACTTTAAGCATCATTAAAATCACTGCTCCCGAAAAAACGGCCGTTTTTAAAAGTTTTTTTTTGCATTGATACATGTCCCCTGGGGTAGGACCCGGGTCCCCAAACCCTTTTTAGGACAATACCATGCAAATTAGCCTTTAAAATGAACACTTTTGATTTCGAACGTTCGAGTCCCATAGACGTCAATGGGGTTGTAACGTTCGTGCGAACTTTCGGTCCGTTCGCAGGTTCTGGTGCGAACCGAACCGGGGGGTGTTCGGCTCATCCCTAGTGCCCAGTAGCGTTAAATTTAATTAATAAAGGAAATACAGAGTTTTGTTGGAGATGTAAGACAGAGAGAGGGACAATGGACCATGTATGGTATGGTTGTCAGGGGGTGAGAGGATTCTGGAATAAGATATTTGGGATCTATCAAAACGTGTCAGGAGTAGAAGAGATCCCAAATATGAAAATCTCGTTATTTTCTCTTCTGACACCAAACTCAATAAAAGCAATTAAGACAGATATCCTCTACCACATGACATCCGCAGCTAGAACATTAATAGCAAGAAATTGGAAAGAAATAAAGTGCCCAACAATAGTGGAATGGATTTGTGAAATGAAAGAAATTCAAGATATGGAAAAACAGATAAGAGATGAAGGGTACATAATAAATCAAATGCCAGAAACATGGCAAAAATGGGATGAGTTTCGGTTATCAAAAGGAATGTTAGAATTTTTATAAGGGGAGAGAACAGACAATAATGGGGTGTGTTTTTTATTTTTTTTATTTTTTTATTGATTTTTTTTTTTTTAGTGTAGGTGGTATGAATGTATCAGGTGTATGGAATAGTGGAAGAGGTGAGGGTAGGAATATAGAAATAGAGAAGATGAGGGATAGTGATCAAGATCATTTATTTATCCATGGTTATGTACATGAAGATATCATTATATGTATTTTTTGAAAGTGATATGATGTATAGATGTTAATGTCTATTTTTTTTTAAAAGAGAAAATCTAACAAAGATAAAATTGAAAACAAATGTCATATGTTAATAATAATGGGTACTGCATTTTTTTTGCCATTTCTTGGGTGCACACATTTTTGACGCTTGACATTTCTGTTATCTCTTTTACCTAATACTACCGCATCCTTTATTTTGAACAAACAATTGTGCATTCCTTTTAGTCTGTGTTGACTAAAATTAATTGTAGTGTATTTTTTTTCTAAAAATATTAATGTGATAAACAATAAAATTGCAATTACCGTATATTTCTACTACAAGGCCTCTGCATTCAGAAAATATATATTTTTCTGGCGTTTTAAGTAATTTTATAGCCAAAAAATGCAGAATTAACATACATAAAAAATAAAAAAATTGCTCCATGAGCATGTGGTTAAATAGCAAGAAGAGTCAAAAACTGCATGCTTCTCTCCAAATGAATGATGTATCTGGTGATGAATAATGGCATACAACCCTGCTTCAGAGGAAACTGCTTTCCCAAACTTGACTACAGCTTTATCATATCTTTAAAGTGGACTTTGCAATGGGGTGCACTCAGTCCTAGGTTCCACACCCCCATTCTGTAAACATGCGTGACCTAAAAACAAATATCTGGAGAAGAAAAATTAGATATTTACCTTAGGCAATGGCCTTTGGTCCCCTCATCTAGGCAATAATGGCAGGAGTGCATTTTTCATTATGTTTTTTTTTTTGTTTATTTTAAGTTTTCCAGGATACTGTAGAGAGGCAAGAGAGTGATATCTGCAAGAGTGTCAGAAGCCATGTTTGAGATTAGTGCATTTCATTTTTTTTCTCTAAATATTTTTCTTTGATGTATATTTTATCCGAAGAACAGAAAATATATACCTTGCAGCTTAAGGAAAAAAACAGAAGGCACTTCTAAGTGCGGTAATAAAGAGTATTAATTTAAAAAAGGGGTTAACCTCCCTGGCGGTATTCCCGAGTCTGGCTCGGGGTGGAATTTCAGAACTAAAAGAGGTAACCCCGAGCCAGACTCGGGATCGCATCGCAGGATCCACAAAGAACTTACTTACCTTGTCCCCTGGATCCTGCGATGTCTCCCTGCAGTGTGAGTGGCTCTTCCTCCGCTCGATTCATCACGGAGCTGAGCTCCGTTCCCTGTGAGCGTTGTGACACACAGGGACAGAGAACGGCGCCAAATTCAAAAAGTGAAACACACACAATACATACAGTATACAGTAATCTTACAGATTACATTACTGTATGAAATTATTTCACCTCCCTTTTATCCCTAGTAGTTTCTCCAGTGCCCTGCATGCAGTTTGATATTATAAAAACTGTTCTTTCTGCCTGGAAACTGGAGATTGTCCATAGCAACCAAAACCGTCCCTTTACATCAAAAGGGGTTTTAGACCCGCTAGAAAACAGCGATAATAAAATAGAATCACTCGCAGTATTGAGCGATAGTGATTTGTGGAGAAATCCATCATCAAACACTGAAAAGTAATGACAGCGACAATTCTGCAACTGAGCAAATTTCAGTGTTTTTGATTTGATTACATTATTGAATCATTTTTATTATTATTATATTATTATTTGGTATAATTATTTATAGTTATTTATTATATTATAATTTATGATTTCGTGTTTCAAACTTTATCATACCCGAGATGTCTACTAGACTCTGGTTTGGACAGATTTAAGTGAGTTATTCTTAAGAATTACAGGCCTACAATATAAAATGCCAAATTTCCATGCAAAATAATGATACTGCTTTCAGCATAAAAAATATTAAATAATCATACCACCAGGGAGGTTAAAAGCGCTTACAGTGATCAAATGAGAATATCAGTCAGCATAATAGGCATCCTGTAGAGTCCTTTGCCTCTAGGCGAAGGACCATACAGGATGCATATTATGCTAACTAAAATGTGCATTTGATTGACTACATTGTAAGTGTTTTTTTAACCACTTTTTATGAATACTCTTTAATACTGCACTTAGAAGCGCCTTTTGTTTCATCCAGAGTTGCTTCCTCTACCTGAAGTGCTGCTGCAAGTGCACCCCCAGTCTCTTCTCCTTCCCCTAACCTTGATGTTGAAGCTGATGCTGATGTAATAATAATCTAGTACAGTTCATTTCCTGACAGAAGCGCTCTATTCCTGTTCCTTTTATACCTTGCAGCTTGCCAGTGCTTTATTGTGGTGGCTGCATTTGTTTTATTTTTCAGGCTAGGTATAGTTTCTGCATCCTGTGTTTTTGTAATTTTCTTCACCCTGAACTAAAAATCTCATCCAAGCTTGTCAGAAATCCACACAACAACTATCTTCTATGTTAAAAAGATGAGAAGGTGAGGTGTTTATCTATATCTGGAGAGCAGCCTATGGTGACAACATAGCTCCTCTATACAGGGCATTTAGTGAGTGTTTTCACTCTAGAACAGGAAAGATTTTGTTGGCAGGTGTAGTGGGTACATATAAAGGGAAAACCCTGAAAATAGGAAACTAATGCAGCCACCATATCTACAGGGCTGCTTAGCTGCAATACATATAATTTGGATGTTGGGCTTAGGCAAACTTTAAGATTTAGGGCATGTTTGCATTGGGGAGGGTAACATCTCAGAAAAAGTGTGACCTTTCATTTTTATTCAAGGTTCTCATGAGCTTGTTCCACTTGTCAGAGATACTGTGTCAACTCCTAAACAAGGAAACTCTAGCTCTTCCCTCCATCTTCTTCTGTATAGAAGTAGTTGGTATCAAGGCCCACTTCTCATAAAAAAAAATCTGAAAGATGACCTATAAACACAGCCCCCATTCCACATTCTAACATAATTTTGCCTTACTGGCTTTGGGAAATTTTAAAAATGAGGTGGGGTGAGGCATTAGATATAGATCTTCTACAAATAGGCATTAGTGGAGCCAAGTGGCTTGGGTTCAGTGCTTCTTCATAAAGTGGAAGCCCCTCAAAAGTAGGGGTAACCCAAAACCATATACTGTAGTCTATGTACAGTTGCACCAGACAGGGCACTGAACAAATGAATTAAGAGTCCAGTAATGATTTATTGGTTTAGAAGATGTCCATGGAAAGGACAACATACATCCAATGTGTTTTTGGGGTCATTAAATTATTATTATTATTATTGTTATAATACAGGCTTTATATAGCACCAACAGTTTGCTCAGAGGAGGAATCAGAAGGCCCTGCTCGTTACTGCTTACAATCTAGATATAGATCACTCGATCCTCAAAGCTTAAGTACAATGAAATGGTTTAGGGACTCAGAAGTTGTATAATCATCAGGGTATGATTGCTTACTGTGTGAAAAGTCAGATATGACCAGGAGCAGTGAATCAATGAAATTTCCATCCCTTTACGGTGCTGGAGGCTTTGCTAGTGGAACATGTAATATTTTACAGCACATGCCTTGGGGTCTTTGCAATAATCCATTATCTGACAAAATCCAACAAGGCTACAAGGTAATATAAATAGTTTTTTGAAGACCTAAAACTAGGCGATAGACCAATGCTAGTGATGTTAAATTAAGCCAGCTGTTTTAATGAAAAATGAAAAAGCAGCTGTAGTTTGTTTCCTCTATCTTTCTTTCCCAGCAGTCTAATCCAAAGTTAGGGTTAGACATTCAGCTGGCTATGTAGACTTGTTCAAAGCCCCTCTGCCCTGCAATGAGTTCTATCACTTTCTAGAAACTTTGAGATATTTTAGTCCATGTGGCCTAAAGGAAATCCTTACTTTCCTTGTTATCCTTGTTTTTTAAATTAACATTCAGAAAATGTCTGTTAAAAAAAATAATCAGAAAATGTTGTCGACCTGATATTAATTGAAAGAAACATGTTTATAACAGAATACCAAAATACCTAAATCTATTTACTGAAAGTCAAAGTTCTCATGTTTCTAATTATACTACAAAATTTCAATTAAAACATCTACTGTGTAATCAGCAACCAAAGCACAATTCACGGCATGTAGTAAACTGCAGTAAGTTTATGTGGTAAGTCATATTGTGTGCCATAAAGTTAATGATAAAACTGAAGTAGCATAATGCTTTTAACACTTTTAAAAACAAAGCAAATGGAAGTGTCATGGTGGCAAAAAAAGCAAAACGTTCAAACTTATCACACGTTTAATTCACACCCTTGTTTTTCTCTATGACAATCTAGAGGCACTCATATCTGGACATGAAGCAACAGTGTTACTGTTTTTTGACAGTAGAAACACCAGATCCTAAACTTGCCCCCCCCCCATAAGTATTATTTTATTTTATTTATTTCAGGTACTTATATAGCACCATCAATTTACGCAGCGCTTTACATATACATTGTACATTCACATCAGTCCCTACCCTCAAGGAGCTTACAATCTAAGGTCCCTAACTCACATTCATACATACTAGGGACAATTTAGATAGGATCCAATTAACCTACCAGCATGTCTTTGGAGTGTGGGAGAAAACCGGAGTACCCGGAGGAAACCCACGCAGGCACAGGAAGAACATGCAAACTCCAGGCATTACTAGCCCAGACCTTGAAACTTTTACAGGGAACATCATGCTGAACTTTATAATGGCACATTTTGTGGTGCACTGAATAAATTACACATATCACATACATGTCATCTATAAAAAAAAAAATTAAACGCAAGTTGTTTTATTGTTTTTCCATTTTTCACACATAAACCAGTTTGCAATGGCACAGAAACAAACATCCAAATCCAAGCTGAACCCCTACTCCATGTTTCAGTACAGGACATAAATATGCATTATTACACTGTTACCAATGGCATTTTAATAGTAACACTGGTTTTCTCTGATACATTTTTAAAGAGGTAAAGCTTGGATAGCATGAAACAGTTGTCAACATTAACAAGCCTGTCAGTCACCTGTTTTTAATCTATGTTGACAATGTGCATTTGGATTACTGTGCCTTGCAAAACTATTCACCTCCCTTGGCTTTTTATCTATTTTGTTACATTACAGCTGGTTTGGTTTGGTTCAATGTTTTTTTTTTAATCTGAATTATATGTGATGGATCAGAACACAATAGTCTAAGATGGTGAAGTAAAATTAGAAATATATATATATATATATATATATATATATATATATATATATATAAAACTATTTTTCAGAAATAGAAAACTGATAATTGGCATGTGCGTATGTATTCACCCCCTTTGTTATGAAGCCCATAAAAATTACCTTCAGAAGTCACATAATTAGTGAAATGATGTCTACCTGTGTGCAATCTAAGTGTCACATGATCTGTCATTTCATATACATACCTTTTTGAAACACCCCAGAGGCTTCAATACCTAAGCAAGAGGCCCCACTAACCAAACACTGCCCTGAAGACCAAGGAACTCTCCAAACAAGTACGGGACAATGTTGTTGAAAAGTCAGGGTTAGGTTATAAAAAAATATCCACATTTTTGATGATCCCTAGGAGCACCATCAAATCTATCATAACCAGATGGAAAGAACATGGCACAACAGCAAACCTGCAAAGAGACGGCCACACACCCAAATCAGAGTTCCACAGCAGAGACTGGAGTATCTGTACATAGGACGACAATAAGCCATATGCTCCATAGAGTTGGGCTTTATGGCAGAGTGGCCAGAAGACAGCCATTACTTTCAGCAAAAAACAAAATGGCACGTTTTGAGTTTGCGAAAAGGCATGTGAGAGACTCCAAAAATGTATGGAGGAAGGTGCTCTGGCCTGATGAGACTAAAATTGAACTTTTTGGCCATCAAAGAAAACGCTATGTCTGACGGAAACCCAACACATCACATCACCCAAAGAACACCATCCCCACAGTAAAATATGGTGGTGGCAGCATCATGTCGTGGGAATGTTTTCCAGCAGTTGGGACTGGGAAACTGGTCAGAGTTGAGGGAAAGATTGATGGTGCTCAATACAGGGATATTCTTGAGCAAAACTTGTACTACTCTGTGTGTGATTTAAGGCTAGGACAGAGGTTCACCTTCCAGCAGGACAATGATCCCAAACACACTGCTAAATCAACACTTGAGTAGTTTAAGGGGAAGCATGTAAATGTGTTGGAATGGCCTAATCAAAGGCCAGACCTCGATCCAATTGAAAATCTGTGGTCAGACTTAAAGATTGCTGTTCACAAGTGCAAACCATCCAACCTGAAGGAGCTGGAGAAGTTTTGCAAGGAGGAATGGGCAAAAATCCCAGTGGTAAGATGTGGCAAGCTCATAGAGGCTTATCCAAAGTGACTTGGAGCTGTGATAGCCACAAAAGGTGGCTATGATAGCCACAAAAGGTGGCTCTACAATGTATTGATTTTAGTGGGGTGAATAGTTATGCACATTGATTTTTTCTGTTATTTTGTCCTATTTGTTGTTTGCTTTACAATAAAAAAAAAAAAAAAATCTTCAAAGTTGTGGGCAATGTATAATGTAATGTAATGAAAGCTACAATTTTCTTGAAGCTACTATTGCTTAGAGATAGAGATGGTCATTAGTGGAATGAATGCTTCTGGGGGAAACCCAAGAGGTGAAAAACTTGCTTTTCTCTAAGCAAGGCATGATTGAATTAATTTTTTTCCATTCTTCAAAGGTAGGTGAATTTGAGGAAATTCATTTTTGGTCTATTATTTATGCACCAGAAATAGCAATCTAGCAATTAGGAGGAACGCATCTAAGGAGTCCAGTAAACATGCAAGAGGTGTGAAGGGAACATTAGTCTAAAGTGCTAGCAATTGTATAAATACTAATTTCCCAATAGCTAAACAATTTTGGGTGTCTCTGCACCTCCATGCAAATTTTTAACTTAAGCCTGGGGCAGGTGGGTCACTAAGGACATCTTTAGCAGTAAGATATACTGTATATATATATATATATATATATATATATATATATATAATAGCAATGTAATAGCTGTTGAAACTTTGCTTTCCTTCTTAAAAAAATGCACTTAAAGGAGAAGTACAACCAAAGCTTCTTTGGCTGTACTTCTGTGGATCAAACTGCAACTGCACTCCTGTGACCCATTTTCAGCAGACAGCGGGCTGAAGTTCACTGTCCCGCTGACATCACAGAGCCAGTCCAGGCTCAGGCAAGATTGCAACACTGGGGTCGGGATCCGCCCACATGCCTGGACCGGCACCCGGCTTAGCCTCTCAGCTCGGGGAGTCAGTCACCAGCTCTCTGCTCAGGGAGCTCTGGGAACCAAGCAATCTGCGGTGTTAAATGACTCCGTTCTCAGTGTTAGAGCCAGCGGGGGATAGATGCAGCATTGGATAAATCTTCCAAAACACCAAACCCCATATTTCTCTTTTAAACCGCAAGTTTGGACTGACACGTCTCATTAAAACGCATCTACCACATTGAGTCTAATCACCCCAGATCTATATATATATATATATATATATATATATATATATATATATATATATATATATATATATATATACAGTATATCAGTTCAGGCTTGGGCCTCCAAGACATGTCTCAACTGTAAAATGTAGAAAGAATCTAATATGTGAGAGGTGAAATTCTTATTGTAGCACGTGGAAGGTTTTAAGTACATTATTGCTATACAGTTGATAAAAAAAAAAACTTGGATCATGGTTGTACCAATATTCAAACCCCTCCAATTTAGCCAACTCCTCATAGCAAACATTTCCCCCCAATTGGAGTAAAGCAGTTGTAACCCTTATTTTGCATCAGCTTTTTTGTTGTGTCCAATAATTTGTGAGATATCAGAAGAATGAGAATACTAGTTATATGAAAATAAGGTACCTAACTCCAGTCCAACTGTATTGTATTTGAACTGTCTCCCTTAAACTGCAAACTGTTGATGTTAAATAAATACTATAATAATAATAATAATAGCGGTGGCAGTGGACAACCTTGTCTGGTGCCTCGTTGTAACCCAAAGGTCTATTACAGGATGTTAATAATTCTCAGTTATCTTTTGCACTAGTATATTAAATGTGAAGCCTGTTAATAAAGTATGGGCCTATGCCAATGTGAAAGATAACCTCCCATAAATATCTGCCAAGGCATTGGACAGTATCGAGGAACAGAAGTGTTCTTTAGAATGTTTTTTTTTTTTAAACCCCTGAAACATTGGGTTCTTCCTTCTCATCCCTCTTTTCACCAGGGCCTGACTCTGCTTTCCTTCTCAATAATCGATTGTGGGTATCAAATCCTGTTTGCATTTCTGAATGTCAGCTTCTATAGGATGAAGGAATGCCCACTTTACCTGATATTTGTACTGAATGCAGCTTTATTGCAAAAACATTCTTGTTATGTGGTTACTAAAATATTTTATTGTTGGTTAGAAAATAGTGCAGATAATAGTGGTGTACAGACCTTTATTGGTAATTACAGGAGTGCCCTACTACCCATTTTATCTGTAGGCACTTACATACTTAGGAACACTTCTTATTTTAAAACCAAAAATAGAAAAAATCTCCACACTCAGTTTAATCCTACAAGAAAGCAGCCAGCACTATAGGTTCATTATACAAAACCCACCAACTGTGTATAACGAGCAAGTGCAAGGCTATAAGGTTATTGTCAGGCTAAAGACATGAATTATTCAAAACTAAGTGGAAACATTTTAAAATAATCCTAATATCAAAATATTCAATGTGTCACATATTACCTATATAGAGATCTAATAAAGTGAATGGTGTTAAACCGAAATCTTTGAAAGACTCCAAATAAAAATGTTCAGGTGTTTGAAGTGAATCTGTTCTCCCCGGCCAAGAAAGACACATTAAAGTGGTTGTTGAGTCACTTGTATAAAAAGCTCACATCCCCTCTGTATTAGAACAATAAGTTCCCCTGTGCCTGTGTTATATCATAACTATGCTTATGTGTACTGATAACACATCATCTTGCTGCGATCAGGTGCCTCCTCTCTCCTCTCCTCTGCCCGGGTGACAATTCCAGGGGCTGGGGCTGAGCGCTGCCACTGACGTTAGCCAGGGAGGAGAGAAGAGACATAACCGAGGAGTCACATGATTGCAGGAAGACGCTGTGTTATCAGTACAGATAAGCATATTTATGATATAATACAGACACGGGGGAACTTAATGTTCTAATATAGAGGGAATGGGAGCTTTTGTGTTAAGTATGAGAGCAGCAGGAGCGAGGGGGGGCGGGCGCTGACATGAGCAGACAATCAGGGAGGGGAGGGGGGAGAGGATGAAAGAGAGGACACAGGAGGCATAGAGCTGTGGCTGACAGTGGCACGTATGCTGACAACGGTGTCAGGGCTCAGCAGCCCTGATTTATCATGGTCAAAATACAGGGGAAGGGCATAGCCAGGCAGGTACAGACAAGCATTACAGGTCATACAGGGGGCCAAATGACACAGCAGAAGCACTGTGCTGTATAACACGCTTTAAGAGAACAGGATCTTTTTTTTTGGGCTAACAAACGCTTTAACTGCTTACCAAATCCCAATTATATTCAAAAATGGCCATTCAGTGCTTAAGAGGTTAAAAGCTTCCATTGACGGAGCATGTGGATGACAGGTCTGTGTCCGCTTCGCTTATGCAGAGTGGACATGGACACAGCCCGCTGTGGGGGCTATGGGGCAGTCGTATCGTATATAAATAGACCCCCTGTTTGTTTACATCTGACTGTCATCCGATCCAACGGACATAGTTAGTCAGGTTGAAAAAAGACAGTTTATATTGGAACGGATGCAGACGGGTGTAAACGGACACATGTATGAGATTTATGTGGATATGAGTGTGTTTGTGTGTGTGCAAATGGGGGGGCGGGTGTATTCATGTGGAAGTGTGTGTGTGTGTTCCTCTCCTCCCATCCACTCAGTGATTCTTCTTTTTTAATCCCCCCTGCACAGTCTAAAAGGCCGGGCCTATTTTTTTGTCCTGGTCCTGGCCTGGTAGGGGTATAAATGCGTACACTGATTCCCCTAGCATAGGAGGACTATACAAAATAGCATTGAGTTTTACATTGGATTTATGCAGGTTGTTTGTTTTATCTACTATTTAATGTGCTACCAGCAAGAAAATTACCAATGGGTTATAACATGAAAGTAATAAACATTACTTGTCGTTTGGTAGAATCCCTCTGTCAATTGATATTCCAGGATACTAGTACCTTTAAGTTTAGTTTAACTAAAATTACAGAGAATGCACAATAACTATTTCCCAGCTAGACAGGGAACAGAATGATTCTGAGCAGTGAAGAAAGCATCCCAGTATAAGAACCAATACCATCGTACAGTTGTCAAAACCAGAAGAAGAGTCCAGCATCAGCTCTTGCTTTCACTCAAGTAGTAACTGTATGATATAGGGTGTGTAACGGGCAAAAGCAAATATACAACAGAACTCTGCCCATGTTGCCAAGTAAGTTTTATTGGGTTCCAATCTCACAGGTACATATAAAAAAATGTTTTCAACAAATAAAGCTTTACTCATTGCCTATATAGCAGATGTAGGCAACCTTAAAGAGGTGGAGATCTACCTGAACCACATGGGAGAAATCAAAGCTCACCAGGCACAATGTTGCCTCCTCCACATCTGATTTAACCACCTCAATACAGTGCATTTTCACCCCTTTCCTGCCCAAGCCATTTTTCATCTTTCAGCGATGTCACACTTTGAATGACAATCGTGCGGTCATACAACACTGTACCCAGATTAAATTATCAATTTTTTCCCACAAATAGAGCTTTCTTTTGGTGGTATTTGATCACCTCTGCGGTTTTTATTTTTTGCGCTATAAACAAAAGAAGTGTGACAAGTTTAAAAAAAAAAACACAATATTATTATAACTTTTTGCTATAATAAATATCCAATTTTTTTTCTTTAAAGCACATTTTTTCCTCAGTTTAGGCCGATACATATTCTTCTACATATTTTTGGTAAAAAAAAATTGCAATAAGCGTATATTGATTGGTTTGCACAAAAGAAATACAAAATAGGGGATAGATTTATAGCATTTTTATTATTTTTTTTTAAATAGTAATGGCGGCGATCTGTAATTTTTATTGTGACTGCAATATTGCGGCAGACATATCGGACACTTTTGACACATTTTTGGGACCATTCACATTTATACAGCGATCCGTGCTATAAAAATGCATTGATTATTGTATAAATGTGACTGGCAGGGAAGGGGTTAACACTAGGAGGTGATCGAGGGGTTAAATATGTTCCTAGGGAGTGTTTCTAACTGTAGGGGGCGGGGACTCACAAGGGGAGGAGACCGAACGGTGTTCCTCTGTACTGGGAACACACCATCGGTCTCCTCTCACCTGACAGGATGTGGATCTGTGTGTTCACACACACAGATCCACGGTCCTGCTGTGTTACCGGGCAATTGCAGGTGCCCAGCGGACATCGCAGCCGCCAGGCACGTGCACCGGGTGCCCAGATACATGGCGGGCACACACGATTACCGTTGGAGGCGCGCGCTTACCCTCAGGTGGGCCGGGAAAGCGAGGGCGTCATATGACACCCTCCCACAACGAGAGCTGCGCCACCTGGCCGTCAATTGACAGCCAGCGGTCGGCAAGCAGTTAAACATCTAATTGCCATACTACCATGTTGTAATCATGTACATTGCATGACAATCATGGGTTTAAATCAGCTGGTGTGGAGGCAATATAGCACCTCCTCACCACCTGTGTCAGGAAAGGTCTCCTCCGCTGGTAATATCGATCATTTGGCCAGCAGGTGTCTCCTGGCAGTTCGGAGCTGTCAGAAGAGCTCTTTCCTGCAAGTATTCTGTCACCTTTGGGCCGCAGTACTGGCATCCACCAGCGAAGGAATCCTGGCAGTATGGAGCAGGTATTCCGCTCTGCAGACAGGTGTCACCTGACGTAAATTAGCAGAGCTGCAGTATAAATACCCGGCAATTGCACACTTATGTTGCCCTGGTATTGTCCTTGAGCCCTGAATTGCATCCTGTTACTCTGATTCCTGAACCTGAAGCCTGAATCTGAAGCCTGATTCCTGAAACCTGTTTATCCTGTTTCCTGTCTGTTACCTGAACCCTGGACCCTGGACTCTGAGCCTTGTACTTGACCCGTCCCTCCTGTGATCCATCCATCCTCACCTGGTCACATCTGGTTTATGACAGAATACCAGGGCCATCTCTGACTGCAAGTGGCTGCACAGGGGAACCATTTTTGACTCAGTTTGGTTGCAAACATGAATGCTGATGAGGTTATTTATTTTTCTCTGCTGGCATCTGAAAGTGGTGATTATTGCCGCCAGGCTTTGAAAGGATGGTCTAGTGACCAGTTGTTTGCAACTATATGTTTGGCTCACTCCCTGGTCGATCAGGGTAATATATTGTTTGGGGAGGTGCAGCCTTTGATCAAGCTATGTACTGAGCTGGCCCTGCCCTGTATTCCAGAGGGCCGTGATGATTTCAATCCTCCTTTTGATGTGAAACAGGTTGTAACCCTAGTATGGCTTTTTGAAGATGATCCAGCCGATTTTTGTGAGCACTACTCAGCCTGTTCTCCACAGGTGATTGCTGAGTGCATTGTGTCTGCTCAGTCTTTTGTTAGACAGGGAGTTTTAAAAGCACAGTTTGTACAACCTATACTTTCAGCATGGTCTGACATGATGCAATCAGCTCCAGCCAAACAAACCACCTCTGCCACCAAATACCAGCCTACCCAAATGTATGTTTCCCCATCACCCATGTCAACCTCAGTTGCAGCTCAGTATACGCTGCTCCCAACCAAATACTCATATCCGGTCTCTGCTCCCTGTACCTACCCTGCATTCAATCCACCTGCCGCTTCTCAGCTGCCTACATACCCACAGGAACTTCCCCCAGCTACTGTTACCTCTTCTCTACCATATCCCAATGCTCCTCTCCAGTCTGCTGCACCCCTCACCTACAGAGCTTCAGTGGCTAAGCAAAGGAAAAAACGAAAGTTTTTTCCAACCAAGACGATCCACCAGCTAATCCAATCCAGTCTGACGTCCCAGTGCCTGTTATCCAGTTTGATGTCCTGTTACCCGCCTTCCAGCCTGAGGGGCCAGTGTTCAAGCCTGAGGTGCCAGTGTTCCAGCCTGAGGTGCCAGTGTTCCAGCCTGAGGGGCCAGTGTTCCAGTCAGAGGTGCCAGTGTTCCAGCCGGAGGGGCCATTGTTCCAGCCGGAGGGGCCATTGTTCCAGCCGGAGGGGCCAGTGTTCCAGCCGGAGGGGCCAGTGTTCCAGCCGGAGGTGCCAGTGTTCCAGCCTGAGGTGCCAGTGTTCCAGCCTGAGGTGCCAGTGTTCCAGCCTGAGGGGGCCAGTGTTCCAGCCTGAGGGGGCCAGTGTTCCAGCCTGAGGGGCCAGTGCCTACTTTCCAGCTTGATGAGCCCACTTTCCAGCCTGATGTGCCCGCTTTCCAGCCTGATGTGCCACTGTCTGCTGCCCAGCCTGATGACCCGGAACTTGCTGCCCAGCCTGTGCCCATGCCCGCTGCCCAGCTTGAAGTGCCTGTGCCTGCTGCCCAGTCTGATGTGCCTGCTGCCCAGCTTGAAGTTCCTGTGCCTGCTGCCCAGCTTGAAGTGCCTGCTGCCCAGCTTGAAGTGCCTGCTGCCCAGCTTGAAGTGCCTGTACCTGCTGCTCTGCTTGATGTGCCCGTGCCTGTTGCCCAGCTTGATGTGCCTGCTGCCCAGCTTGATGTGCATGTTCCTGCTGTCCCGCTTGATGGGCCTGCTACCCCACTTGATGTGCCTGCTGCCCAGCTTGGAGTGCCCGTGCCCGCTGCCCAGCTTGGAGTGCCCGTGCCCGCTGCCCAGCTTGGAGTGCCCGTGCCCGCTGCCCAGCTTGGAGTGCCCGTGCCCGCTGCCCAGATTGGAGTGCCCATGCCTGCTGCCCAGCCTGGTGTGTTCCTGTCTGCTGCCCAGCCTGGTGTGTTCCTGCCTGCTGCCCAGCCTGGTGTGTTCCTGTCCGCTACCCAGCCTGATGTGCCACTGCCTGCTGCCCAGCTTGAGGTGCCCACTGCCCGGCTGGACACCATGGACTTTACCCAGCAATGGCTAGTTGGAGCATCCGGAGGTCGCTCCTTCGAGGGGGGGTACTGTCAGGAAAGGTCTCCTCCGCTGGTAATATCGATCATTTGGTGTGCAGTACTGAGGTCCACCAGCAGGTGTCTCCCGGCAGTTCAGAGCTGTCAGAAGAGGTCTTTCCTGCAAGTATTGTCACCTTTGGGCTGCAGTACTGGCGTCCACCAGCGGAGGAATCCTGGCAGTATGGAGCAGATATTCCCCTCTGCAGACAGGTGTCACCTGACATTAATTAGCAGAGCTGCAGTATAAATACCCGGCAATTGCACACTTATGTTGCCCTGGTATTGTCCTTGAGCCCTGAACTGCATCCTGTTACTCTGATTCCCGAACCTGAAGCCTGAATCTGAAGCTTGATTCTGGAACCTGTTTATCCTGTTTCCTGTCTGTTACCTGAACCCTGGACCCTGAGCCTTGTACCTGACCTGTCCCTCCTGTGATCCATCCATCCTCTCTTGTCCTGTTTATCTCCCTTCCCAGCTACTGACTCCCTGTTTTTGACCCCGGCCTGGCTTGACTACGATTCTGGTACTCCCTCTTGCTACATATGCTCATTGGTTTAATATCACTGTTTGTTTGGTTGTTCACTCTGTATTGGTGGTGTGTTCACATATGCATTTTCCTTAATAAACTAACTTTCACCTATTTATGTCTGGTTCACTCTGTTGCAGTCACACAGTTCTGGTTACATCTGGTTTATGACAAGCTGTCATACACACTCAGATTGCTTTTCAGAGGAGCAGCAATACCTACTGCACTTGTGAATTAGCCCTTAGTTGCATTCGACAATAACACACTTAGGGTTAGTTCACACTTAAAGATGGGGTGGTGGTGGTAAAAGCCTGCGGGTGAGTCACAGCTTTTCTGTCCCCAAACTCTACCCCCTTTAGCTGCTAAGACGACACCCAAAGATGTACACATGCCCCAGCAAGAATTAAGCCCCCTTTTGCTTTTGGTGGGTGCTACTACCTGCCAATCACCACTCATTCAAGTAAATGGGGCCACTCTGCAAGTGACCCGCAACTGCATTCTAGGTGGGGGTGCAAGTGGGATAATAAAAACACATCTTAACTATGGGGGTTTACCACCCCCCAAACTGCAAATGTAAATGAACCCTTCCTGTTCTGAGCCCCCTATAAGGTTGCTTTCACACTGATGTGTTGCAGTTTACCTGCACCCCGGGTGCAGCGCAGTGCATTTGCAACTTTCCTGGCTTAGCTGTGATTTGCCATAGACTTCTATTATATCCTGCAGGTGTGGTGCACTTTCTGAAAGTGCACCAAAACTCCTGCATTCAGAAATTTTGTACCCGTGGTGTGGGTAAACCGCAGCACATCAGTGTGAAAGCAGCCCTATACTATTATGCCCAGTTTATTGCTTCACAACGACCTGAAGATCTCTTGTTTATTGCTGCTGATACCACTCTGGGGACCTCTAGTGGGGATAAGAGGTGGAGTGCAGTTAGTATCATTCTGCATGGGACAGCATAGTGAGCCAGCACTACAGAGGAGGCAACCTACTGGGTTGAGCAAAAAAAAATACTGGTGGTGTGTACTAGGCTTAAAGGCTTAGAATGCATCTTTTAAAATTTCCAACAGGGTGGGTGCAGATTCAAAGCTGCCATGGGCTAGGTAAGTGAGATATAAGCACAATGGGATGGCATGGGGAGAAACTATATTAGAAAATATTTGTATTTATTATGGAAAGTGAAATTCTGACCTGGAAGGATGAAGTTACCCTTTAATGTTACCCATATTCCGGGCTTTACTCAAGAATATGTATTTCTTTTTTATAGGTAAGCAGTCTGAAAATAAACATCCTTTCAGGATTGCCTGGTGGTAGAGGACATATGGGCCTGTTCCACTGCTAAATGTTATATAAAACTGACCTTACAGAAAAATTGAAGATTCAGGATTCAATATACATGACTGTGTTCTTTTCCTTCACCTGTCCTGGGAGGCCCAGTATATGAACAGTATTTCTTTTTAATCTGTTTTACTGATCCTTCAATTTCTGGTCAAGGGTAATAACTTTGACTCTGGTAGCTTGCATTTCTTCTTTTACTTGTCAAAAGAAGTTTATTGAGTATACAATGTTATAAAGATACATAAAGTAAGTTTACAAGGATCTATAAAGTAAGCTCATTGTTTTACAGTAGGGTTTATATAGGTAAATATCATGAAATTTCAAATATTAAACATTGGGTTCACGTAAACCTAGATTAAAGATATATATCATTTCCTTAGTTACTTTTGTTGGTATTTAAATGATTTATACCTACTATACATATTGTTTACAAGTAGAGTGTATATAGGTCAAATAAATTCTGATAATGAGCTTTAATCGTAAGGTGGAGAAAAGGAAAGAGAAAGAAGAAAAAGGGTTGAAAGGTAGAGGTATGGTCCACAAGGTTGTCCTGCTCGTCAGTTTATTATTCTTTTTAGTTCTCTTTGAAGCCTTAGAATGGGTGTCTCTGTAAGTCATTTAATCTGTTACCATGGCAACAGGACAGAGTCATTGAAGTTTGACAGGAACTGTTGTTTTATCCAAGGATGCCAAAGTTTTTCAAATTTTGGAATTTGATTTTGATCGATGGCTACCATCTTAGCATGGGACATTGTATTATTCATTCTGTGAATTGTTTCTGCTAGTACCAATGTAGGAGATTTCCATGCCTTGGCCACTGTTTGTTTTGCAGCCTTTATTAGTTGGATCATAAGTTTGAATTGAGAGAGTGTTAACCATTCCGGTTTTAGATTAAGTAAAGTTAAATATGGATCTGGTTGTATTATTTTTTTAAATATTTTAGATGCAATCACGAAGACTTCCTTCCAGAAGGTTTGGATTACTGGGCACGTCCACCATATGTGTAAATATGTGCCTATTTCTGGGCACCCTCGAAAACAAAGAGCTGAGGTATTAGGCGAATATTTTGCCACTCTAGCGGGTACAAGGTACCAGCGAGTTAGGACTTTATAATTTGTCTCCAGTGCTAAGATGTTGGGTGAAGATGACTTAGATGTGAGCCATATGTTAGACCAGTCCGTGTCTTCTAAAGTTCGTCCCAGGTCCTCCTCCCACCTCTGAACGTAAGAGGGTCTATTAAGATTTGCTACTCCATATAATTGATTATAAAGTGATGAAATTGTACCTTTAGCAAATGGATCTTTTGTACAGATTGATTCAAAAATGGATAATTGGGATAATGGTGTATCCCCCTTTAGGAATGGTGTATAGAAATTTTTGATTTGGAGATATCTAAATATCTCAGAGTTTGGTAGATCATATTTTTCTCTAAGCGATGGGAATGAAAGGAATGATTTAGATGCTATGAAGTCATTTAGTGTCTGAATGCCTGATGTTGTCCAAGCTTTAAAAGAATTTGGGTAGATCCATGCCGGATAAAAGGCCGGATTTCTGATAAAAGAAAGGAGAGGATTGTGTGGAGATTGTAACTGATATTTGGTTTTTAGTTTATCCCAGAGAGATAAGAAGTGTTTAGTTATGGGATTATGAATTTTAAAGCGGTCTTTAGGATCAAGCCATAATAAATTTGATATTAATAGAGGGTCATTTTCTGAAGCTTCTATAAATACCCATAATGGGATTTTCTGTTTTGCATGGTATTTGGACAGACTGGCCAAATGTGCTGCTCTGTAGTAGTTAGTAAAATTAGGGTATCCCAGGCCTCCTTTATTTTTGGGAAGATGTAGTGTGTGTATAGGTATACGTGGTTTAGAAGAGCCCCATATAAACGAAGTTGCTCTTTTTTGTACTATTCTCAAAAAATAGGAAGGAATTGGAATAGGGAGGACTCTGAATAGATAAAGCAATTTGGGTAGAATAGTCATTTTGATTGCATTAATCTTCCCTATCCAGGATAAAGGAAGTTGCGACCATTGTTTTATTATATTTGTGATCTGTCTTAATACAGGAGGATAATTGGTTGAGAATAAGTCAGAATGAGATGCTGTTAAATGAATTCCAAGATATGGGATTGATTTTTCTGCCCATGTGAATGGGAGTGCAGTCCTAACCGGGATCAATTCCATGTTTGTGAGTGAAATATTAAGCACTCGGCATTTCTTAGGATTAATCATAAGGCCGGATAGGGCTGCAAATCCATCAAGAGCTGGTATTAAGTTAGGACCAGAGACCTGTGGTGATGATAGAAAAAGTAATATATCGTCTGCAAATATACATAATTTGTGTGTAATACCTCCTACTTCAATGCCAGTTATAGTTTGGTTTGTTCTGATGTATTGGGCCATGGGTTCGAGTATAAGGGCAAATAATAAGGGAGATAATGGGCAACCCTGTCGGGTACCTCTTTCGATATTAAAGGCTTCAGATTTGTATCCAGCATATTTTATATAGGCTTTGGGTTTATTATATAATGCTTTGATCCATGTTAAAAAGTGGGGTCCAAAACCCCATTTTTGTAATGAATACTGCATATATTGCCAGGATACTGTGTCAAATGCCCTCTTAATATCGAGAGATAGAAAACATAAAGGGATTTTCCGTTTTTTAGCAATATGTGCCAATAACACTGCCCTGCGTATATTATCGCCTGCCTGTCTATTTGGCATGAAGCCTACTTGATCTCTATGTATTAATTTTCCTATAATGCTATTGAGGCGTTTTGCTATTATTTTTGCTAATAATTTAATATCGAGGTTTAACAGAGAGATAGGCCGATAATTCACACAGGAAGTATCATCAGAAAGGGGTTTTGGGATCATACAAACAATTGCCATTAGTGTTTCTTGCCGAAAAGAATGTCCATCTAGAAGTTTGTTAAAAGTTTCAGTGAGAATGGGAGAGAGTATTTCTGAGAATGTTTTATAGTATAAAGCCGAGTAGCCGTCTGGGCCTGGTCTTTTGTTAAGTTTTAGGTCTTTTATGGCGTTAGCAACTTCATCTATAGTTATAGGCTCATCCAAACTGCTTTTTTGATTCTGAGATAACTCAGGTAAGGTTATTTTTGAGAAGAAGGATTCAGCCTCTGTAGGATTAAATTCATTGTTTGTCTTGTATAAAGTTGCGAGATGTGAGTGAAATTTATGGACTATTTTAACTGGATTACAAGTGTAAACATTTTTTGATAATTTCAAACGTATTGGTTTGAAAGATTTGTTAGTTGAATTTAATGCCCGAGCCAAATATGTACCTGGTTTGTTTGTATTCATGTAGAAATTGTGTTTGGAGCGTTTGAGGGATTTATCAACTGACTCAGTGAGAAATAGATCGTATTCCAATCTAGATTTTTCCAGATGAGATTTTGTACTCTGAGATGGATTATCTTGAAATGATATGTAGGCTGCATTAAAATAGAGTTCTAGTTTTTTTGCTAGATTTTTGCGTTCCCGTTTAAATAGTGCCATTTGTCTTTGTATTGTACCACGCAAGACAGGCTTATGAGCTTCCCACAGTGTTATTGGGGAGATGTCTGTTGTATTATTAATTGATATGTATTCCTTTAAAGCTTGTTCAATGGCCATCTGATGTAGTGGGTGTTTGAGCATTATGTCTGGTAAGTACCACGTTGGGTCATGCGCTTTTGGTATGGCTGAGGCTATAGTAGTGTATACTGCATTATGGTCAGACCACGGAATCGGAATTATATCTGATGCAATAATTTCTGGTATCATTCCTATTGTTAGAAAAATATGATCTATTCTGGTGAAGGTTTGATGAGGGTGCGAGAAATAAGTGAATTTCTTTTTCATTAGGTTACTTTCTCTCCACGAATCTACCAGATTGTATTTGGAGAAGTTGAGAAAAAGGTAATCTAGAGGTTATTTTGGATGGTGTAAAAGGTGATTTATCTAGAAATGGGAGGAGGACCTGGTTCGAATCCCCACACATTATCACTGTTCCTATTTTGTGTGTATTAATCACTTGTAATATATGTGAGAGGAATGGTGTAGGTTGTTTATTAGGAGCGTAGTAGGAAATCACCGTGATTGCTGTATCCATTATATAACCCATGAGTATCAGGTATCTACCTTCTGGGTCTTTAATTTCTGATGATAAGGTGAATGGTGTGGATCGGTGAAATGCAATTAGAGTTCCCCTTTGCTTGGTACAGGCAGAAGCCGTGTAAATTTGTTGATAAAAAGGAGAAATATATTTTGGAGTAGAATCTTTGGTGAAGTGTGTTTCTTGGAGGCATACTATGTGAGCCTTCTTGTTATGGAAAGTACGGAAGGCTTTGGTCCTTTTTTGAGGGACATTTATTCCCTGAACATTCAGGGAAAGTATATTCAGTGGTGCCATGGCAATAGATCAAATAGTTTTGACTTACTTTTTGTTATGCAGAGCTGACTGCGCAGATCAACCTGTGTGGACTGAAGAGATGAATAGATAGAAAAGAAACCAGTGAATTCTGGAGTAAAGAGTAAACAAAAAACATATGAGATTAGATGATACATTGTATAAATTATTTTTTGCAAGTAATCACAATTTACCCGTGAAAGAGAATAAATATCTCTCTCAGGGGAATAAGTGCCTTCGTCACACTCCCACATAATATGGTTGGGAGAATGAGGAGGGCTAATGGGGGTACACGGATCTTCCGCTTACAGGAGAGAAGTGCTATGTCAAAAGACATCAAAATGATGTTTCATTAATTGGAGTGCAGAATATAGTTTTTGTTGAAATTATTTATTCCAGGGTGGTTGTATATGGTTAGTCTTGCCCTAGGCTAAATAATTCAGTTAGAAAGGTACTGTTAATAACTTTGGTATTGATGAAGATAGTTTGAATTATTTTGGGATTTTAACCCTTTTAGAGTAAACAATTACATATTTTATTCATATGTAACTGTTTAGATATGTTAACTCATAAAATTGAGGTTGTATTGCTTCAGATTGGAATAAACAAAAACATAACTCTAGGAACTAGTTAGGTAATAATATATTTGTTTTAAGAAAAGAAAGAAAAAGCTTCCATTACTTCTGGATTATTGAACATATTTGTCCTAAAAAGTAATAAATCTATTGTTATTACCTGATAATATATAACTGAACAAGAATTTCCTTATTTCACTTGTATATTCTAAGGCTATATGAATCAGAAGTAATAAGAAATATAACTGGAATGTAACATGATCCCACACAGAGTGTGACTATCAGAATGCAGTTACATTCAGTTATAAATATAGGTTTTTTATAGAGAACCATCTCTTAGTATAATAAATGAAGAGATATCAGGAATTAGGATGTCAGTCCATTGAATCTTCTTGGTCCATGGATGATGTGGCATAACGGCCTCTTTTGTGAGAATGATGATTCCCATTTTGTTCTGAAATTTTCTGGGTGCTGCCTGAAGGTGAAGATGATGCCATTCTTCTGCGTGTGGGAGTGTTGCTGCTTGTGGGTTCTGTCAGATTTAATTTTAAAAGGGTTTGTTGTAGTTCATCTGCTGATCTGCTTCTGTAAATTGTACCTTGGTAGTTAAATCTGACTGAAAAGGGGAAGCCCCATTGATACATAATGTTGTGGCGTTGCAGTTCCATTAGTTGAGGTTTCATGGATCGTCTTTTAGTAATAGTAAGTTGGGATAGGTCAGCAAAAATTTGATAATTGTGTCCTTGAAAATTAAGTTCCTTTTTTTCTCTTGCAGCAATTAGTATTTGTTCTTTCGTTCTGTAATAATGAAATTTTGTGATTATATCACGTGGTTGTCCATCTTTCTTTTTGGCTGTGAGGGCTCTGTGTACTCTGTCCAGTTCTAAATGTTCAATAGGGATATCTGGCTTTAGTTCTTGTAATAGAGCAGTAATAGTAGATTGCAGGTCTGTCACAGTTTCAGGTATTCCCCTTATGCGCAAGTTTGAACGTCTGGCTCTATTTTCGTAATCTTCGAGCCTAGTTTGAAGTATTAAATTCTCTTTTTTTAATTGTTCCAATTCTGTTATATTTTCTTGGGTTGTAATTTCAATTTCATCCATTTTTATTTCTAAGGCTGCGGTGCGGTTTCCCAGCTCTCTTATTTCTTTGGTTAGGCTTTTTGTTATTTGGTCTGAGGTTTGTTTTAAAGCCTTATGAAGCATCTTTTCAAATTGTAATAATATTACTGGGGATTCTGAGGAGGCTTGTGGAGAAGTTTGTGAGAGGATTTGTTCTGTATCTGACTCAAATGGAGAGTCTTGCTGTGACATTTTCTGTCTGTGAGAGCGCCCTGATGCTGTATCTTGTGAGGTGACTGGAGCTGCTTCAGCTGCAGTGAGTGCCTGTGAGCTCTTTGTGAGGTGATTTTTATTTCTGCCACGGTTTCCTCCCAGTACCATATTTCCTGCCCAAACTTTCACAGTTTGTTCCCTGGGGCAAAAAGGTTCAAATGGATACCTTTTGAGCCTGCAGGCTCCGCTTTGTCCTTCTCTTCTCTCCTCAGCGGTGTGGAGCTCTATCAATGCATGTCTGCTCCGCTAGGCTCCGCCTCCTGCCCCCGTGCATTTCTTCTTTTAAAGGAACCATGTTGTTATCACATACCTCAATGAGGAAAAAAGCATGCAAGAGGAGCTGGGACTTTGATGTGAGTTTATACAAAGTATTGAAAGGAGAAATACTTTCAGAGCACTCACGGAACCAGGTTAGACTGCTCGCAACAGACAGGGCTACCCTCCAGTGGGTAACCAGCAGGTTACCAAAAACATGCACCAATGGATGAAGTTTTGCCCCAAATGATAAGAGTTCAAATAATTTAATGATTTGCACTTAAAAAAATGTGTTTCTGTGGCCAGAAAATGCTCACCCTTCATCAGGGCTACAACAAAACATATTATGATAAAAAATGCACAACATAGATGTGATTGGTATAATCATAAGTCTGACAACATAAAAGATCTTGAATTACATACATATATACATAAGTGCAAGGTTAACAGGTACTGCTGAAGACAAGACAGCACTGATCATGTGCATCCAGTAGTCAGTAGGCTAAGATAGCTTTCCCCTGTAAAGTGAAAACATCCTTGCAAAGTGGACAACCTATTTGTCTTTAGAAAATGAACCCCTATATCCACTATCTAGTGCTACAATTTGCCATTGCCTCATTCCTGGAATCAGTACTAGGTCCAGGGCATTTGTGGCCCTTTGGGGGTATAGGCAATGGCAGCAGCCAGCACTGCAAGGGAGCTTTGTCAGTGACAGACAGGTACCTGCTATCTTTATGGATATCCAATGGATATGCCATGGGATGATTGATTTCTTAGACTGGATGGACACACCCTCCCTGGAGCTAAGCCCCACCCCCAAAGTTTAAATGTATAATTCCGGAACCTGTGTGACATAAAATAGAATGTTCAAGTAGGGATGAAAAATATATTATTGGTGACAGCCTGACATAATGAGAAAGAATATTCCAGATTAAAGGTACAGAGTCTTAATGTTTTGAGAATGGGAGGTGATATGTATTTTGGTCCCCAGTCTGACTGCGATATCTGGCAGAACTGTGTAATCAGCAGGAATGACTGTAAAAAAATATTGTGCTAGTAAAACAAACACATTTTTAACAGTACTTTAATTGTGCTTCTTGTCTGGAGTCCAGGTTTAAACATCTATCTGTTTTGAATTGATTGCTGTTTGGTTTGTATGCACAAAATGTAACATCTCATAGTTTACTGTGAATCAAAACATATAAATCATATGAAAACATTTTGTGAAAGCGGAAAACAAGCCTAGCAATGCTATGGTATATTTAGAGCACAATTAAACTGGAAGTCTACCATGTTCTGCATATTAATTAAGCATAACAATGAAAACGATAAACTGACACAACTGACCGTTAAGTGTTTTTTTACAAAAGGTAGTTCAAAATATGCTTACTGAATGTGTAGACAATGCCTTGAACTTTCTAAAGAATACAATTTGTGAGAAATGACAGCAGTCTGATACAGTCAGTATTTTCGCACAAGGAACACATGCAGTAACCAGACAAAAAAAAAAAAAAAATCAGTTAAAAAACAAAGTTGCTAAGCCAGCTCATCCATAATTAATGAACAGAGGATGGTATATTAAGTTATACTATGTGTTAATGGGATTCTCCAGTTAAAGAAAAATCTCAGCTGTTTTAGGTTTAACTCTTCTCTGCTGTTGCCCAGTCAACAGCAAAATCTTCATATTCGACTTACATTGCTCGGTGAGCTTAACTGTGCCCCATCACATTTAGACCCCTTTCACACTGAAAGCGCTGGCCATTAGCGCTAAAGCGCCGCTCATTTTAGTGGCGCTTTAGCGCTGTTTAAGTGGCCCCTTTGCGCCACTTTTAGGCTGCTAGCGGGGCTCTTTTAACCCCAGTAAAGGGGTTAAAACTCCCATTTTGCGGTGCTTTCAAAGTGCTTTTCAGGCGCTTTGAAATCACTGCCCATTCATTCCAATGGGCTGGGCGTTTTGGGAGTGCTAAATACAGCACTCCCAACCCACCCCAAAGATGCTGCTTGCAGGACTTTTCATAACGTCCCGCAAGCGCACCGCCCCAGTGTGAAAAGTCACACTGGAATTAAATGAATGGGAGGCAGTTTTCAAGCACTCAGCAGAGGCTATAGCACCTGAAAACTGCCCCAGTGTGAAAGGGGTTTTAATGGCTTTTATAAAGTGCTAGAATTGCTGGATGGCAGGCCAAAGTACCATATTTACCTGGCAGAACACTGCAGGAGCATGCAGGGTATTATTTAGGGGTAGGTACATTAATAAGAGAAATAAAGTGTCCAACTGTCTCTTCAAAATAAGATCTGTATGCCATAGCTCTGCACAAGAAAATGTAACAAATATCTGTAGCTGTGATTTTAGCACAAGTAAAATGACCAGCTATTGAGTGTCTGGTGAAGGAATGCCAGTAAAGATTAAAGAAGTTGCAGCCATGTATAATTGTATCTGCAATCAATTAGGATGATGTCACAGCATTAGCTTGTGTCACCAGCATTGTGTGTGCTTAGGCAGCTGGGAACTGGGGTCCTGCAAACTGGCAAAATAAGCACCACCCCCCACATTAAAGGCCTACAAAGCAATGCCTATAAATCCAGGGTCATAGTAGGCATATTGAAGCCACACACCACAAGCAAAAACTACTCTTGAAGGACTACTACGGATTTGTATAGAAAATAATAAAGTAACCACTGACTACCCCATCAGAAATTAATTTAAAAAGGAAACAAAATAGACATTAGTCGCGTCCCCTCAATAAACATTTAATTTACAAACTCATATTAATACCATATTGTAAGTATACCTAATCCCCATTAACCTCACACACACACATGTACACACACACATACAATTTCTTCTTCCCATCCTAAGAGTTCCCCTTAAAAGCAGGCATTCCCTTAACCAATTCAGTCCCAGAAGATTTGGCTGCTCAATGACCAGGCCATTTTTTGTGATACAGCACTGTGTCACTTTAACTGACAATTGCACGGTCATGCAACGCTTTACCCAAACAAAATTGATGTCCTTTTTTCCCCACAAATAGAGCTTTCTTTTGGTGGTATTTGATCACCTCTGCGTTTTTTTTTTTTTGCGCTATAAACAAAGGAACAGCGACGATTTAAAAAAAACACAATACCTTTTACTATTTGCTATAATAAATATCCCAAATTTAAAGCGGAGTTTCGCCAAAAATTTTTTTTTAGATGTCAGCAGCTACAAATACTGCAGCTGCTGACTTTTAAAATAAGGACACTCACCTGTCCCGGGGTCCAGCGATGTCGGCACCCGAGGCCGAACCGTCCCTTGATCCTCGGGTGCTGCCGCCGCCATTCTCACTGAGGGAATCGGGAAGTGAAGCATTGCGGCTTCACTGCCCAGTTCCCTACTGCGCATGCGCGAGTCACGCTGCGCGTCTACACTGGTCCCCGTTGTGTTGTGGGAACTGTGTATTTCCCACAACACAACGGGGGTGGGCGGGGACTCTGCGGGTAGCTGCGGCTAGCTATACCCAGAAGTGGGTGCAGATACCTGTATTATACAGGTATCTGCACCCCCTCCCCCCTGAAAGGTGCCAATTGTGACACCGGAGGGGGGGAGGAATCCGATGAGCGGAAGTTCCACTTTAGGGTGGAACTCCGCTTTAAAGAAAAAAAAACTATTTTCTCCACAGTTTAGGCCGATATGTATTCTTCTACATATTTTTGGTAAAAAAATTGCAATAAGGGTATATTGATTGGTTTGCGCAAAATTTATAGCGTCTACATAATAGGGGATAGATTTATTGCATTTTTATTATTTATTTTTTTTTACTAGTAATGGTGGCGATCAGCGATTTTTGTTGGGATTGCGATATTGCGGCGGACATCTCAAACACTTTTGACACATTTTTGGGACCGGTGACAATTATACAGCGATCAGTGCTATAAAAATGCACCGGTTACAGTATAAATGTCACTGTGTTCCCTATGTGTGTTTCTAACTGTAGGGGGGATGGGACTGTCTAGAAGGAGAGAGAGATCGGTGTTCATACATAGTATGAACACACAATCTGTCTCCAATCCCCTGAGAGAACTGGGATCTGTGCTTTTACACACACAGATCCTGGTTCTCGCTCTGTCACGAGCGATCGTGGGTGCCCGACGGTCATCGCGCCGGGCACGCACATCGGCTCAGGTGGTGCGCCCCTCTGGTGGTCAAAAGGTGAAGCGTCGTAAGGTAACGTCGTTTAGCCCAGGGGAGCCAACCTGCTGCAGTACAACTGCGGCGGCTGGTCAGGAAGGGGTTAAAGTACAAGTACAGGCAACATTTTTTTTTTCATTTTTGATAGAGCAAAGAAAGATTATAACCCTTGCGGATTTTTTTTTTTGCCATCTGTGTCCCATTGCAGAGATTTTCCTTTACTTCCTGCACCACAGCCAAACAGGAAGTGAGAGTAAATCCCTGCAAATTAAGAGTATTCCTTAGGGACCCCCAGGTCACCAGAACTAGTGTGCCCATTGGGAAATTTCCCCTCTATTACTTTTCTGGGGAGACCCCAAAATGTGTTTTTTTTTCCTTTTATTTTCTTTTTTAATGATAATGGTAAAAAGGACAAATAGAGAGGGTGAATCTCCTTCATGGGGGCACAGACAGCAATAAAAACTGACAAGCATTCTAATTATGCTGCACTCTATCTAAAACAAAAAAAAAGAAAAAAAAGTTATGTCTTTAGTTTTACTTTAAATAACAAATTAATACATCCAGAATTCGCACCTAGAATATTCAAAGAGGTAGAACAGGGGGGTGTAGATATACCTTCTCTACACCTCTTCTTCTACTACCCATAAATGAAAGTACCTGTTGGTTTTGGTGAAACACATGTAGGGGCTTGGATCCCATTGACAACACACTATTGGGAGTATGGCGGTTGTGAGTATGCATACATGAATGTGAAATACCTTGTATTTTCTTTTGAATAAATATGAGGTATTCTCTGATTGGACAAGGTGGAGATAATGAGAGTACTGCCTCTCCTCTTCATCTAGCCCTAGACCCCCCCCCACACACACACACGCATACACACACACACTTTCTCACCTGTGTCTGATAAAGAAGCTATACATAGAGCAAAAAGAGAGATCAATATACCTGTATATTAAATAGCTTAATGTCATTAGAACAAAACCATATATTTAAATTGTAGCCCTGAATTTCCTTTGTCTTGGACCCTAACCCATACAGGCATGGTTTCGTCTTGACTGTGGATTGAACTGTTACAGCTCAAACCCCTAATGACACCGTGGTTTGCAATGTCAGAGTTCACCTGCAGAGGTGCTGCAAGACAGCTACTGTACATAATGGAGGAGAGAGGGGAACGGTCTTTATATCTTAATCCTATGACCGTTTATTCCTTCTTTCATTAACTGTGTATATTTAAAGTCTGACTTACTGTATATGTCATTAGTTTAAAAAAAAAAAAAAAAAACTATATAGAGATGTAAACTAGACCATTCAATTTATTTCTGTAGATGTAAATTGTTATTTAGTTGACAAACTGCTTAATCTAATTGCTTGCTTGCCTTTAAACTGACTGATTCAATGTCAATTATCACTTCCAGTAACAGTTGTGGTAAGGAATTCTTTGTGATATCAATCCTGTGGGATAAATTATTGAACTCTCTGAAGTTGCTAAACAGTTGTTACTTCACTATTTGTATAAATGAACACAAAGGTGAAGACACAACTTAGAGATTTCTATCACAAGTGTTACTGGAGGTGCTAACTAAAGCATCTCTGATAGCAAGATCATGCTACATTTTGCTTTACCTTAGTTTGCTTTAAAGTATTTCTAAACCTAACAACATATTGTAATATATTGCAGTTCACCGATCTTTAGATGTGACGGCTGCATTTGTTTATTCTGTATGTTTACTTGATGATCTTGCCATACCTCCTGTGGTGAACCACCCTAGGCTGCTCTGGATTTGGATTACATAAACCTCTCCTGCTGTAATCTCTCAGGTTGTAGCCTTGCTTACATTCTGGAGGGGTGTCTCATTTACCCATCAATATTCTCTTCTGCATCTGGGAACCCCCTCAGATAGCTTGAATTATGAAGCCCTGGTTTGTTAAGGTGTGAAAACTCGGCCTTTTCCTAAAGCACATGCGGGATATGTTCTCCCTTGGCATTTCCAGTATGGCAGCTCTTTTATAAAATTGGAATATACCGTACTTCTGTTTACAAGTTTTTTTTTTGTTTTTTTTTTTTGTTATGTGAGTTATTATTGGGAGGCAAGATAAATGCTTTAATTGTTCAAGCAGTTTCTTCTGGCATCTGGTTTTCAGCCCCACTTGGTCTTGCCACTGGGCACAAGGGATCCTGCTGTAGTAATAGTAAGCATATTCCTTCCTTCTGCTTCTCACTGGTAGAGTAAGCCAGGGGAAAGCTCACTAATAAAATGCTGAATAGCAGAAATGGAATGGTTCTAATCCTTCCCTAAGCTATAAACTAAAAGTATGTTTTTTTTTGTTTTTTTGTTTTTTTTACTGGACATAGGGATACCAATAGAAATCATGGGGCCCCATGCAGCCTTTCTGACAGTCTTGTCTTGACTGCACCTCCCACCACCCTCACTTTGCATCCTTTGCAACCCTTTACACCACCCTCTGCACTCCCTGTATCCTCCACTTATCCAACACTCTGCATTGCCTGTACTCTGCACCTCTATACTCTAGTGTTCCAAATTTTGTATCCCCAATCTCCACTTCCTCGCTTTTTGCACCCTTTATATCCCCCACTGCCCCACATCCTTCATCCCCTTCATCCACCATTACACCTCACTCTGCACCCCTGTTTTCCCCAATAGTCTATCTGTACCACCTATTACACCTCACTCTGCATTACTCTGCATCCCCGATATTCTCTCTGTACCACAAATACACCTCACTTTGCACTACCCTGCACCCCCCAATCTTCTCTCTGGACCTCAATTTAATCTCACTCTGCACCCCCCGCATCCCCCAAACATAGAAGAGTGACAGCAGAAAAAAGACCAAGCATTGAATGTGCCCCTTTTTTTATTTGTTTACAGTATATTTTGGGAGGTTTTTGTCTTTTATTTTATCTCTTGTTCTGTCTGAGTATAGATCTTTGTTTGTTCCAAGCTTGTTTGAATCCACTTACTGTTTACTGACTTGCTACCCTCTGCTGGAAATCTGTTCCATGCATCCACTACTCTTTTGGTAAAATAATACTTTCTAAGAATAATTTTGAACTTCCCTCCTGCTAGGTTAAGATCATGTCCCTGTGTTATTGATCCTCATAATGAAAATACAGCCCTCTAGATCCCTAATCACCAAGCTATGAAGTCCAAGGAATTGTCTGTAGACCGTCGCGACAGGATTGTATTGAGGCACAGATCTGGGGAAGGTTACAGAAAAATATCTGCATAATTTAAGGTCCCAATGAGCACAGTGCCCTCCATCATCAATAAATTGAAGACAATTGGAACCACCAGGACTCTTCCTAGTGGGCCTTAGTTAGGGAGGTGAACCCAAAGGTCACTCTGACAGAGCTCCAGCCTTTGTCTGGGGAGACAGACATTTAGGATCTTTTCAGGTGAATACCAATCTATTTTGCCTTTTATATACACTTTTATATACACATAACCTGGTTTACATCTTTTGTATGTTTTATACATTTCCTTTAAAAAAAAATAGTTTTGGGTACATTTTGTATATTATGTTCTTCTCTGTTTTTGTATTATATTTAAAGTTCCCCTAGGGGTGTTTTTTATATTTTGTCAGGTGATTTTCTTTATTTATATAATTTATTTTCTTTTAAACAATTATTGATTTTTTCAGTTGCTCCCACCTTTTTGCAGCAATGTATTTTTTTAACATCAAATTTTTGAGAATATTTATTGTAAAATTTATTGTGCAAACCCACAGCCTCTATAGAGGAGAAACACTAAGACATTTGTGACTTGCAGATTCTACTTAGTTGTGGCCTCTAATGGGGTGCCTAAGTTCCAATTTCTTCAGGGCATTTTTTGTATATTCTTCATTTTTTCCACTAGATGGCCTTTATCTTAATGTTCCCATTGGTTAACTTCTATATTTCTGGCCCCAGGGGTCCTACTTGTCCTTGTTGCGTAAATCCAATATAAGATGTGCAGTTACGTGCAGCCTCTGTGCCTTTGATTATGTCCAATATGATAAAATGTGTTGGGTGGAGCTGGAGGTCATACCTTTACTGTGCATATGTTCTACCAGTACTCAGATTTTTGGGAGTTGTAGTTTTTGTTACAGCGCTGTACACAGCTTTTCTATGCAATTGTTTTTAACTGTCTCACTGTTACAATAAAATTTGAATATCAGATTTCACACTATTTAGAGTGTGGGACTCTTTATTTTGTTCTTATGTTTGTGGTTTTGAATAAGCGTAAGACCCCATACACATTATACAACTTTTGTTGTCTGATTTCCTTTAGATTTACCAAAACCATGTAGTGCAAGTGCCTGCCTGATTGCATACAAATTGAAACCCTTAAAGTTTGACCTCCATAATATATATGGTTTTGGTAAATCTGAAGGAAAACAATTACAGAAAATTGTATAGTGTGTATCCAGCTTTAGAGTGGAGTAAAGTTGCAGAGTAATATCCCACAGGGACCACAGTTTTATACAAACCAAGCACATCTGGCTTCTCATCCTAAAAGTCACATATTCTATGTATCGTATGGTGAAGTGGACACAGGGGGGTTGATTTAATAACACTGTAGAGTAGTGCAAAATCAGATGAAGCTCTGAATAGAAACCAATCAGCTTCCAGGGTTTTTTGTCGAACAGCTGTACCAGATTTAACACTCTCCAGTTTTAATAAATCAACCACAGGGTGTAACTGCAAATGAAGATTATAGATCATCTGTTCATATAATTTAAGTACTCTATATGTTTGTTCTAAGAACTTTTGATTTTTAAATAACACTTACATACTGCATTTTGTCTCATCATTTGGGTTATTGTCACTACTTTAACCACTTGCCAACCGCCTCACACAGATATATTGCGGCAGAATGGCACGGGCAGGCAAAATCACGTACCTGTACGTGATCTGCCTCCAGCGGGCGGGGGGTCCTATCGGACCCCCCATGGTGCCCGAGGCGGTTGGCTTCTATCCGGGAGTGATCAGAGGTGAGGGGGAGGCCATCCATTCATGCCCCCCCCCCCCGCGATCGCTCCCAGTCAATGAAATCCTTCCTCTGCTGCTGTATAGTAAACAGCGGCAGTGGAAGTGATGTCACCTCTCCTCGGCTCGGTATTTTACATTCCGGCGCCGAGGAGAGAAGAAATCTGAGTGAGTTGCACAACACATCACACACAGTAGAACACGCCAGGCATACCTTTCACCTCCCCATCACCTCCCCCGTCACAGTGACACCAAGCAGTTTTTTTTTCTGATTACTGCATTGGTGTCAGTTTGTGACAGTTAGTGTGGTAGGGCAGTTAGTGTTAGCCCCCTTTAGGTCTAGGGTACCCCCCTAACCCCCCTAATAAAGTTTTAACCCCTTGATCACCCCCCGTCACCAGTGTCACTAAGCGATCATTTTTCTGATCACTGTATTAGTGTCACTGGTGACGCTAGTTAGGGAGGTAAATATATAGGTTCGCCATCAGCGTTTTATAGCGTCAGGGACCCCCATATACTACCTAATTAAGGTTTTAACCCCTTGACTGCCCCCTAGTTAACCCTTTCACCAGTCATCACTGTATAACTGTTACGGGTGACGCTGGTTAGTTAGTTTATTTTTTATAGTGTCAGGGCACCCGCCGTTTATTATCTAATAAAGGTTTAGCCCCCTGATCGCCCGGCGGTGATATAAGTTAGGTTTTAGGGTCAGATAATGTCTGCGTCGCCCCAGGCAGCATCAGGTTAGTGCCAGTACCGCTAACACCCACGCACGCACCATACACCTCCCTTAGTGGTATAGTATCTGAACGGAACAATATCTGATCCGATCAGATCTATACTAGTGTCCCCAGCAGTTTAGGGTTCCCAAAAACGCAGTGTTAGTGGGATCAGCCCAGGTACCTGCTAGCACCTGCATTTTGCCCCTCCACCCGGCCCAGCCCAGCCCACCCAAGTGCAGTATCGATCGATCACTGTCACTTACAAAACACTAAATGCATAACTGCAGCGTTTGCAGAGTCAGGTCTGATCCCTGCGATCGCTAACAGTTTTTTTGGTAGCATTTTGGTGAACTGGCAAGCACCAGCCCCAGGCAGCATCAGGTTAGTGCAAGTAGCGCTAACACCCACGCACACACCGTACACCTCCCTTAGTGGTATAGTATCTGACCGGACCAATATCTGATCAGATCAGATCTATACTAGCGTGCCCAGCAGTTTAGGGTTCCCAAAAACGCAGTGTTAGCGGGATCAGTGTTTGCTCCCATGATATATAAAGCTGTGACTCCAGCGGAGGTGATATATGCCAAAGCATGGGGGCAGCAGGGGCGGAGGAATGATTTGCTCCTAACTTTTGGGGCGGATGCCCCCATACTTCGGCATATATAAATGGTGCATGTATGCCCATCATTAGAAGTGGGTGGATGAAGGGAGGTATTCTAATGGTGGGCATACCCACCAATCAATCTCTTGTTTTCGTTCAGCCCACAGGCTGCATGAAAAAAAGATTACAATATATGCCCAACAAGGACCAGCAACGTACTGGTATGTTGCTGGACTTTGAGTGGTTATACTAGAATGATGCCTGCAGGTTTAGGTATCATCCTGGTATCATTATTTTCAGCCAGTGGTCGGCTTTCATGTAAAAGCAATCCTAGTAGCTAATTAGCCTCTAGACTGCTTTTACAAGCAGTGGGAGGGAATGCCCCCCCACCGTCTTCCATGTTTTTCTTTGGCTCTCCTGTCCCAACAGAGAACCTGAGAATGCAGCCGGTGATTCAGCCAGCTGACCATAGAGCTGATCAGAGACCAGAGTGGCTCCAAACATCTCTATGACCTAAGAAACCGGAAGCTACGAGCATTTCATGACTTAGATTTCGCCCGATGTAAACAGCGCCATTGGGAAATTGGGAAGGCATTTTATCACACCGATCTTGGTGTGGTCAGATGCTTTGAGGGCAGAGGAGAGATCTAGGGTCTAATAGACCCCAATTTTTTCAAAAAAGAGTACCTGTCACTACCTATTGCTATCATAGGGGATATTTACATTCCCTGAGATAACAATAAAAATGATTAAAAAAAAATGAAAGGAACAGTTTAAAAATAAGATAAAAAAGCAAAAAAATAATAGAGAAAAAAAAAAAAAAAGCACCCCTGTCCCCCCCTGCTCTCGTGCAAAGGCGAACGCAAGCGTCGGTCTGGCGTCAAATGTAAAATTGCACCATGCATGTGAGGTATTACCGCGAAGGTCAGATCAAGGGCAGTCATTTTAGCAGTAGACCTCCTCTGTAAATCTAAAGTGGTAACCTGTAAAGGCTTTTAAAGGCTTTTAAAAATGTATTTAGTTTGTCGCCACTGCACGTTTGTGCGCAATTTTAAAGCATGTCATGTTTGGTATCCATGTACTTGGCCTAAGATCATCTTTTTTATTTCATCAAACATTTGGGCAATATAGTGTGTTTTAGTGCATTAAAATTTAAAAAAGTGTGTTTTTTCCAAAAAAAATGCGTCTGAAAAATCGCTGCGCAAATATTGTGTGGAAAAAAATGAAACACCCACCATTTTAATCTGTAGGGCATTTGCTTTAAAAAAATATATAATGTTTGGGAGTTCAAAGTAATTTTCATGTAAACAAAAAGTGTCAGAAAGGGCTTTGTCTTCAAGTGGTTAGAAGAGTGGGTGATGTGTGACATAAGCTTCTAAATGTTGTGCATAAAATGCCAGGACAGTTCAAAACCCCCCAAATGACCCAATTTTGGAAAGTAGACACCCCAAGCTATTTGCTGAGAGCATATCGAGTCCATTGAATATTTTATATTGTGACACAAGTTGCGGGAAAAAGACAAATTTTTTTTTTTTTTTTGCACAAAGTTGTCACTAAATAATATATTGCTCAAACATGCCATGGGAATATGTGAAATTACACCCCAAAATACATTCTGTTGCTTCTCCTGAGTATGGGGATACCACATGTGTGAGACTTTTTGGGAGCCTAGCCGCGTATGGGACCCCGAAAACCAAGCACCGCCTTCAGGCTTTCTAAGGGCGTAAATTTTTGATTTCACTCTTCACTGCCTATCACAGTTTCGGAGGCCATGGAATGCCCAGGTGGCACAAAACCCCCCCAAATGACCCTATTTTGGAAAGTAGACACCCCAAGCTATTTGCTGAGAGTTATAGTGAGTATTTTGCAGACCTCACTTTTTGTCACAAAGTTTTGAAAATTGAAAAAAGAAAAAAAATAGTTTTTTTCTTGTCTTTCTTTATTTTCAAAAACAAATGAGAGCTGCAAAATACTCACCATGCCTCTCAGCAAATAACTTGGGGTGTCTACTTTCCAAAATGTGGTCATTTGGGAGGGGGTTGTGCCACCTGGGCATTCCATGGCCTCTGAAACTGTGATAGGCAGTGAAGAGTGAAATAAAAAATTTACGCCCTTAGAAATCCTGAAGGGCATGATTGGTTTTCGGGGCCCCGTACGCGGCTAGGCTCCCAAAAAGTCCCACACATGTGGTATCCTCATACTCAGGAGAAGCAGCTAAATGTATTTTGGGGTGCAATTCCACATATGCCCATGGCCTGTGTGAGCAATATATCATTTAGTGACAACTTTGTGCAAAAAAAATGTGTAACTTTCCCGCAACTTGTGTCAAAATATAAAATATTCCATGGACTCAACATGCCTCTCAGCAAATAACTTGGGGTGTCTACTTTCCAAAATGGGGTTATTTGGGGAGGGTTGTGCCATCTGGGCATTTTATGGCCTTCAAAATTGTGATAGGTAGTGAGGAGTGAAATTAAAAAATGTACGCCCTTAGAAATCCTGAAGGCGGTGATTGGTTTTCGGGGCCCCGTACGCGGTTAGGCTCCCAAAAAGTCCCACACATGTGGTATCCTCGTACTCAGGGGAAGCAGTTGAATGTATTTTGGGGTGCAATTCCACATATGCCCATGAATAATGACAAAAAAAAAATTACAAAAAGTTGTCACTAAATGATATATTGCTCACACAGCAATATATCATTTAGTGACAACTTTTTGTAATTTTTTTTTTTTTTTGTCATTATTCAATCACTTGGGACAAAAAAAATAATATTCAATGGGCTCAACATGCCTCTCAGCAATTTCCTTGGGGTGTCTACTTTCCAAAATGGGGTTATTTGGGGGGGGTTTGTACTGCCCTGCCATTTTAACACCTCAAGAAATGACATAGGCAATCATAAACTAAAAGCTGTGTAAATTCCAGAAAATGTACCCTAGTTTGTAGACACTATTACTTTTGTGTAAACGCTTATTGACATTTTTTTTACCAAAGACGTGGCCGAATACATTTTAGCCTAAATGTATGACTAAAATTGAGTTTATTGGATTTTTTTTATAACAAAAAGTAGAAAATATAATTTTTTTTCAAAATTTTCGGTCTTTTTCTATTTATAGCGCAAAAAATAAATACCGCAGAGGTGATCAAATACCATCAAAAGAAAGCTCTATTTGTGGGAAGAAAAGGACGCAAATTTTGTTTGGGTACAGCATTGCAATTAGCAGTTAAAGCGACACAGTGCCAAATTGTAAAAAGTGCTCTGGTCAGGAAGGGGGTAAATTCTTCAGAGGCTGAAGTGGTTAAGATCACAGTTCGCAAGTCTAAACCGTTTTGGAAGCTTCCTTGTTTATAGTGCTTGTAGCTCTTTTTGATTCTATTTGTGACCTCACTGACATCACTTGCCTGTAAATGTCAGCTTCTACCTTGAAAACCTTCTTGTGGATAGGTACAATATTAACTGTCCACCAGTCATGGGGAACTTCACTTAACCACGTGCTAACTGGACACTTATACCCCCTTCCTGCTGAGGTAAATTTTCAGCTTTCAGCGCTGTTGCACTTTGAATGACTATTGCGCAGTCATGCAGCACTGTACCCAAACAACATTTTTTATAATTTTATTCACACAAATAGAGCTTTCTTTTGGTGGTATTTAATTACCACTGGGTTTTTTATTTGTTTTGCTAAAGAAACAAAAAAGTCTGAAAATTTGGAGAAAAAAAAAAACATTTTTCATAGTTTGTTATATAATTTTGCAAACAGGTCATTTTTCTCCTTCACTGATGTGCACTATTGAGGCTGCACTGGTGTGCACTAATGAGGCTGCACTGATAGGCAGCACTGACAGGCACTGATGAGGTGGCACTGGGAACTAATAGGTGGTACTGATGGGCACTGATAAAGCTGCACTGATGGGCACTGATGAGGAGGCACTGATAGGTGGCACTGATGGGTACTGGTAGGTGGCACTGATGGGTCTGATAGGTAGCACTGAAAGGCAGCACTGATAGGTGACACTAATGATGAGGCACTGATGGGCACTGATAGGCAGCAGTGATAGGTGTCACTGGTAGGCACTGATTGGCAGCATTGGTGGGCACTGATAGGTGGCACTGTTGGGCAGCACTGATAGGTGGCACTGGTTGGCACTGATTAGCAGCACTGGTGGGCACAGATTGAGACTGATGTCCCTGTAACAGAAGCAGGTTACCGGCTTTCTTCTTTTCTCCATACGCTGTTCATGAGGAGAAAAAAAAACCTGGCTTCTGTTTACTTCTGTGATCAGCTTTGTTAGGTAAGGTTAATTTTCTCTATTCTGTAGCCTCACGGTCATTATTATTGTTATTGTTTTTCTTTATGCCCTATTGTGATAATAACTTGTAATTCTCTTTATTTTGTTATTTTTCTTGCATCTTGCTCAAAATAATTGGTGTATGCCCGATCTATGATTTATTTATATCTAAACTTGAGTATTTTTCTTGTGATTTTTAGTATAATATGATGCCACACATAAAGTCTCCTGAGGAAACTCCACAGAGCGAAACATGTTGAGAAAAGTGGTATTCTTTCACAATGTCTCATTGAATTTTATGAATTTTTGTATTTAGTCTTGTCTCATGTCTTTTAAACATTGTTAAAATAAAATTCTGTTTTATTCAATACCATTGATGAATTAATATTTCCTTATCATTTACACAACACCATTAAAGTCCTGAGGTTTGTTACCTCAAAGCCCCTCATTATCTCTTCTGTGATCAGCTGTCTTTGGCTGACAGCTGATCATGTGGTAAATAGCCGCTGTAATTGGCCCTTTCCCCTGTTCTGTGATCAGCTGAGTCCAAAGGACTCTGGAAGGTTTTTCCCACTTCATGACCAGGGCATGTTTTGCTATTCAGCACTATGCTACTTTAACACTCATGCAACACTCTACGTAAATTAATTTTTTTTTCTTGTTCAATACATTTATTGAAAGTAGGTAATAACAAACTTTGCATAAGAACTAATGACTAAGTAGTACAATTAACAGATGTCATCGTATATGAACATAGTACAGGTAACTAAATAGTCCGTAGGGCGCAACAGTAAATAGTAACTAAATGATAATATTACATCATAATTAAAAGGCATATTGGGGAGAGTAAACTCCTACCTGATGCACATGGCACAGTTAGTTGTAATGCAATAGGTTACAAGGGGGAGTACAGATCAGGAGAGGGCCTCAAGAAAATACTACGTAAGGCCCTAGCCACATATCTTAGATAAAATCTAATGGGAAAGATGATTGAGATACAAAGGAAAGGATAAGGAAAGAGAGAAAGGCCTATCAGGTCACCAGGATAAGAAAAAGGATAAGAAGAAGAACAGCAAAGAGGAGTGACAAGGGGGAGAAGAGAGAGGAAGAGGGAGGAAGAGAGAGGTTATCTGCTCCGCAATTGGACAGGGGATTAACCGGGGTAGGAAATTTGTTTCACAACTCTAGGGTTCCAGGAGCCTGGGGTCAAAGTGTGCAGGGAGGAAATGATCCACCCATGGTTGCCAGATTTTCAGGTGCCGTGGAACCTCAATCTTACTGTGGATCATAGCTTTGGTGATCCAATTTTTTGTCTCTATGGGGCAGGAAGATGGAGATTTCCAGGCCTTCGCTATAGTCTGTTTAGAAGCTGTGATGACATTTATTGCTAGTTTCGATTGGGCCCTTGTAAGGTCAGTGGTTTAGCAAGGCGTAACCTGGATCGGGGATGGTTGGCCTGTTTAGAAGGGTAGACAATAATCTGAAGATTTCAGCCCAAAATTGCTGCATGATCAGACACGTCCACGAGATATGCACATATGTGCCCCGTTCTCCGCAAACTCAAAAACATGTCGGCGGGTAGGTCGAAAGCTATTTGGCAACTCTTGCTGGGACCAGATACCAGCATGGGAGCACCTTGTAATTGGTCTCAACAGCGAGCATGTTTTGGGACGAGAAATTAGTCGTAGCCCAAATGTCATCCCAATCTTCCGCTCTAGGGGAATGTTCAGATCCTTATGCCAATGTGTAGTATAGGAGGGGAGACGGGAGGATGTAGTTGTGAGGTGGGTATATAATTTGGAGATGATACCCGGAGCATGGGGGTTGGAGTTACAGATGCCTTCATACAGCATCATATTACATGGTGACGTGGAGGCACGCAAATATGGAGCAACAAAATTGGATATTTGCAGGTAGCAGAACATTTCCTTATTTGGGATTTGGAATTGTTCCTGCAGAGTCAGAAAGATTTTCAGGGAAGAGGAAGTGACTAGAGTGGTTAGCCTAGTCAAGTCTAGATGCTTTCAAATTGTGTCAGGGTTTATTTGAGCCAGGAGGAATAACGGATGGCCTAGGAAGGATAATAGAGAGTAGTGTGAGGAGTGTAGCTTAAAAGGACCTTTGAGCCTATCCCATATCTGTAAGGAATGCGCTGTCACCGGTTTATGTACACCCACCCACAGCAGGACCTCCACAGTGGCATAGTATAGGGCAATCTGGGCCATTTGAGCCATCTGGTAGTATTTAGAAAAACAAGGGACTCCCAGTCCACTGTGTAATCTGTGGCACATTAGTATGGAGGAAGGTACTCTGGGTTTAATGGGTCCCCATATGTATTTATGTATTGGGCTTTGAAGTATACGAAAAGGTAGGAGGGCACCGCTATGGGTAAGACCCAGAAAATATAAAGTATCTTAGGTAGTAGGGACATCTTTATTGCAGTTATATAACCAAGCCAAGAGACATATAGGGGTTGCCAAGCTGCCATAAGGGCTAATAAATGAGATAGCATTGGGAGATAATTAGTTTGATATAAAAGGGCTGGATTGCTAGTGAGTTTGACACCGAGCTAGGGAAAGGAGGATGTTGCCCATTGAAAGCAAAAGGTAGGGAAACTTTAAGCACCATGGACTTCGATTGGTTGACTTCAAGACCCAATATAGAGGTAAGTATTAGGTTAGGTAATGTAATATGGGGTGAGGTGACGAACATCAGGGCATCATCAACAAATAAGCATAACTTGTGATGACAGGAGGCTACCTCAATGCCTTTAATATCTGGGTTCACTTGAATAGTTAGGGCCAGCAGTTCTGGGACTAGGGTGAATATTAATGAAGAGAAGGGGCAACCCTGCCTAGTTTCCAGGGAAATCGGGAATCTGTCTGACCAGAAGCTGGAATATCTTATGTAAGCTTGGGGGTTATCATAAAGGGTCATGACCCACCGGAGAAAGTGAGGGCCGAAACCCCATTTCTGTAAGGTATAGTGAAGGTAAGACCAAGACACGGTATCAAAAGCCTTTTTAATATCAAGGGACAATAGATGTAGGGGGATCTGTCGTTTGCAGTCTAAATGTTGTAGAAGGATCACACATCTGACGTTGTCACTTGCCTGCCAGCAGGGAATGATACCTTCTGTATAAAACTACCAATTATGCTGTTAGACAAAGAAAGAAGGGGTTTGGGACTTTAGATGAAGCATGTATCTGGACGCTAAAATGCACTGTGGGTCTGTAAAGTGTTTTTTTATTACATATACTAATACAGATAAAGTAAAACCACAATGCAGGTAAAATTAGTATTACTGTAACATACAATTCAATATATACACATAGGGGGTTATTTACTAAAGGCAATTCCACTCTGCACTGCAAGTGCACTTGGAAGTAAAGTCGCTGTAGATCCAAGGGGGACATGCAAGGAAAATAAAAAACAGCATTTTAGCTTGCACAGGATTGAATGATAAAATCAGCAGAGCTTCCACTCATTCCAGATCTACCCCTTAGATTTAGAGTGACTGCACTTCCAAGTGCACTTGCAGTGCAAAGTGGATTTGCCTTTCGAAAATAACCCCAATAGTAACATAACATGGAGATGCAAATGGTGTAATGCCCGCTGTCAACATCCATGTTACACATGATATAGCACAAAACATAGTAAAATTATAACATAGTCAGGCATAGTTGGTAAAAAATATAAATATGATTGTATGTTATGATGTAGCTGTGGCATCAGAGAAAGCTTGACGCATTTCGTGGATATGTCCACTCATCAGGAGCGTATGCGACAGGAATATCTATGGAGTATATATAGATATAATTAACTTGAATCTAACTAGGAAAAAAAGAGGTATAAAGAAGGCAGATAAAAAGAGTAAACATCATCTACCCATACTTACAAAGATGGATATTGAATGTGGCATGTGGTGGCAGGCACAAGGTGGATTGAGAACAACACATCTCATGGGAGCTGAGGTGGAAATATACCAAGGCTTAGCATCAGGTGATGTTAAAAGGTGAGGTGCGTAAGGGAATGTATTCCCCACGTGAAGAAAGGTGATGGAATGTAACTCATCAACAGGGACCTATGGGAACAATTGTGATTTTGTGTGTGAGTATATCATTGATAAATAATATATGGGTGTAAACAGTGTTGAACCCAGTATAGGTCCTGAAAAGTGATGAAAGAAATAAGAGGTAGGTGGTGGTGAGCCCATATATAGAGATAAGTGCTAAAATAACCTATGTGTGAACCTTAATGGTGAAATGTACTTTAAAAAAGGAAAAGGAGATAGTGATAGAATAGGAAAGAACTGACCACCAGAATGGGTACCACAGACCAAAATGGAGCCTACAATGATGCTGCCTAGGAACCACACCAGCAAACAAGAAATCCAACTGGTGTGTGAAACCAGAGGGGGAACAGGCCAAAGTGAAGGCTCGCTTACCCCGGGAGGGGTGAGTGTAGTTGGGGAGACATCAGCACCTGAGTGTAATAACCACACGGCAGCTGGTGCCAAAAAGACTCCCTCGTAGGAGTTGCTGGTGGACCTTTACAAGGCGTTCTTTATATCTCTTCTTTTCCTAGTCAGGACCTCCACGGTGGCATAGTATAGGGCAATCTGGGCCAGTTGAGCCATCTGGTAGTATTTAGTAAAACAAGGGACTCCCAGTCCACCGTGTAATCTGTGGCATATTAGTATCGAGGAAGGTACTCTGGGTTTAATGGGTCCCCATATGTATTTATGTATTGGGCTTTGAAGTATACGAAAAAAGGTAGAAGGGCACCGCTATGGGTAAGACCCATATTAAAGGCCTTAACAAGTTTATGTTGGGAATTTAGATCCTTGACATTCAAGGATAAAATATTCAGGGGGGCCATAAGAATTTGGTCTGGGATCTAAAGGGAACCTAAGTCCCATAGGGAGCAGATGGCCTAGGAGTAAGAGAGAATGAAAAGGAAGGAGGCAAGGAGAGAGAGAGAAATTGGGGGTGAGGAAAAAGGTGTCCATAAGGCAATCAGTAAGGCAGCAAGGAAAGTGAACCCTGACAAAGGAACACCACCTCATGTGCCCCGCAAGTTACACTCAGACACCAGGGGCAGCGAGGTGAGTCTGGCTGTGAGAGTGCACTAAGGGGAGGCACAGTGACAGCTGCCCACAGCACCCACGATCTGCGAAATAGCATTTGTAGGTAAACCGCCTTTGTTGTAATAGTGAGTATAAACAAAACAGCATACATCATTAAAACATTGAAAATGCTAGGAGGTAATTGTAGGTGAGAATATCACAATTCTATAGTAGGAGAGGGGGGTGAGGAGGGGAATGGAGGGGAACGGGGTAGGGAGGAGTAAAGGGAAGGGATAAGGAGGGGGAGGGCTAGGGACTGCTAATAATGTAAAACTTTTTTAATTAGGAACATAGCTCAGACAATCAAAGTGGTAAAAGTAATTTATGTGTTCAAAAGTTCAGTGCCTTACACAAGCAAACAATTTATTATAAAACTTTTAGAGTGTCATGGATTGAAGTAAGTAGAGCAAAAAACATTTGACCGATAAAAAAAAGAAAAAAGAAGGCATTAGTCAAAGACAAAGGTGCCTAAAGAGGTCACAGCTGAATGGCAATCTACCAGGAAAACATGGCAGGCGCTTCAAGTACAAAAGCAAAAACAAAAAGCCACATTGTGTACTTGAATTTACCCCTAAGTTGGCTGTATATTTACAGCGGAGATGGGAGTGGAGTCTGGATAGTTTCTTCAGCCAGGGGAGACGGTGACATCTGAGGCCCGTGGGTGGGATGGTCTTGCCAGATTGGATGCACGGGCCAGGGCTAGATAGTAGGGATGTGGCATTGATCTTGCTGTCGTACGAGGTAATGTTGTCTCCAACACAAGATAAGACTGAATGAGTTGTAGATCTTCCAATACTTGTTGCAGACTTTCTGGCATGGTGTAGGTGTGCTGCTTTCCTTGATAAGTAAATTGCAGAACTAAGGGAAATTTCCAAGTATATCGGATATTATGCTAAGTAGGTCTTGTAGCTGCGGCTTCATAGCTCTTCTCTTGGTGACTGTCGATGGGGCCAAATCTGAGAAAACCTGGTAGGTATGACCCTGGAACTGGAAAGCGTCCTTGGTTCGGGCCGCCGTCAAGAGTTGTTCTTTCATGTGGTAAAAATAAAGGCGGACAATGATGTTGCGTGGTGGGCTATCTGATTGACGGCATGTTAGTGCCCAATGCATAGGATCGAATTCTAGACGGCCTATCAGTATGGCGGGAACAAGTTCCTGGAACAATGCATTAGTGAAGGAGGTGAGGTCATCTACCGATTCTGGAATGCCTCTAATGCACAAATTGGAGCATCAGGAGCAAATTTTAGCATCTTCCAGGTGGGAGAATAAAGATTTATTTTCCTCACAGAGTCTCCAATTCTAGAGTATGCTCCCGAATATGCTCCTGAATGGTAAGTTCCAGATCATCTACCCGGATTTCAAGATCAGCGGTCTGCTGACCCAGCTCCCGAATCTCCCGGGAGAGGCGGTCTGTAATTTGGTCTGATGTAGCTTTAAGAACTTCCTGGAGCCTCCTGGAGCATTATGGAGAGGAGCTGGAATCAAAGGGTGCTTCATCCTCACTGTCATCCCAAGCCAGTGGGGAGAATGAGAGCCTGTGTGATGGAGTCAGGGCTTTTGCCAACATTTTGGAGGAGGCACGAGCCAGAGCCTCCTTGATCGGCTTTTGCTTGTGTTTAGCTTTGTGGCCTGTGAGACAACTATTTCACTTGGTCCCCAGTACACTCCGGATTATTGGCAGAGTGTGGCTGTGACGATCCGGCACTTCTAATTAAATAGAAGCCGTGGCTGTGCTGCGGGAAGTGCTGAGCTCTAGCAGGACACATCAGCCATGCTAGACTTTGTGCATGCGCCTCATTTTTTTTTCACACAAATAGTTTTTTTGGTGTTATTTGATCACCACTGTGTTTTTTTATTTTATATTATATATAAATGAAAAAAGACCAATTTTTTTTTTAATTTTAAAAAGACAATATTTTTAACATTCTGCCATAAAACATAGCCAATAAAAAAAATGAAAAAAATTTAGGCCAAAATGTATTCTGCTACATGGCTTTGGTAAAAAAAATCTCAATAAGTGTATATTGATTAGTTTGAGTGAAAGTTATAGTGTCTACAAATAATGGTATTCTGGAATATTTTTTTTTTATACTAGTAATGTCGGTGATCAGCGATTTCTAGTGGGACTTTGATAAAGCGAGTAAGCAATCTTACACTGGGTGGGAAAGTACAATCTAACACTGACATCACCGCTTCGATCAGCAGGTCCCGAATCACAGCACAGATGGGGTGGCGGGCACATGCGTAAGCCCCCTCCCCAGAAATGCAGGATCACATACATGTACATGATTCGGTGATGAGTGGCCGCCCTGTCACAGTATATTTACATGGGGTGGTCCATAAGCAGATAATTAAAAAGATCAATTAATGGTCCAACAACTATACATCAAAGCTCTCTGAGAACTCTGAGGTGAATACCATCAGGACCCATTGCTTTACTAAGCTTTAAAACAGCCAGTTCCTCTGCTACCCCTGTCTCTAGAAATCCTGATAAGAACTGTCATTACTAGAACCAATATAATTACCCAACTTTTTAGTGTTAAATAATCTATTTTTGAGCAGACTGAAAATAAGTAATTGCTTAAATTATTTGCTTCATCAATGTCTCTCTGACCCTAAATGTTTTGCCCCGTTTTTATTTTAGTAATCCCATCGTATTTTTTCCTTTTGTCACTGATGTACCTAAAAATATTTTGTCCAATTTCTTAATAAAGTTAGCCATTTCCTCCACTTTCTGTGATTTGGCAGCACTGATAATGTGTCTTTCCTCCTTTTGTCTATTGCTATACACTTTAATTTACTGACTTCTGTCGTTTTACTCCAATCATTTCATTAATTTTTTAGAAGTTTACAAATTTCAGGAAAATGTATACTTTGGGACATTCCACAGCACTCCTACTATTCTGCATACCCCGCATTCCCATTACATCTGACTCAGTATCTGCACCCCCCCAACACACACACTACTCTTTCTGTACACCCATTATGTCATACTTAGCTTTGCAATAACTGCACTCTGCATTTTTCAAACTCTGTACCCTCTGCATCCTCCATTACTTGCACTCTGTATTCCTCATGACTCCACAACCCCACTGGTCATATCTGCACTGTTCCAGTATCCAGAATTTGTGGGGAAAGCCTTACCTTGAGGTGGTAAATGTGCCAGGCCTCTTCTATAGTGGTTGTAATGGTCCCCATAGGCTCACAGCTCCAAACTACAGCAATTGTAAGATCTACCTTCATTGGCCACTATGGTTTCTGTAGTTAGAGAGGGATGGAAAGCAGAGAGAGTTGGGGCTGAAGTTCACCCCTTCATTGGCCATTAGGGCTTCTGTAGTTAGAAAGGGATGGAAAGCAGAGAGAGTTGGGCCCAGGGAAAGGGAGGATGGAGGACTATGAGCCACCCCCAAGCAGAGGGACCCAGGCTCAGTACAGAAAGGCTGCCTGTATCCTTATAATCTGTGGACCTGATTGGACATACACTTTATATGTTAAAGGCTCACTTAGGGGTTAGATTGCGTTTAGGTTACTTAAAGCGGTGAGGGATTAAATGTGGAGGGATGCTTTAATGTAGAGAGTACTTATGTTTTTAAAGTGGGGGTCCACCCACACCGCCAAAAAAATAAAAAATAAAAAAAGCCAGCAGCTACAAATACTGCAGCTGCTGACTTTTAATACATGGCCACTTACCTGTCCCAGGGTCCAGCGATGTCGGCAGGCGACGCCGAGAACCCGCTCGGTTCTCGGCAGCTGCCGCCGCCATCCTAGTTGAGGGAATCAGGAAGTGAAGCGTTGCGGCTTCACTTCCCGGTTCCCTACTGCGCATGCGCGAGTCGCGCTGCGTGTCCCAAGTGGTCCCCGCTCTCTCCTGGGAGCTGTGTGTTTCCCAGGAGACAGCGCGGTGGGGACGGGAAGTGGCGTAGACTCCCATGGGAGTCTATGCCGGAAGTGGGTGCAAATACCTGTCTTAGACAGGTATCTGCACCCCCCTCCCCCTGAAAGGTGCCAAATGTGACACCGGAGGGGGGGAGGGTTCCGAAAAGCGGAAGTTCCATTTTTGTGTGGAACTCCGCTTTAAGATAGACATGTTGCATGTTTTCACTTGTTTTGTCACACTCAAGCCAAACAACTGCTGAATTACAGAGTTTAAGCAATTCAGATTGGTTTACAACTCAGTTTGGATGTACTTAGCGCATGACCTCATACTCCGCTTTCTCTCAGAGATCTCTGAATGTGTTTCCTGTGTATGAAATGTCTTCTATTGTCTCCCAATTTCTATTTTTTATTCTAAAATGAAGAAATGTCTGTAAAAGACTTTTGGATGTATGAAATTCACGCTCTTGTCGTATAGATTATTATGCTCTTCTGGAGTGAAAAACACAAAAAGCTACCTTGTGTATTCGATGAATTAGGTGCACAAGGGTAGTCATATTTTCCACAGAATTGGAAACAACAGAGAGGATTCTTTCATGGACCAATAGTAAAGGAACAAAAAGTTTCAATCTTCCCACCTGAACTGAATACTTAGAATAAACACTGTTACATTTCTGACATGTTTAACGATCTTTTCCTTATTAGAAACTGAATTATTTTGATAAATCTACAGGGATTAGTCTCAGGTGGAAAGAAAAACTGATGTATAAAGACTACTCAGAAAAAATCTATAACATAGAAATATACAGTTTTCAGACTTTTGTCAGCTTTTATCAGTTTATTTCCAACAATGCTTTAGCCTTGACTTAGCTTGTTGCCATGACTGCAATAAAAAAGGAACTATTATGAAGCTTTTATTGAGGCAATGTTATATATTTGCATTTACAGAGTAATTGCAAATATAAAATCCTGAAATTACATACTTGCTCTTTTTTGATTGTTTTTGAAGGAGCCTATAACATAGTTTTCATTAAATATCCACCTTTCTCTGGCTATCTGTCTCCAGCTTCACAAAAAAAACAAAAAACAAAAAAAACAGGTCAGTCATTTTTAAAAAGGAAACCTAATGCAGCACTTCCCAGTGCAAAAATACACACTTGTTATGGCGCTGGGCGTTATGGTGGAAACAGGAAAATAAACTACTGGTTTTGTTGGTTATAGAAGTTCAGGTAATATAAATTGCCTCCATTATTTCAAATGCATGTTTCAGCAGCTGGTTATGAAGGTAAGAATGAAAGTTCACTTATAGGCCAACACTATAGTTAGAATTTAGCTTAGGGATCCCATTTTAGCACATACAGGGACAAAGGACTAACAGAAAAAAATCTACTGAACTGATCTCTACAATGGTGCCCAATGTTTGTCTGTATTGATCATTGATCATTCTAGTCTTGTTTGCGAAGACCAGGTTCACATCTGTGGGTTGCAGTTATGTGCAGAAAACATGTTTTAACACAATGGGCAAGATTAACTAAGATTAGTGATTGTTGTGGATTGTGAATTGCACACCTCTATTGCCCCAAATATTGACAAACTAATTTTCTGTACCATTATTTAATTGGGGCATTTTGTGAGGCATTTTGTGTTAAAAGTTGCACTGGGATTGTTTTTTACAATTGCCATAGTATTCACATCTTGAATTTTGAGTGTCAAACGTGTGAAGCAATGATAATAGTTCATCTGGCTCAATGTGTGGAAATGTATGAAATGGACTATGGTGCCTTACAGTGCGATTAATTTTAAATGGAGCCCTAGCACACCTTTCCATGGCATCAGGACACATCTGCATTTTAACACACCACAGTGCACAGATAGGTAACATCTGTGTATTGTGGTGCGCTGGTTTTGGGAAAAATGCATAACAAATAAAACATCTGTTTTGATGCATTGGCTGTACATTTTGATGAATGAGCTTTCCTACTGCAATGCATGTTAACGTATACAGTATATGAAAATGCACAACAAATGGTTGAATTAGCACTTCATGTTTTGAAATCACAGGTATTAAACCTCCGCGTTTATGTCTCTTAAGTATCATCACTCTAAAGCAAAGATAAGAAGACTAATTTTTTAATATACTGATATTGATTACATAGACAAATCTTGATTTAATGATCAGATGGTATATATGGATGTATACTTTAAATCAGAATTTTTTTTGTGATTAAAAACAACAAAGTTGCCAGGTGTATGGGGAGCATTAGAAATACTGTATGAACTGTAAAATTCAAGGTAATTGACTGATATGGTTAAAGTGTATGAAACCCTAACAATTGACTTATTTCCCCTCTTATGATCTGCTAAATAGTCAATTGAATATGTTTTGTTATATCTGTTCAAGAAGTACAAAACAATACTTATTGCTTCTGCAGTATATCTTGTGAGATGATAATTTCCTGTGCACAATACAGGGTTATGAGGATCAAGAAAGGGATGGTCCATTTTAATCCATCAGAAATTAAAGCATAACTAGAGATCAACATCCTTACCTTAGTTCTAATGGTCTGACATCCATGAAGTCCTTGCATGTCTTTTTTGCAATAAAGGCCCTACCTGTTTGCAATTTGTTTTTGTTATTTTTTTATACTTTATTTCTGCTGTAAGTAAGAAGGGCTGACACATATGTTTAGGATTTCAAATTACAGAATACAATGCAGTTGATTTACCAAAGGAAAATAGGCCATGCACTTTGCAAGGGAATGTTCCCCAGCGCTTAGTAAATATGGTGAGGTTTCACTTTGAAAAAGAATACCCAAACAGGTGTAAAGTAAATAAAAAAAAGGATTTTTGCTTGCACACGATTGGATGATTGAAGTATGAAGAGCTTTATCCAATTCACTAAGCTGTGGAGAACATTCACTAATCTCTGGAAACATTCCCATGCAAAGTCAACAGCCTATTTGCCTTTGTGTTGTCAGCTTAAGCATAAGTAGTAGCACACTGGGGTTGATTTACTAAAACTGGTGAGTACAAAATCTGGCGCAGTTGTGCATGATAGCCAATCAGTTTCTAAGTTCAGTTTGTTCAATTAAGCTTTGACTGAAAACCTGAAAGCTCATTGGTTTCTGTACAGAGCTGCGTCACATTTTGCGCTCACCAGTTTTAGTAAATAAACCCCACTATATTTCTGGCACACTAACAGTTATTTCTCTGTCCTTGAAGCACATTTAGGAGGATAACACATAGAGAATTGTGCATGTATTTCAGAAATGTGCTAAATATGTTTTTTTTTCTTTTGCCTTGGCATGCACTTTATATCTGTTCATTGACAGTTCGCATGCAGATGGACCCTATAGTCTTATTTAGTAAACTGTTTTAAAGATCAGTAAATTATATCAGACAAAATTCAGTTCAATAAAACAAAATAATTCTGGTTTTCATTACTGCATTTTGCACAATGCTAAATAAGCCTTAAAAGCCACAAGTGTTGATGTTGCTTCCGTATTTCTATTGCCTGTAACCTTCGCCACTCACTGCATTGTAAGTAGCTGATGATTCAAATATTATAGGAAATCCAAGGACAGTTCCTTTTTATAATAGTCTGAAAACATCTTTTTATGACAGAAAGCAATATTTGATTTACTGTAAATTCATGTTTCCTGAATCACTGCCAGTGAAAAATTATAGAAAATAGCACAGATGGTACACATGCATTCTCGTGTACAGATGAGAAAAATTACATAGAAAGGTTATGGAATTTTTGTAGAACATATTGTCAGTTCTAGTACAATAATGCATAGGTTTTCAGTGCAGTTATGGTCTTCAGGAAACCATCAGATCCCAAGATATTATGGTAGAGAAGAGAAAAGGAAAATAAAAAATCTTGGCAGAATTTAAAAGCATGACATGAAAATGTATTCCATCAGTTTTAACAAACACATTTAATATCTCTCTATCTTCTGTACCAGCTAAAATAATGACACCTACTATTTCTAAAAGCTGTTTCTTTTAAACTAGGCTTACTGTAAGTGGATAGTTTACTTGATCGTACTTTGCAAAGTACATACATTGCGTCAGTGTAATCTCTTTTTTAAAATAAAAGAATCATAGTCTTTTCTGTACAATTCTTTATTTATTTTTAAAACATAATCTTGCTGTTTTTCTGTCAACTACATATCGGCAGTCATGCTCAGACAAGAAAGATTAGGCTTGCCAAATTAAAACAGCTTAAATGATAAGTTCACCTTTCATAACATGCACAGGTGTGTTCAGCCTATTGCATTAGGGGGTGCACCCCTAACCCAAAGCACACATGTGCGCATATATATATATATATATATATATATATATATATATATATACTGTATACATACACATACACTTTTATAAATATATGTAAACATTTTAAAATGTATTAAAACATGTTTTTACTAAATAAACACTTATCAATGCAAACAAACATTTAAATTATTTTATGTATCAAAAATGCAGTAAAGACAGCCAGTCAGAGAGCAGTGAGTGGTGAGGACAGCCAGCCAGGGAGCAGTGTGTGGTGAGGACAGCCAGTCAGTGAGCAGTGTGTGGTGAGGACAGCCAGTCAGTGAGCAGTGTGTGGTGAGGACAGCCAGTCAGTGAGCAGTGTGTGGTGAGAACAGCTAGTCAATGAGCACTGCGTGTGGTGAGGACAGTCAGTCAATGAGCACTGCATGTGGTGAGGACAGCCAGTCAATGAGCAGTGTGTGGTGAGGACAGCCAGTCAGGGAGCAGTGTGTGGTGAGGACAGCCAGTCAGGGAGCAGTGTGTGGCGAGGACAGGCAGTGAGCAGTGTGTGGTGAGACAGTCAGAGAGCAGTGTGTGGTGAGGACAGTCAGTGAGCAGTGTGTGGTGAGGACAGCCAGTCAGTGAGCAGTGTGTGGTGAAGACAGCCAGTCAGTGAGCAGTGTGTGGTGGAGACAGCCAGTCAGTGAGCAGTGTTTGGGGAGAACAGCCAGTCAGTGAGCAGTATGTGGTGAGGACAGCCATTCAGGGAGCAGTGTGTGGTAAGGACAGCCAGTCAGTGAGCAGTGTGTTGTGAGGACAGCCATTCAGGGAGCAGTGTGTGGTGAGGACAGCCAGTCAGGGAGCAGTGTGTGGTGAGAACAGCCAGTCAGTGAGCAGCGTGTGGTGAGACAGTCAGTGAGCAGCATGTTGTGAGACAGTCAGAGAGCAGTGTGTGGTGAGGACAGTCAGTGAGCAGTGTGTGGTGAGGACAGCCAGTCAGTGAGCAGTGTGTGGTGAAGACAGCCAGTCAGTGAGCAGTGTGTGGTGGAGACAGCCAGTCAGTGAGCAGTGTTTGGGGAGAACAGCCAGTCAGTGAGCAGTATGTGGTGAGGACAGCCATTCAGGGAGCAGTGTGTGGTAAGGACAGCCAGTCAGTGAGCAGTGTGTTGTGAGGACAGCCATTCAGGGAGCAGTGTGTGGTGAGGACAGCCAGTCAGGGAGCAGTGTGTGGTGAGAACAGCCAGTCAGTGAGCAGCGTGTGGTGAGACAGTCAGTGAGCAGTGTGTGGTGAGGACAGTCAGTGAGCAGTGTGTGGTGAGGACAGCCAGTCAGTGAGCAGTGTGTGGTGGAGACAGCCAGTCAGGGAGCAGTGTGTGGTGAGGACAGTCAGTCAGTGAGCAGTGTGTGGTGGAGACAGCCAGTCAGTGAGCAGTGTGTGGTGAGGACAGCCAGTCAGTGAGCAGTGTTTGGGGAGGACAGCCAGTCAGTGAGCAGTGTGTGGTGAGGACAGCCAGTCAGTGAGCAGTGTTTGGGGAGGACAGCCAGTCAGTGAGCAGTGTGTGGTGAGGACAGCCAGTCAGGGAGCAGTGTGTGGTAAGGACAGCCAATCAGTGAGCAGTGTGTGGTGAGGACAGTCATTGAGCAGTGTGTGGTGAGGACAGCCACTCAGGGAGTAGTGTGTGGTGAGGACAGCCAGTGAGGGAGCAGTGTGTGGTAAGGACAGCCAGTCAGTGAGCAGTGTGTGGTGAGGACAGCCAGTGAGGGAGAAGTGTGTGGCGAGGACAGCCAGTCAGGGAGTAGTGTGTAGCGAGGACAGCCAGTCAGGGAGTAGTGTGTGGTAAGGACAGCCAGTCAGGGAGCAGTGTGTGGTGAGGACAGCCAGTCAGTGACCAGTGTTTGGAGGAGGACAGCCAGTCAGTGAGCAGTGTTTGGTGAGGACAGCCAGTCAGGGAGCAGTGTGTGGTGAGGACAGCCAGTCAGTGAGCAGCATGTTGTGAGACAGTCAGAGAGCAGTGTGTGGCGAGGATAGGCAGTCAGTGAGCAGCATGTTGTGAGACAGTCAGAGAGCAGTGTGTGGTGAGGACAGTCAGTGAGCAGTGTGTGGTGAGGACAGCCAGTCAGGGAGCAGTGTGTGGTAAGGACAGCCAATCAGTGAGCAGTGTGTGGTGAGGACAGCCAGTCAGGGAGCAGTGTGTGGTAAGGACAGCCAATCAGTGAGCAGTGTGTGGTGAGGACAGCCAGTCAGGGAGCAGTGTATGGTGAGGACAGTCAGTGAACAGTGTGTGGTAAGGACAGCCAGTCAGTGAGCAGTTTGTGGTGAGGACAGTCAGTGAGCAGTGTGCAGTAAGGACAGCCAGTCAGTGAGCAGTGTGTGGTGAGTAGGGATGAGCCGAACACCCCCCTGTTCGGTTCGCACCAGAACATGCGAACAGGAAAAAAGTTCGTTCGAACACGCGAACACCATTAAAGTCTATGGGACACGAACATGAATAATCAAAAGTGCTAATTTTAAAGGCTAATATGCAAGTTATTGTCATAAAAAGTGTTTGGGGACCCGGGTCCTGCCCCAGGGGACATGGATCAATGCAAAAAAAAGTTTTAAAAACGGCCGTTTTTTCAGGAGCAGTGATTTTAATAATGCTTAAAGTCAAACAATAAAAGTGTAATATCCCTTTAAATTTCGAACCTGGGGGGTGTCTGTGTGGTAAGGACAGCCAGTCAGTGAGCAGTGTGTTGTGAGGACAGCCATTCAGGGAGCAGTGTGTGGTGAGGACAGCCAGTCAGGGAGCAGTGTGTGGTGAGAACAGCCAGTCAGTGAGCAGCGTGTGGTGAGACAGTCAGTGAGCAGTGTGTGGTGAGGACAGTCAGTGAGCAGTGTGTGGTGAGGACAGCCAGTCAGTGAGCAGTGTGTGGTGGAGACAGCCAGTCAGGGAGCAGTGTGTGGTGAGGACAGTCAGTCAGTGAGCAGTGTGTGGTGGAGACAGCCAGTCAGTGAGCAGTGTGTGGTGAGGACAGCCAGTCAGTGAGCAGTGTTTGGGGAGGACAGCCAGTCAGTGAGCAGTGTGTGGTGAGGACAGCCAGTCAGTGAGCAGTGTTTGGGGAGGACAGCCAGTCAGTGAGCAGTGTGTGGTGAGGACAGCCAGTCAGGGAGCAGTGTGTGGTAAGGACAGCCAATCAGTGAGCAGTGTGTGGTGAGGACAGTCATTGAGCAGTGTGTGGTGAGGACAGCCAGTCAGGGAGTAGTGTGTGGTGAGGACAGCCAGTGAGGGAGCAGTGTGTGGTAAGGACAGCCAGTCAGTGAGCAGTGTGTGGTGAGAACAGCCATTCAGGGAGAAGTGTGTGGCGAGGACAGCCAGTCAGGGAGTAGTGTGTAGCGAGGACAGCCAGTCAGGGAGTAGTGTGTGGTAAGGACAGCCAGTCAGGGAGCAGTGTGTGGTGAGGACAGCCAGTCAGTGACCAGTGTTTGGAGGAGGACAGCCAGTCAGTGAGCAGTGTTTGGTGAGGACAGCCAGTCAGGGAGCAGTGTGTGGTGAGGACAGCCAGTCAGTGAGCAGCATGTTGTGAGACAGTCAGAGAGCAGTGTGTGGCGAGGATAGGCAGTCAGTGAGCAGCATGTTGTGAGACAGTCAGAGAGCAGTGTGTGGTGAGGACAGTCAGTGAGCAGTGTGTGGTGAGGACAGCCAGTCAGGGAGCAGTGTGTGGTAAGGACAGCCAATCAGTGAGCAGTGTGTGGTGAGGACAGCCAGTCAGGGAGCAGTGTGTGGTAAGGACAGCCAATCAGTGAGCAGTGTGTGGTGAGGACAGCCAGTCAGGGAACAGTGTATGGTGAGGACAGTCAGTGAACAGTGTGTGGTAAGGACAGCCAGTCAGTGAGCAGTTTGTGGTGAGGACAGTCAGTGAGCAGTGTGCAGTAAGGACAGCCAGTCAGTGAGCAGTGTGTGGTGAGTAGGGATGAGCCGAACACCCCCCTGTTCGGTTCGCACCAGAACATGCGAACAGGAAAAAAGTTCGTTCGAACACGCGAACACCATTAAAGTCTATGGGACACGAACATGAATAATCAAAAGTGCTAATTTTAAAGGCTAATATGCAAGTTATTGTCATAAAAAGTGTTTGGGGACCTGGGTCCTGCCCCAGGGGACATGGATCAATGCAAAAAAAAGTTTTAAAAACGGCCGTTTTTTCAGGAGCAGTGATTTTAATAATGCTTAAAGTCAAACAATAAAAGTGTAATATCCCTTTAAATTTCGAACCTGGGGGGTGTCTGTGTGGTAAGGACAGCCAGTCAGTGAGCAGTGTGTTGTGAGGACAGCCATTCAGGGAGCAGTGTGTGGTGAGGACAGCCAGTCAGGGAGCAGTGTGTGGTGAGAACAGCCAGTCAGTGAGCAGCGTGTGGTGAGACAGTCAGTGAGCAGTGTGTGGTGAGGACAGTCAGTGAGCAGTGTGTGGTGAGGACAGCCAGTCAGTGAGCAGTGTGTGGTGGAGACAGCCAGTCAGGGAGCAGTGTGTGGTGAGGACAGTCAGTCAGTGAGCAGTGTGTGGTGGAGACAGCCAGTCAGTGAGCAGTGTGTGGTGAGGACAGCCAGTCAGTGAGCAGTGTTTGGGGAGGACAGCCAGTCAGTGAGCAGTGTGTGGTGAGGACAGCCAGTCAGTGAGCAGTGTTTGGGGAGGACAGCCAGTCAGTGAGCAGTGTGTGGTGAGGACAGCCAGTCAGGGAGCAGTGTGTGGTAAGGACAGCCAATCAGTGAGCAGTGTGTGGTGAGGACAGTCATTGAGCAGTGTGTGGTGAGGACAGCCAGTCAGGGAGTAGTGTGTGGTGAGGACAGCCAGTGAGGGAGCAGTGTGTGGTAAGGACAGCCAGTCAGTGAGCAGTGTGTGGTGAGAACAGCCATTCAGGGAGAAGTGTGTGGCGAGGACAGCCAGTCAGGGAGTAGTGTGTAGCGAGGACAGCCAGTCAGGGAGTAGTGTGTGGTAAGGACAGCCAGTCAGGGAGCAGTGTGTGGTGAGGACAGCCAGTCAGTGACCAGTGTTTGGAGGAGGACAGCCAGTCAGTGAGCAGTGTTTGGTGAGGACAGCCAGTCAGGGAGCAGTGTGTGGTGAGGACAGCCAGTCAGTGAGCAGCATGTTGTGAGACAGTCAGAGAGCAGTGTGTGGCGAGGATAGGCAGTCAGTGAGCAGCATGTTGTGAGACAGTCAGAGAGCAGTGTGTGGTGAGGACAGTCAGTGAGCAGTGTGTGGTGAGGACAGCCAGTCAGGGAGCAGTGTGTGGTAAGGACAGCCAATCAGTGAGCAGTGTGTGGTGAGGACAGCCAGTCAGGGAGCAGTGTGTGGTAAGGACAGCCAATCAGTGAGCAGTGTGTGGTGAGGACAGCCAGTCAGGGAACAGTGTATGGTGAGGACAGTCAGTGAACAGTGTGTGGTAAGGACAGCCAGTCAGTGAGCAGTTTGTGGTGAGGACAGTCAGTGAGCAGTGTGCAGTAAGGACAGCCAGTCAGTGAGCAGTGTGTGGTGAGTAGGGATGAGCCGAACACCCCCCTGTTCGGTTCGCACCAGAACATGCGAACAGGAAAAAAGTTCGTTCGAACACGCGAACACCATTAAAGTCTATGGGACACGAACATGAATAATCAAAAGTGCTAATTTTAAAGGCTAATATGCAAGTTATTGTCATAAAAAGTGTTTGGGGACCTGGGTCCTGCCCCAGGGGACATGGATCAATGCAAAAAAAAGTTTTAAAAACGGCCGTTTTTTCAGGAGCAGTGATTTTAATAATGCTTAAAGTCAAACAATAAAAGTGTAATATCCCTTTAAATTTCGAACCTGGGGGGTGTCTATAGTATGCCTGTAAAGGGGCGCATGTTTCCTGTGTTTAGAACAGTCTGACAGCAAAATGACATTTTGAAGGAAAAAACTCATTTAAAACTACCCGCGGCTATTGCATTGCCGACAATACACATAGAAGTTCATTGATAAAAATGGCATGGGAATTCCCCAAAGGGGAACCCCGAACCAAAATTTAAAAAAAAAATGACGTGGAAGTCCCCCTAAATTCCATACCAGGTCCTTCAGGTCTGATATGGATTTTAAGGGGAACCCCGCGCCAAGAAAAAAAAAAAAAACGGCGTGGGGTCCCCCCAAAAATCCATACCAGACCCTTATCTGAGCACGCAACCTGGCAGGCCGCAGGAAAAGAGGGGGGGACGAGAGTGCGGCCCCCCCCTCCTGAACCGTACCAGGCCACATGCCCTCAACATTGGGAGGGTGCTTTGGGGTAGCCCCCCAAAACACCTTGTCCCCATGTTGATGAGGACAAGGGCCTCATCCCCACAACCCTGGCCGGTGGTTGTGGGGGTCTGCGGGCGGGGGGCTTATCGGAATCTGGAAGCCCCCTTTAACAAGGGGACCCCCAGATCCCAGCCCCCCCCTGTATGAAATGGTAAGGGGGTACTTACCCCTACCATTTCACTAAAAAACTGTCAAAAATGTTAAAAATGACAAGAGACAGTTTTTGACAATTCCTTTATTTAAATACTTCTTCTTTCTTCTATCTTCCTTCATCTTCTGGTTCTTCTGGCTCTTCTGGTTCTTCCTCCGGCGTTCTCGTCCAGCATCTCCTCCGCGGCGTCTTCTATCTTCTTCTCCTCGGGCCGCTCCGCACCCATGGCATGGGGGGAGGCTCCCGCTCTTCTCTTCTTCTTTTCTTCTCTTCTTCTCTTCTTCATTTTCTTCTCCGGGCCGCTCCGCATCCATGCTGGCATGGAGGGAGGCTCCCGCTGTGTGACGGCGCTCCTCGTCTGACAGTTCTTAAATAACGGGGGACGGGACGCACGGGACATGATGGGACTTCCCTGTGGCATTCCCCGTGACGTCACAGGGAAGTCCCGTCAAGTCACCATGCGTCAGAGGGGGGCGGGGTCACCGGGTGGCCCCGCCCCCCATTATTTAAGAACTTTTAGACGAGGAGCGCCGTCACACAGCAGGAGCCTCCCTCCATGCCAGCATGGATGCGGAGCGGCCCGGAGAAGAAAATGAAGAAGAGAAGAAAAGAAGAAGAGAAGAGCGGGAGCCTCCCCCCCATGCCATGGGTGCGGAGCGGCCGAGGAGAAGAAGATAGAAGACGCCGCGGAGGAGATGCTGGACGAGAACGCCGGAGGAAGAACCAGAAGAACCAGAAGAAGAAGAAGATGAAGGAAGATAGAAGAAAGAAGAAGTATTTAAATAAAGGAATTGTCAAAAACTGTCTCTTGTCATTTTTAACATTTTTGACAGTTTTTTAGTGAAATGGTAGGGGTAAGTACCCCCTTACCATTTCACACAGGGGGGGGCCGGGATCTGGGGGTCCCCTTGTTAAAGGGGGCTTCCAGATTCCGATAAGCCCCCCGCCCGCAGACCCCCACAACCACCGGCCAGGGTTGTGGGGATGAGGCCCTTGTCCTCATCAACATGGGGACAAGGTGTTTTGGGGGGCTACCCCAAAGCACCCTCCCAATGTTGAGGGCATGTGGCCTGGTACGGTTCAGGAGGGGGGGGCCGCACTCTCGTCCCCCCCTCTTTTCCTGCGGCCTGCCAGGTTGTGTGCTCGGATAAGGGTCTGGTATGGATTTTTGGGGGGACCCCACGCCGTTTTTTTTTTTTGGCGTGGGGTTCCCCTTAAAATCCATACCAGACCTGAAGGGTCTGGTATGGAATTTAGGGGGAACCCCAAGTCATTTTTTTTTAAAATTTTGGCCGGGGTTCCCCTTAATATCCATATCAGACCTGAAGGGCCTGGTATGGAATTTAGGGGGACTCCCACGTCATTTTTTTCTTTAAATTTTGGTTCGGGGTTCCCCTTTGGGGAATTCCCATGCCGTTTTTATCAATGAACTTCTATGTGTATTGTCGGCAATGCAATAGCTGCGGGTAGTTTTAAATGAGTTTTTTCCTTCAAAATATCATTTTGCTGTCAGACTGTTCTAAACACAGGAAACATGCGCCCCTTTACAGGCATACTATAGACACCCCCCAGGTACAAAATTTAAAGGGATATTACACTTTTATTGTTTGACTTTAAGCATTATTAAAATCACTGCTCCTGAAAAAACGGCCGTTTTTAAAACTTTTTTTTGCATTGATCCATGTCCCCTGGGGCAGGACCTGGGTCCCCAAACACTTTTTATGACAATAACTTGCATATTAGCCTTTAAAATTAGCACTTTTGATTTCTCCCATAGACTTTTAAAGGGTGTTCCGCGGCATTCGAATTTGCCGCGAACACCCCAAATTGTTCGCTGTTCGGCGAACTTGCGAACAGCCAATGTTCGAGTCGAACATGAGTTTGACTCGAACTCGAAGCTCATCCCTAGCGGTGAGGACAGGCAGTCAGTGAGCAGTGTGTGGTGAGAACAGCCAGTCAATGAGCACTGTGTGTGGTGAGGACAGACAGTCAGTGAGCAGTGTTTGGGGAGGACAGCCAGTCAGTGAGCAGTGTATGGTGAGGACAGCCAGTCAGGGAGCAGTGTGTGATGAGGTCAGCCAGTCAGTGAGCAGCGTGTTGTGAGACTGTCAGAGAGCAGTGTGTGGTGGAGACAGCCAGTCAGTGAGCAGTGTGTGGTGAGGACAGCCAGTCAGTGAGCAGTGTTTGGGGAGAACAGCCAGTCAGTTAGCAGTATGGGGTGCGGACAGCCATTCAGGGAGCAGTGTGTGGTAAGGACAGCCAGTCAGTGAGCAGTGTGTTGTGAGGACAGCCATTCAGGGAGCAGTGTGTGGTGAGGACAGCCAGTCAGGGAGCAGTGTGTGGTGAGAACAGCCAGTCAGTAAGCAGCATGTGGTGAGACAGTCAGTGAGCAGTGTTTGGTGAGGACAGTCATTGAGCAGTGTGTGGTGAGGACAGCCAGTCAGGGAGTAGTGTGTGGTGAGAACAGCCATTCAGGGAGCAGTGTGTGGCGAGGACAGCCAGTCAGGGAGCAGTGTGTGGTGAGGACAGCCAGTCAGTGAGCAGTGTTTGGTGAGGACAGCCATTCAGGGAGCAGTTTGTGATAAGGACAGCCAGTCAGGGAGCAGTGTGTGGTGAGGACAGCCAGTCAGGGAGCAGTGTGTAGGGAGGACAGTCAGTGAGCAGTGTGTGGTAAGGACAGCCAGTCAGTGAGCAGTGTGTGGTGAGGACAGTCAGTGAGCAGTGTGTGGTAAGGACAGCCACTCAGTAAGCAGTGTGTGGAGAGGACAGCCATTCAGGGAGCAGTGTGTGGTGAGGACAGCCATTCAGGGAGCAGTGTGTGGTGAGGACAGCCAGTCAGTGAGCAGTGTTTGGTGAGGGCAGCCAGTCAGGGAGCAGTGTGTGGTGAGGACAGCCAGTCAGGGAGCAGTGTGTGGTGAGGACAGCCATTCAGGGAGCAGTGTTTGGTGAGGACAGCCAGTCAGGGAGCAGTGTGTGGTGAGGACAGTCAGTGAGCAGTGTGTGGTGAGGACAGCCATTCAGTAAGCAGTGTGTGGTGAGGACAGCCATTCAGTAAGCAGTGTGTGGTGAGGACAGCCAGTCAGGGAGCAGTGTGTGGTGAGGACAGCCAGTCAGAGAGCAGTGTGTGATAGAGACAGCCAGTCAGGGAGCAGTGTGTGGTGAGGACAGTCAGTCAGTGAGCAGTGTGTGGTGGAGACAGCCAGTCAGTGAGCAGTGTGTGGTGGAGACAGCCAGTCAGTGAGCAGTGTGTAGTGGGAGGGCTGGGAGCTGTTCTCCAGTTCTCTATGTGCTGTGTAAGGCATGAAGCAGCACAGATGGAGCATGGAGGCAATTCCTGCAGTGATAAAGGTAGACCTCCCCCTTCAGCTGCTTACACCATTACTGGAAGCAAACGGCTCCCAGGCTGCCATTTCTGCTCCACCTCTTCCCCAGTTTCAGCTGCTTGATCAGCCAGAGCAGCTACCTGTGAGTGTATAGGAGGGAGAGTTTTGCCACACACAGTGGGGTTGATTTACTAAAGGCAAATCCACTTTGCACTACAAGTGCACTTGGAAGTGCAGTAGCTGTAGATCTGAGGGGAAGATCTGAAATGAGGGGAAGCTCTGCTGATTTTATCATTCAAACAAGTAAAAATGCTGTTTTTTTATTTTCCTTGCATGTCCCCCTCAGATCTACAGTGACTGTACTTCCCAGTGTACTTGGAGTGCACTTGAAAGTGCACAGTGGATTTGCCTTTAGTAAATAACCCCCAGTATGCTCTCAGCTGCACAAGGAGCTCAGAGGGATGGGGTGGGAGAAACAGAAGCACACTGGTCTTCCCAATGAATGGCTGTGTGTGGGGAGGGGGAGCGGGGCAGGAAGGGCATGTCACCACAAGTCTAATCATTGAAGGACAGCAGACTGCGTTCCCAGCACAGCCGAAAACTGACCATGATGTGCTCTCATGCCTAGCGTGGTCAGATTTTTTAAAATAGGAAAGCAGCGGGACTGACAGGTACACTAGATATTTCACACAAAGGAACCAATAGAAAGAAAAGAGTATATATTTTCATATAAATACATGGTACAGCAGGCACGTATCAGAAAAATTAGATGTCAGGGTAACATATTCTTTAAGATGACATAGGATGACCCTTTTTTTTCTTATATTTTACTAGGAAAAGATTCCAGTTTGTTAATTGTTATGTATTTATTATTAGGATTCACCCATTTTAGTTTAACTAGGTATTCTACATTGTTATATAAGCAAAGGTGTGAGGCAATGGGGGTTATTTACGAAAGGCAAAACCACTTTGCAGTACGAGTGCAAACTACAAGTGCAAAGTGCACTTGGAAGTGCAGTCGTTGTAGATCTGAGAGGGACATGCAAGGAAAATAAAAAACAGCATTTTAGCTTGCACATGATTGGATAATAAAATCAGCAGAGCTTCCCCTCGTTTCAGATCTACCCCTCAGATTTACAGCGACTGCACTTCCAAGTGCACTTTCAGTGCAATTTCAAGTGCACTTTGCACTTGTAGTTTGCACTTGTAGTGCAAAGTGGATTTGCCTTTAGTAAATAACTCCCACTGTTTGCTGAAACAACCTAGACAATAACCAATCATTTATAAGGATTTAACTGCATTATTGACATTATCTAATATATATATACATAAAACAACCACTTTATCTATATCTCATAATGTCATAAATACAAACTGCACAAACTGGACATTTACTGTACAAATGAAATCCCTCACACAATGCACAAATATTATTAAAACCTCTACATAAGTCCTGTGCTGGTGCCAATTATGTCACCGTAATGTAAGGATAAATGTCTCTCTCCCCTAGCCATATATATATACTAGCAACACCATGAAAAGTATACCTAAGGTACTGTATATATAGACTACTGAGGTTGATTTACTAAAGATGGAGAGTGCAGCTCTGCATAGAAACCAGCTTCCAGGTATTTTTTGCCAAAGCTTAAAGTGATTGTAAAGTCTCATTTTTTTTTTTTTTTAGTTAAGAATAACAAACATGTTATACTTACCTCCTCTGTGCAGTGGTTTTGCACAGAGCAGCCCAGATCCTCCTTTTTGGTGCTCCTGGCTCTTCCCTCCTGTTGAGTGCCCCCACAGCAAGCAGCTTTCTATGGAGGCACCCGAGCAGAACCATGGCTCCCTGTGTCCATTCAGACATAACGCCGTGGCCCGGCCAAGCCCCCACCCTCTCTCTCTCCTTATTGGCCAACTGACTTGGATTTACAACAGCGGGAGCCAGTGGTGCTACGCTGCTGTCTCAGCCAATGAAGAGGGGAGTCCCGAGCAGCCGAGACTCCTGAAACATCTCTGGATCTGGATGGGGCTCAGGTAAGTATTAGGGGGCTGAGGGGGGCTGCTGTACACGGAAGGTTTTTTATTTTAATGTATAGAATGCATTAAGATAAAAAACCTTCTGCCTTTACAACCACTATAATTGAACAAGCTGGAGTTAGAAGCCAATTGGCTACCACATCTGCATCAGATTTTGCCCTCTTTCTTTTAGTAAATAAACCCCACTGCATCGTGTGGTAAGTGCAGAGAGGTGCTAACAGGGTGCTGGTTAATAAGAGCTGCTCAATATTTGTATAATCTCCCTATAGATATTGATTCAGAAACAATGTATGCAGATAAGATCTGTACAGGAGCAGAGTGGTGTATTCCCTAGGTCCTTCAGAAATGCTGTAAGAGTGAAACATGACTAGTGTTGATGATTTAGCCCATGCCTGGCCACTGCTATTTCATTGGGAGCAGACATGAACAATCTGTGTGTTGTTTGGTATATTTTTAAATTTGTTAGGATAACCCCCAACCTTCTGGAAGTGAGCTGTACATAGGGGTACTTTGGATCAATTTCCAGTTCACTCTTGTTCTTTATGGTCCACACATGGACTCCTGGGCTCTCAATCTCTTGCTTCCAATCAGAACATTGGGAAACCAGTAAGCATTCCTTATATAAGTGAATGACAGATGACAGGATTTCCTGCTTCATATCAATCACTAAAGCCGCATACGCACTATTAGGTTTTCTGCAGATTTCTGTCTTCAGATTTACCAAAACCATATATTATGAGATCAAACCTTAAGAGTTTCAATTTGTATGCAATCAGGCAGGCCCTTGCACTACATGATTTTGGTAAAACTGAAGACAGATATCTGCAGAAAATCTAATAGTGTGTATGAGGTCTAAGACTCCATACACACTATACAAATATTGTTGTCAGATTTCCCTCAGATTTACCAAAACCATGTAGTTCAAGGGCCTTACTTGGCTGGTCGGTAAGTTAAGCTTGTTTTTTTCCTTGGATTTATCCTTGGCCTTGTTTATAATAGTTCAAGGGCCTGCCTGATTTCATACAAATTGAAATTCCTAAGGTTTGACCTCATATTATATGGTTTTGGTAAATCTGAAGGAAAAAAAAATCTACAGAAAATTGTGTAGTGTAAATCCAGCTTTAGACACAATTAACCCAATCATTTGCGTATTCATTTTATTTACTTCAGGGGGTAAATCTTTGTAACTATTTGGATACTCAAGTTCTGTCCAGACTGGGACTGATTTGCTTCTATTTAACTGAAGACTTATAACAAGGTAGACAAGCCCTTTATATTTAGTTTCCTGCTGCTGAAAATACAGTCTTTAATTTTTTTCTCTTCATGCTAATTACTGTCACTAGAGGAGTATTATAATTAAAATTTTGCTTGGATAATTATATTAGGGATATCTTTAAAAGTTGTGTGGGTGTCAGGGGAGACATTTTTACAACATATTCAAGTACAGTATGTGCAAAAATACACTTCCAGTTGAATGCACCCCTTAAGATATACATAGAGATTTGTAGTGGAATCTAAGTATTGCATATTTATTAAAACTGTGTTTTGAAAGCTAAAATAAAGCTGAAATCTAAATTTCACCAAAGCATCCATTTTATTCTGCCCAACACTTATAGTAAATTCATACTATGTGACTTCCAGAGTTGATTAGTGCTACCTAAACAGCTTCATTGAGTATACATACTGGATAATGAGTCAAACTACTGCATAGCAAGGCAAGCTATCTGCAGCAAATCTGCAGCCCTAGCTGTTTGCACAGTATTAGAAGTCTTTTAAAGTTCACCTAATGTACAGTTTTTTTTTATTTTGCATAGAATAGGAATGATTAAACCTCTTTCTTTGCTGTGTTCCATCGAGGGAAATCTGTCTTAAAGAGGAGTTCCACCCAGGGGGCCGTTTAAAAAAAAAAAAAAATTAAAAGTCAGCAGCTACAAATACTGCAGCTGCTGACTTTTAATTGGACACTTACCTGTCCCTGGGTCCAGCGATGCGGGGGATCGAAGCCCCGCTCGTCTCCCCCTCCGTTCAGCGGCACCGGCATTGCAACTGTGGGCGCCGGGCTGTGGCTTCACAGCCTGGCACCCACTGCGCATGCACGAGCGGCGCCGCGTGCCGTGATTGGCCTCTCAGTCACCTGGGACCTGTAATGGGTCCCAGATGATTGACAGGAGGGAGGGAGCAGAGCGGAGCCCTTCCTGTGCCAAGGGGGAAGTGATGTCACCAGCCCAGGCAGTGGAAGGGGCAGACTACGAGGGACCCCCTAGCAACAGGCATTTAGAGGTGAGTAAAAAAAAAAAATATCCAAATTTTTTTTGTTTTTTTTTTTTTAGGATTTTTTATGTATTTTTGTTTTTTTGGGTGGAACCCCACTTTAACTTCTCGTCAGAGACAGAAAAAGAAGTAAGAGGAAATCTAAAGAATGCTACGAGTACATAAAAAAAAAAAAAACAACTGATGTGCCAGAATAAAAGTGTGCTCCTACATTTTTTTTGACATGACAACACATTTAGGGGAACATATCAAAACTGTAGCTGACAGAATCTTGAGCAAGATGATTGGTTGCCATGTCCAGCTGCACCAGATTCTGTCTGATACAGTTTTGATAAATTCCCCTCATTGTATTTTAAAGTGTTATTAAACCCACAACTGTAAAATCAGTCTGTCTATGCAGTAAAGGACGCTTGTTATGCTCATTGTGGAACCTAAGGGGTTAATCCTCTGCATTGTGTAAAAAGGATGTTTGATCCTGTCTTCTCTCATTCTCCCCTTCTTCCACTGTCCCCTAACCATCTCCTGATCGAACAGAGACTAGGGGACAAGCTGCACATGCTTATTTTGGTGTGTATTGCTAATTTTTGTTTTTTTCTTGGGAGAGTGCATGTGATCAGCACAGGGCCAATCAGCACTGTCCATACAGAGGGACAGGGGTCCTGCAGCCTCATAGGACAATCAGGGGAGAATGAAAACCCCTCCTACAAGCTTTAACCAGACACTGATAGAAGTCACAAGACTGCTCTAACTGCTGTTGAGAAAAGGTTTTTAGCAGTTTATATTTACTATAACTATTGATTTATCCATGTACTGTGTACTGTGGGAGACCGGACACAGTAAATGCAGGGTCCTGAGTTTAATAACACTTTAAGCTCTGAATTTCAAAGCACATGCTGTCAGCCCTGCCTATAAATAAGTAAATGAATAAGAAAAGTTCATGGTTTGAATTTAGATACACTTAAAGATTTTCTGCAAATGAGACTAGTAAGGAAAGTTCTTATAGTTATTATATCTTATTATTATATAATAATTTGAACAATAAATTGATGTTAAGCTTTGCCCCCACTCTAAGTAAGTTTCATTACCATTAATTTGTCTATATTTCATATTGTTGCTGCAAAAAAAGTTGTAAGTGTTCTGCCCACCTGGTTTCTGTTCAGTTTACTTATGTTTATGTGCTTGAAATAACATGTTGAGTTTTCTTGATTTACACCAAGCTAGTTATATACAGGAGCCATATTGTATCCTCTTAGAATGTGTTAATAACGTTGTTAGGAACCAGTGCATTTTGGCAGAATTCTCCAGCGGAAGTGACTTGGCTTCCATTTTAAGACTCTACAGTAGGGATGAGCTTCGAGTTCGAGTCCGAGTCGAACCCATGTTCGACTCGAACATCGCCTGTTCACCGAATTGCGAACGTCATGGGCCGTTCGCGTCAAATTCGAGTGGTGCGTCACGGCTCATAATTCACTGCAGCATCGCAGTGCATTGCTGGCTGATGATTGGCCAAGCATGCACTATGACCCGCATGCTTGGCCAATCACAGCGCCGTCTGTACAGAGAGCCGTAATTGGCCAAAGCCAGGGTGGCTTTGGCCAATTATGGCTGGGGGGTTTAGTACACGCCCCAAACTATATAAGGCTGCCTTCATGGCGGCTTTGTGTAGTGTGTTGCGGAGGCAGAAAGAGATAGACAGAGAGACAGTGTCATTTGATTTAAGTTAGATAGAGTAGTCAGTTAGCTGCACTTACAGTGTATTGTGTATATATATGCATCCTAGGTGTTGTGTGTGTATATATATATATATATATATATATATATATATATATATACACACACTGTATTCAGTTTAGCTAGATCCGTTCTTGTTATTCTCTTCCTAATATTCTGACAGGCAGGCAGGTGTTTTTACAGTATTTAAAGTTAGTGTACTGTGTCCTTTGCACAGTGTGCACCTAAAGCTACCTGAAGAAAATTGCTGGTGTTCTTCTGATCCTGTTAGTACCACAGGCAGGCAGCTGCAGTATTTACAGTTAGCGTACTGTGTCCTTTGCACAGTGTGCACCTAAAGCTACCTGAAGAAAATTGCTGGTGTTCTTCTGATCCTATTAGTACCACAAGCAGACAGCTGCAGTATTTACAGTTAGTGGACTGTGTCCTAAACACAGTGTGCACCTAAAGCTACCTGAAGAAAATTGCTGTTGTTCTTGTGATCCTATTAGTACCACAGGCAGGCAGCTGCAGTATTTACAGTTATGCCCCGTACACACGGTCGGAAATTCCGACCGTGTGTAGGCTCCATCACACATTTTCCATCGGATTTTCCGACACACAGTTTGAGAGCAGGATATAACATTTTCCGACAACAAAATCCGTTGTCGGAAATTCTGATCGCGTGTACACAAATCCGATGAACAAAGTGCCATGCATGCTCAGAATAAATAAAGAGATGAAAGCTATTGGCCACTGCCCCTTTTATAGTTCCGACGTACGTGTTTTACGTCACCGCGTTTAGAACGATCGGATTTTCCGACAACTTTGTGTGACCGTGTGTATGCAAGACAAGTTTGAGCCAACATCCGTCGGAAAAAATCCTAGGATTTTGTTGTCGGAATGTCCGATCAATGTCCGACCGTGTGTACGGGGCATTAGTGTACTGTACTGTGTCCTCTGCACAGTGTGCACCTAAAGCTACCTGAAGACAATTGCTGGTGTTCTGATCCTATTAATACCACAGGCAGGCAGTTGATTCTGCTAGCTGCAGTATAATCAGTATATATATACATCTCATCTTTGTGCAGCTACATCTCACTGCAGGCCATTAGTATGTCTGGAAGGCCAACAAGGAGAGGCAGACAGTCACAAGCCAATAAAAGAGGGCAAGCAGGCTCTGTGTCTAGAGGCAACAGTGATGGTCATGGACACAGTGCATCCTCATCAGCACGTGGCCGTAGGACACGCTTGTCCTTTTTTTTGGCAGCTGGCTGTGTTGAGACGCAACATGCCGAAGACTTGGTAGAGTGGATGACCAAGTCATCCTCATCCTCCTCATCCTCTCTCACCCAGGCTCAGGGTACTTTGGCAAAGCAGCTGCCAACACGGCCTCTTCCCTCAGTTCAATGGCATCTTGTCACTCCTTCCCTAGCCCCACCATGTCCTCCTGAGGAGTCCCCGGAACTGTTTGACCACAGTGTTGGGTACATGCTCCATGAGGATGCCCAGCGTTTTGAAGGCTCCGATGATGGTACCCAGCTAGAGGAAGGCAGTAACATGAGCCCAGAGAGAGGGGGTGCCCAAGAAGGACAGCAATCTGGCAATCATGTTCCCCCAGCTGCAGCATACTGCCAGGTTTGCTCCAGTGATGAGGAGGGAGGGGATGATGAGGAAGTCACTGACTCCACGTGGGTGCCTGATAGGAGAGAGGAGGAGGAGGAGGAGGCACATCTCCCATGAGGCAGGATGCCCTCCAGGGGCCAGCTTAAAGGCAGCACACCGCAGAGCTCCACATGTGCAGGGCGCTGCTGTCTCTGTGCGTTATTTCAAAAAATTCTTTGGTGTGGGCCTTTTATGAGATGAGTGTATCAGATCACACTGCTGCTATTTGCAACATATGTATCAAGCGTATCTCGCGTGGCCAAAACATCACCCACTTGGGCACCACATGCTTGACCAGACATATGTCAACCTGTCATGCAGTTCATTGGCAAGCATACCTAAAAGACCCACACTAAAGAACAAAGAGGACCTCTCCTTGCTCCTCATCAGCTGGGATCAACCCCACTATACCTTCAGTTCTCTCTGAAACCTGCACTGAGAGGAATGATGGTGTAGAATTAGGTGTGTCACAGCCAAGTACTTGTGGGCAATCTGCTATCGGTACACCAACGTCAGATTGTACCAGGCAAATTTCCCTGCCCCAGCTGCTGCACCACCGAAAGAAGTTCGCTCCCAGCCATCCACATGCCCAGCGGTTGAATGCTAGCTTGGCTAAATTGCTAGCACTTCAACTGCTGCCTTTTCAGTTGGTAGACTCTGCCCCTTCCGTGAGTTTGCGGAATGTGCAGTTCCTCAGTGGCAGGTTCCCAAATGCCACTTTTTCTCATGGAAGGTGATTCCGGCTCTCTACCGGCATGTGGAAGGCAATGTCTTGGCCTCGCTGGACAGGGCGGTCAGTGGTAAGGTGCATATTACCGCTGACTCATGAAATAGCAGGCATGGACAGGGAGGTTACCTATCTTTCACCGCACAATGGGTGACTCTTCTGGCAGCTAGGAAGGATGCAGGACAGGGTGCAGTAGTGTTGGAGGTTGTTCCGCCACCACGCCTTCAAAATGCTACTACTGGTGATTCTACCACACCTCTCTCCTCCACCCCCTTCTCTTCTTCTTCCTCCATGGCCTCCTTCTGTGCTAATTTGTCCTCAGAACCAGCGGTGCTCCGTAGGCGTTCAAGGGGCTACGCAAGCACACAGGCAAAAAGATGCCATGTGGTGCTTAAGCTGGTGCTCTTGGGGGACAGGAGCCACAGTGGGGCAGAGATTCTGTCAGCTCTGCAGGGGCAGGTTTAGAGGTGGTTGACGCCATGCCAGCTTAAGCCAGGAATGGTGGTTTGCGACAATGGCACCAACCTCCTCTCTGCCCTCCGACAGGGACAACTGACCCATGTGCCCTGTTTGGCTCACGTCCTTAATTTGGTGGTGCAGTGGTTCTTGGGCAGGTACCCGGACTTACAGGATGTCCTGAGGCAGGCCAGGAAAGTCTGTGTGCATTTCCGCAGGTCGTATAATGCAAGTGCTTGGCTGGCTGACCTCCAAAAGGAATTTAACCTGCCCAAGAACCGCCTAAACTGTGACATGCCCACCAGGTGGAACTCAACATTGGCCATGCTGCAGCTGCTGCACATGCAGCAGAGGGCCATCAATGAGTACCTATGCGACTATGGCACCAGGACAGGGTCAGGGGAGCTTGTTTTTTTCCCAATGCCAGTGGGCTTTGATCAGGGATGCATGCACTGTCTTGTCACCATTTGAGGAGGCCACGAGGATGGTGAGCAGTGACAGTGCATGCATCAGTGACATTGTCCCTCTTGTCCACCTGTTGGAGCACACGCATGGAATAATGGACAGTGCACTTGAGGCAGAACAGAGGGAGGAAGAAGAGGACTTCCTTACCTCTCAAGGCCCCCTTTATCCAGACAGTGTTCCTGCGTGCCCGCCGATCACACAGGAAGAGGACGAGGAGGAGGAGGATTGTGTCAGCATGGTGGTGGAGCCCGGCACTCAGCATCAGCAGCAGTCTTTAAGGGATCATTTACAGTCTGAAGAAACCCATGGACTTGTACGTGGCTGGGAGGAGGTGGCTGCGGATCATGTCATCCTTAGTGACCCAGAGCACTCTGGACCGAATGTCTCAGCAAACCTACGCTGCATGGCCTCCCTGATCCTGCAAAGCCTGCAGAAGGATCCTCGTATTCGTGGTATCAAGGGGAGGGATCATTACTGGCTGGCAACCCTCCTTGATCCACGTTACAAGGGTAAGGTTGTGGACTTTATCTTGCTGTCAGAGAGGGAGCAGAGGATGAAACATCTTCGGGAGGCCTTGCAGAAAGGTTTGTGCACGCGTTTCCAGAGCCTGGGAGGTTACAATTTCCTGGTCCTCCTGGACAACGTGTTGTTGAGGCTCCAGTCAGTCACAAAAGGAGCGGTGGAGAAGGTGCCCGTCTGACCGATGCCTTCAGACAATTTTTTAGTCCACAGCCCCAAGGTATGATCAGTTCCAGCAACCATCGCCAGCGTCTGATTCACATGGTGCAGGATTACCTAGGGGCAAGATCAGACTTGGACACCTTTCCCACCGAAAATCCTCTGGGTTACTGGGTCTTGAGGATGGATCACTGGCCAGAGCTTGCACAGTATGCAATTGAGCTACTGGCCTGTCCTGCATCCAGCGTTCTTTCGGAACGCACATTCAGTGCTGCTGGAGGCTTTGTAACCGATCACAGGGTGCGCCTGTCCACCGAATTGGTCGATCGGCTGACCTTCATAAAAATGAATCAGTCTTGGATCACCAGCTACCAAGCACCTGATGCTGATGTAACCGAATATTTTTTTTTAATGTGAGTTCCCTTCAAGACTGCCTATGCTGATGCTGAGTGACTATCCTTTTATACTGAGTGACAATTCTCTTCCTCCTCAATTTTCATGCTGCTAGCTTGTAAGAACATTTTGGTTCTGGGCACCGCCACCAGTGGCTTAAGCCCAATTTTTCAGCCCCTGTTCAACAGGGACATGTAATTACAATTCTTGATCTAATATTTTATAGCAGGGCCCATTCCGGCGCCCACCAAGAGTAACTGTAAGGGTTTACATTGTTGTGGCAACACTACCACCACCACCAAAGGCCCAATTTTTTTGCCCCTGTTCAGCAGGTGCATGTAATTACAATTCTTGATATAATATTTCACAGCAAGGCCCGTTCCAGCGCCCATCAAGAGTAACTGTTAGGACTTACAGTGTTGTGGCACCAGCCCCACCACCACCACCACCAAAGGCCCAATTTTTCTGCCCCTGTTCAACAGGTGCATGTAATTACAATTCTTGATATAATATTTCACAGCAGGGCCGTTCCTGTGCCCACCAAGAGTAACTGTGAGGGCTTACAGTGTTGTGGCAACACCAACACCTAAGGCCCCAATTTCTGCAGAGTATATAGGGCAGGCCCCTACTTTCAAACATCCAACTTACAAATGACTCCTACTTGCAAACGGAAGGAGACAACAGGAAGTGAGATGAAATCTACTCCTAGGAAGGGAAATTCTCTCCTGTAAGAGTTAATATGGGAAAAACATGTCTCCTCTCCACTGATGCTTTATCACCAATCCTTGTTTCACTAAAAACCGCAAATTTTCAAAAAACATTTGTCATTGGGACAGAAAGTGAGGTGAAATCTTCTGAAGAGGTGCACAGACAGCAAAACGAATGTTACAGGGGTGATAACCCTTCCCTATGTTTTCCAAAAAGCTTAAAAATAGATTTTTTGGCTGGATCTACACTTTAAAAAATATACCAGTTCAAAATTACAAACGGAAAAACATATTACTTAACAACAAACCTACAGTACAGTCCCTGTCTTGTTTGCACCACCTGTATACTGCTGTTCAGAGTATATAGGGCCTGGGGGCCCCACGCCTTTCCTTTTTTTTAATTTGGGTGCGGGGTTCCCCTAAATATCCATACAAGACCCAAAGGGCCTGGTAATGGACTGGGGAGGGTACCCATACCGTTTGTCTCACTGATTTTCATCCATATTGCCGGGACCCGACATTACATTAAAGCTGCAAGCAGTTTTAAATGACTTTTTTCCTTTACAAATGTCATTTTGTGCAGGAACTGGTCTAAGCACGGGAAACACACGCCACTTTACAGGCATACTATAGACACTCCCCAGGTAGAATATTTTTTCACTTTAAGCATCATTAAAATCACTGCTCCCGAAAAAACGGCAGTTTTTAAAACTTTTTTTTGCATTGATACGTGTCCCCTGCGGAAGGACCAGGGTCCCCAAACCCTTTTTAGGACAAAAACTTGCATATTAGCCTTTAAAATGAGCACTTTTGATTTCGAACGTTCGAGTCCCAAAGACTTTCATGGGGTTCTAAAGTTCGCGCAAACTTTCAGTCCATTCGCAGGTTCTGGTGAGAACCAAACCGGGGGTGTTTGGCTCATGCCTACTCTACAGAAAGACAGTAAGGCATGTTCTTCTTTAATCTCTTGCTATCACACCTCAGCAAGCTTAAAAAGTGAGTTCTTGTTATCCCATTCTGTGTTATAAAGCATTTTTTCTTTATTATATGCAAAATTGTACTGATTGATGTTTATTTTATCAATTTGTAGTTTCACTTGGCTTGTTCCATTAAATTTAAGATCAAAGAAATATGGTATCTGGAGTTTATGGATTAGAAACGTTTAGCTCTCTGTCCTAGAGACAGAACAGTTATGCCCCATACACACGGTCGGACATTGATCGGACATTCCAACAACAAAATCCTAGGATTTTTTCCGACGGATGTTGGCTCAAACTTGTCTTGCATACACACGGTCACACAAAGTTGTCGGAAAATCTGATCGTTCTAAACGCGGTGACGTAAAACACGTATGTCGGGACTCTAAACGGGGCAGTAGCCAATAGCTTTCATCTCTTTATTTATTCTGAGCATGCGTGGCACTTTGTGCAATAGATTTGTGTACACACGATCGGAAATTCCGACAACGGATTTTGTTGTCGGAAAATGTTATAGCCTGCTCTTAAACTTTGTGTATCAGAAAATCCGATAGAAAATGTGTGATGGAGCCTACACACGGTCGGAATTTCCGACAACAAGGTCCTATCACACATTTTCCCGTGGAAAATCCGACCGTGTGTACGGGGCATAAGAGTTTTGTGTCATATTTTTTTTAAGATGCTGAATGACATTTGAACCTGTCATACGTAATTTACCACCTATACTAGTATCAATGCCCTAGTAAACAGCAGGCAATATGGAGGCACATGGGACTAGAGCAGAGCTTAAACTGAAACTATAATAAGTTCAAATTTATAAATGTAATATTCATGTAATTTTTACTCTATTTTTCATATTTACGATATGTAGTAAATAGCAGTTTTTTTTCAACAGGAGGTGAGAAGACATTTTAAAACTTAAAAAGGAGCCCATGTGCCAGCTACTAAATTAATATAAGAATTCATATTGTTATTGTGAAACATGACAGCTCTCAAAACTTCCACTCACCTACTCGCATTTTGCGAGTGGAAAATGATTGCTGGTGAGTGTGGGGCTGCCTCGGAGGGGGGGTCGAGCACCACCGGCAGGTGGGGTTGAATGGGAGCCCTTCTCCCAGCGATCGCCTAGGGGAAGAGAGAGTCGGCTGGATCATCACAGAGCAGGAAACATTGCTGTAACAGCTTTCATTTGAAATGCCTAGTGTTCCCTGTGCTCATCGTCTCATACAGCCCCGCCTCCTGGCCCAGGTACTTTGATAGACAGATCACTGGTCCAATGCCGGGACATGTGACATATATCTAAGTACCTGGGCTGGGAGGTGGGACTATATGTGACGGCGAGCTCGGGGAACACTCAGCAATTTAAATTAAAGCTGTTATAGCGATGTTCCCCGCACTGTGATGATCCAGCCGGAAGTCCTCTTCCTCTCCTCTCTCTTCCCCTGCACAGGTGAAGCAGCATTGATGGACACAGATGAGGTTGCATTGTTGGCACAGGTGAGGCTGCATTGTTGGGCACAGGTGAGGCTGCATTGATGGGCACAGGTGAGGCTGCATTGTTGGGCATAGGTGAGACTGCATTGATGGGCACTGATAAAGTTGTTAATATTTATTTTTGTAACTTAATTCTGTACAAAACAGTTAAGTGTCATTTCTTGAGATAATTTATGGGGGCGTGTTTAGGGGTGGAATTAGGGGTGGGGCAGGGTAGAGGTTGGGTGGGGCAACTAGTGGTGAGTAACCATTAAGGCCTGGCTTGTAGCTGAAGACTTGGCATTTTGAGCCCTGAAATATGACATATTCATATGACAAAAAAAAAGAAAGCATTATGTATTTAATTTTTAATGCTGACCATAATAAAGAAAGTCTTTGAAGATGCAGTCTCCTGCTTACTAAGTCAATGAAAGAACCAGATACAGCATCTAGCCGAGTGTTCCCTGTGCTCACCGTCTCATACAGCCCCGCCTCCTGGCCCAGGTACTTTGATAGACAGATCACTGGTCCAATGCCGGGACGTGTGACAAATTTACACTGCTTATCAGTTAAATTGCTGGCTAAGGGGCAGTATGGCGTGAGATTTTTGTTTTTCACAAGCTTTATTTGAAATGTGCAAAACGTACACTTCATTTGCTGCAATGTTGTGCAGCACAATGTGCTGTGTTGCCTGACATTACAGTGCAATTCAACCCAGTGCACTGCTATAGAATGCAGCATGTCTGCATTTTATCTCAGCACACTGCAGCACAGCCCTAGGCTGTGTTGCAGCGTGAATTGGACACATAGGAAACAATTGTTTCCTATGTATCCCATAAGGTAAAACGTCTGTCACTGCATATAATGTGAATTGGCCCTTATGCCCTGTACACACGGTCAGACTTTACGATGGAAAATGTGCAATCGGAGCTTGTTGTCGAAAATTCCGACCGTGTGTGGGCTCCATCAGACATTTTCCATCAGATTTTCTGACACACAAAGTTTGAGAGCAGGCTATAAAATTTTCCGACAACAAAATCCGATCGCATCAATTCTGACCGCGTGTGGACAATTGCGACACACAAAGTGCCACGTATGCTCAGAAGAAATTCTGAGATGGAACTGCTCAGTCTGGTAAAATTAGCGTTCGGAATGGATACAGCACTTTCGTCAGGCTGCAATGTTTTAAATTGTTTAATGCAGCGCACTCTCTTCTTCTTTATAATGCTAGAAGAATGAAGTAGTTTTGCTGCTCATATTCACACAGACTTCTCACAAACTTCTTTCTTTATTATTTATCGTGATTTCATCAATATATTTAGATTTGTCACATCTGACCAAAAATATAATTATTTTTATTTTTTTGGTTTGTATTGTTTTCAAGCCTGATCTTGTTGTTAATTATTTTTATTTTTTGATTTTAGATCTTGTTGTTAATTATTTTTATTTTTTGATTTTACATCCTGAATATTTTTGTGTGTGTTTTGTGTGTCAAGTTACCACAACACCATTATTATCTTGTATTATTTAATCTCAAGGAGATTGCTTAGTGTTGGTGTCTCTTGTTAATTTCACATTGTAGTTTACAAATGTACCTGCCTGCTCACAAACAAACTGTCCTTTTTGAAGGAAAACACACGTAGGCGAGTCTAATTGAAACAAAAAATCCTTTATTAAGGGCTCAGAACCAAAGAGGGAGACAACGCTGGAGAAACAGCAGAAATTGGCAAAGCCTTTGGCCCCCAGGGCACACATCAATTATTTTCCTGCAAAATTGGTGACCTGAGGATTCCTTATCTAAGGGAGTGCAGTCTGGTCCAGAAGTCCCAGAGATCATGAAAGCAGCAGGTGACATCTGTGTCCCCAGACTGTGGTCATACAAGAGCCTGCATCTTTTGTCAGACCAGACTGAACCCAGGGTCATCACTCTCTGGTCTTCCTTCCACGCTGTGTCTGTGGTGTTGGGGTTGTGGCAGGAGGAGGAGGAGGATGGTCCAACTCACACAGGTGGGTTTTGTGTGTGATTTCGCCCCTCACCCCCTTAGTGTTTTGTAAAGAAGTTCCTCACACAGCTGGCGTTGGCCCTCCTGCATGCCTGCAGTTTTGTGGCAGCCATGCAGGCAAAGGCATCTTCAGGAGTGGGGGTAGCTCTGAGGGACACAGAAGCCTCCTGAATCAGCCTGAGCGCTGAATCCTGCACGTGACTCCCCTTCCTGGGACTTTTGGTTGGAAGGCGGAGGGGAAGAACCTGCGATTCTGCCAGGCTTCTACTGGGCCCGGCCTTCTCCTGGCTGCCACTTAGCCCCTCCTCCTCCTGGCTGCCACTAACCCCCACCTCCTCCTGGCTGCCACATTCCACAGCCTCCTCCTGTGTGCCACATTCCAGAGCCTCCATCTGGCTGAGGTCTTCCTGTGTATGAAAAAGGGACATAGTTTGAGTTTTTCATTCATCAATCACACACAATTTTCACCTTATGATTGTTGCAAATTAAATGTTAACAAATATAACAGATTATCATTCTGAGCCCAGCATTTTTCATTCTTGTCCCAATTATTTTTGCACACTACTGTCTATTGATATGTAAAATACTTTATTAAATCAGAAATTAGTGATCAATAATAACATCTAGTAAACATAATTTATTTATTGACCAGAAATCTGTAGAAGAATGCTATACCTGGCTCCAGCTGGGCTCCTCCATTTATTCCTGGCTGGAAGTCCCAGGTTGGACATTGGAAGCCTCAGCTGGGGTGGAAGATAGGGTGGAAGGAAGAGTGGAAGGAAGAGTTGAGAGTGATTCCCTGACTTCAGTCTGGTCTGACAGAAATCGCAGTCTCTCATAGTACCACAGCCTGGGAACATAAACGTCATCTGCTGCTGCTCCTGATCTCTGGGAATCCGTGACCTTCTTGCGCTCCCTTAGATAAGTGCTCCTCAGGCCACCAATTTTGGCTTTTAAATAGGGGATGGTTGCCGTGGGGACCACCGGCTTCATCAACTCCAGCAGTTTCTCCAGCGCTGCCTGCCTCTTTTGTTTATTGTTGTATTGGGGGTGTTTGATCTGCCACAGACAGGGCAGCTCCCTGTATTTGTCTATGAACAGGGGGAGGAAGTTGTGGTCATTGAAGCCATCCATTTTATCTGCAAGACACAACATAAGACAAATCCTAATGTCATGCAAAACTCTCCTAATCTTGTTACAATATAGGCCTCAATTTAGAAGCAGTATAGGCCCAAGTTTAGATCTTACCTTCGTTATCACGATCGGCGCCTCCGATACTCCTTCCTCCGCTCACAGATCGCACGTACTATGCACGCGTGTTACGCTTTATATACACTGCGTATGCGTGAAACTCCGCCCGCCCCTGACATTCTTTCTAGTCTATTCCCCGCCCCTTCTCATTCGGTGCAGTGGGGTAAGAGCGCAATGCGGAAACACAGCAGGTGTATGCTAATTACAGCAACGAGGAGGAGGAGGAGGAGGAAAGCCCAGAGCCTGAAACGTCCCGATCCCGGAAGAGACGATTTAAGGCCTCAAATATGTCCTTTGTGGAGATATTGGAGATGGTCGACATCCTGAAAAGGACCGATTATGACGGGAAGTATGGACCTTACCCCAACCCCAATGTCAGAAAGGCCAAGATCATGGCGAAAGTGGTCAAAAGTCTGCAGAATAATTTCGGGGTACGATGAACGAAAGATCAGCTCAGGAAGCGGTGGTCGGACCTCAAATTAAGGGAGCACGAGCAGTACAGAGGGATCAGGAGAGTGCTGCAAAAAAGTAAGTAGTTGTCCTGTGTTCCTATTCTTTATTTTATATTACGTTCGTGCTGCTCCATGTGCTTTTCTTTACTGTTTAAAATGGCAACTTTCATGTTCATGGGCACATTGTTCATTCGTATGAAACATTGTTCGTTCGGCCTAGAAAACACCATTCTTTTGGCCATATGCATTTGAATACATTTTTTATGGCCTACTTCTCTTAAAATATTTTGGTTGTGTAGATGGGTTTGTAATTAGAATGAAATGCAAACTAGATTCTGTGTAAGGAGAGGACACTCAGCAGCTGTTTACACATCTGGACACAGGAGCTCTAGTGTGGGACACAAGAACACCTTTTTTATTAGGGGGCCCCACACAGGTGCTCCAGTGGATACTATAGGGGGTGACTCCATCTGTGAAGCTTGTGCAAAACAGGTAATTATTCAAGCTTGACAAAGGAAAAAAATATTTCTTCTTCTTGGAACTCTGGCAAAATAGACAATTGTACCCCACTTCCAAACAATGTTTCATATTCCTATTTCTGCCATCAAATATCTGTGTGCTAGGTATACCTATTTTTTTTTTACATAGGGGATAAAAAAACTCGGAGGACACCCCTCATCCGAGGAGACAGACCCCCCACCTCAGGAAGAAGTGGAGATCCCACAAAGCCAACATGAGGAGGAGGAGGAGGAAGACGTGGTGGAAATAGTCACCACATCAGGTGAGTGTCTGCGACCACAGGCTCAGGTAAGAGATGGATGCCGGCATATTTATAATACATGGTGTGTTTTTGTTTCTATCTTTTTAGGTGATCGTGATGTTGTGGATCCAGGTCATTTCACCTCTGAAAGTGCACAGATCCTGATTGGGGAGATCATGGGGTGTAATAGGGACTTGGAAAACATCCAGAAAAACATCAATGATGTTCAAAAAAAAATGAAGAACTTCACTGATGTTTTAGGGAGAGTTTAAAACCCCTCCAAATCCCTTCCCTTTTTTCTGCTTTTTGGGATGTAAAAATTTCTTACATTTTTTGACATATTCGAGAAAAGCCAAATTTTGAAGATGCACACAGTGTGTCAACATGTGCTATCTGCCATCACGAAGATCAATGTATGCGTTTTGGGGGTGCAACCCCTTCCTCAATAATAAAGTAGCTGGGAGGAAGGGGTTGCACCCCCAAAACACGTCCCTTGATCCCCCGTGATGGCAGGTAGCACATGTTGACATTAGGCAATTTGTGTGCATCTTCAAAATTTGGCTTTTCCAGGGGTGACTTCACCCCATCTGAACGCAATATCAAACACAGTTTATAAATACTCATGTCTGATATTGCCTTCAATTTCTTTAAAAGTTTAACTTTGTAAGTTCCAGATTTGTGTCTTTCTTGTTGGTTTTAAACATGCCTGTTTTACCTTAAATGGACATTTCTACTTTTAGTAATGTGACCCAAAAAAATGTTATACAACAAACATGTTGGTTTGTTTTAAAAACCTTTTCTAAATGCACATGTGATTGTGCTGGTATTAAAAAGATTGATAATCAAGAATGTGTGGATTATTGTTTAAACGCTCCAAAACTTTTGTTGTGCTCAAATTGGTGTTTTCTATGACAATGGGGGTTATTTCCTGTGGGAAAATCCAATTTGCACTACAAGTGCAGTTTCAGTGCAGTTTCAAGTGCACTTGTAGTGCTAAGTGTCTTTGCATTTAGTAAATAACACCCAACAGTGCTTTGTAATGTTACACAATCACGCCATTTTCAGGACTCACCACATTTCTGTCAGGGTCAGTTAAAAAAAACACAAGCAGTAAATGTCACCAAAGATTTTAGTAGTTGAAATGATTTTTTTATTTTAAAAATGTTTCAGACATTGTCTGGCATATTGCTGGCCCCCCTACCTGCAAAGTAATCAAGGTATCTAAGACGGACCTCATGTGCACTCAGGGGGGGCAAGCCAGGACGGCCACTTTCAAGCGCCGTCAGGGTTGGTTCATTATGAATTCCGGCCTCAGGCCCAACTGAGGCAGCATAGTTGGCAGAATTTTGCCTTAAAAAGTTGTGTAGAACACAGCACACCAGGATGATATGATTCAGTTTGTACTCCGCCATGTGTATGGGTGTAAGAAATAGGCGGAACCGGCTGGCCATGATTCCAAACGTGTTCTCCACCACTCTTCTGGCTCTGGCCAGATGGTAATTAAAAACCCTCTGGTCCGCGGTGAGGGTCCTCATAGGGAATGGCCGCATAAGATGGTCCCCCAGCGCAAATGCTTCATCAGCAACGAGGACAAATGGGAGTCCTTCCACATTGTCTTCTGGAGGTGGCAAGTCCAAGCTGCCATTCTAGAGATGCCTGTAGAACTCCATCTGGGCGATGACTCCACCATCAGACATCCGGCCATTCTTCCCCACGTCCACATGCAGGACCTCATAAGTAGCCAACACCACCACCAACATCACAATACTATTGAACCCCTTATAGTTGTAATAGTATGACCCCGAGTTGGGTGGTGAGATGATGTGGACGTGTTTCCCATCAATTGCCCCTCCACAGTTAGGAAAGTCCTACCGCTCAGCAAAGTTGGAGGCCACAGTCTGCCATTCCTGTGGGTTGGAAGGAAACTGTGGAGTCAAACACGAAAAAAAAATTAATCATTTTGCACCTAAACAGGGAAAGCAGATTAGACACAAACATTCTTGGCCAACATCAGTATAACATTTTTTTTAGGGAGTTTTGAAAGACCAAGGTATAAGGTCCACCTATCAGATCCCCCCCCCTACCTCATGGGCCATTTCTAACATTTTAGAGGGGGGAGATGTTTTGGCCAGGGAACCCTCTCCACTTCATTGAGAGATGAATGCCTAAATAATGTGTATTACTTTGGCCAGCCCCTCCTTACTTACACTATTGATAGCCCACTGGACAGGTAAGAAGTGTCATAATACAAAGATATCAATACATATTGTACACATTTTAGCACATTTGGACATTCTGCTATTAACTATCAAGATAATAATAGTATACAAAAACTTTAAACAGTACCATTTGAAAGTATACAGGCAGGCCCTTGCACTACATGCTTTGGGGAATTCATCCATCAATCTGACCACAAAAGAGATGGGTTTCGTTTGTATGGGTTTGGCAAAGTCAGCAGATAGATGATTGAGGATAGATAGAGAATTGGTATCAGCTGACTTAGCAGTTGGGGGGAGGGAGGGTTCAAAATGATTTGGGGACCCAAAAAAAAGCCTCTGGCACTCTGCCTGAATTTAAAGCACAAATCACATTTTTAAACATTTTAGGGGGTTTTTAGGGTAAAGCACTACTATGGAGCTGACAAAATACACTGTTAAGTGACTACATGAGGTGAATATAGGGCCAGGAGACCATGCTGGGGAGGTAAGTGAAGGCAAATATGTATGAATGATAAAAAATAATTACATAAAAATCCAGCATGCATGAGAACAAAGGGGACATTTACAGCATATTACAATCATGGTAATTAGGGAATGAGGAAAGAAATACAATATATTATCAAACATTTAATACATTAAAATGTGATATTAAAGGATAAAAATCTTACCTTCATATACTCCTTCTGCAGGACCTTGATGACGGCAGAACAGGTCTCTGGGATAATGATCCCCAGAGCCTGGGGGGAGATGCCTGTCGAGAACTTGAGGTCCTGCAGGCTTCTCCCCGTCGCCAAGTACCACAAGGTAGCGACGGTCCTCTGCTCCAGAGTGATGGCTTGCCTCATGCAGGTATCCTGCCTGCTGATATAGGGGGTCTGCAAAGCCAACAAACGGTGAAATACGGGGTCTGTCATCTGGAGAAAGTTCCTGAAATCATCAGGATTATTTTCATGGATCTCACGGACAAAAGGCATGTGACAGAACTGGTCATGCTGGAGCAACCAATTCTTGGTCCATGAACTCCTCCCCACCCTGTTCATGGACTGGACTTGTGTCAAGGTCAGGACCACAACACCAAGCCCCCGCACAGCACAAACTCTACGAGGAGTACATATACACAACATGGCTAGAAAATGGTCGGCTGCTCAGAACGAAGTAACAGAACGCACTGAAGAACAGCAAGGCCTGTGAAGAGCGACCTGAAAAACAGCAACAAGCGGACAAGAATGCACTGAATAATCCAATACGAACTGACTGCACGCACTGAAGAGCAGATACAAACCCACAAGCACAAACTGAACAGCAGAAAACGATCTGAAAACCACGAGTCTGAAAAATCGTCTCTCACCAAACTTTTACTAACACGAGATTAGCAAAAGGAGCTCAAAGAGTGCCGCGCTTGGTTCAGCCCTTTTCTAGTCTCGTCTTACATGGTGTACGTAACCGCGTTCTTGGTGATCGGAATTTCTGACTACTTTGTGCGACTGTGTGTATGCAAAACAAGTTTGAGCCAACATCCGTCGGAAAAAATCCATGGATTTTGTTGTCGGAATGTCCGATCAATGTCCGATCGTGTGTACAGGGCATTAGTGTTCATGTATTTGTATTTTCCATAAGCATGCACAAAACTGTCCTTCACCCGCTGCTCATAAATTTATGAATATGCACACGTTTTTGGCTGTTTTTCTAAGTACAAAGCATCACAATAAGATATATTCCTTCTGAGATGCTCTGCATTCTGCTTGTCAAAACAGAAAAGTGCTCATGTCCTGCTGTCTGTAGTATTCAGTGAACCCCATAAACAGTGTGAGTTTGGGGGCGTGTCAGTACGTGAAGCAGGGAGGATGTCTGGGTGCTGAGCTCCACACAGACAGCTGAAAATCCACAGCCATCCTTGCCCAAAATCATCCGGGGAAACTCCACTCCACTAGGAAAAGCCTTCAGACTTCCCCAGCCGCTGTTACAGCTGACTATTTGTGAAGTCTGGCCGGCTCCACCAGCTTTCAGGCCTGCAGCAAGGCTTGTACCGCATAGCCCTATCGCCATCTTGAGGCCAGAGGTTCGTTCGGAGCCCTCCGCTCTCATGGTCTGGGAACCAACAAATGCTATCTGGCACATCTGCTGCTGTGCCGTCGGAGGGTGTAGGACGGCCACCCGGTGAAGGATTGGTGCCTGTGGATCCTTGTTCTGGGCTCCGATCTTCCGCCGTCTTGTGGCCTGTTGATCCGGCCTTTCATAACTCCTGGACGCGGTGAGTGGGGGGCCTGCTGGTCACTTAATTGATAACCCGGAGTTGACTATACATCGGTGGCGTTCTGCTCCCTGATCCGGTCGGAGAAACTCAGGGCCTACGCGGAGCGGTTTTCACTAGGCCGGCCGCCAGTCCCAGGAAAGTCTGTGGCTTCGGCCTACCCTCAGAAGTCGGTGGCCATTTTGCTGCTCCCAGTACACTCTATCTCACTTTACCTGACACATAGCTTTCTCCGCATCAGGTTTAAGTGCAGCTTTGAAACTATTAACCCCTCATACACTGCTACTATAGGGGTCATTCTTAATACTCACTGGTGTGCTTAGCAAAGAAGTAGCAGCTACTATGGAGATTACCATTTAAATGAGCTCAAGGCCCGTTTGCTCACCGAGACCTCCAGGATGATACTCTAGCCATATACAGCTTCGGGGGTAAGCCTGAACGTCCATTACATCTCTTGGGCATCCCATGGGCAAAGTTGGCCAGTAGCAGCGATATTATATGCCTTTGTTCGGGTCGTCTCAGGGACTAAATATGGAATGCTTTGTCACTAGGCCGCAACCTGCGACCTCAAATCATCCCGCAGACCCTTTTGCCACAATGGATCCAGCCCTGGAAACAGAGAATGTTATAACCTCTCCACTTGCCACCACCCAGGGTACAGACTCTGAACCACCCTCTCCACATGTGATCCTCACCCCCGACATCCTGGATGCTAAGTTGGATGCTAAGTTACAGCTTTTACTCCAACGAATCACGAGCAATGTCTCGGCGGAGGTAAGCAAATTAGCCGCCGAACTGACAGGAGAAATAAACCAAATTGGAGAGCGTACGGACACCCTTGAAAATAAATTTGATGAGATGATTAACTATGTACAGGCTATTGAAGAGGAAAACCATAACCTATGTTTTTCAATTTCCCAACTACAAATACAGCAGGAGGACTTGGAAAACAGGGAAAGACGACAGAACTTGCGCTTCAGGGGTATCCCGGAAACAGTGGGGGACCCTGATCTGCGCACCTACCTCCTGGGCCTTTTCAACACTTTGGCTCCCACAGTGGTAGATATAGACTGGCGCTTAGATAGGGCACACCGGTCTTTGGGCCTTAAACCTCCGGCTGGAGCCAGGCCTAGAGATGTCATAGTGAGGTTTCACTTTTTTGAAATCAAAGAGGCACTAACCTTGGCTACAGCAATAAATCTCAAATTATGTACAAGGGGGCAAACCTGCAGATTTTTAGCGACCCCTACCCCATCACCGTCACCAAACGCAGAAATCTGTGACCAATCACCTCACACCTGCAACATCACAAGATACCATACTATTGGGGATTTCCCTTTTGCCTTGCTGTATCCAAAAATGGAGCCCAATATACCTTGCTGAACTGCAGGAGGGTGAGGCTTTTCTGAAGAATCTTTGAATCTGAAGAAGATTTGATTCCTTCTCTAGCCCAGGTTTGCCCACCTCCTAACACCCCCAGCTGCATCTGGACCCCCGTGAGGGGTAAATCCAAGAAGCATCTTTCAACACCCCAACGTCCAGGTACCTCCAAGCAACCTCCTTGAACTTTTCAGTATTTTTCATCTTGGATCCATGCTTTACTGTTTGTGTTTCCAGTTTTCTTTTGTATTTCCTCTTTTTCTTTTTTATTTGTTTAAGATTAAGAGGAAAGGAAACAAAGTTTACTGTTCTGGTCCACAAAAGTATTATGTCTACCCTGATTCCCGTTTTGGGGCAGAGTTCTTTCCCATCCCATGGGGCTCTACTATTATTATTTTTGATGTTTTATATATTTCAATAGACAGTTGTTCCTGTCTACCTGCTAACTTTTTTTTTTTTTTGCCATTATTGACAGGGCTCCTACTGTCTGACTTACTGTAAATGCTATCAAGTTCATAAGGTGAGCAGATGGCCCTTCACATTTCTTTACCCAGAGTCTCCTAATGGAAATTCATACACGCCCCTACTGGGTCCTGGTCTTTATCCAGGACCTCCTCTCAGGTTTTCAAAAATTTCATTTTTTTTTTGTTTTTCTTTTTTTTTTCATGTTTGTTAGTACCACTTTCATGTCGATGTTTAAAATTCAGCTTTATAGGTTGACAATGCATTTTTTTGTCTCTAATACACTGTGGCTCCCTTACAGGGTATACTGGTTAATACTCGGGTACCGAGGAGATGTTGTTACCAGTAATGTTTATAAACAGTTACGCATTTCTCTTTATGCTGTCTACATTTTGCTGTTCTTCTCCCTTACTATTCCCACATGAGCTTACCTGAATAGATTTTATAAATGGCCTTAAAAATTATGTCATATAATGTGAAGGGTCTGGGGTCCATCCATAAACGCTGGATGGCCCTGAAGGATTTCAGGGCCTCGGGAGCAGACGTGGTAATGATCCAGGAAACTCACTTCCAGGCAGGAGGGTCATTTAAATTTGCCTCAAAGTTTTTCCCCACTTCTTACCTTGCCTCTGACTCCACTGGCAGGACGGGAGTGGAAATTCTGATCAGAAAATCAGGCCCAGTTAAGGTTAAAAAAATCTCATGCTGATCCTCATGGGAGATTCCTTATTTTAGATTGCGAGTTTATGTCTGTCTCTTTCACTCTTGTCAATCTATATGCTCCGAATACAGGCCAGATTGACTTCCTCAACAAACTTTTTGATGCCCCTCAATATTGTTCACAACCTTTTATGATCATTGGAGGGGATTTCAATCTGGTTATTTCACCCACTAGAGATAGACAAACTGTCCTTAATACTGTCCCGTCTAAAAAGATTATGTCTCAAGCTATGGCTTTTCGTAAATGTATTAGATCCCATCAGATTCTTGATTCATGGAGGATAAAACATCCCTCTGCTAAACAGTTTAGATTTTATTCCTCAGCTCATAAAATGTACTCACGCCTTGACCATTTTTTCATCTCAGCCCCACTTGTCCCATATGTGGTCGAATCTGACATATCTCCCATTACATGGTCAGACCATGCACCCATTATGTTGGATCTTATGCTTTCTCAGGCCTACACCAGATCCTGTCATTGGCGTCTTAACGACCACCTCTTGCAGTCCGAGGTTTCTCATTCTATTCTAGCCAAAATCTTAGAAGAATTCTTCCAGCTCAACATAGGGTCGTGTCCGAAATTTCAACGCTGTGGGAGGTGCACAAGGCTGTGTTCCGTGGAGCTTGCATAGCTGCAAGCTCCCAGTTGAAGAGAGATAGAGACAGACTTATAAAGTCCTTAACATCCACTCTGGTAACTGCGGAGCGAAAGCTGCTGTGTGATCCCTCGGTGACAAAACTGCGTAAGGTATCCTCCCTTAGGGAACAGATCAAATTAATACAGTTAGGTAGGGCAGCCAGGTCTTTACTCTGGATGAAACAGAAGTTTTACGAATACTCTAATTTTTCGAAAAAGAATTGTGGAAGTTCCCCATGGGGTTTTTAAGCAGCAAGCGAAAAGTTTTTGTAAAAAAATGTTTTTATTAGAAAAATACTCCGAACATACTTTGAAGACTACAGAGATTTAAAATATGAGCTCCGGTTACACATAGAGTCAAGAATATAGGGTACATATACTGGTTATGCTAGAAATTTGTCACATAATCGCACAATAAATCGCAAGGAGTGTATGTGTATTACCACTCCAGGCAGTATCATTCATGGTTATGCTAACGCTTGCCAATAACGAAGACCCCGAGACCCCAATGCATTTCGACATTTACATGGTCATTGTCTTCCTCAGGGGGTCCTTTAGGTTCTGTAGAGGCATCAAAGAAAAAATATAATCATATATTCCTCATGTATCATTAAATATAGGTATTCCATAATAACTTAATATTTACCCTTGGTACCGTATACACTCTTAACCAGAGTTATCTTAAAAACTGAAAGGATCAGAGAAGTTCCCCTCTTCTGACGCTGGACTCCGTTACACCGCTGTCCCTACCCGTACCCCAAGGGGGAAACAGGACCAACCCGTGGGGCTTACGAACGATCACAGATGTGTAGCCCTCCTCCACACTTGGATGCAGGTGAAGAGCAGGACACCTATAGGTGCATCATAGTAGAAAAGGGGGATTTCTTACTGTCATATCTAACTTTCAAAAAACTGTATATCATATATGTAAATTAATTCGCTTAGATATAAAGAGGATTGAGCATACTGAGTATCTGTACTTTGTTGTTGCTCTGACATGTAAAGCCCCATGACCTATATGTGTAGCTCAAGAAGGAGTAAATAAATATCTTAAACCCTACAATAATTGCAATAGGTCTATCATATCATATGATACCAGCAATACCCAAAAAGAGGGTATTAAACATAGAGAGGATTTATAGACAGGCTCACAGCGGTGCAGCATGACCCACTGTTTGCATATGTGCTTACCTCATAAGATGATTGCCGTCTTACTCTGTCAGGGATCAACTGAGCTGTCTAGATCTAAGCTGTCACTAGTTATACTCACTCACTTATCCGTTAATACTATCAGCTGTTCACAGCCTGCAGTCCCAGCCTACCAAGGGGAGGGGCCGTGGGGAGGCAGTCCTACGTCCCCTCTGTGGTCATCCCGGCGTTCTGACAAGCAGAACGCTCCGGAAACCTCCGACACCTCCGCCGTAAAAAACGAGGCTGGGAACCAGGTAGGCGCACGTGCAACCCGCATCCCCGATCATAGCCGAAGAGTCTTCGCATGCGCTCTGCCTGGATCCCAGTCCGGTGGTGTGTACGGAATGCCGCCGGCAGGGAAAGCAAGCTCCACCTAGTGGTTGTGAACAACCACTGGTGTTTGCTATAAAGGGAGACGTAACAAACATCTCCCTACCCTGCTGGGAAGCCGCCAAGTTGGTGACTGTAATCCCCAGAGGCCAGGAGAGAGAGCGGGACGGTGATCCAGCATCTAGGGGAAAAAAGAAAAATAGAGAAAAAAAGAAAAAGAAAAAAACATCAGAAATATATACATTGTTTACACAGAAAAGTATGCTTCAATGTTCAGGAGTTATACAAAGTTAGAAAGTATTTGTTCACATTTATATGTCAACTGAGCGCAACATAAAGGGTATAAATTGCAACAACTGTACCCAAAAATAAAGGGATGGATCCCAACTCTATTTTTCTTTTTTATGGAAATCATTCCCAAGGGCTTTACTCCCAAAGAGGGGGAACAAACAGAGAGGACATTCTAGCAAGGATTCAAGAGGAATCCACAGGCGAACTATGTGTGTTTTCTTATTTTATTTTATATATCACGTATTTTGGTTACACCAAATTCCTTTGCAAAAAGACATAAGACAGCTATGTCTAGGTATGCCTGATTGTTGCTATGGAAGCAAACTAAGGATGACCTAACTTATAAATTATATATGTCTCTTGGTATATCCACCAAGTGCTTGTTTGCATCTCTCTAGTTTGTCTTCCCTGAACTAAAGCCCTTGAGAAAGGGGGTATATGAAATAGACTAATTTAAACCAGGGTATGAGGTTGCCCCCAATCTATATATCAATTTTTGCTCAATTTGAAGGAGTCGTTTGTTCCAATCTCCGCCCCGTGCCGGAATATGAATTCGGTCTAGGGCGGCGAATGTCACTTTGGGCATTATGTAATTGTGTTTGGTGACCACATGCCTCCCCAGAGGGAGGTAGATATTTCTGATTTCCATACTATAAATGTGTTTAGATGTTCGACACCAAAATTTCTGCCAAGTTTTCCCCACATAAAATGCTCCACATTCACAGGACATTAGATATACCACTGCAGGAGTCTGGCAGTTAACAAAGTGTTTGGGTTTGAAGACCCGTCCATTTGGGAGTGTAAAGACTTTTTCTTTCCTTATCCACTGGCAGTGGGCACATTGTCCACAAGGAAAAGTGCCAAATGTTGAGCAATGTTTTTTAATGGATTTACGATACTCGCTTTTAACCAGCATGTCTTTAAGGGACATAGCGCGTATAAAAGTAATAGAAGGAACAGGGGATACAAAGTGTCCCACCTTGTCATCATCTGTAAGGATGGACCAGTGTTTCGTGATGATGTTACGAATTTGTTGATGTTGTCGTGAATATCGTATAATTATACGTGAAGGGTTTGCTTCTTTCCTCCTTCTTGTTTGTGGTCTAAATAACAATGTTTCTCGGGACTGGGAAAGAGTACGGTTGTACGATTTTCTCAAACAATTGCGACTATAACCTCGGTCGAGAAGTCGCTCTTGAAGCCTACCAGCTTCAATTTTAAACAGTGTGTCATCTGAACAGTTTCTTCAAAAGCGAAGATATTGCCCATATGGTCTTATAAAACCAAGTGTAGCGCTAATGAGTGATGCAAAATTATAAAGAATGAATAATGCAATAACACATGTGACAAAGAAAAAATAGTGTTGCATGTTAGTGAATGTTCATACATAAAAAGTCCATCATAGTATGAACCCTTAGGGTCACTATAAGTATCGGAAGATAAATAGTGACTAGACTGTCCAGAATTGAATAAAAGCGTGCGGTGGACACAATTAATGCAATGATGATGAACTCCAAAATATATGATCGTGGAAACCTTCGAATACAATCCAATGTGTGCTGACATACACTTATGCAAAACCACCACCAGAATGACTGGAGGCTTACCGGAAAGTTGGGACCCACAGAGCGTATGCTGTATGGGTCAAACAGGCTTAAGTTGCTCACTGGCAATGGAGGTAGGACACCAAGGGCAGATAGAAGGTGGAGTCCCAGTGGTTCTTTCCCAGGGGAATCTTCTCCATACAGAGGCTTAGGCGTCCTCGGACATAACCCACATGAAATGAAGAAGGGGCCAATAGTGTAATTCCGTAAACCATGAGAAGTTTTTTATTAAAAGAAAACACTTACATCTCAAAGTAAAAAAGCGCTTGTATGTATAAAATGGTGGCAGGGGAGTCCTCCCGACGCGTTTCATCACACAGGACTTCGTCTGGGGTACTTACCCACTGCAGCCAGACTCCTTTATATAGGGACAAGGACCCCTGTAATGAGAATCCAGCTCCCTGGCTTGTTGCAAATTAGCACTTCCGGGGCCATCCAAAATGGCGGACCCGAGTGCGTTCCAAGCCTCTCTTTCACATGATCCAACCCCCCTAGGCCTCATGGTGTAGTATCAGTGTGTATAGGAAAACAGCTGTGACCTCACGTCACAGCGTCCGGAAAATCCCACACAATACAGATCGCAATGCGCTCCGCAATCGCGCATGCGCGCGGCGCGGCACAGCGCGGCAACGTCACCATGTCGTGATGCACGCGCACAACACCTCACATCTCCCTTCTAGGCCACAGGCAGTTCCGAGGAGCGCCACGTTCGTCCGGATAGGACTTAGAGAGAAAGTGAAGGGGGAGGAGAGATACACAGGAAATAATGATACACCGACCGGAAATACAGCGAAGGTGTACGCAGTGGATGTATACTGGTTGCTTAATAAAAAACAAACTAAAGCTTCGTTCATTGATAGGAATCAAGACCGTTATTAATCGGAAAAAAGTGAAAATAAAAGAGGGGATAAACGTACAAACTTAAATCAAGGAGGATGGATTCTCAGCAAGAGAAAGGAGATGGATGGTTGGTTAACCCATCACATAACTCCCTCCTCGTCCCTATATGGCATTTACCCTATTATATCTCATAAAATAATGAAACAAACAGCTGTTTTCCTATACACACTGATACTACACCATGAGGCCTAGGGGGGTTGGATCATGTGAAAGAGAGGCTTGGAACGCACTCAGGTCTGCCATTTTGGATGGCCCCGAAAGTGCTAATTTGCAACAAGCCAGGGAGCTGGATTCTCATTACAGGGGTCCTTGTCCCTATATAAAGGAGTCTGGCTGCAGTGGGTAAGTCCCCCAGACGAAGTCCTGTGTGACGAAACGCGTCGGGAGGACTCCACTGCCACCATTTTATACATACAAGGGCTTTTTTACTTTGAGATGTAAGTGTTTTCTTTTAATAAAAAACTTCTCATGGTTTACGGAATTACACTATTGGCCCCTTCTTCATTTCATGTGGGTTATGTCCGAGGACGCCTAAGCCTCTGTATGGAGAAGATTCCCCTGGTAAAGAACCGCTGGGACTCCACCTTCTATCTGCCCTTGGTGTCCTACCTCCATTGCCAGTGAGCAACTTAAGCCTGTTTGACCCATACAGCATACGCTCTGTGGGTCCCAACTTTCCGGTAATCCTCCAGTCATTCGGGTGGTGGTTTTGCACAAGTGTATATCAGCACACATCGGATTGTATTCGATGGTTTCCACGATCATATATTTTGGAGTTCATCATCATCGCATTAATTGTGTCTACCGCACGCTTTTATTCAATTCTGGACAGTCTGGTCACTATTTATCTGCCGATACTTATAGTGACCCTAAGGGTTCATACTATGATGGACTTTTTATGTATGAACATTCACTAACATGCAACACTAATTTTTCTTTATCACATGTGTTATTGCATTATTCATTCTTTATAATTTTGCATCACTCATTAGCGCTACACTTGGTTTTATAAGATTTATAGCAAAAATTCTATTTGTTGTGTTAGCTGCTTATTTTTATTTTTTGGAATAAGCGCATGGTTTATGGGTTTTTTTGTACACATTGCCCGTATGGTATAGACCTTTTGAGGGGGACGGGGTGGAAACTATCCGCATGCAAAACGGTGTTTCCAGCTGTGCTCTTTCTATACAGTGTACTGGTTAGGTTGCCCTCCATGTCACATTCAATTTTTACATCTAAAAAAGTCACCGACTTAGCATTATGATTCATGGTGAATTTGAGATTCCAACTATTTGTGTTAAGTTGGTTGAAGAATTGTATTAGCATTTCCTCAGAACCTTCCCAAATGACGAAGATGTCATCGATGTACCTGAGCCACGTCGTCACGTGGCCCAGGTACATCGTGAGATCCTTGTCACTGAACAGTGACCGCTCCCACTCCCCAGGGAAAGATTGGAGTAGGATGGGGCACAACATGTCCCCATCGCTACGCCCTGCACCTGGAGGTAGTGGGAGCCGTCAAAACAAAAGTAGTTATTATTGAGGATGTGGTCCAGACCCTTTAAGATGAACTCATTTAGATCCTTGTTGTATCTTGATCCTTGCTGTAATACATTGTCAATCGCTTGAAGACCTTTCCCATGGGGGATAGAGCAATAAAGGGCTTCAACGTCGATGGTGACAAGGATTGAATTCTCAGAAATTTTTTGCTCATTAATCATTTGTAAGAAATGGATGGTGTCCTTCGTAAAAGAAGGTAACGCCACCACAAATGGCTGGAGGTACGAGTCAATGACCCGACTTAAATTCTCAGAGACTCCACCATTACCTGAGACAATTGGTTGTCCTGTAATTTTGGTAGTGCCTTTATGAACCTTTGGGAGGCTATAAAAGGTAGGGGTACGAGGATGTTTGACACAAATTAAGTTGTGTAGATCTTTGTTGATCGTGCCATTGCAATATGCGCGATCAACTAGATTGTAATAGGCTTGGTTAGATTTAGTGATATACATCAAGTGTATTTTTTTGTACCATTCTCTATTATCCAAAATATTCCGACACATGGTTCTATATGTCTTGTTGTCCATCAGGACAACATTCCCTCCTTTATCCGATGGTTTTATGACGATTGACGGATTTCTCCGTAAAGATGCTAAAGCTTAATTTTCTTCCAGAGATAGATTGTCTGGAATGTGAGTACCACAGGATATTTTTACAATATCCTTAAGTGTTTGTTTGATAAATGTAGCTATGCTCGGATTTGTGTGTAGAGGAGGAAATTTAGTAGATGGTTTTTTGAAAAGGGTTACTGGGTTTAGAGTGGATTTGTTTACCTCTTCAAATAACTTGTCTAAATCCAACTGATCTATCAAGTCATCTGAATTGCTCTCTTGAAACAATAAGGTCAGGTCTCGTAGGGCTTTAAACTCCCTCATAGTATATTTTGACCAATCGGTTGTGTCTGTTTCTACAGGTTTTGATTCATATTGACATTTAAGCAATAATTTGCGAGCAAACATATGTAAGTCCGTGACTAATTAAAAAATGTCAAAGTTCTGTTGTGGACAAAAACTTAGACCCCTTGACAAAAGACGAGTTTCAGTCTCTGTTAGGGGGTACGAAGATAGGTTAATCACATTTAAGGGTTGTGCTGTAACCGAATCACATGTGCGTCCATCCCCCTGCCTGTTTTGTGCGGTTGTGGGGAGCTCACTCCCCTTGTGGAGTTTAAATGCTTTTGAGATACCTGACGTTCAGGGATATTTGGTGGTCTGTTTGTTGCCATAGGGATATCCGATAGAGACGAATCGGATTCACCGGGGGCAGTATAAGATGATTCCTCTCCTCTGTGTGCTGTAGGAGAACATTCATTGAAGTTCCCTTGTTGAGTATAGTCAGAATCAGTGTCTATCGAGCGTTTTTTGTAGTCTTGTTCGAGAGAACTCCTGTTGGTTCTACTTCTTTTTTGACGTCCATGCCCCCTATTGTTAATACTTCTGTCCTGATTGTGTCTCGACGGGGGGGAGTTGGATCTAGAGTTGGTATTGGACCTATGTGATTCGGGATAATTCCGTGCTCAACCTCTCATGTATTGTTTGTTACTAGACCATTTATAGGCCCTACCCTCTGAGAAGGATGTTTTGTCCCTCCAGAATTTTGTTTCTTTGTTTTGAAGAATATTTTTATTATATGCTGCCAGATGTTCTTTTAACTGAGTTTGTGACTTTAGATATAGTGCATGGTTTTTAAATTGTGTCAACTGTGCCTCCAAGGAATTTAGTTGTAGATTGAGCTGGGTTGTCTGTTTAGTATATTCCTTGATCAAGATAGTCATCATTACTTGTGAGCAACTTTGTAGGTTGTTCTCCCATTCCTTTTTACATTCCTCGCTAATTGATTCTAAAATGGGGAAAATCTGGATACGTAACCCATAAGGGTTAATCTTTTCTTTTATATAGCGGTTAAATGTTTTAATATGCCAGAAAAGGGTGGATTTTTTCTCTAAGATCCTACCTAATTTCTGGACAAGAGAGGTAATTTTTTGTTTGTACCTGATCTTCCCGTTCGAAGTCGGTTTCATAACCGGACATAAGATTAGTCCATTCCTCACCCTGAAAGTCTCCCATGTTTGTGAAGTGGGGGAAGCAAAATGAAGAAAGATTGCTATCCTTACATCAATATAAAATCGTATAAACATATGCCAGAAAATAAATAAATGGATCAACTTTACAGAATATGCAATATACCCAAGCTCATATTTTAGCTCCTGTGTGTCAGAAAAAAGGGGGGAAGGGGTGTTTAACCACCCAAAAAGAAAAAACTCTAACATCACCTGACCATACACCAGGGGCAAATTGGCTGCACACCCCGAAATGATATTTTTCTAAAAAGAATTGTGGAAGTTCCCCATGGGGTTTTTAAGCAGCAAGCGAAAAGTTTTTGTAAAAAAATGTTTTTATTAGAAAAATACTCCGAACATACTTTGAAGACTACAGAGATTTAAAATATGAGCTCCTGTTACACATAGAGTCAAGTATATAGGGTACATATACTGGTTATGCTAGAAATTTGTCACATAATCGCACAATAAATCGCAAGGAGTGTATGTGTATTACCACTCCAGGCAGTATCATTCATGGCTATACTAACGCTTGCCAATAACGAAGACCCCGAGACCCCAATGCATTTCGACATTTGCATGGTCATTGTCTTCCTCAGGGGGTCCTTTAGGTTCTGTAGAGGCATCAAAGAAAAAATATAATCATATATTCCTCATGTATCATTAAATATAGGTATTCCATAATAACTTAATATTTACCCTTGGTACCGTATACACTCTTAACCGGAGTTATCTTGAGGACGTGGCTCAGGTACATCGATGACATCTTCGTCATTTGGGAAGGTTCTGAGGAAATGCTAATACAATTCTTCAACCAACTTAACACAAATAGTTGGAATCTCAAATTCACCATGAATCATAATGCTAAGTTGGTGACTTTTTTAGATGTAAAAATTGAATGTGACATGGAGGGCAACCTAACCAGTACACTGTATAGAAAGAGCACAGCTGGAAACACCATTTTGCATGCGGATAGTTTCCACCCTGTCCCCCTCAAAAGGTCTATACCATACGGGCAATATCTTCGCTTGCGAAGAAACTGTTCAGATGACCCACTGTTTAAAATTGAAGCCGGTAGGCTTCAAGAGCGACTTCTCGACCCAGGTTATAGTCGCAATTGTTTGAGAAAATCGTACAACCGTACTCTTTCCCAGTCCCGAGAAACATTGTTATTTAGACCACAAACAAGAAGGAGGAAAGAAGCAAAGCCTTCACGTATAATTATACGATATTCACGACAACATCAACAAATTCGTAACATCATCACGAAACACTGGTCCATCCTTACAGATGATGACAAGGTGGGACACTTTGTATCCCCTGTTCCTTCTATTACTTTTAAACGCGCTATGTCCCTTAAAGACAAGCTGGTCAAAAGCGAATATCGGAAATCCATTAAAAAACATTGCTCAACATTTGGCACTTTTCCTTGTGGACAATGTGCCCACTGCCAGTGGATAAGGAAAGAAAAAGTCTTTACACTCCCAAATGGATGGGTCTTCAAACCCAAACACTTTGTTAACTGCCAGACTCCTGCAGTGGTATATCTAATGTCCTGTGAATGTGGAGCATTTTATGTGGGGAAAACTCGGCAGAAATTTTGGTGTCGAACATCTAAACACATTTATAGTATGGAAATCAGGAATATCTACCTCCCTCTGGGGGGGCATGTGGTCACCAAACACAATTACATAATGCCCAAAGTGACATTCGCCGCCCTAGACCGAATTCATATTCCGGCACGGGGCGGAGATTGGAACAAACGACTCCTTCAAATTGAGCAAAAATGGATATATAGATTGAGGGCAACCTCATACCCTGGTTTAAATTAGTCTATTTCATATACCCCCTTTCTCAAGGGCTTTAGTTCAGGGAAGACAAACTAGAGAGATGCAAACAAGCACTTGGCGGATATACCAAGAGACATATATAATTTATAAGTTAGGTCATCCTTAGTTTGCTTCCATAGCAACAATCAGGCATACCTAGACATAGCTGTCTTATGTCTTTTTGCAAAGGAATTTGGTGTAACTAAAATACGTGATATATAAAATAAAATAAGAAAACACACATAGTTCGCCTGTGGATTCCTCTTGAATCCTTGCTAGAATGTCCTCTCTGTTTGTTCCCCCTCTTTGGGAGTAAAGCCCTTGGGAATGATTTCCATAAAAAAGAAAAATAGAGTTGGGATCCATCCCTTTATTTTTGGGTACAGTTGTTGCAATTTATACCCTTTATGTTGCGCTCAGTTGACATATAAATGTGAACAAATACTTTCTAACTTTGTATAACTCCTGAACATTGAAGCATACTTTTCTGTGTAAACAATGTATATATTTCTGATGTTTTTTTCTTTTTCTTTTTTTTCTCTATTTTTCTTTTTTCCCCTAGATGCTGGATCACCGTCCCACTCTCTCTCCTGGCCTCTGGGGTTTACAGTCACCAACTCGGCGGCTTCCCGGCAGGGTAGGGAAATGTTTGTTACGTCTCCCTTTGTAGCAAACACCAGTGGTTGTTCACAACCACTAGGTGGAGCTTGCTTTCCCTGCCGGCGGCGTTCCGTACACACCACCGGACTGGAATCCAGGCAGAGCGCATGCGCACGAAGACTCTTCGGCTATGATCGGGGATGCGGGTTGCGCGTGCGCCTACCTGGTTCCCAGCCTCGTTTTTTACGGCGGAGGTGTCGGAGGTTTCTGGAGCGTTCTGCTTGTCAGAACGCCAGGATGACCACAGAGGGGACGCAGTACCGCCTCCCCACGGCCCCTCCCCTTGGTAGGCTGGGACTGCAGGCTGTGAACAGCTTATAGTAATAACGGATAAGTGAGTGAGTATAACTAGTGACAGCTTAGATCTAGACAGCTCAGTTGATCCCTGACAGAGTAAGACGGCAATCATCTTATGAGGTAAGCACACATGCAAACAGTGGGTTATGCTGCACCGCTGTGAGCCTGTCTATAAATCCTCTCTATGTTTAATACCCTCTTTTTGGTTTCTTTTAAAGGCCTCCTATGCACTTGTCTGCTAGACTTGGTTATCAGGCACTGTGCATTTGCCTATAGTATACCATGGACACCAATAACTTTTCCACTAGGAACCTTTAGGTGAGCTTTTTAGTCTTAGGACTAATGATTTTCACATGCATTCTAAAGTATTTATTATCTTTTATGTTTCATTTTTTATTTCTGAGCATCAGTTTTAATTTAGACGAAGGTTTTAATTTTATTCCTTCAATCATCTACTTGCACCTACACTTAATCATTTATTCACTGACATTCCACTCACATAGACACACAACATTTACACCATTCAAATGTTTGTCATTATTTTTCTCTTTTTCTCTTGTTCACTTCACATACTGTCATATACTAATTATTATCCTTTCACATTTTGGCACATTTTCTTCATTGCAGGCATTGGGGTTTTTTCATAGTTTTTAATTGTTTTCACACTCTTTCACCATTTTTTTCACCTTTTTATACTCTACACTTGGTGCATCACTCATTTCCCCTACACATGGATTTCCCTACTTTTTCACATTATGCTTCCTTTCACTAGGTAATATAATATTCATCCACATTGTTTGGTTCACATGCACCTTTTTTCTTTTTTCTTTCTAGCACTTGCACTTTTTACATAGAAGTCCATAATATACCAGTATTATGGTGATATGATAGATTTAATACAATTATAGTACAGAATGCTGTTATTATATGATATGATAGACCTATTGCAATTATAGTAGGGTTTAAGATATTTATTTACTCCTTCTTGAGCTACACATATAGGTCATGTGGCTTTACACGTCAGAGCAACAACAAAGTACAGATACTCAGTATGCTCAATCCTCTTTATATCTAAGCGAATTAATTTACATATATGATATACAGTTTTTTTAAAGTTAGATATGACAGTAAGAAATCCCCCTTTTCTACTATGATGCACCTATAGGTGTCCTGCTCTTCACCTGCATCCAAGTGTGGAGGAGGGCTACACATCTGTGATCGTTCGTAAGCCCCACGGGTTGGTCCTGTTTCCCCCTTGGGGTACGGGTAGGGACAGCGGTGTAACGGAGTCCAGCGTCAGAAGAGGGGAACTTCTCTGATCCTTTCAGTTTTTAAGATAACTCCGGTTAAGAGTGTATATGGTACCAAGGGTAAATATTAAGTTATTATGGAATACCTATATTTAATGATACATGAGGAATATATGATTATATTTTTTCTTTGATGCCTCTACAGAACCTAAAGGACCCCCTGAGGAAGACAATGACCATGTAAATGTCGAAATGCATTGGGGTCTCCGGGTCTTCGTTATTGGCAAGCGTTAGTATAACCATGAATGATACTGCCTGGAGTGGTAATACACATGCACTCCTTGCGATTTATTGTGCGATTATGTGACAAATTTCTAGCATAACCAGTATATGTACCCTATATACTTGACTCTATGTGTAACCGGAGCTCATATTTTAAATCTCTGTAGTCTTCAAAGTATGTTCGGAGTATTTTTCTAATAAAAACATTTTTTTACAAAAACTTTTCGCTTGCTGCTTAAAAACCCCATGGAGAACTTCCACAATTCTTTTTAGAAAAATATCATTTCGGGGTGTGCAGCCAATTTGCCCCGGGTGTATGGTCAGGTGATGTACGAATACTCTAATAAACCCCATAGGATGTTAGTCAATAAACTACGCCCACACCCTTTTAACTCATTTCCTGACTACCTACAACAGGCGGATGGCTCTAGAGTACATTGTCCCCGTGAGATGTCAAACATTTTTGGCAAATTCTACAGTAAATTGTATAACTGTTTGACTTTAATTTTACCCAGGAAAAATTTGATACTTTCTTTTCTAATATAAAGCTTCCAAAATTATCTTCAGCGGATTCAGCTTGAATTTGGCTGTAACGGCTGAGGAGCTTCTGACTGTAATCAATGGTCTACCATCACATAAATCACCCTGCCCTGATGGCCTGCCATATTTTTATTATAAATCTTTTTTTGACATTTTATCCCCACACATGCTGACCTTGTATGACTCCCTGCTTACAGGTACATCCCCACACCCATACTTTACTCATTCCTACATTTCAGTTATTCCAAAACCTGGTAAGGATCCCTCTGTTACAGATAACTATAGGCCCATAGCTCTTTTAAACTCCGATTATAAAATATTTACCAAAATTCTCACATCCAGATTATCCAGACTTATTCCCAAATTGATCCATAGAGACGAAGTGGGCTTTGTCCCTGGCAGGCATGCAGGGGCAACATCTGGCATACAATAGACCTGATAGATCTCTTGGACAGGTCTTCTCGATCGGCTTTGATTCTAAGTTTGGATGCACAAAAGGCCTTTGACAGGCTGAGTTGGCCTTACATGTGTGCCACCTTAAAATCTTACGGTTTTAATGTCCCCTTTCTAAAAGCCTTAGAGGCCCTTTATTCGACTGTCACAGCCCAGGTGCAGATGTCGTCCTTCCTGTCGCCTGGCTTCCCCATGACAAACGGAACTCGGCAGGGGTATCCCCTATCACCTTTACTTTTTATCTTATGCTTGGAACCCCTAGCCAAGTCCATCCGCATTAATCCAGATATTCGTGGGGTGGTAGTGCGACGGGGGAATATAAATTATCGCTTTTTGCAGATGACATTCTGCTTACCATTACTAATCCACTGATATCTCTTCCTTCGCTGCATAAATTATTAGCTTCCTTTAGTGCCATTTCTGGTTATAAGGTTAACACTTCCAAAACGGAAGCACTTCCTTTACACATTCCACTATCCCTATTATCCCAGCTTAGAGAATCATATCCCTATAAATGGTGTAATAATTCCCGCAAATACTTAGGTGTCCTTCTTACACCCTCTTATTCCTCCCTTTATTCCGCCAACCTCCCCCCTCTGGTTCTAGACATTGAAAAATCCCTGTCGACATGGATAAAATATCCTCTGTCCTTATTAGGTAGAATCAATGTCCTAAAAATGTCTATTTTACCCAGATTACTCTATCACTTTGAAACATTGCCAGTTGCCATGCCTTACTCTCAACTTAAAGCACTTCAGAGGAGTTTTATGAAGTTCATATGGGGCGGCAGGGCTCATCACATAGCAAGTTTAGTGGTTTTTTCCCTAAGATCCAGGGGGGATTGGGAGCCTCGGACATCATTAAGAATTATTACGCTTCACATTTGAGGGCTATTGTTTCATGGTCCTCATTACATGCTCCAAACCAATGGACTGCCATTGAAAAGGGAGTATTGTACCCAGTTCACCCATGCGCTCTAGTTTGGGATACCCTCTCCTCCCTGGATCCTTTTTTTAAACGTCAATGTACTGCTCCAATGACCTTTACTTTAACCATATGGCGTAAATGTCTTAAAAACTTTACTCTAGCCTCACCTTGCCCTCCCCTTATGAATGTACTGTTTAACCCAATCATATCAGATAGTATGTCCCTGGGTAGGGTTTTCCCATGGCTTAACCCCCCGCTTTTCCAGCCCAGGAATTTGGTTCATCCAATTACACAGCGATTGCAATCTTTTGATACCTTATGCGAGAAATTTGATATACCTTCCCATCTTTTTCATTTCTATCTACAGGTTAGATATTTCTTCTCCTCCAAGTCTCCTACCTGGACTCTTGATAAGCCAACCACCTTTGAATATTTATGCGCTCAGGGCCCTCACCAACTACATTTAATATCCTCTATCCATCGTATCCTCCATGAGTCGACCCCTCTTACTGAGACCACACACCAGTATATGAGAAGATGGTCCAATTTATTGTCTCGACCTGTCACGGTTCAGTTATGGGATAGGATTTGGTCCTCTATTTTTAAGTCCTCCAAGTGTGTAACCCAAAGGGAAACGTCCATTAAGATTCTTATGTTTTGGTACAAAACTCCTGACATCATTCACAAATATGATTCCTCAGTTTTGCCGCGCTGCTGGTGTTGAGGAACTGACCCAGGTTCATTGTTCCATATTTTTTGGCACTGTTCCTTGATCCAACCCTTTTGGCATGATGTGTTGCTATTAATACAGAAGGTGATGGATGTGTCCCTCCCGTTAGACCCCTTGAATTGTCTGTTGGGTCTTCCTTTTTCAAGCCTAACCAAAAAGGGGAAAAGCGACTGGTCTCCTACATTTTGTTGGCAGCCAAAAGGCTTATCCCATTGTGTTGGCTGTCCGCTGCACCTCCCCCGTGGTCCAGATACCTGGCTGAAATTCGGAGGATGGAGTTTTTGACAGCCTCGGTGCATGATTCTATCCCCCGGTTTGATAAAGTTTGGGAACCGTGGGATAGATTGGAATATGGGACCCCTATGCCAACGGCCACATCTTGATTTTTAGTGACATTACATCAATTTTTCTCCCCATTCCCTCCACCCCCTCCCACTCCTAAGTAAACTACTTGGTGCCTTTTTTAGAATTTATTCTTCTAACACCTACCATATACTCTCCACAGTACCCTTTGTTTTTGTATCTTTTTTGACTGCTCTCTGGGTTTATGTTCCATTCTTTACCTATGAGCTGTTTACTTTATAGTTTCTTGATAAGATATGCAGATCACTCCTGTGCTCTGTATTGTTTGGACATTGTTCTTCTGTACCATTATCACTGCAATGTACATTATGTAACAATTTCATGTATGCCCTTTTATAACCCATTAAAAAAACAAACAGTGTGAGTTTGGGGGGGGTTGTCACTCCATGTACACAGCCTCATAAAACTCTTTCACTGTCTGAGCCATTTTTTTGTTTTGTTTTTCACGCACATGTCAAAATCCAATTTGTTTTACATAAAACCCCAAATCAGTATATAGCGTTCAACAGCAGATGACCCAAAAAAATAAAAACATGATAGTTGCATAAAAATGTCACTAAAATGTCTGTAAAATATAAAATACAAGACAGGGTCAAGTAAATAGATTGGTGTAGTATTAAGCCGCGCTTAGTGTTAAAAATTAGATCAAATATATAACAAAGCAGCCAGCACTACAAGGGATAACTTGTTCAATAAAATATAGATATAAACAGTTTAAGTAAATAGATACTGAAAGATATACCAAGACTTAAAGAGGTGTTCCAGCCTGGGGAATTTTTTTTTTAAGTCAGCAGCTACAAATACTGTAGCTGTTGACTTCTAATATATGGAAACTTACTTGTCCAGGGAGCCCGCAATGTCGACACCCCAGCCAATCTTCGGATCAGCTGTCAGGTGCTTCTGCTGCCTTCCCCACTAATGCCCCGTACACACGGTCGGATTTTCCGGCGGAAAATGTGTGATAGGACCTTGTTGTCGGAAATTCCGACCGTGTGTAAGCTCCATCACACATTTTCCATCGGATTTTCCGACACACAAAGTTTGAGAGCAGGATATAAAATTTTCCGACAACAAAATCCATTGTCGGAAATTCCGATCGTGTGTACACAAATCCGACGGACAAAGTGCCACGCATGCTCAGAATAAATAAAGAGATGAAAGCTATTGGCCACTGCCCCGTTTATAGTCCCGACGTACGTGTTTTACGTCACCGCGTTCAGAACGATCGGATTTTCCGACAACTTTGTGTGACCGTGTGTATGCAAGACAAGTTTGAGCCAACATTCGTCGGAAAAAATCCTAGGATTTTGTTGTCGGAATGTCCGAACAAAGTCCGACCGTGTGTACGGGGCATAAGAGAAACCAGAAATGAAGCCTTTTGGCTTCACAAACAGTTCCCTACTGTGCATGTACGAAGAAAGCAGATAAGCGGAAGTTCCACTTTTGGGTGGAACTCCGCTTTAAAACGACAACAAGCACCTGTTACACGGTGATAAACTACGATATTGTCAATAGACAACACTTTAAAAGCCTTTACAGGTTATCAAGTTAGAGTAATAATGAATGATGGTCCTAGATTGAATCCTCTCATTCCAGCATGTGCAGTGGAACACCACTTATATTGTGCTATTGTCTTTTATGTACACATATGTGCTGTGTGCATGCATTTATGTGCATATGAGCGTAGGTATTTTGTGTTTTTTTTTTTTTCTCATATATTTTTTATTTTGTACTTTCTTCACTTAAAGTGGTATTAAACCCAAAGCCAAGCATTTATTTTATTGTGACATTATAACTCAAACAGTGCTATACCTAGTATACATGACAACTACCTCACTTAGCTGCTACCTTTTTTCACGTGAATAACAGAAATTAACAAACTGAAAAAAATTTAAGTGAGGCAGCATTAATACCTAAACTTATATACAAATATAAAGTTCAACAACAATGCAGTGTAAATAAAGCCTTCACTAAGTTCACAAATAACTGAATATATGCTCAAATGGGACAAATTCAAATAGAATAAATACAGATGAACCACAGGGGGAGATTTACTAAAACTGGAACTTGCAAAATCTTTGCACAGAAACAAATTAGTTTCCAGGTTTTATTGTCAAAGCTTAATTGGACAAGCTGAAGTTAGAAGCTGATTGGCTACCATGCACAGCTACACTTGATTCTGAGTGCACTAGTTTTAATAAATAGGTTGAAAGGGCTAATTAAACTGAGCAAAATTATAAATGTAACACTTTTGTTTTTGCCCCCTTTTATAATGAGCTGAACGCAAAGATCTACAACTTTTTCTATGTACACAAAAGGCCTATTTCTCTCAAATATTGTTCACAAATCTGTCTAAATCTGTGTTAGTGAGCACTTCTTCTTTGCCAAGATAATCCATCTCACAGATGTGGCATATCAAGATGCTGATTAGACAGCATGATTATTGCACAGGTGTGCCTTAGGCTGGCCACAATAAAAGGCCACTCTAAAATATGCAGTTTTATCACACAGCACAATGCCACAGATGTTGCAAGTTTTGAGGGAGCATGCAATTGGCATGCTGACTGCAGGAATGTCCACCAGAGCTGTTGTCCTTGAATTGATTGTTCATTTCTCTACCATAAGCTGTCTCCAAAGTCGCTTCAGAGAATTTGGCAGTACATCCAACCGGCCTCACAACCGTAGACCACGTGTAACCACACCAGCCCAGGACCTCCACATCCAGCATCTTCACCTGCAAGATCGTCTGAGACCTGCCACCCAGACAGCTGCTACAACAATCGCTTTGCATAACCAAAGAATTTCTGCACAAACTATCAGAAACCATCTCAGGGAAGCTCTTCTGCATGCTCGTCCTCATCTAGGTCTTGACCTGACTGCAGTTCATCATTGTAACCGACATGAGTGGGCAAATGTTCACATTCGATGGCATCTGGCACTTTGGAGAGGTGTTCTCTTCACAGATGAATCACGATTTTCACTGTACAGGGCAGATGGCAGAGAGCGTGTATGGTGTTGTGTGGGTGAGCGGTTTGCTGATGTCAATGTTGTGGAGTGAGTGGCCCATGGTGGAGGTGGGCTTATGGTATGGGCAGGCGTATGCTATGGACAACGAACACAGGTGAATTTTATTGATGACACTTTTAATGCACAGAGATACCATGATGAGATCCTGAGGCCCATTGTTGTGCCATTCATCCACAACCATCACCTCATGTTGCAGCATGATAATGCACAGCCCCATGTTGCAAGGATCTGTACACAATTCCTGGAAGCTGAAAACATCCCTGTTCTTGCATGGCCAGCATAATCACTGGACATGTCACCCATTGAGCATGTTTGAGATGCTCTGGATCGACGTATACAACAGGGTTTTCCAGTTCCTGTCAATATCCAGCAACTTCGCACAGCCATTGAAGACTAATGGACCAACATTCCATAGGCCACAATCAACAACCTGATCAACGCTATGCGAAGCAGATGTGCTGCACTGCATGAGGCAAATGGTGGTCACACCAGATACTGACTGGTTTTGGGACCCCCCCAACCCCCCAATACAGTAAAACTGCACATTTTAGAGTGGCCTTTTATTGTGACCAGCCTAAAGCACACCTGTTCAATAATCATGCTGTCTAATCAGCATCTTGATATGCCACACATGTGAGGTGGATGGATTATCTCAGCAAAGGAGAAGTGCTCACTAATACAGATTTAGACAGATTTGTGAACAATATTTGAGAGAAATAGGTCTTTTGTGTACATAGAAAAAGTCGTAGATCTTTGCGTTCAGCTCATGATAAATAGGGGCAAACACAAAAGTGGTGCGTTCATAATTTTGCTGTATAAAATAATGTAATGTATATAAACCTGTACTCTGATCTTTAACTAGATGTATTTGTTTCTTTAAGATTATGTAAGCCCCTCTTCCCCCACAAAAAAAATGTAATATATTTAAGTTTAGCAATCATTGGATGTGGACTGCAGAACACCTATCCCTCTCTTTTCCTACATAACATAAGAGGAGGAATTCTGTAGCTTATAAGGAGAGTTGATGACAACATAACTGATAAGAGTGCATACGAGTGCAGTTACTAACTCAAGGGATTATGGCAGAATCAATTGGCATTTTTTTTATACTTATCAAATAGATAAAACAAAATGCTTCCAAAGATAAAATAAAACTTTTTTTTATCTTGAATAGAGTAGGGATTGGTTTATACTCTTGACAGATTTTTTTTTTTTTACCATCTGTGTACTATTATGGGGATTTCTATTCATTTCATGCAGGAAGTCCAAGTCTAATGTGAAGGAAATCTTGTATTAGACAGACTAGAAGATTTTTTTTCTCTAATCCTGTGCCAGTGACAACTCAAAATGTACAATCTTTCCCCTTTCAGTCCAGGTGACAGTGGCCACCAGGACAAGTATTAAGGGTGAATCTTCCCAGTGGGGACACAGATAACAGTTAACCTCCCTGACGGTTTTCCTGAGTGTGGCTCGGGGTTAAATTTCAGTCCCATTAGCGGTAACCCCGAGCCACACTCGGGATTACATTGCAGGATCCTGGTGCAGCATTACTTACCTTGTCCCCAGGATCCTGCGATGACCCCCGCTGTGTCTGCGGGCTCTGTCTCCTCCGAAGCCTCTCCGTGCCAGGCTCCATTCCCTGCGAGCGTTGCAACGCACGGGGGCAGAGCCTGGCGGCAAATTAAAAAAATGTAAAAACCATAACACATACAGTACTGTAATCTAACAGATTACAGTACTGTATGAAATTATTTCACATCCCTTTTGTTCCCAGTGCTTTGGCCCATGCCCTGCATGCAGTTTTATGTTATATATACTGTTCTTTCTGCCTGGAAACTGGAGATTGTCCATAACAACCAAAAAGTGTCCCTTTACATCAAAAGTGGCTTTAGACCAGCTAGAAAACAGTGATAGCAAATTAGAACACTTGTGGAATTGAGCGATAGTGAATCGTGGGGAAATTTATTTTATTATTATTATATATTTTTTTTTAATTATTTATATTTATTTATTATATTATAATTTATGTTTTTGTGTTTCAAACTTCATCATACCCGGGATATCTACTAGACTCTTGTTTGGACAAATTTAAGTGTGTTATTGTTAAGAATTACAGACCTACAATATAAAACGCCAAATTTCCATGCAAAATATTTGTACCGCTTTCAGCACCTAAAATCCGAAATAATCATACCGCCAGGGAGGTTAAGACCTGTAAAAAGTTCTGTCCCCAGAAATCTTCATAAAAAAATACAAATTATATGCATTTTTAGTACAGGTGTGCTTTAAATCCTTAATTTCCAACTGCATGGCTTTGAGAAAATATGTAAAACGGAACTACTTTAATGTTAAACAGTTTTCTTAACTGAAACATTTCTTAATTACACATACATTTAGTTTATAATGTGTGTCTAAAGGAGATCCCATGGTAGTTATGCCAAATAGCATACATTATGCTGCCTTGATCTGAAAATATTTCCATTATCCTCAGGGCATGATTCACTAACCTCACTCTTGATCTGTACTTGTAGTCGGAGGGATTTTTTTTGTACGTTCTTATAACATTAATACAGGAAGCATTGTTAAGACACTAAAGGATAGAATGTTCATTCATAAGCGTTATAAATGCTGTAACAATTATGAGGTCTATTTATAAATGTTTTCACATATGGTCCACACATCTTTTGTCCAAGATGCACACATTTTCTAATTTAATTTAATTTAAAAAAAATGTGAATCATGAGTGAAAGCTGTGTGAATCTTGTGTGGTGAAAACATTTATAAAAGACCCCATATGTTTTCATTCTTAAAAGAAAAATATTCTTTTAAAACCTAAAATGATTTACTATTATTGAGTGGACAACAGTGGGTTACTGTTTAGTTCCTATCTCCACTCCAGCATAGCACCTCACTCAACTGATGAAAAATATGTCACACTTTCATCTACAGTAATCAACTTGTTTTGCATAACAGCAAATCCACAAGAGGAATATCAACACTGTTTTAATAAATCGGTTGTAATCTTTCGATTTTTTATTTTTTTTATTTAAATAACAAACATGCCTATACTTACCTTAAGGTTTTTCACCTTAATGCATTCTTTGTGCTGCAGCTCCCCCCCCCAGACCCCCCCTTTTTCTTACCTGAGCCCAATATGATCCAGCGATGTGCACAACCGCAGTGGCTCAAGCCACTGTCTCTCTCCTCACTGGACAGATTGATAGTAGCAGGAGGCATTGGTTCCCGCAGCTGTCAGATAAAAGCTGTGACACAGAAAGGGGGGGCTGGGCCATGTCCCGCTGTCTGTCTCAATGGATGCAGCAGCGGGACTCGGGAGCAAGCCTGCACGGGTGCTCCCATGGAAAGCAGGAGGGGCCTGGAGCGCCAGCGGGGGACCCCAGATGAAGAGGACTGGGGGCTGCTCTGTGCAAAACTATTGCCCAGCCCCCCCTTTCTGTGTCACAGCTTTTATCTGACAGCTGCGGGAACCAATGCCTCCTGCTACTATCAATCTGTCCAGTGAGGAGAGAGACAGTGGCTTGAGCCACTGCGGTTGTGCACATCGCTGGATCATATTGGGCTCAGGTAAGAAAAAGGGGTCTGGGGGGGGGAGCTGCAGCACAAAGAATGCATTAAGGTGGAAAACCTTAAGGCTTTATAACCACTTTAATGTTTAATAGCCTTTGCTAAAGGGGCTCTGTCATTTGAAAATCATCAGGGGTTTCTATTGCAGACAACCTTCTGAAAATGCTAGATGCCTGGCTATGTCTGTTATGAGTATTTTTTAGTCACAAGCATGTTGTAAATGGGTGTCAGAAAAGTGTCAGCATTCCTCTCTGACTCCCTTTGCTGTGGGAGCCTGCTGCCGGGTAAAAAGGCTGAGTGCCATCAGAACACCAAAAGATAAATGTTTTGCCTGTTTGTTTTGGGAAATCTATTAGGCACCTTTTTAATCAGGAATTGGCCTTGCTGAACAAAGACCTCCTGTATTTAGGCTGATGAAAAATGTTTTTAGTTTTCCCGAAATGCCTTCCTAAGCATACACACTCTCTTATGATGGTGCATCCAGGCTGTCCATCCCTCCATGCAGGTCAGACTTCAGCAGTGAAGATCTGACTCTCTTGGACTGGCTGACAGCAACAGCTGCTGTGGCTCCAGCTTCTCCAATCTCTCCCTGCTCTCACATGTGGCTCCCTTCCCTGCACCTCCAGCAGCTCTTCCTCCTATGCCTCCAGTGGACCCATCCATCCATCTGCAGCCATGCACTGATCTCACTGTGACACCCCCTCTGTTGCTTCTCTTATGTGAGTGCACAATATTACTTTTTATATATTTTTCTCCAATAAACAAACTTACCAAACTATATTGGACTCTCTGGTACCTCTCTCCTTTTCATCCAAATCTGTTTGTTTTCTGCATTGTGGAATAGAAGTGAAGAATAAACCTGCTTGGACTTTTCTTGAGTGTCCCTGTCTTGTGCATGGTTTACTGCTGCCAATACCAATTGCTTAGTTGGTTGCCTGTACTTCTTGTTTCGTTGCATAGTGTATTTGTGTGTCTACTTTGTCCAGTATCAGTAGACAGCTCCTCCATTACATTTTTACTGGAAGTATGTTGCTGTCTCAACCCTTTTTATCTTATGCAGTGCATAGCCTGGAAAACCATACACTCTTCAAGGAGCTTATCCTATAGCAGATTCCCTTATAGAGTCAATCAGCATAAATACCTTTTGCATTGTCTGATGTCCAGTTAAGGAAGTAAAAGGTGCACCAATGAAGATACATTATAACTGAAAATGATGACACATCAGACATAAAAAATTGTAAAAAAAATGTTTTTAATTATTTCCATGTAAAATGTACTCTACAAATGCATACTTACTAGTAAAACATAAAAGATTCCCTTTAATCGTTTAAAAGCAGTGAACTCTATTTGCAAAACTAGAATTGCAAAGTAAAGTTTGACTTATGTAAGAACACCCCCTCTTTTCATCTTTATCTTTCAGTCTTTATTTTAACATCTACATCAGTTATCAGATGAAATTTCTTATAATTCCATTCATTTTCAAGCTGTCATTTTTTTTTTACTGATGGAGGTTTGGGAATAAAATGAGTTGCTAACTTCTACAGAACAGACTTATAATCTGCATTTCCATCAAAAGAGTTATGATATCTCATCTTCTTAGAACAATTCTCTTCTGAGAAAAAGTAGTCTGTAGGAGACTTATTTTCCTTTAGAAAAAGAGAAAAAAAACTCTTTTTCTGTATTGTAAGTAATTTTACTGATGATTTCAGTAGAGTGGAGGATATGATGAATAGGGTAGTGACTGTGACAGTATTACTACTTGGAATTTTATTCAGTGTTCAATTTTGCTTAACATTACTTTAACTGGACACCTACTATCTTGTGTAACCTTTCTTTATCATTACATAGTTTTACCTGGTGTTTCGGGATCTGTCTTTCCTTTGAATTTTAAGCAACTGTAGACAGTAGTAAAACTATAGAATATGCTGAAATATACAGTTGTTAAAGTAAGGTTTCAGAGAAACATTTTGTATTGTTTTCTAAAATTCATATACTTTTTTGCCTCTCGCCTCACAGCTTTCTATGAAGGAATATATATCACTTTTACACTGCCACTGTCTGTCTGAAGCCCTTATCATTCTCATCCTCAAACCAAATAAATAACTTCTTATTCCGAACAGATGTTACAATTTTAGTGAAAATCCTTTCCCTAGGGTTTATCCAAGTTATCCAAACCCTTACACACCTGGGTCAGACTGGCTTTATATGTCTGGTAAAAACACCTCTCTCAACGTAAAATGTTTGTTCATGATTTTACAAGCCTCCCATTACCGAGAGGGCTCTAAGATTGCGGTGAATCTGGATGCAGCATAGAATTATGTGGAATGGGGCTACTTGTGACAAGGGTTACTAGATTTGGGTTTGGCCCTGGATTTATCAAATGGCTAGAACTTCTCTATGCCTTTATCATGGCCAGAGTTTTAAACACATTGGGGCAGCACAGTGGCTAAGTGGTAATCACTTCCACCTGGCAGCACTAGGCTTGTTGGTTTGAACCCAAACCACAACACTACCTGCCTGGAGTTTGCATGTTTTCCCTGTGCCTGCGTGGGTTTCCTTCAGGCTCTCCAATTTCCTCCCACACTTGAAAGACATGCTGATATGTTAATTGGAGTTTGTCTAAGTTGGCCCTAGTATGTGTATGTATGAATGTGAGTTAGGGACCTTAGATTTTAAGCTCCTTGAGGGCAGGGGCTGATGTGAATGTACAATATATACAGTGCCTTAATTATTCATATCCCTTGAGATTTTCCACATTTTGTCACATTACAATCAAAAACGTAAATGTATTTTATTGGGATTTTATGGGATAGACCAACACAAAGTGGCACATAATTGGGAAGTGGAAGGAAAATGATAAATGGTTTTCAACATTTTTTACAAATAAACATCTGAAAAGCGTGGCATTCATTTGTATTCAGCCCCCCTGAGGCAATATTTTGTAGAACCACCTTTCACTGCAATTACAGCTGTAAGTCTTTTTGGGGATGTCTCTACCAGCTTTGCACATCTAGAGAGTGACATTTTTGCCCATTTTTCTTTGCAAAATAGCTTAAGCTCTGTCAGATTGAATGGAGAGCGTCTGTGAACAGCAATTTTTTAAGTCTTGCCACATATTCTGAATTGGCATTTAGGTCTGGACTTTGACTGGGCCATTCTAACACATTAATATGCTTTGATCAAAACCATTCCATTGTAGCTCTGGCTGTATGTTTAGGGTCGTTGTCCTGCTGGAAGGTGAACCTCCGCCCCAGTCTCAAATCTTTTGCAGACTCAAACAGGTTTTCTTCTGAGATTGCTCTATATTTGGCTCCATCCATCTTCCCATCAACTCTGACCAGCTTCCCTGTCCCTGCTGAAGAAAAGCATCCCCACAACATGATGCTGCCACTACCATGTTTCACAGTGGGGATGGTGTGTTCAGAATGATGTGCAGTGTTAGTTTTCTGACACACATAGCATTTTGCTTTTAGGCCACAAAGCTCCATTTTGGTATCATCTGACCAGAGCACCTTCTTCCCCATGTTTGCGGTGTCCCGCACAGTCGTCCTGTGGACATATTCTCCCACCTGAGATGAGGATCTCTGCAGCTCCTCCAGAGTTCCCATGGGCCTCTTGGCTGCTTTTTCTGATGAATGCTCTCCTTGCCTGGACTGTCAGTTTAGGTGGATGGCCATGTCTTGGTAGGTTTGCATTGTGCCATACTCTTTCCATTTTTGGATAATGGATTGAACAGTGCTCTGCGAGATAGTCAAAGCTTGGGGTATGTTTTATAACCTAACCTTGCTTTAAACTTTACAACTTTATCCCTGACCTGTCTGGTGTGTTTCTTGGTCTTCATGATGCTATTTGTTCACTAAGGTTCTCTAAAAAACCTCTGAGGGCTTCACAGTACAGCTGTATTTATACTGAGATTAAATTACAAACAGGTGGACTCTATTTACTAATTAAGTGACTTCTGAAGGCATTTCCACTAGATTATAGTTAGGGGTATCAGAGTAAAGGGGGGATGAATACAAATGCACGCCACACTTTTCATATATTGTTTTGTAAAAAATATTGAAAACCATTTATCATTTTCCTTTCACTTCACAATTATGTGCCACTTTGTGTTGGTCTATCACATAAAATCCCAATAAAATACATTTATGTTTTTGGTTAGAACATGACAAAATGTGGAAAATTTCAATGGGGTATGAATACTTTTTCAAGGCACTGTATGTGTAAAGCGCTGAGTAAATATTGACAGCGCTATACTAAATAAAAATAGACAAGGATGTCCCTTTTCTCCCCTGCTTTAGGCCATTGCCATGGAGACTCTGGCTGCTTCATTCATGCACCATTCCGATACCAAGGGTCTAAAGGTGGCAGAACATGTTGATAAAGTTGGATTGTACACTAACTGTGAATTTATATTTAGACGACTCAGACCTTTCACTTAATCCTGCTATTAGTTATCAATGATTTTGCAGTTTTTTGAGTCTTTTAACTAGTAAAAAAACATTTTGTAAATAGTTTCCTTCTCTGTTACTAGTGATTAGGCCTCACATTTTTCAGGACTAGAATAATGATATATCTTGATATATACAGTCTATATCCTGGCAACGTCTTCATAATTATATCAGATTAAAGTGGTTGTAATACTAGAAGGTTTTATTACCTCAATACATTCTCTGCATTAACCACTTCAGCCCCGGAAGAAGAATTGGCTGCTCAATGACCAGGCCATTTTTTGCGATACGGCACTGCATCGTTTTAACCGACAATTGCGTGGTCATGCGATGCTGCACCCAAACAAAATTGACATCCTTTTTTCCCACAAATAGAGCTTTCTTTTGGTGGTATTTGATCATCTGTGCAGTTTTTATTTTTTGCGCTATAAACAAAAAAAGAGCGTCAATTTTGAAAAAAAACACAATATTTTGTACTTTTTGCTGTAATAAATAGCCCCAATTTTTTTTTTTTTTTTTAAAAAGCAAATTTTTTCCTCAGTTTAGGCCGATATATATTCTTCTACGTATTTTTGGTAATAAAAATCGCAAAAGCGTATATTGATTGGTTTGCGCAAAAGTTATAGCATCTACAAAATAAGGGATAGATTTATAACATTTTTATTATTATTTTTTTGCTAGTAATGGCGGTGATCTGTGATTTTTATCGAGACAGCAACATTATTGTGGACACATCGGACACTTTTGACATATTTTAGGGTCGATTGACAATTATACAGTGGTCAGTGCTATAAAAATGCACTGTATAAATGTCACTGGCAGAGAAGGTGTTTACAGTAGGGGTGATCAAGGGGTTAACTGTGTTCCCTATGTGTGTGTTCTAACTGTGGGGGATGGGACTGACTATAGGAGATTAGAGATCATAGTTCCTAGCTCTTAGGAACTCACAATCTCTCTCTCCTCACAGAACAGGGATTTGTGTGTTTACACACACACGTCCCTGTTCTGCCTCTCGTGCCCGCGATCGCTCGTGGCCGGTGGTTACCGCGACCGCCAGTCACAAGCATCGGCACCCCCGCTGCGCAGCAGGCGCACCTGCCTGCTATCCGGTTTCAAGGGACCGATGTATAGCATGTAAAATAATGCATTTGAGTGCCAAAAATATGAATGCAATCTATACACTGGGGGGAGAACCTCTGGGGGAATCTAGGATGGAAAAGGGCCTGGGGGTCCTGGTAGATGATAGGCTCAGCAATGGCATGCAATACCAAGCTGCTGCTAACAAAGCAAACAGAATATTGGCATGCATTAAAAAGGGGGTCAAGCCCAGAGATAAAACAATAATTCTCCCACTCTACAAGACACTGGTCCGGCCGCACCTAGAGTATGCTGTCCAGTTCTGGGCACCAGTCCTCAGGAAAGATGTACTGGAAATGGAGCGAGTACAGAGAAAGGCAACAAAGCTAATAAAGGGTCTGGAGGATATTAGTTATGAGGAAAGGTTGCGAGCACTGAACTTATTCTCTCTGGAGAAGAGACGCTTGAGAGGGGATATGAGTTCAATTTATAAATACCGTACTGGTGACCCCACAATAGGGATAAAACTTTTTCGCAGGAGGGAGGTTAATAAGACACGCGGCCACTCATTAAAATTAGAAGAAAAGAGGTTTAACCCTAAACTATGTAGAAGGTTCTTTACTGTAAGAGCGGCAAGGATGTGGAATTTCCTTCCACGGGTGGTGGTCTCAGCGGGAAGCATCAATAGTTTCAAAAAACGATTAGATAAGCACCTGAACAACCGCAACATACAGGGATATACAATGGCATACTGACATATAATCACACGCATATATTGGACTTGATGGACTTGTGTCTTTTTTCAACCTCACCTACTATGTAACTATGTAACTATAGCTACAACGGTTTGCGGGATAGCCTCAACCTGCCGCAGTATAATGACGGCGGCTGTTCAGCAAGTGGTTAAGGATAAAACTTGTGTACTGCTCCCCATCTGCCCCCTTATATTTACCTGAGCCTGATCTCGATCCAGCACTGTGCCCAAGAGCAGCGGCTCTCTCCACTCTCTCTCCTCACTGGACAGGCAGCAGCGGGAACATGACTTGGCCCCACCTCCCGATCTCGCCTCAGCTGGAGTACAGGCTGAGGCTGCCATTCATCTCACTTTATGTACATGGGTCTGGCTTATGAATCTTTTCCTTTGACATTTCTGAGTTCTTCACCTATAGCACAGCAAACGGGTACTTGAGTTTGTCAAACAGGCAGAGTGGTTCACTGACAGTCCAGGTACAAGGCAGATGAGGTACAAAATATTTAGGGTCAATCCGTAGTCAAAAAAGCATGCAGAGTTCACAGAATAGTTTGAGTTCCAGTCTGAGATCATGAAACAGGGGAATCCAAACTGCAGACAGGGAAGACAAACCGGGAGCTTGGAGCACATGTTAAACACAATATCACAATCATAAGCATGAGACTGCAGGCTTGCCTTGCTTAAATCAGGTTTGGTCTCCACCCAGAGACTGGCTACATCAATCACCTTGAAGGTGTACAAGCAGACAGGGAGAATGCATCACAGCTAAAACCAGGATGCTGGAATGAAGAAAAAGAAAGACAAAATGGGTTCCACCTGAGAAACGCATTGATAAAGGGAATGCTGGTTTATGATTATGTTTTTTATTTGACATTATGCTTTGCTTTATTACATAGTGTACCTCTGGTATAAATGTTTTTGACACCCCCCTATAAGCTAGTAATCATACCCTGTGATTCATTGAGTAGCTATATGTGCTTCATATATACTCTTTTAACCATTAGGATGGATTTTAACTTTGTTAAGTCAAGAAGGTTGATTTGTGTCAGATATTTGTGAACACAGTCAGACATTTCAAAGGCACCAGGATTTACATGACTGTGTCATCTCAATAGCCAGATCCAGTAATAACAACAGCTTAGGAGTAGAGTTGGGCCGAACACCCCCCAGTTCGGTCAACACCAGAACTCCTGAACAGGGAAAAAGATTGGCCTCAAACTGTAAACTCTAAGTCTATTGGACCTGAACAGGAAAAATCTAAAGTCTCAATTTTATAAATGTTTTATTATATGCAACCTATTGGCCATAAAAAAGGGTATGAGGGCCTGGGTATGACCCTGGGGGACATGTCCAAATGCTTTTTTTTTAATGAAAAAATCCTTTAAATATAGTGCCTGGGGGTCCCCTCAGTTTGCCTGTAAAGTGGCACATCTGTAGCATGTATAGAACATGCTGCCGCAAAACTGACATTTCTAAAGAAAATAAAGTGAGTCAAATCACATTAAAATTCACTTGTAGTTTCAATTGCCGGCCGGCAAAATAAAAAAAATAATTAAAAGATAACGTGGGGTCCCCGAGTCCACGCTATAATTTAAAAAACAGCACGGGGTCCCTCCCAAGTCCATACCAGGCCCTTACCCGAGCACGCAGCCTAGTAGGCCAAGAAAGTGGGGGGGACAAGTGAGGGCCTCCCCTGAACCATACAAGGCCACATGCCCTAAACATGTGGGGGGTGGATGCTTTGGGGAGGGGGGAATGGGTACCTGTTTTTGACAGGTCCCTGCCCCCACTTCCGGGAGACAGCGCTGCAGCACAATCCCTCGGAAGTTCGGCCACCTCCTCCTTCCTCTGCCTCCGGACCAATTAGAAAGCACAGCATGCTTCACGCATGCGCAGTAGGGAACCGGCAGACGGTTCCCCTTAGTGGAGATGGAGGCAGCAGCACCTGACAGCCAATCCTAAGATTGGCTGGCGTGCCGACATCGCGGGCTCCCTGGACAGGTAAGTGTCCATTTATTAAAAGTCAGCAGCTACAGTAAATGTAGCTGCTGACTTTAAATTTTTTTTCCCTAGGCTGGAACACCTCTTAAACAACCATTGACAATGGGAAGTTATCACATATAATAGTGATAGTAACACTGCTATTATACATGACGTTCAGCTCCCACTGAATTGATAAATGTTTGGGCATTCGTCAGAACACCCACATAAATTCTGGTGTTTGGGACAAACTTTGAGCTCATTTCTAATAGTGGTACTCAAATGGCTGGTATTTTCACCTCGTCTGATTCTCTGCAGTTAGGAGCTTCAGACCACAAAGTAGCTGTTGGCAGCAGATACTGTAAAAAGTTCAACATTGCAGAGCTCTTTTTATTTGCTTCCTATTCAAGTTCTCACTTACTTTTCTGACACTCCCCAAATAAAACAGAACAGCTCACATCAGCATAAAGCAAAATAAAAGCACTGCTTACTTTAAAAATTGTCTGAACCCATGCCATATGCCATATGCTTTCTCTCAGCCTCAACCAATCTCAGCAAAACAGCACGCACTGTCCGTTTTACATTTACTGGGTTTTTAAACCCATAGCACCCAAACTATTCCTCAGCTCAATTTCCAGGCCCAACAAAGAAATCTTAGGATCAGTCTATTAAAGGAAGACTGATTTATATTTTTTACCAGGCTTTACCGGAGCCCACAACTGCCCCAATCTGCATTCTAGAATACAAATTACTTCCACCTCCCACCTTCTATGCCACTTTTACCCAGACTCTGCCACACAACACAGTGGGAAACTGAGAAAAGAAGAAGCTCATGCTGACGTTGTCTGTGAGAATCATACTGTTTCATAAAATCACATATAGCTTACAGGCATCTCCCAAGCATGTAGTTGAAAGGATTGGTGTTTTTCCCATGTTACCTTCAAGGTTGCATATAAAAGGAGAACCCTCTACTAACTTTACTTTGTTTTTATTACTTTTTTTTTTTTTTTGGCATTGGTACAAGTGCCCCTTGTCAGTACCCAGCTACATATTTTTGTTTTTCGATCATTTGCCTATTCATCCTGTCTGTTATGATTCTCCCTCATTTACTTCAATAGGTTTGGGAATAAGTTGGGGATAAGACTTTACCTCCTAGAAATCAAACCCAGACACAGTCACTTATCCCTATATACGAGTGGTGTTCTCGGTCTATTCAAAAACATCCTACTAATCTGTATCCCATTTTCATTAAACCACTATAGCAATCTGTCATAAAATGGAACAGTCCACATTCAAAATTTACACATTACGTATAAACCTTTCATTTATCTTTATGCATCTAGTGACATAAAAAAAATCACTCAGGATTTATCATTCAAGATATTCAACTGATGGAAGAGATGATAAATGAAATATGTTAAAAAGCAATAAAGTTTTGTTTAGGATGTAATCCCATTAATATTTTAGTGTGATGGCAGCAACAAAGATGGGAAGAGTAAAAACGTCCTTTTTAAATTAACTTAAAAGGTGCTTTCTGTAGGGTTGAGATTTTATTTGCACCTTATCAAATATTGTCCTTGGTTATTGTTAAATGAATGTTTTTCATATATTTGAATATGTTTTGTATACATTGTGTTTAGGAGTAGAAAAATACACTTTATTTATCTTTTCTTGTTGGCTAAGTAAATATACACACATATATATATATATATATATATATATATATATATATATATATATATATATATATATATATATATATCTATATTAGCCAGCAGGTGGCAAGTTTTAAGTCTGGTAGTCTAGGTTTTCAGATAGATGGTTTACTACTGTGCTGTTACTACTAGAGCTCAAGTCAACTGAATGATTCTGTACCCTGTTTTATTTATTTGTAAAATTGGGAGTTTATAAAGGTGCTATAAATCTGGGGTTATTAACCTGGGCCTTTACAATCACTTTAAGTATGCGCTCTCTTCTACGCACGAGTATGGAGGGCTTTGCTTTTTTTTTTTTTTTTTACACTGTCCCTTTAATTTATTTTTTTTTTCAATCACTTCTTTATGGAGACATAGCTTCAGCCATAACCCCGGTAAACCACTTGCAAACCGCAACGTATATAGTATATATGGATTGTGATCGGCATGTTATACTTACCTGCTCTGTGCAATGATTTTGCACAGAGCAGCCCAAATCCTTCTCTTCTCTGGTCCCCTGTCAACACTCTTGGCTCATCTTGGCTCCTTTCCCCTGTTGAGTGCCCCCATATTAAGCTGTTTGCTATGGGGCCACTCCTGCTGGCTCGATCCCATGCAGCGCTCTGTGTGTCCATTGACACACACAGTGGGGCCAGACCTCACCCCTGTTCCCTCCTCACTGGCTGTGATTGACAGCAGCAGGAGCTAACGGACAAATGCCTTGAGCTAGTGAGGAGAAAGAGAGAGAAGCGGGGTAGGGCTGGGTGGGGGGGAGAGCTACACACAGATCTTTTTTTACCTTATTGCATTGAATGTATTAGGGTAAAAAAATGTCTGTCTTTAGAACCACTTTAAGAATCACTGCTGTCAATATGGCTCCCTTAAAGCTTTATTAAAATATTTTATCTTATTTTGCCTTTGTCATCTGACTTAGAACCAACATATTGCTGAAAAAAAATAATGTAATTACAAACAACCTGTAAAATTATGTTAAGGATTCTTTCTCTCTTTTGTAAAGCATTGGTCACCTCTGGTATTTGATACTTCTGCTTGTTTCATATTCGGCATTCCCACAGCACGGTAAGGTTCCACCTGCCAGCCCCTACATCACTACAGAATAAAATAGATTGCAGTTAGTGGGGTTTAGTCCTGAAACCAGGGAAGACAATCCCTGGCTGTAATATTTTTTTGAGAGGGACACAAAAATGGGGTTTCTATTCAACAAATTTGATAGGTACCTTAGCCTTTTTAAAGGAACCTGTTTTTGAAGGTTAGCTTTTGTTTTGGCTAATTGTATGAAACTCTTCCATCTTGATTTAATAGTAAGTACTCATTCCTGTCTTTATACTGACATCCTGGGACATCTATGTCTAGCACTATCTTTTAGACTATTGTTGGAGCGTATTTGCACAAATGTTCTTAGATTATTTTATCAACACAGGAGAACCTAAAATGTATTTTTGGATTTTTAATTTATTTTTACTACTAGCACTAGTGATTAGCAACAAAAGAGGATTGTAACATCTTCTGTTGTTATACACAGAAAGTCCTGAAAATCTGTAAAAATTTTTTTTTACATTCAGTCGTTTGCCATCTCCAATTGTAACAGAACCACTGTAATTTTGAAACATTTAGTCTGACTGAGACCCATTTGCCATTTTCAGAGTGTGTAACTGATCACAAATTTTTACCTCTTTTTATTGGCATAAGGGCTACTTCATATCTATTTTAAGACGTATTGTGCTTGGTAGATCTTGTGATTTTCAGAAGTGGAGTGACCTTTCAGTGTGCTGATTACCAGTATGCTGACTTTTAATCTTGACATTTTTTCTTAAACTGTATCTAATTTTGCTGTATTATAGTTTTTACATTCCAGCTTCTAGTTGTGTATAATTCTTTGCAATACTGAACTTTTTCCAGATACATAGGCTGCTATGTATGTTCTTAACATTAAACTAGTTCCAAAGCATACACCAATGCTCATGCTAGCCTAGTTTTATTTCAAGGAGTTGGGCATATTATTATTAATATTATACAGGTTTTATATAGTGCCAACAGTTTGAGCAGCTCTTAACAAAATAAAGGCAGACATTACAGTTACATTACAATTTGGTACAAGAGGAATCAGAGGGCCCTGCTCATTAGAGGTTACAATCTAGAAAGGAAAGGTCAATTGATACAAAAGGTAATAACTGTGGGGGATGAGCTGATGGAGGAAGTAAAACAGTGTTAGTTTGAAGCAGGATAGGCTTCTTTACCAATTGCTTCCTGGCCACTTAAACCCCCCTCCTGTCCAGACCAATTTTCAGCTTTCAGCGCTGATGCACTTTGAATGACAATTGCACGGTCATGCTACACTGTACCCAAATGAAAGTTTTATCATTTTTTTCCCATAAATAGAGATTTCTTTTGGTAATATTTGATCACCTCTGTGGTTTTTATTTTTTGTTAAAAAAATTTAAAAAGACTGAATTTTAAAAAAAAATGTTTATATATTTTTATATTTTATTATAAAATTTTGCAAACAGGTAATTTTTCTCCTTCATTGATGTACACTGCTTAGGCAGCACTGATGGGCACTGATAGGTGGCGGTGATGAGTACTGATGGGTGGCAGTAATGGGCACTGATGGGTGGCAGTGATGGGCACTGATGGGTGGCAATAATGGGCACTGATCGGCACTGGTTGGTTACACTGATAGGCAGCACTGCTAGGTGGCACTGATTGGCACCACTGGTGGGCATTGATAGGTGGCACTCATGGGCATTGATAGGTGGCACTGGTGGGCACTGGCAGGTGGCAATGGCTAGTGGCACTAGCAGGGGGTACTGGTGGCACAGATGAGGCAGAATTGCCTCTGCTTTTCGGGACCGATGTACCTTTCCACATAATCCGGTGATCGGCTTTTTTTTCTTCTCACGCTGTTAGCGTGAGGAGAAAAAAAAACTATTACTGAGCTTTTGTTTACATCATGTGATCAGCTGTCATTGGCTGACGGCTGATCACATGGTAAGGGGCCGGGATCAGCCCCTTACTCGGATCTGTGATCAGCCAAGTCTCAGTGACTCGGTGATCACAGCGCGCGGCCTGCAGGTGTAAGTGTAAGTGTAAGGGGGAGGACGGCCTCCCGGAAATTCAGGTCTGCGCTGTGGCCATCATTTAGCTATAGCATGGACAACAAGAGGTTAAAGAGAAGGGTTTTCAGGGATCGTCTAAAGATGGATAGATTAGGGGACAGTCAGACAGATTGGGTTAGGGAGTTCCAAAGGATGGCAGAAGCTCTGGAGAAATCCTGGAGGCTGGATATCTTCACTTGCTCTTGGTGTGGAGGGGTTAGACCCTTTTATTATGTGTGTCCCCTCTGGTAAGATTCCTCACTGTATTGGCCACAATTATTACTGAGACAGAAAGAGATGAAAAATCCAAAATTATAGTATTTTCATTAAAGCAAAAGGTGAGGGTAAATCATCGGATTAAGACATATGTTCTATTAGCAAATGTCTAAGCAACTGTCTAAGACAGGAATTTCCCTAATTTTGCAGAGATTTCCTCTTGCTTCCTATATCATTTAAAAAAAAAATCAGTTACAGCAGTGATGCTCTACTAGAAAATTATAGAGAGCCTCATCTGCAGCCCCTGACACTTCCAGAGGGCTGTACAATAGCAGCTTGTTTTCAAGCATTTAAATGTACTACATTGAGTAGGACAATCAATGCTGCTGTATTTTTTACTGCAACACACACTGAAGAGAAAATGGGAGTACAATAAGCCCCACCATTGGTGTCTGTGAAAGTAATAGTAACTCCCAGCATTGGTGTTAGTGGACAAAATAATAATCCTTCTACATTGGTGTCAGTGGGCTCCATTCACAAAGCGGTATCTTACTCCATCTGAGTATGTGGTAAGATACCGCACAGTGTTTTTCAAAATGTTTTTGGCATTCACTAAAAAATGCTACTAAATTACTGCATGAGTTATTTAATGAAGTCATAGATTATTTTAGTAGTGAAAGCTTGTAGTAATTTGCCACCAGAAGTAGCCGGCGTCCTTAACACAGCCTGTAAATAGCTGGTTGTTAAGGAGTGAGTGGCCACCATGTCCTTAACAAACGATGAGTCATCAGATGTCAGCAGGGTTCCCCACTGACAGCTGAATGTAAAAAAAAAAATGCCTGCAATGAAAAATTAAGAAAAGAAAAAAAAAAAACAGCTTGGGGTCTCTCCACAATCCCTACCAGGCTATTTGCGTCTGGTATGGATTTTGAGGGAAACCCCTACCATAATTTTTTTTTAAATGGAGTGGGGTCCCCCCAAAATCCATACCAGACCCTTATCTAAGCATGTAGCCTAGCAGGTCAGGAAAGGAGGGGACAAGTGAGCACCCACCCCCCTCCTGAACCATACCAGGCCACATGCCCTTAACATGGGGGGTGTTTAGGGACAGGGAGGATGCTGCCCCCCAAAGCACCTTGCCCCCAAATTGATGAGGACAAGGGCCTGGCCGATGGTTGTGGGAGCCTGTGGGTGGGGGGCTTATTGAAATCTGGGGGTTATGGCGCTCCCTTATGGGGGTATATATGTGAATACAGTGAATACTGGAAAAGATGATATAGTGAATATTAAAATACCATACGCAAAAAGTAAATTAGTGCAACAAATCTCATTGCTCATACATATATTGATACCAGGGGGGGGCTCTACGATTGAACATCCAATCACATCTCCTATAGCGATGGGAGAAGGGAGGACCCAGCAAGTCCGCTTACCATATAACCTGTGAGGTGTAGTAAGGTGGCGCCGCCTTTGATAACGTCGATGACGAAACGTGTAAGGCGAGGCTACGCACTTACGTCATTTCCGGGTACGGAGCTAGTGAGCCTGGAACGCAGCTGGACCGCACGCTGCGGGAAAGCTCTTCCTGGTATCTGCTTCACCCATGGTGTAGTGTTTGCGTTTTTTTTTCTTGTTCCCACCCGGGAATCAGTTTATTTTAATAAAGCCTTTTTAATTTATACTACACTATGAAGTGATATCTTTTTTTGTGAGGATTTTTTCTCTGGTGATTCCCCTTCTTGGACGTGGTGGTGGAAGGTGTTATGGATGAGTGACCTAGGAACCCTGGGACAGAGGATAACCATATTTCAGCAACCACGGGATACCATCCAAGAGGACGGCATTGGAATCTTAGAGTGTCTGTCACCCCTGCAGGGGTATTGGGAGCAGGTGAGTGGGGAGCCAAAAGGGGGAGCACAGAAGTCACGGATACCCTTCTTTGTGGGCACCACAGTCACCAATGCAGTTGGAACTTTGTTCTGATATATATTTTTGAATATACCACTTTTGATTAGACTTTTTGAATTTTTTACCTTATTTGAATTTTTTACCTTATTTATTTATTTTTTTTATCCATTATTAATTTCTCCTACTGGCTTGCATTTGTCATCTATTTTTGGAACACATTGGACTAATTTATAGAGTTGCACATGCACTATATATATAACTAATTAGCACTCAATGGTTAGCACCTGTAACTGATTAATACTTCACATTTACCCATTACATGCGGATGGGATGTTTTCATCATTTTTTTCATTTTTTTCACATTTTTTCATTTTTTGATGGTATCAATCTATGTATGAGTAATGAGATTTGTTGCACTAATTTACTTTTTGCGTATGGTATTTTAATATTCACTATATCATCTTTTCCAGTATTCACTGTATTCACATATATACCCCCCATAAGGGAGCGCCATAACCCCCATCTACACTTTGATACATTCGTTAGCCCTTTGAGGGTCTAAATTAGGGGAGGCAGCACACCTTTTTCTTAGTCCTCTTTTCTTTTCTTTAATATTTCTCCTTTTTTCCTCTTCTTCCCTTTTCTTTCCTCTCTATAGGGGTCAACCTTCCCCCCTCTCCCTTTCCCTTCGCCTTGTTTCTATCATCCCTGCCTTCCCCCCTTTTCTTCTTTCCTTTTTTCTTTTCTTTTTTCTTTTCTTTTTCTCTGTCCTAAGCGCAGAGATTTTGTGGTTTTGATACTTATTGAAATCTGGAACCCAGCTCCCCTCTATGTGAATGAATATGGGAAACATAGTACCCCTATTCATTCACTCCAAAAAAAAGTGTAGTGTAAAAAAAAGACAGTAGGCAGTTTTGGACAAGTCCTTTATTAAAAAACAAAAATAAATAAATAACTAGTGGCGGTACCACACAGCGATGTGACCAGGTGGCACCGACCCCTTGTAACATCAGTCACCAGGGGCATGATAGGTCGTTGATGTCACAAGGGGGCAGTGTTGCCTCTTAGTTCCCCTCAATTTACTTTGATCTTTAAAGTTAACCCCACACAGACATAAAATACATAATGTGAGGTATTGTGCTTTCGCACTCTGAGTAAAGATCTTCTAAAACATGTGGCAACTTTGTAGTTAATCATTTACACATTAGCTGCCACCACGTGTTTTAAGGAAAACACACATCATCCAATTGCACCTGCTGTTGCTATCCTGGCCCTTAAGAAATCCCTGTGACCATTTTGTTACCGTACATTTCAAGGAAAATTAGGAAGGCAGTGTGTACAATATTGTATTGTTTCCGTTGCCCTCCTTACAAACTCATTCACAGTTCTTGTAGCATGCTGTAGTGCATTAGTGGATGGCACCACCATACAATCGTTGTAAAAAAGAATCTTCAACAGCATACCAAGGTATGCAGGTAAAGAAGCTTTTTTTACTGTGTACGATATGCGCCCCCCATTTTCTCCATTTAGGATGAGGTTTGTCAGACCTCATTATCATTGCACATACATTATTGCAGTTCTGTATTCATTTATACATGAGAATTGCTATTATTTATGATTATTATATGTATACAGTGGGGACGGAAAGTATTCAGACCTCCTTAAATTTTTCACTCTTTGTTATAGTGCAGCCATTTGCTAAAATTATTTAAGTTCATTTTTTTCCTCATTAATGTACACACAGCACCCCATATTGACAGAAAAACACAGAATTGTTGACATTTTTGCAGATTTATTAAAAAATAAAAACTGAAATATCACATGGTCCTAAGTATTCAGACCCTTTGCTCAGTATTTAGTAGAAGCACCCTTTTGATCTAATACAGCCATGAGTTTTTTTGAAAAGGATGCAACAAGTTTTTCACACCTGTATTTGGGGATCCTCTGCCATTCCTCCTTGCAGATCCTCTCCAGTTCTGTTAGGTTGGATGGTAAACATTGGTGGACAGCCATTTTTAGGTCTCTCCAGAGATGCTCAATTGGGTTTAAGTCAGGGCTCTGGCTGGGCCATTCAAGAAAAGTCACGGAGTTGTTGTGAAGCCACTCCTTCGTTATTTTAGCTGTGTGCTTAGGGTCATTGTCTTGTTGGAAGGTAAACCTTCAGCCCAGTCTGAGGTCCTGAGCACTCTGGAGAAGGTTTTTGTCCAGGATATCCCTGTACTTGGCCGAATTCATCTTTCCCTCGATTGCAACCAGTCGTCCTGTCCCTGCAGATGAAAAACACCCCCACAGCATGATGCTGCCACCACCATGCTTCACTGTTGGGACTGTATTGGACAGGTGATGAGCAGTGCCTGGTTTTCTTCACACATACCGCTAGAATTAAGGCCAAAAAGTTCTATCTTGGGCTCATCAGACCAGAGAATCTTATTTCTCACCAGTTTGGAGTCCTTCAGGTGTTTTTTAGCAAACTCCATGTGGGCTTTCATGTGTCTTGCACTGAGGTGAGGCTTCCGTCGGGCCACTCTGCCATAAAGCCCTGACTGGTGGAGGGCTGCAGTGATGGTTGACTTTCTACAACTTTCTCCCATCTCCCGACTGCATCTCTGGAGCTCAGCCACAGTGATCTTTAGGTTCTTCTTTACCTCTCTCACCAAGGCTCTTCTCCCTCAATAGCTCAGTTTGGCCGAACGGCCAGCTCTAGGAAGGGTTCTGGTCATCCCAAACGTCTTCCATTTAAGGATTATGGAGGCCACTGTTCTCTTAGGAATCTTAAGTGCAGCAGAAATTTTTTGTAACCTTGGCCAGATCTGTGCCTTGCCACAATTCTGTCTCTGAGCTCTTCAGGCAGTTCCTTTGACCTCATGATTCTCATTTGCTCTGACATGCACTGTGAGCTGTAAGGTCTTATATAGACAGGTGTGTGGCTTTCCTAATCAAGTCCAATCAGTATAATCAAACACAGCTGGACTCAAATGAAAGTGTAGAACCATCTCAAGGATGATCAGAAGAAATGGACAGCACCTGAGTTAAATATATGAGTGTCACAGCAAAGGGTGTGTGATATTTCAGTTTTTCTTTTTTAATAAATCTGCAAAAATATCAACAATTCTGTGTCTTTCTGTCAATATGGGGTGCTGTGTGTACATTAATGAGGAAAAAACTAAAATTAAAGGTTTTAACAAATGGCTGCAATATAACAAAGCTTGAAAAAATACTTTCCGTTCCCACTGTATGAAATATAGAGATTTTGCGCAATATTAAATAAGAATAAAAGTGAGTAAAAATAAATGAATTGTTTATGTGTGTCATAAATGTGCAAATCGCATAGTAAAGTGGAATGTGACAGTGATAATGCTAATATGTAGGCTAGTTACTAAAAGGGATAAAAATCTCAATACTGTAGCATCTAGCTAAAAACATTATCCATAAATAGTGTTGGTGAATAGCAACAAAAATTGTGCATAAAACCACAATAAAGTAATCATATATAAAACATAAATAAACAATCCTGAAACACTAGTGCAGGTGTATGTATAATGACACACTTAGGACATCACTCAATGATCATATACTAAATAATAGGTAACAGATCATAAGCACTCTGTAAAGCATGAAAAGTGCTATTGGGGAATAATGGGTTAATTGGAAAAGTCTATGAATGGATGCCATTTTTTCTATTCAATTAGGATGCATGAGGTAGATAGGGTGTATGACCCTGTTGCTGGTATATCCTCTAATGGTCTCTTAGGACCCTCACCTTCATATTGTAGAGAAAACAGCATTCAGTGGTGCAGGGTGGGTTGTTCTGGCAGCTGTCACCGAAGTCTCTGCTTTCTCTGTAGTAAATCCTCAATCCATCACTCTCTGTATCTCCAGGGTGGCTCTCTCAGTATTAGGGGAGATAAAACAGAGATTGGGGAGGGGGAGAGAACAGAGGCTCCACTAGTGTATTACAGTTTATTTAAAACCAGGGAAATTTATTCAAAGTATTGCTCTTACATTTAAAAAACGTAAAACAGGCAGAGTAATTGTAATAAGAGTTGTGACGTTCTGAGTGCCCTTTCACTTGTGCTTCAAAGATGTGTAAAACCGCTCAGCTAATCCCTACGTGTTACGACACCGTCACGTTCCTTCATCTGGGGACCCACTGTATATTTTTGATTATTATAACCTCTTGTGGTCCGCCCACCGTACATTTACTGTGGCAGGGCAGCTGCTCTGTGCCAGATCACATATGTTCTTTTTTTTTTCAAAAACTTTATTTGTCAAAAGCAAATACAACTTATTGAACAGAAAGCAATCACAAAAGTGACAATGTAGTAGCTGGTACAAGTTAGAAAAAACTTAAACATTGAACATTGATTACATTGTTCTCATTGTCGAACACAGTCATATGAGGGATTTATCTCTAAAGATATGAGACCTACATCCAATATGACGGGTGAAACTAAATCATATCAACTTTGACATTAAGAACCAGACACATCATGTGATTGTGCTAGCAGGTGGAAATACAGTTTACTGTAAATTCAGGGTGTCTACAAATGCTCCCAGATTCTCGTTATATAACTATTGGTTTTGGGTGTCGTTAAATGTTTTCTGGGAGGTCAGACTAAAGGTAGATGTGATCGCACATTGGCTGGGGTGTATGCATAGGTTAAGAATGTGTAGGTTTCAAATTGTGTAGGTGTATTACAGAATGTGAAGATCTGTATGGGGGTGCAGAAAGAGAGATGTAGATATAAAGGTAGATGATGAGAGCGGAAATGTGACTGGGGGGGTGGTTAGCAAGGAATTAGAAGGGGAGGCGCCAAAGATGGCCAACTCTGGGATAGGGGGTAAAGAGAGGGCAGATAGGGGGTAGGGGATTCTGCCTTCTCCCTCGCCCTCTGTTTTGGAGTGCCAGCAGGTAAATTTAAGTCAGGTATTTGATGTAGTTGTCCATAGTTTTAAAATGCTGCCAGCAGGACAGGTCCTGAACTTGTCAGGAGTGTCTCTTGTTTGGTGGATGAGTTCCTCCATATCAGCAATTTTTTGTATATGTTTAGACCATTCTGCTATGGTCGGGAGGTTTGGGGAGCGCCAATGAAATGGGGTGCACTGTTTGGCCACATTGACCAGGTGCACAGCTAGGGAGTGAAAATAGTCAGATTTTTGGGATGGTGAAAGTGTGTAACAGGAATTGGGCTAGATAGAGATCTGGCATGTAAATCTGTGGACTTCTTCCCAAAATGGTTGGATTAGAAGGCAAGACTATCATATATGTAATAGTGAGCCCAACTCCTCGTTACATCGCCAGCATTGGGGGAGACTGTTGGGGTGAATTTGTGGATTCTAAATGAGTACTATACCATCTGGAGTAGATTTTGTAGCCGTTTTCTTGTGTCAGAACATTGACTGAGCCCTTATAAATGTGTATATCTTTTCCCATTCATTTTCTGAGAGATCTACAGATAGCTCCTGTTCGCATTTGCGGCTAGCTACATTGGATTTGGGTTCATGGACAGTGAATGGCATGGAGTAGATATCTGAAATTAAATGCCTTTGTGGTTCAGAATGGAAAAGAGTGGTTTATAGTTCGGGATGTCAGAGAGGATAGGGATAGGAGATTGCCTTTGTCGAAGAAGTGTTCTGCTCGGATGGTAGGGGTGAGGCCAACTATCCATGTGAAAAGCATCTGCCATACCAGGGAGAAATTCCGGGTTGTGCCGGTTTGGGGTTAGTGGGCCCGGGGAGGATGACAGGTTGTATTTTCGCCAAGCTTCATGGAATTCTAATAGTGTAATTCCTATGAGGTGGTGTAATTTGCAGGATGGAGGGATGTGGCTGGTGACTATCCAGGGGATTTGGGGAAGATGTGGTAGGGACATGGCCTGTTCTAGTTGGACCCATTATTTTACTTGGGAATGGATGTTCCAATCGACCAACCTCATTAGTTCACAGGCAAGATGATATTTTTTGTTATCTGGGAGGTCTATGCCTCCTTTCATTTTAAGGATAGTCAATGTAATGTGGCTCAGTCTCGGCCGTGATGTACCCCATAGGTAAGGTGTACACTCTCTACAGCATGATGAAAAGAAAGCTGGTGATAGTTTCATTGGTATTATTTGTAATACATATAAGATCCTGGGGAGGATATTCATTTTCAAGATTGCGGCTCCGAATTATGAAAAGAGACCTGTGGACCAGGGTTTCAGATCGCATTGTATATTCTGTAGAATTAGGAGATTATTCTTGGCTTATAAATCTGAAAGTTTGGCAGGTACCGGTATTTGAACACCCAGATATGTTATCGCTTCATGGTTCCAGCTAAATGAGAGATTTGACTGGCAATGTCTGAGTATATCCTGTGACAAAGAGATGTTTAATGCATGTGATTTTTAAAAATTAATCTGCAGCTTTGTTAAGAATTTGAAAGAGGTAAAGTCTTTAAAAATAGGAATTGTAATGAACGGTTCCGATAAGAATAAAAGGACATCATCTGCAGCCTGTTTGTGGGTTTGCTTAGTGATCTTGATTCCTTTAATGTCCGGATTGAATCGGAGATGGCGCATTAGGGTTTCAAGGGTTAGCACAAAAATTAGGGGAAAAAGGGAACATCCCTGGCATGTTCCATTTGAGATTGAGAAGGCATTTGACAGATGGCCATTGACTCATACTTTTGATGTGGGGGTGGAGTATAGTGCTTGAATGAAATGTAGCATCCGTTCTTGAAGGCCAATTGCCTTAAGAACCTTGGACATGTAGTTCCAGGACACTCTTTTGAATGCCTTCTCAGCATCAAGGGAAAGAAAGAGGCCGGTTTATGGGTGGATGTAAGTCAATGATGTATGTTAATCACCTTTAGGGTGTTATCCTTGGCTTCTCTACCAGGTATGAAGCCTACTTGATTGAGGAAGATCAGTTATGGTAGTAGGGGTAGAAGGCAGTTGGCAAGGAATTTGGCATATAGTTTTAGATCAACATTTAGCAGCAAAATTGGTCTATACTTGGTGACTAATGAGGGGTCTTTACCGGGCTTGTGGATAACTGTAATTTGGGCTTCTAAAAGTTCTTGAGATGGTTGATTAGGAGATTATGAGTTGAAAGCTGAAAGAAATCAGGATATGAGCGAGTATGTAAAGGATTTGTAGTATCCGACAGTTAACCCGTCCAGTCCTGGGTTTTTCCCTGGCTTCATTTGTTTAAGTGCTATCTTAGCTTCCTCTTTTCCTAGAAAGGACAATCCAGGTCTTGTGCCTCAGCGGTGGATATCGGTTTGGGGCTGTATTTGCGGAAAGGCTGTAATTGACTGAATTTTGTGAGTGTCATCCTTACTAGGGTCCTTGGCAGAGAGAATATAAAGTTGGGAATAGTAGCGGACAAATTGGTTGGCTATGTCAGAGTTGGAGGTCATTTTTTTGCCCAGAGGAATCTCTTTGGGAGTGAATTGTCATGGCTGCTTTTTTGGCTCTGAACACCTTGGCCAGGAGCCCGCCTGATTTGTTTCCAAATTCATAGAAGAATTTTTGAGATAAGATATAGCTGCATTTTATTTTTTTGTCAAGTTCTTCTGAAAGGTCCACTCTAGCCTGGAGAAGGTCTTGTAAGGTATTCACTGTCTGTGATCGCTTGTGTTCTTGTTGTGCGCTTCCCACCATGTCAATGGAGAGATTTTGGGGGAGTCGCTGTCTATGAAGTATTGTTTGTGGTGCTTTGTAATGTCATTGACAATGGTGGCATCTGTGATGAGGGCAGGGTCTAGTCTCCATTATGTAGGTGAGTAGGAGCATCAGGAATATTTGTAGAGCTTGAACTAGGATGGTGGTCCGATAAAAACATTGGATCTATTGATGCGGAGTGAAGCATCGGTAGGTCCCTCTGATAGATGAACAAATAATCAAGCCTAAAGTATCATTGGTGTGGGGTCAAAAAAAGCTGAAGACCCTACCGTTCGGGTTTAGAGTTCGCCAGGAGTCGTGCAGTAAAAGGTCACAAAGTTGCTCTTTGATGGCTCCAAGGGCTTTGTATGGCAAGAGGACACCCCGTTGGAAGTGTCTTGCAGGGGATTTAAGGAGACATTGAAGGCTCCTCCCAGAATTAAGATGCCTTCATGGAATGTAGATAATGCTTGTGTCATTTCTTGAAAGAAAGTGACCTGGTGGCTATTTGGTGCATATATTTTTGCGAACGTAATGGGTTTACCATGATGAGTCCCCTTCAGAAAGAGGTATCTGCCTTCATTGTCAGCAAATGAATCTGATAGTTGGAATTGGCAGTGTTTAGCCAACAGTGTGGATACCCCTTTTGACTTTGATTCTTGGACGGTGACGTGAAATACCGTGAGGTAGTAGGTGTTTGTAAGTTTTGGAATGGAGTTCCTAAGTGTGTCTCCTGAAGAAAGATAATGTCGGCTTTGTTTTTACGCATCTTAAAGAACATGTTTGAGTGCTTCTCAAGTATGTTGAGTCCTTGGGCATTGTTCAGTGGTAATGGAGGAGTCATTATTAGATAGTCTGCAGCAAATTGTTCTGGAGAGAAGAGAAGTAAGAAGTAGGTCTCTGTTATTTTCAGTAATTCAACTAAGAACGAGGGGAAAGGCAGGGAGAAGAGGGGAGAGGGGGGAAAGGAGAAGGGAGGAAGCTGGGAGGAAAGAAGAGACAGGGAAAAGGGTTTGGACAAACCCTAAAAGAAAAATCTGGTGACAGGTGAGAGCCTGCTCACTTGTCCAGGTGGAGCAAGGACTGTCTATGCTGTGTAGCTGGAAATGTACAGTGGTACTGGGGCATAAGAAGGCTCAGATAAGTAAGAAGAGGAAGTATACCACTGAGTGGTAGGAGGTTCAGGAGAAGAGTAGGTTTGTTAAATGAAATTGCCAGACAGAGGGCCAGTTGGAGCTCATTAACGTGCTGAAGGAGGCTGTGCAAAAGAGGGTGTGTGTGTGTGTTTATTCTGTGGGTTGTAAATTAAGAGCATTTATGGTAAGGGATTGTCTGCCGGTGTGAAAAGTGTGTTCGTATACCATCCAGTTGAGTGGAGCCTGGTAGGTTTGGAGGATAATCGGTAAAAAGCTTTAAAGCTTTAGGTTCCTCATAGAGGAAGGTAAGCATAATGCGAGATCTGGGACCATGTGAGTCTATTAGATACACAGTATCTTATCAAGAATGTAACTAAATAAAACCATAACTATGGTAACTATGATAACAAATCGTGTAACCTAATGAGACCTGTAGTAGGTGAGGAGCACATTGTCAGGATGCTTGAGGGCCACAATATAGATAGGGCTTACAACTGTCTCTTTATCACTATGAGGGGTGTGTGTGTTGGGGGGGGCAACCTGAACATGAGAGAGTAGGGTGACTAGCAATAGATGCTGTGGTGGGTGTATCAACTTAGGGTGATGGGTACATGAGTTGAGGATTAGAGCACATGTAGGAGGTTAGTCTGACAAGGGGGTTATGTCTATGTATTGATATGGAGGTGTCTGCCTCTAGACTTGGGTAATCTGTGGTAGTACTATAATGCCGCGTACACATGGTCGGACTTTCCAGCAGGAAAAGTCAGACGGAATTGTTTCATTGGACATTCCGATCGTGTGTGGGCCTCATCGGACTTTTTTTTCCGAAAATTCTGACAGACCTAGAAATAGAACATGTTTTAAATCTTTCCGACGGAATCAGTTCCTATCGGGAAAACTGCTCATCTGTATGCTGTTCTGACGGCCCAAAATTGATGCATGTTCTGAAGCAAGTACGAGATGGCAACTATTGGCTACTCGCTATTGAACTTCCTTTTTCTAGTTCCGTTGTACATGTTGTACGTCACCACGTTCTAGACGGTTGGACTTTGGTGTGATCGTGTGTAGGCAAGACAGTTTCAGTGGAACTCCGTCTGAACTCCGTCGGAAAGTCCTTCAGAGTTTATTCTGATGGAAAGACCGGCCATGTGTATGCCAGTGTTAATTTTAGTCTTAAGACTAAATGGCATTTTAGTTTTAATCCCATTTTTGTCTCCTGCAATTGTTTTAGTGTATTTAGTCGACTAAATCTCCAGTACATTTTAGTCGACTAAAATGTCCTACGTTGTTTTCGACTAAAATCTCCAGTACATTTCAGTAATTGCAATTTAGTTTCAGTCATAGTCTTTTGACTAAAATGGCATTTTAGTTTTAGTCTCATTTTAGTCTTTTGACTAAATGGCTTTTCGTTTTAGTCGTATTTTAGTCATCTCAATTGTTTTAGTTTTAGTTGTATTTTAGTCGACTAAAATAGTATTCATTTAGTTGACTAAAATGTTTTAGTCATTTTAGTCGACTAAAATGTTTTAGTCGACTAAATTAACACTGGTGTACGTGGCATAAGAGGTTCAGCATTCTTAGAATGTGGTATCATATGAGTCGCTTTCTGTGGAACCTTTTGCCTCAGGGTGTGCAGTGACACCTATCAAAGTAAAGAGTGCATAATGAGATTTTCTCACTCTGGTAGCAGTACAGAAAGGGATTATTCCCCCATTAAGAGGTTTACAAATACAATTCAGGATGGTCCTAAAGCGTCAGAACCTCTATCTGGAACAGTTGTTGGGTGTAGCGTAGGGGAAAAAGATCATGTCACATACAATGCCATATGATTGCTGACAGTCTGATGGGGAGCAAAGGGAGACTATTTCTTTTTGTGGATGTTTGCAGTGTTTATCTTAGTTTGGTTATCAAAAGTCTAATGCCCCGTACACACGGTCGGACTTTGTTCGGACATTCCGACAACAAAATCCTAGGATTTTTTCCGACGGATGTTGGCTCAAACTTGTCTTGCATACACACGGTCACACAAAGTTGTCAGAAAATCCGATCGTTCTAAACGCGGTGACGTAAAACACGTACGTCGGGACTTTAAACGGGGCAGTAGCCAATAGCTTTCATCTCTTTATTTATTCTGAGCATGCGTGGCACTTTGTCCATCGGATTTGTGTACACACGATCGGAATTTCCGACAACGGATTTTGTTGTCGGAAAATTTTATATCCTGCTCTCAAACTTTGTGTGTCGGAAAATCCGATGGAAAATGTGTGATGGAGCCTACACACGGTCGGAATTTCCGACAACAAGGTCCTATCACACATTTTCCGTCGGAAAATCCAACCGTGTGTACGGGGCATAATTGGAAGAAGCATTTTGTGGCTCTTGATTACCCTATTTGTTTCAGTATCAGTATAATACTGTGGTAAAGGTATAGGTTGGAAAGATAGATTTTGCCCCTTTGCACTCCATGAGACCGCCAAAACCTTAAGGTAAAGTGTATAATAAAATGACAGAGATATATCTGATGCTGATGAAAGTACAAAAAATAAATATAGTACTTCCAATATATTTGGAAGGAGAAATCCAACATGTACCAGGGAGTTTGTAAATGTCCGAAATAAATGGGAGGCAAAAGGGGTGTCTCACAGGATTGGACCGGAAACCTTTCTATTTGCATTCATTGGGTCTTGGAACAATAGTTCATAGATCCAGGGTGTGCTGCTGATTGGTGGGATAAGATGAGCTTTATGTGTATAGTGTGATCAATTATGCAAGGGTTCTACCTGAGACAGTAGATCAACATACGTCAAGTGTTTAGATGGTCTGGGATCATGTCCTGTGAGTCAACCCTTCTGCTGGATGTTCTGCAGAGAGAAGCATATTATAAGCAATTCAAAAACATAGACATGAACACTACACATTGATCTCATTGTAGTTTGGGGGTTGGTAGGGTGTAGAGGCAGCGTGGGACAGGAAGGGCTAGGTAATTGCCCAGTGGTGCAGGGATTGTGGAATCTCCATAGAATATCAACTGTCTTATGGTATATTTGAAATGTTCTTGCACCGCGATATATATGACTGATCAGTAGTTCAGCTTGAATATTTAATCAGGGAACAAAAACAATATATGCAGGATTCCTAGAGATATGGGTATTGGAGAAGGCTAGGACATAAGATTGCTAGCACCCCACAGTATGTTTATGTTTGCATAACTCTTTGAAGAACAAGCTTTGGTCTGCATGGGCAGAGAAGAGTATAGGGGCCGATAAACTCCATAGGTTATGGGTGTAAAAGCAAATGCACTGTCTGACAGGAAACACAGGAAAAAGGTATGGTTGGCCAGCCTTATGATGAAGGATGGGATGGATGAAGGTTCTAAGTGTTGCAGTGGCCCACTTTAAAGGTACATGTGACATCAGGTGAGCACAAAAAACAAAATTGTTGAAGAAACCGAAAAGAAAGGCAAATACTTATCCAATGTGGTCGTTGCAGGATCAGGGACTAGCTAGTCATACTGCCGTTCCCTTCATGGTTGTTGGGCTTTGCTGGGGCTAGAATATTGAGGGTGGCCCAGCGCATTAGTGTGGGATCTACCCTCTGAAGGTGAATGGTGTCTGCAGTACCTCTGGTCTAGTGCTTCCATGGGTTCTTCTCTGGGTGGTGGAGCTCTCCTGGTTGGTGTGTGGAATTCAGCATACCAATTTGGGACTTCCATTTGTGGTATGTCGAGGGTTTCACAGATCTATTGAAGGTCTTCAGACACTTTCAATGTGGCTGTGCAGTCTTGAGACGTTGCAGAGACGAGAAAGGGAACTTCCATCTGTAGTGGATTCCTCTGGTGTGCAGGATTTCCAACATGGGACAGAGATCTCTGTGATGCTGGAGCGTAATGGCAGATAGGTGTTGATAGATGCGTATGTCATTTCCTCTGTGGGAGAGTTGGATTCTGGTGCAAGCTTTACGGAGGATCTCCTCTTTCAGGTGGAAATGGGTCAGGCAGATGACCATGTCCCATGGAGGGTCCGAATCCCTGCTTTGAGGCCTCAAGGCTCGGTGGATACGCTCCATATCGATTGCTGTGATGGGAGGCCTGTCCAAGAGGTTATCGAACACGCCCTTCACTGTTGGTAGTAGTTGGTCTGACTCTACCGATTCTGGGAGGCCTCTCAGTCTAAGATTATGTTGTCTCCCATGGTTATCCAGGCCCCCATGTGGCGCTGAAGATCATACAGCTGGAGGGTATGAGTGTCTACCTGCTGATGGATGTGGCGGATGGCAGTGTGCTGATGAGCGGTGGTGCATTCTACTTCTCGTACCATGTCTGCAAGGGCCTGGATATCGTGCTGCAAATCAGTGATGGCGGCCAAAAGGGTATCCTTAATATCAGCCGCTATTGTGCGAAGATCATTCAGGCTTGGTTGTTGTGTTGTGGGTCCCTCCACCATGGAGGGAGGAAGGCGTGTAGATACAGGGTTGGTGGTTTTAGAGCTTGTGAGGGGAGAGTGTCCCTGTGAGGAAACCGCCATGCTGCTCGCCTGGGTCTGGAATATTTCAGGGATATTTTGGCTTAGGCACACTAGCATCTTGGGGAGAGCGGGATCTTGTAGCCGAGCTGCTGTGGGATGAAGTCCCCATTTTAAGTGTTTTTTAAGATTGTTTGGGGCGAAGGATAGTGGCTGCTGTCGGCTGAAGCTCAAGGGTTAGGCGGCCATCTTCTTCCAAGGCAAACCACGCCCAATCCTCCCTTCCTGCTGTGATTCTATGGCGAACTTAATGTCCGCTGGCACCCACTGATGCTTCGTTACACGGGCAGAATGACAGTCTGCCCATGTAAACAAGACATATTACCGTTCTGTGAGTACAGAAGGCATGGATCCTGTGTTCCTGTAAAGCAGGAACACCGATCCATGCCTTCCAATAGTAAAAACACCTCCCCACTACACTGAATTACAGGCTAGGCACACAGTTAACCCTTTGCTTGCCCCTGATGATAACCCCTTCCCAGCCAGTGTCATTAGTACAGTGACAGTGCATATTTTTTAGCACTGATCACTGTACTAGTGTCACTGGTTCCCAAAAAGTGTCGGTTAGTGTCTGATTTGTCTGCCGCAATATCGCAGTCTTGCTATAAGTCGCTAATCGCTGCCATTACTAGTGAACAAAAAATGTTTCAATTTTTTTTAAAAAACATCCCATTGTTTGTAGACGCTATAACTTTTGCGCAAACCAATCAATATATGCTTATTGGGGTTTTTCTTACCAAAAAATATATAGCACAATAAATTGGCCTAAATCGGTAAAGAAATTTGATTTTTTTTTACAATTTTATTGGATATGTTTTATAGCAGAAAGTAAAAAAAATAGTTTTTTCAAAATTGTCAGTCTTTTTTTTGTTTATAGTGCAAAAAATAAAAACTGAAAAAGGTGATAAAATACCACTAAAAGAACACTTAATATGTGGGAAAAATAAGGACATACATTTTATGTGGGTACAGCGTTGCACGCCCGTGCAATTGTCAGTTAAAGTAACGCAGTGCCGTATCACAAAAAATGGCCTGGTCATGAAGGGGGTTAAATCTTCCAGAGGTCAAGTGGTTAATTAATATGAAGCCAGGGAAAGCAGCATGACAGAGAGATACGCTTTTTTTTTGTGCTGATTTTCCTGTCCAATCACAGGCTGGGACAGGCAGTACATGAACAGACAGAGGAAGTGCATTTAATAATGTTGGCCATAATTCAGCCAAGAAGACTGTCATCTTGTGGTGGAAAACAGGTGCACTGGGGGACAGTTCCAAATGTAAGATGAGTATTGTAAAGAACACTTTCCATATTCAACAGTTCATATATTTGTCTACTAGTGGGCAGAGAGATCACTTTGCCTTTTGAATAGGGATTTATTAGCACAGATTAATTTGAGAAAGTAGTCAGTAAATAACTACCTTTAGCATACAGTACAATTCCTGATCAGAAGCAGAAGTAACAGTGCATAGGCACCCTCCTGTTTTCTAACTTCACAGGTGCCTGTCAGGACTTTGACATTATCATAGATATAGCCCACCCACTCTTGCTTCTGATTACTAGATTACATTGATGGTGTCCTCAGGGGGTGGAGCCTAGGATCTGAAAGAGTTGCTTCCACCTCCTCCAATATGGGGGCTGCATTACAGCTTCATAGCACTGTGAAATGGATGAAAAAGTAGGTGAAGGCAAAAGAGCAGCTACAGAATGTCTACTGTAATGCCCCGTACACACGATCGGATTTTCTGACAAGACCGTGAATTTTTTTTCTGAAGGATGTTGGCTCAAACTTCCGAGCGTGGGAACGCGGTGACATACAAGATGTACGACAACCCGAGAAAAAGTTCAATAGCCAGTGCGGCTCCTTCTGCTTGATTCAGAGCATGCGTGAACTTTTGTGCAACGGACTTGTGTACACACGATTGGAATTTCCGACAACAAGTTAAAAATGCAAGGCACACGTCAAACTTTACATTAGGTGAACTGCAGGTGACAAGGAACAAATAACCTAAAATAAATGCCCACTGAAAATTAACTTTTTGTTTTAAAACAATTCTTACATTTGTATGTTGTTACAGTAATGACGGTAGATATACAAATTTTAGAGTATCCGTAAGATCTAAAAGTGTCCATTTAATACCACAAAACATTGTCAGTTCATCCAGCTTTACAGTGCATGGCCGTGATTCAACAATTGTCTTGGTTTGGCTATAATCATTTCCTTATATTAACCTCTTCTATTCCAGGAAATGGAATTTGCGTTTCTTTTCTCAGATGATATGTTTAACATCAACTAATTTTTTTAAAATTCATGTTTTTCTCAGGTGGTGGTAGAAATGATAGATTTTTTGATTTACCGTGATAGCTAGGTCCACATTAAAGTGGGCTGTGTGTGTTAGCAAAAGCTCACATTTTTATAAACTGCATTCAAATAATAACTCTTAATTCCATGAATTATTTTCTTAGCAATTATTTATGCCAGCTACTGCAAACTCACCTACCAGACACTAAAGCATGATATTATGTTCTGTCCCCAAATCATTATCCCAAACATTTAATATATTCACAGAGCTCTGCATTGTATCATTAAACTGCTGTGTTATCTAGTAATTGTTTAAACATAATGCCACTGTATTATCAAAAGGAGAGGTGAATTAATGGCATTTGCAAATGTCAGAGATTATCTTAACACTTTTATTACACGTTCTAAAAGTTGGTCCAGGGCATTCTATTACAATTATTTTCACCAAAATTGGTTATCTGAAAAAATTGCTAATTATCTGCATATGACAGCAGGAAAATACTGTTAACAAGTTGTTTGGAATGTACAGTTTGTGGAAGCCACCTACAGGACAGAGCTGGAAATAGCACACAATGAATGCTAAAACTTGATTACACAAGCTCTGTCAGTTTACATAGTTCCATCTTTATAGACCAGATGGTGTGCTGTAACATTGCTGGGTTGATTGTTAATTTTTACTATGGCTATTTGTACAAGTGCTTGAATTGATGGTTTATGTTGTTAGCTTTACGTGCATGTTGTTTTCTTTCTCACATACATGGGGTAACCTTGTTTATTGTAGGATGGCCATGAACAGCCCAATAAATTCAAACCATGTGCCAGGGCACAGATTGCGGCACTTGTGCTGTATAAAAGGTACAGTGATTGTGAGCATTTCCCAATGTTTAAAATTGAGTTTATTGGAGACTGAACTTGAAGGACTTGTTTTCCTTTTTTAGGCATGTGTGTAACAATTCTGTGATAAAAGCAACAGTTAATCTCGAGATTTTCAAATGCAGAGATTTTTTATTTAGAAAATGAATGTACATTTCAGCATATCCTATAGTTTTGCAAACTGAGCAAAAAAATCATGTTGCAGTCTTAATGATCTGAACAAGATAGTTAAGTCTCTTGTAATTCATGGCTCTTGGTGAGAATTCTGCTCGTCCACCCTGTTACTGACCATATTGACTATTAACGTCAACCAGTTTTTCAATTTTTTTTTTACAAAAAAGTCAAACGGATCAAAGCAACTTAAGCTATCAACATAATTGAATTGTACAGCAAGTTGTAATATATACTACTATTGATAGATCACCTTGATCCGGGATAATATTTCTGCTACTGTAAAGTGTCTGACAATGCTAGAAAATTTTACAGTGAACACAATTAAGTTGTCATAGATAAATATAAAATTATGAGTGGTTGTGCGCAATTCCTCTATTGTTTCAATCTGGAAGCAACATAAACCTTCATAACATATATTCAATAGTTGAAAAGTGATAAAAAGTATAAATCAACATACACCAAAAATCAATAATGAACCAAAGCAAATATATTCAATAAACTATTAGGTGTCCAAGTGATCTATTCAAATATGGTATAAAGTCCTTCTTTGTTGAAAACCAAAAACCGCTGTGCTTTCACCAATCACCTGAGTGCTCACAGAACTCTCGCCACATATAAAAAGCCTTAGGATCAGGTTTTTATATGGGATTGGTAATCCTTCCTTGGGATAAACCCCTCCTTATCTCCTTTATGTTGGTTCCAAGATCCATGCTCTTGAAGTAACCTTAATGGCTCCAATCCACATAGGGGAATGAAATTGACAATATGCCTCTCATAGTGTGAAATCATTTAAAACATAACCATTTGTTAAAAGACAATTGGATGCTTACAGCAAAACAGAGTTAAAATCACATTAGAGCTTAAAACATCAGCGTTTCCACCTCTCACGTCACTTCTGGGCCACCGTCCACTTCGGCCACGCCCTACGCGTTACGTCACATCACGTGACTTCCTCAGGGTAAATGAATGCGTATTTGTTGGGATACCAAATAAAAGATCTAAACAAACCATTCTACCAGTCAGCACAATGCCATTAGTCCCACTTGTGTCTTTTTCTTCTGAAATAAGCAACTTTACTTTTCATTTATTTTATAATAAATGTTACAAATGTAGCACCCCCTACCAGAAGGTAGGTGCTAGAATAGGATTTTTCTGGGTTTAAGATATCAGTGTAGGCAAATTCAGTGTAGGCCTGTGCTGTAGGTTAGGCCTGTTTGTTTTGATTTGAGATTGGGAGTGTTTAGTGCAGTGGTGGGTGTGACCACCTGTGCTCTGACTCAGAAGCGCCTCCCCTGCTTTCAGGAAGATTGTTCTGGAACAGAGGTTGGACCTGAGGTTTGAGTGGCAGGCAGCTCATGTGAGGAGCTCTGACCAATTACCATTCGGTATTAGCAGGGGGGAGGGCTCCCATACAAGCTGGGGTCACTTGTTGCCAGGGGGTTCTGACAGTGCAGGAGAAATGGTGAATGGAGTTTTAGGTAGCTGCCACAGGGCGTCCCCACGTGGGGGGAGCGCCGAGTGCGGAAGAGGGAAGGAGGAGCTGCTAGGATGTATTCCTGAATAAAGATCTTTGCCATGGGGTTGGTGTCAAGCTGCTGTGACCGGGGAACACAGAACTTGCACACAGGAGAAGATTGGTGAAGGAGAAGCAACAATAGGACTGAGGAGATTAGAATGAGTGTTTGCAGTTATGGACTGGCTGGGAACAGTAGTCCGCTTATTACCGTGTGCTAGGCCATCAGGGAGAGGTACCGAGTATCTCTGGCCTGGTAAAGCACTCGGGTAATACCTTCTGAGAGACTGTGCAGCTACCAATTCACTGAGCCACTGCGGAGAGGTATTGCATGCCTCTGGCTTACTGATTTGCTGAAGAAATACCATTCAAGTACAGCCAGCAAATTGGGGTTATTCAGAGTGATCCCTTTTTGTATTACTGGAAGGGAAGCAACAGGAATCTAACAGTTTTGAAGTAGAGGATTTGTACAAGAAGAGAGGAATCTAGAGGAGTGATAATCTGCAGGAGTGAATGCAGAGGAAGAGGAGCAATAGTCTGCATTGGAGATATGCAGGGGAAACAGACTGTGAATGTTAGACGTGCATCATTTTCAGGGCTAAAGCTGTTAATCAATGTGATTTGATGACAATTCAATAAGTGCTATGGGCATCCCATGTCTTCCTTTACCTCAATCAAGTTGTATCCCGCAATAAACACAAAACTACGCAAATGACTGCTCATTGTCTCAGAGGTGATATATGGGGGTCTGGCAGCAGGGTGATTTGGTGGATGTTAGTAACTAGTGGTAACCAACCGCTACACATACTTGGTCCTTGCAAGTGGTGCACCTGATTTGAACATCACCTGTAAGGATTTGGCCTTATAAGGCTTCTCTGGAAGATCATTTTGGATTCTCCCAACGGTCAGGGGTGCTTTTAATTAGCAAGTATGGATATGGCCTTATAGGTCTTCTCTGAAAGCCCATAATAGATTATCCTGACTGTCAGAGGTGCTTATAATGAACAGTAAGTATCTGGCCATATAGAACTTTTTTTGGAGACTATAATGGGCTCTCCTGGCTGTCAGGGCTGTTTCCAATTTTGTACAGTGATTTGCTGGAAATAATCTGTGGTGTGTAGTCAAGGCAGTACCAATTATTTATTTTTATATGGAGGTAGTCTATTTTTCAGAAATTATGCCAAAATGCCTGTTGACAAAAAAATATGATGGAAGCAGCTCCAGGTGGGATGGAGATGGATAAGAATGTTGAAATCATTCAGCCTTAAAATGATAAAAGGAAGGAAACCTTCACACACATTTTTTACAAGCTTGCTATATTTATTTTATTAACTTTATTTGTTAATTCAGCCTTTATATTATTTTCTAGCTATGCTAATATTACAAGCTATGGCAGTAAAACAATCACCTTTGTAAATAGTATATAGTACCTATTTTGCATCATTATGTTTTTTACAGGCTTTTGACTTTTCCAATTTAACATCAAAGATGTGTACATTTCTTGGTATGTCATAGAATTGTAGAAACTGTATTGCTATTGTAGACTGTAAACTGACTCCAAATGCATCAAGAAAAATTCAGCATTTCCAGTAGAGTATAATGAATATTTCAAAAGCTGGTACAAATTTAAAGTGTAACTATCGGCAAATAATACAAAGGCGTTTGCTTGGGCCTGCAGCACACCACTCGGCGCCAGAAGGACAGGTTGGCGTCAGAGAAAATGAGAGCAGAGCTAGATGATAGATAAAGCCATATCACTCGATTTATACACAAAGTGACCAAAAAAGTAAAGATCTAAAACAGCAGCCGTTTAAAAGTAATCACAATATAAAAGAATAGTATATATATAACAGTAAATGTAAATACACACTACAAACAGCGCTATTGTTGAGCAAGAGATAAAAATCATGTGGCCAACTTCACACGAAAGTCTTTATAGAGAGTAGTGCAGAGTCTGGAGAGTGATTAGGAAAATGTTCATAGGTGATAATACAGCTGGAACTCAGTGTGCACCTTCCACCGTTCAGTTGAACTTCACCCTGTGTTGCCACACTCCCCCCAGGGGGTTAAACTCACCAGAGCTGCAAAATAAATGAGCCTTCAAGAGAAGAAATCTCTTAATCAAATCGCTAACAGCACCACTCCGGGGGGTTCTCGAGGGGTCACAGCTCCAAATAAATAGATGACAAAAAAAAAGCGCACATAGCGTAATTCCATTTATTTAAAGAAACCCCTTACATCTCACAAGATCCCCCTCAATCAATATACCTACAAGATAAAACAGTCAATCAAGCAATGGAAGTAATGCACATCACCGTTCCAGAGATCAGCCGGTTCAAAGCCCCAAGGAGCGGAACACTTCCTGGTTATGAATCCAAACTGCGGTGGAGCACAAAAATCACTTCCGGCGTCGTGTAAGCCACGCTCTGACACGTTTCGTCATATCCTGACTTCAACAGAGGACGTAACTATAGGCAAATTCAAATGTTACATAATCAGTTAATCTTGCAGTAGATCTGTTAACTTTCCACTTCTTGTAACAGAGTGACAGTGTTGTTTATTCTGCAGTGAAATCACACAGAACCATTGTGGACAGGGTTTTTTAAATGAGACTAACAAATGAAAGCCAAACTAAAGCTAATAAAGCCAGTAAAAGCAACCAGTTATTTTCTCCATTGGAAAACAATTTTCAGGACCTGGGTCCTCTGCTGGTGGCACTGTGGTTCCCTGGGTGAATTGTTGTAATTCCAGTGTCTCCCAGCCAGCACATCCCAGTAATCAGTTTCTATTTGATGCTGGCTGCTGGAATGGTATTTATGTCTTCCCCTACTAGTTCTTTCTCAGAGTTTTGATTTGCTGCGAGATACTGTGCACCATTTATTCTGATCCTGATCTTGCTTCTACCCTGCATCCTGTACCTTACTGCGTCTTATCTGTTCCCCTTGTGGCTGATTAAAGTCCTGGTTGCCCCTTCCCATCTGCTACCTGCACCTCCAGTTTACCTTGTTGATCTATGTTCCCTATTTTGTATATATTGTATTTAATTAGTTTATTAGGTAGGCTTTTTTCACTCAGTCAGGTTGTTAGGTATTTGTCACTGGGTTTTTAGTTCACGTGTACCTTTGCTTTCTGTGTATTCTGTTTGCTGGTGTTTGGATAAGTTTTGTTTTACTGTAAATAAGCTATGAAGATTAGGCCATCTCTTCTGCTGATTCCTTACAACAATATTTAACTGACATTGTTAAGAGCTTAACCCTGTAACTGGAAAGTTGGCTCATTAAAGGAAGTTTAAAAAAAAAAAAGGTTCTGCTGGCAGGATCAACAGCTATTAACTATGTTTACTAAGTTTACTTTTTCACAAAAAATAAATAAAAGATGAACTAACACCATGCACTCCTTCCCCCTCACCCTCCAAGCCCCGTCTGCCTTTACCTCTGTGGGTGATTAGCTGCCAATGCCTACAAAGTCAGTGGAGCGTTCCAGGGATTTGAAAGCCCCTCTCTTCTTCCTCATATGTCCTGGGGCTTCTGGGTTGGATGAAAGTGATTCTAATTACGGGCACGTGATCACTTTGACTAATCTAGATTGTTCTGATCTGTGCTGTAAGCTCTAAGGAAAGATAAGGAAGAAGAGTGGGGCTTTCACATCACTAGACTGCTGCACAGAATATGTGAGCAGTGACAGCTAATCACCAACAAAGGTAAATTAAGCAGGGACTAGGGGTTGGGGAGTGTGTAGGGTATTTGCTTTTGATTTTTGAGGAAAAGGTGAACTTATACTTTAAAGTAGTTGTAAAGTCACTGAGTTCTATTACTGCCAGCCCCTCTGTTATAACAAGGTATAATACACAGTGTCAATGTTTTTTTTTAAATGATGCTGCTAACTGCCTTATTTCAGAGCACCACTGTGCGGTCACGTGACCTCTCACCACTCTTCTCCACTGATCTAAGGACTACAGAAGGAGGGGCTGAAATTCCCCTCTGACGTCAGCCGTGAGGTCTGGTGATCACTGTGCTGTCCACTTAGCCCCTCCCATTGTAGTCTAAGCTGCTGCCTAGATCTTTGATGCCATTTTGTATAAATTGTACCCACTCCAAAATAAAGGACCTGAGGAGGTGAATGTTAGCAGGGATTGATGCTGGTTAATCAGTTAGATTTATAACTATTTTTGGGGCATTGTTTTTTTTTTTTTAATGAAATGTAGTGCCAGTATCATGTTTTAATTTTAATTGTTCCAGTTGTGTTAATTACTTGACCAGAATCAAGGGCGCAACATTTATTTTTAATGAAGATTAATGTAAAAAAAGAAAACATTAAACAATTCAAAATGCATAGGCCATTATTTTATACACAGTGTACACCAAGTGTGTGTGTAAAATATAAAATATACATAAATATAAATATATACTGTATATATAAAAGCTGCATTCAATTTTTTGAAACATGTAAAAATTAATAACATTTCTATGAGAAGAGACTTAGAAAAGAATAAAAGGAGCACCATACCAAATGTCCAAAAAATAATTTATTTTTCATACAGGTCAAAAAATCTAAGGCTTTTTGGGGTTACAAATAACCCTTCATCGGGACTTAAAACACATATTTACATGCATGGGTACATGCATGAAAAAAGATCATATGACAGTGGTTTGTTTGACACATCTACTACACTAAATATAATATGTATCTGAAAAATCTGCACTTACGCTTAAAAACTCCAGCAACAGCAGCCTACACTATATACAGATACAAGATATACAAATAATGGACTACAAGGCGGTGCACTATAAAATGCGCATATGGATACAAAGTCTTAAAAAAGCAAAACAAATACGCAGTGCAAAGAAATCAGTAAAGATGATGTCTTTTTGAAACATAGAACATAAAAAAAAAAAAATCCCAAATATACATGAAGTGATCACATGTAAATACAGTAAATTGCAAACAAATAGTCCATACACAGACTTTATAATGAGTGTCCGTAAATAAACTCAATAATGAGTGGTAAAAGTGATGCAACTATGCAATTAGTTCCCTTGCTGGTGCCAGTGAAGATATCTTATTCACAGACAGGGTGCTGCACACCCCAAAATGCTTGCCAGAGGTTTGTTACTCTCATGCAAAGAGTGGTCTTAAAAGCTTTAATCAACAAACCTCTCCAGGAATAGAAAGCAACTTAGAACTCCCCCGGACTCACACACCAGAAGGCATATAGAAGGTAGAAACCTAGGTGCCAGGATATAAGTCACCACACGTGTGCCGTGTGGCCAGTGGCTATCCTAGATTCTGGCAGATCTGAACTTGCTATTATACACAGCACTGTGGATGCTCTTATTTTGTAGGTAAAATCATTTTTAAATAAAGGTTTTTATTTTAATGGTTTTACACTATGGGGAGTTGCCTCTTTTTTTGTGTGTTTCTACATGTAAAACCAATCATATCAATAAGCTGAACTCAGGGAGAGTTTTGATTCACCAAGGTTTCAATCATTTGCATGCCTTCTGGTGTGTGAGGAGTCTGGAAGAGTTCTAAGTTACTGCCTATTCCTGGAAAAGTTTATTCATTAAAGCTTTAATGACCTCTCTTTGCTTTGAGGGTCATAATCCTCTGGTATGCCTTTTGAACACCTTTAAAGTATGCAGCACACTGTTTCTGAACAAGATATCTTTTCCTTGGCACCAGCAAGGGGACTGATCACATAATTGCATCCCTTTTTCACTCATTATTGAGTTATAACATTATAACGTGTATATGGACTCTTTGTTTACGACTTTATTTACTGATTTCTTTGCAGTACATATTTGCTTTTGTTATTAAGATTATGCATCTGTTTGCACATTTTATAGCACCACACATTGTAGTCCATGTCTACTGCACTGCCCTCACAGTAGGTTAGGACAACCTATGCTATAAGGAACTAAATGCACCTCTGCTTGGCACATATGGCACAGATTTCAGTTAGGAGAGACTTTTGGCTATAGCAGTAACTCATTATTAAGTACCTCAACCTGCACGAGTTAATCATGGAAAGTTTTATTTGGAGGCTTACTGCTATTTTATTAAACTTTAGATGCCAGATACTGGCCAGAAACAAATACATTTAGAAACTATTGATTGGTGGAAAATCTATAAGCCATTCTTTACAAAGATCTAAACATTTAAGTAAAACACTTGCTCTTATCATTCCTAAAAGTGTAATAAGAAAAAAATTCTGCTGATGTCACTTTTTAAAATGCACTTTATAAATATGTTTGGGACTTGCTGGTTACACAAAACACATTTATACCAGAATCCTTTTCCTTTCTTTTGTTTCCATTTCTTTAATGCTTTTTCTTTCTTTAACTCCTTAAAAAAAAGAAAAAAAAAAAAAACACCCCCCCTTCCTTTTTTTTTCTTTTTTTTCTTTCATTCCATCCCAGTTTCCTATTACCTTCCCTATCCTCTCCAATTTTTCTGTCCTTCTGTTTAAAGTGATTGTAAAGTCTAGTTTTTTTCTTTCTATTAAAATAACAAACATGTCATACTTCGCTGCTATGTGCAGTTGGTTTTTCACAGAGCAGCCCAGGTCCTCCTCTTCTCAGGTCCCTGGCTGGAGCTCCTGGCCCACCCTCCTGTTGAGTGCCCCCACAGCAAGCAGCTTTCATGTGGGGGCACCCGAGCCGAGCTGCAGCTCTGTGTATCTCTCCCCCTCTCTCTTCTGATTGGCTAACTGAGTTTGATTGACAGCAGCGGGAGCCAATTCTGTGTCTCAGTCAATCAGGAGGGAGAATCCCGGATGGTCAGGGGACCCGTAGAACATTGCTGGATAGAGATTGGGCTCAGCTAAGTGTTAGGGGGCTGGGGGGGGGGGATAAAAAAACCTTCTGACTATACAACTCTTTAATTTTCTTTCCATTCCTTCTCTCTGGTTTTCTTATTTCCTTTACTTCCCCTGTTTTTTTTCCTTTTTCCTGCCCTCCCTTTTCCTTTTCTATCTCTTATCTATTACTTTAAGGTCCCTAATCCATTTGTTTAGATTTCTTTCTATTCTATCCAAATAACTGATTGCTTAATGCCTTGTGTTACAAGAGTATTTTCTTATTATATATGTTTTGTTTTGTTTTTTCTAGGGAATGCCATAAGACCTATTGCTCTTAGAGCAGTTTCTGCCATTGCCCGTGCTCTTCCTGGATTTCCTATACTAGCTACTGGCGGAATTGATTCAGCAGAGAGTGGTTTGCAGTTTCTTCACAGTGGAGCATCTGTTTTGCAGGTAAAGCAAATGTACTATATTTCTCCAGCATTAAAATTAATCATGTACTAGAGGTATATATTTAAAAACTGTAATTTGTCAAATGTTTTAATTTAGAAGAAAGACAAACAAAACAATTTCTAGCAAACCCTAATTCCCAAATTACCTTTATTATTGGTAACTAGAGTCTCCAAGAATTTTTTGGAGGGGTTTTCACCCTCTCTTTAACTATAACCATGCACCAAATCATTTTGACCCTTCTAGTTTAAGAAGGGTAGTGCAAAGTCTGAGAAGGCAGTGCTCATTTTCTTTACTATTCAAGGAAGCCAACTTTTTATTTTGTCATATCTAAAGCATTTATAAATAATATCATTTTTGTACTCCCCATATAATTATGTTCTCTGAGTTCACTGACAGTTACCTGCAAAAGCAATGCAGAAAAAGTGAACTCAGAGAAAAAAAAAATTACAATGAGTATAAAAAAGTAATATTTTCTCTATTGATCACTGAAAAACACTGAGGATCAAACAGAACCAATGGTTCATTCACAAGCAGTACCCAACAACAGAGGTGGACAAAATACACCAAGAAATATAAACAGGGAGAACCCATGCCCACTGTTTCTCACTGCTGCCTGCAAAACTTTTGAAATGATGCAGAATTTTGTACAGATATGGACCCAAGACTATCTATCTTGCAGCCTGAAGCATGATGATTAAGAGCTCAAAAATGTCTGACTGTTCTGGTTAAATGAGCATTAACAGTGACTTTTTAGACTTTTTATACATTTGTGTATCGACATGGTCTGTTGAATCCACTGAGAGATGGTAGAAAAAGAATCTGTGATGCCCTTACAAAGAACAACAATAATGAGAAATAGAATCTGTGTTTACAAAAGATGAAGTGTCCTGCAGGTAAACTCTAATGGTCCTAATTACATCAAAGATGTGCATGCCACCTCCTTGCACTGGCGTTGGACAAAGAGAAGGAAGGATAAACTCTTTCTTAAGGTGAAAAGCTGAAACTTCCTTGAGCAAAAAAGTTTTGGTTTAAAAACCACCTTATCCTTGTGAAGGATTAAAACCTGGAGTTTAGAAGACAGGGCTGCCAACTTGAAACCCTTATTGCTGATGTTATGGCTACTAGAAAATAACTTGATTCATATCCCATAAGCTATCAGGTGTTGAACAGGGATAGCCACATAAGTCATGCTATGTGTTGCATTGACAAAATTGTCTAAATGACATAAAGCTGAGAGCCAAGAAAATAAATGTCTGCTGTTACCAATCTGCAGATGTCAGACAAGCTTCTGAAGCTTCTCTTGTGGAAAGAGAACCCTACCTGTTCCAGGATCAAGCCCAGATATTTCAGGCAGGAGGATAGGTTGAAACATGACTTCTTGATCTTTAGGATCAGCGCAAAGTCTCAAAGCATGTGAAGTGTATCTTGAAAATTGTCTACCAAATCCTGGTATGATTCTGCCTACAGTAACAGATTGTCCAGATATCAATTATGTGAAATTCCCTGGACTGGAGGAGGACAAGCACTTTGGCTTAAACGTTCATAAGGAGTTGAAGCTAGACAAAGAGCAGTAAATTGGTAGTAGTCTTCTCGTACAACAAACCTGAGAAATTGCTGCTAATTGGGGTCTGAAGGTATGCATCATGTATACTGTATCTATTAAAGCTAAGAAGTGCCCCTGAAGTAGAGACACTGTGACAAAATAGATCATCTCCATTCTAAATTTCTTGACTCTTACAAAAGTACCTTCAAGTCCAGAATAGAATAGATTGAACCCCCCTCTTTCTCTTCAAAAGTGGGTCTGGAACAATCACCCCTGTGCAAGAAGACCTTCAAAGGCCAAGTAGATATAGATTAGCCAGTCTCTTTGGAGTCAAAGATTGGAGACAAAGAAAATGTCCAGATGATTTTAATGGAATTCTGCTTTGTAACCTAAGGTGACAGCTTCTAAAAGCCAGGCATCTGAAATATGACTCACCCAGTAGTCGACAATTACTTCAGTTGTCCTCCACCTTGCTTAGCACATGTGAGGGAAGACCTTCATGATAAAGTGAATTTGTGATTGGTCTTTGCAACCTTATTCTGCCAAGGCCATTTGTAAGCCATATATTTGAGCTAGAAGGGAAGGGCTCAATCTACATTTGGTCTTTGTAGACATGTGCACCTAAGGTAAAAAAGTTCTTTTGCCTCCAGAAAGGTTTTTGCTATTCTCATCCAACGTTGCACCAAAAAAGACAAGTTCCCACAAATAGATGACCCACCAAAGCTTTCTTGGAAGCTTGGCCCATTGAACAACATTACAGCCAAAAGATCATGTGAAGTACTATCATGGGAGCAGCTATGCAAGACACCAGGATATTAAAATGCAGTGCTGTGTCACAAGCATGAGATCCTGAACCATCTAATTCTTCAAGTCTGTCAAGCTTGTGGAGGTACCTGTTCCCTGGACCTGTTTAAGAGTTTGGCCCATTCTGTCATAGTCCGGGATACCAAATCTGATGCTAGAATAGATCTAATCAAGGATCCAACAATGTTATGGTATACAGGAAATTGCTGACCAATTCCATCTTTTGTCAGTTTGGTCTTTGACAGAATGCAAAGAATACTAGTTGCCTTGTGCAAGTGGGAACCGGTTGGTCTACAGTGGACACAGGGGCCCACTTTTTTGTGATGTCCTCTGCAAAAGGATAACAATTTGAAAAATGTTTGGGCAAAACAGATGCCCTGCTCATATGCTTCCATTCCATTGCCTGTAAACAAAAGCATCACAAAGGAATGCTCAAGTAAATCTTTGACTCCATGCTTATGAGAACCAAAAATGTATAAAAAAGAAGAAAAGGATTATTGTCACCACACACCCATTTTAAGTACAAATTTATGAACAGACATCTACATTGTGAGACTTTGTGAGTCTCACAATCAAGTACTAATCACTCAAAAAAGTAAAAAAAATCAAATTATTTAAAAAAAGCATCATTGTGTGTATATATATATATATATATATATATATATATATATATATATATATATATATATATATATATTAAAAAAACATACAAAATAATTAAAATAATATATAATATATAGGGACAAACAGCCCCTGCTAGTCCAGGGAAGAGTCGTGGACGAAGTGTACCTACCAGGTTCTGCCATTTTCAAATTTTTCTAATATAAACTGGTAGCAGAGAAACAGTATACAGGTGGTTAAGCACTAGCCACACCTTGTTCTCCACCTGGGATATCATTTGTCTTGTTGTTGTGGAAGGATGCATGTGGGTTGTAATGGAAGATGCCTGCAGACCCACTGTGGTTTCCCTACTAGCCAGGAGGCTAATTAACAACAATAAATGAATGGATTGTTGATTGTCAAGCAGCAGACAACTAATACACATCAGCAGCAAATGGTTGTGCAACAACAAGAAACCAATAGACTGTTGGCTGCCCAGCTGCTGAGCACTGTGGCTTGGGTGACTGCTTTGGCCCAGGCAGCAGGAAGAGACCACTGCAGAGGACATATTGGTTGGTTCTACAGGTTCAAGATTCCTAAGAGCAAAAGGAAACATCCCTTAAAAACCAGTTCAACACCCAGTAAAGTCAAAAAGGAGAAGCACCAAGAGGCTAGCAAGAATGGTCAGATGACCACCTCCTGTTGAGAAGCCCTGTTTGGGATGTCCTGGTGGGCACCGTGGGCATCCTGAGAGTTGGCAATGCAGTGAATGGGGTCACATTTCCACCAAGTGCCCCCTGACTCCAGAGCCTATAGAGAGCGGTTTAGTCTGACGGATGTTCTTGCTTACTTGCCCGGGTCTTGTCTACATGCCGAGCTCTGTGGTGAGAGTAAGGTAGAAAAGTGTGCATGATCTCCTAGACTCCAGAAGCCCTGTTATCCTAGTTCAAAACTGGCCCATGCAACCTAAATAATTGACCAAGCATCAGGTAAGATTCGTGTGTGCATGGAAACTGCATGATGTATCTCACAGTATTGGTGACCTTTGAAACCAGCTCAGTACCTGTCTCCAATCCTATTGCACAGTGTAATATTGAGAAGAAACTTTCCACTGTTCCAAGAACTATGCAGTGGGAAGGAAAAGGTCCCTGAGCCTGAGCTTTCTGTAGGGACTGTAGGGTGGACCCCAACATAATGTTGATGATAGTGCTGTAGGGGTGACCACTGATGAAATTGTATCTCTTCCTCTAGTGGTCATTCTGAGTGAACTGGATTGTGGCCTTGAGACCCTAGAAATGCCCCGTTTGCCAGAGCTAGGGGTTTCTTGGGACAATTCTGGAACCACCCAGTTACATCACCCTACTCTTGCAAAAGCCTGGGAAAATGTGAAGCTAAACAATGTGAGCTCATTATTTCCAGGGCTTGAGAATGTGTTTCCTCCTGTTAAAGTTCATCATGACCTGTTGTATCAGATTGACAAAATCTGGGGGTGAAATTGTGGAACATCTCATAGTGCCAGGCTCTTAGCAGGACAGTGTCGGATTTGGCAAATACACATCTCTTGGGGGGATCAAATGACATATGAAAAGACTAAAGAATGTATTATACAGTGTTACTTTTGGCATGGGATACAGCAGACATGAAAAACTACTATAAGTCTTGTCCATAGTGTCAGAAGTTGGCCTCTATGCCCCATTACCATAGCCCGCTGGTTCCGTTACCTGTGATTGAGATTTCTGAATTACAATGGATCTGATAGAACCAGAGTCAAGTCCACTAGAGGGCATCAGCACATCTTAGTGGTTATGGACTTTGCTATCCAGTATTGCTCATGGGCCCTATTTCAGCTGTTGGCTACTATTGTAGTATGTCTTTCATTGATCTGCACTCATATTAAAAGTGAAAATATACTACATGTAGCCCTCTTTTGAAGGAAAGTCTATGAGAAATAACTCTCCCATACCAGTATATTGTGCTAAACCTGTAGGTAAATAAGAGATCCAGAACATTCACTAATTAGAAAAGTGGGTTTGATAATAATATTGGCAGCGCTTCCACCCAGCACAGGGCCTCTGTGAACAGAGGGGATTCCCTTCCTTGGAAATTAACCAGACAGAGATACTCTGTCTGTCACAAGAATTTAGATATACACTCAGCAGTAGGGATGGGAGAAAAGTTCGGCCCGAGCATACGTTTGGGCTGAACATTTGCCCGTTCGGCCGCACAGTGCAATCTGTGCCCTGTGATTAGGCCAAGCTTTGCCAAATCAGGGCGCAGTGTAAGCTGGTTGTTAAGGAATGGGGCCGGGAAGCTGGCCACCGCGTCCTTAAAGTGTTAACCCAAAAACAAAAAAGCCTGACACCGTGGTCAATTTACATGCCTCCGTCAGCCGCAGGTCTCCTCTCCTCCCATGTGCTCCTGTGTCCTCCTCCCCGAACCTTCCCTGCCTGTCTGCTCGTGTGTCAATGCCCGCCCCCACAACTTCTCATGCTCTCATAACAGTTTAAAGTTTATATAGTACTGCTGGTTCTTTAAGACCGCTGCTCCTGTCTCTGTGCTTTATTGAAAAACGCCTCCTTTACCGGGTTTCAGAGCGGCTTCCAGCGATCACCTCATCGGCCGACTCTCCTCCTCGCATCCCGGCTGACATCAGCGAGGGAATCTTGGCCCTGCCTGCTGTATCTGTCAGACGCGCAGAGAGGAGACTTGGCCAGTGACATGATTGCAAGGAGCCACTCTGAAACCCAGTAAAGGAGTCATTTTTTAAATAAAACACACTCACAGGAGCAGCTGTCATTAGGGAACCAGCAGGATGTAAAGTGGTATAAGTGGGTTAACATCCATTTTAACTACAGATGAGTCATCAGCTGTCAATGGGGTTCCCTGCTGACGCTGAATAAAAAAAACATTTGGTCCAAGCGCGTACATGTAATTTATCAGTGACGTGTCACATTCCCCTTTAAATGTTCCCAATTAACTATACATTGGACATGGGCTTAATATATGCCCAACACATTTCATGAATAGACTGACAATAGTTGCAACATTTTAACAATAAACATGTATAACATTTTAAATCTAGATAACTCTTCTCAATTAGAATCCTTCTTTGACATTCATTCTCCAGTCCAGTAAGTCTCTCTGACTCGCTGAATATGGAATGCAAATATAGTAGTATGCTCTCCACAAAAGCGGTGGTGAAGGCCTGGTCGGTGGTTTGATCCCCTCTTCCACCTGAAGCAAAATAGCAGATCTCTGCGAGCAGATATGTACCTCCGTGCATTGTGCTAAACAATATTTTGGACAGGAGGAATCGCTCAAATAGTAACTTGTCCTTGTCCAAATCCACAATTCAATCCCTTTAAAGCACCACACACAGATGAGTACCCTACTCTGTCCCTCTCACCTGCCCACTTTAGCAACGCTCTCTGTCTTGGCAGGATCATAGGACATACAGTATATCAGCTACCCAACAATCCATCTGCATTCAGAAGAAAAAACAACTTATACTCTAAATTGGAATTCCAAGACAGGGCAAAAATTCACATACACATAAAATTAAGCACTTCTCTCTATTAACAACAACTTTTCCTTACCTAGGTGTCTGTCTTATGAAACTGCAAACAGCGGCGACCCCAAGGATTGCCATTGATCACAGTCCACAAACAGTCCAGTAAACAGAGACAATTGTGGGAGAAGTGTTTAAACATGTTCTCCCTCCACGAATACTCACTGATCGACACAGAAATGGCCAGTCCATGAAGCTGCGATCCCAGCGCCTCACCAGCGATCCAGGTCAGAATTCACACCCCCAGACTCAACAGCTCAGAAGTGGAGAATCGGGGAGTGAAGGGGGGATCCGAGGGGAAAGGAGGAAGATTTTTAACTTCCATCTACCTCATTCAGACCCCCCAAAACAGTAACCATGCCCCCCTGTCAGTGTACCAAACAGCGACAGTTTTATCACTGCCCAATAAACCAACATCTCAGTGTTTCTGTGAATCTCTGGTACTGTAATCCCGCAAAGTCTTGCGAGACCCCAGCATCAGGGGTGGCTCATTGCACGAGGTGGGGTGCTTTCAACAAGGGTTCTAGCCTCCCCACCAGCTTTCTCTCTTTTTACCCTTGGTTAAACCTTTTCCTGTACAAGCAGGTGTGGGTGCCTCCCCTGAAGACTCAGTCTCACAGTCCTCTTCCCCTACATCAGATATGTCTGGTGCAGTAGAGGCATCATGTCCCGATGCCACCTGGGAAGCAGCCCCCACCACCTGCCATACCTGTGCCTGTTGCTGAACAGTGATCTGCACTAATCTGCACATTTCACCGACCCACCTGTACCGACTAATTATAACTTCAGCAAACAACAATAAACAAACAAACAAACAAACAAGGTAAGTTTACACAAAAATCCTTATTTTAACAACACCTTTTATCTGATAATCCAAATTAAACTAGCTGTGACACTTTAACTTCCTTATTTTAAACAAAACTCTTTCTGTTTTCTTTCACTTAACTGCTTAAAACCTCCTGTCTCGATTGTCCTTAAAAATCATTCCTCAAAGATAATTCATAATCACTAAATACATGAAAACGAATATCTCCGCATTTTGCTACAGCAAGCATGAAAAATCAATCCTTCAAGCTTGGTAAGGCATGCCAGTAAAATGTCCCAACATTCAACGTCCCCTTTAAATCTCAAACAACTCTGACTGCTAACTTCCCATTTTTAAAAGTACTTTTTTTTCCTTTCTCTATGTGTCAGTTTTAAAACAACTCGTGTCAGTTTCTCTAAAAAGAAAAAAAACATTGAAAAAGCCTTGTATAATGCAAACCTTCTTTAATAAATAACTCAAATCTCTCTTTACATTCTAACTTCACTTACTAATACCCTCTACAAGTAGAATGCTTTTATTAAAAACACTTTTAAACTTACTTTATCACAAAATAGGGCGTACTCCAAACACTCCCTTTTACCTTACACAACTCCCTCCCACCTAACAAATTCCTTTGCAAACTTCAAAATACCACTCTGATACCATTCCAAGAGTTACCAAAACATGTTAAAAATGAACAAACAAATTATGCATTTTTCAAACAGAATCAAGCACTCATAATTCTAAAGCTCTATATCCAAAATGCTAGCAAAGGGGAGAAGTCTTATTATTCATATACTATACCATAGTATACATACCAAGCAAACTTATATGAACATGCATATAACAGTACTCACCACTGCCACGATACCTGAATATAACAAGGGAAATGTATTTCACTCTAATTTAATTTACCCCTTTTGGGACATTATATAACACAGTGAAAACAAAACTGCCTTACCCCATACAGCCCCATATCCCACACAACAAATCAACAAATTGCCTTATACTCCTACGACATGCGACAGAAAAGAAAAAGCAAGATTAGCAAAAGTTTGTGGGTCCCGGTGGTAATTGCCTTATTAACCCTTATTCTCCTTGCCAAAAGGAGCCTAATTGTCAAGTCCTGGATGCGAGGCCGGATTGCTGAGAGGGCGTCCCTTTCAGCTACGTGCAGCGTAACCCTGGGAATGAGACAGGGAGTACGGTGCCCAAAGGTGCACAGATTGCAGGATGCTGTTTGCTAGATTGCTGAGGCAGCTGGGGTGCACTGGTGAAGCAGATAGGGAAACCGTGCGTGGAAGGATTCCAGTGGAGAAACCAGGAACAGGATCAAGCCAGGCCAGGGGTCATATATCACAGGAACAGTCCGAGAGGAGGTACAACAGGATTAATCAGGAACAGAGTCAGTAGCCAGGCCAGGGGTCAAACCGTGCAGACAAGCAAAGGTACAGGGGTGCAGACAGGAGCGTAGTGAAGTCCAAGCCAGGGGTTGATGCAGGCGGAGAGCAGGAACAGTCAGGCAAGCCGAATGGTCAACAGGAATCAGGTAAACAGATGCAGGCAGCAGGTACAGGGGACACGGAAGCTGATGATAATCCAGCAACCTGCATACATCTGCAGCAGGCTTAAATAGGCCAGAGGGCGCCAAAAACTGTGACTGTGCGTGCACTGGCAGGCGTCTGTGTGCACGTCTGCGTGCACCTGCCATATTGTATTTGCGTGTACCCGTTGTCACGCATCTGCGTGCGTGCATGCACCCGGGGATTTGCCTGGCGCGACCATGATGGTTACTGGCAGGATCGCCAGTCCTAAGGCTAGTTCCCTGACACTAATATTAGGTTTTAAAACTTCTTAACAGTCCCACCAAAGGACAGGCTTACCAAAAGCCAAGCTTCCAAAAAGCCACTTCTTTACAGGCATGGTCCGTCTCCCTTCTCTTTTTTTTTTTTTTAAGAGACTAAGGTTTTATCAGAGCTGAGGCAAGAAAACAAAAATACCTTACCACAGGTGAATACCCTTATCTCAAGTCCTAAATTCAAAAATCTCAAGCGGTGTCTCAAATTGAAGAGAATCAAATGGTATTTCCGTATGTATACCTGACAAGACCAGCTAGGTATAATCACAGCAATTACCACACTCACAAGACCCTCTCAGTACTGAGGAGATAGCTTCTTGGTGAACACAAAAAGAGATGATGCAGAGGTTATGTTCAAAGCTATCTGATTTAATTCTGGGCGGGTATACAACTTATATACGTTATCATTAACCAATCATTAAATGGAAGATGGGCATGGTTAATACAGAGGTGTACATTTCACATCATTACATATTATTACATATCATTAATTATGCCATCTGCTTTCATGACTCATAGTCATGAGTCCTGCTTCCCTGTTTCATGTCTCATTACACAGGAAAGGTGGCCCAGACATATCGAGCCACAATTCTTTATTTAGATGGTTCAGAATAAAACTGCTTATGCAAGCTATATTTTCTTATATGTATGCTTTATAGAAAACCTGTTATAAAGCTGAAAAACAGGACTAGTTGACTTTAACTAGAGTCTGAATATACAAATTAAGATATATTAATTTATATGACTGGAGTCACCTCTGTTCAGTCATATTACTACAATTATTTATCTAAAGATTCCGGGTCAGTCTCTACGGTGAGTAGGCGATGGATGCGGGCTGTGCTGATCCAGCTCTCTGTGCGAAGATGCCGGTGAAATAGGATCAATCCTCCTGCAATGGGACCACTGCCTCTGAGCTTTAGGTGATGGATAATGGGACACGGGTTTCCATGGTTCTGCTGGAAAGTAGGAGTACCACTCAGGAAGCTCAATGGGTGGAATGTCTAGTTGATCACAGAAAGCCTGAAGATCTTCAGGAGTCCATAAAAGAGTGGCACATCCCCTAGAATTATTGGAGAGGTAGAATGGAAATTTCTATCTGTATGGAATGCCACATGCTCTGAGGACCTCCAGTAATGGGTGCAGGATGTGTGGTTTTGAAGGGTTATTTGAGAGAGATCCTGAACAGGCTTAAAGAGGAACTGCAGTCTGCTCACATGATTTGTAATAAAAACATCTTTGCCATTCTGAAGCTTTCCTCTAACCACTTTGCTTATTATCTTATGTATACTGTACTGTGATTCTGTACTTGCCAAATATGCTGCAGAAATCTCCCTCCACTGAGTCTGGCTGCAACCATTTTAACTGTGGGAAGCTGAAGCTGCTGCCTGTTGACTTTCTTGATTTACACAGACACACAGAGGCACACCTCTAGCTCTGCAGCCCTGCAGCTCTCACTGGCCCTCTTATGACTCACCCCCTCCCTTCCTCATGAGAGTTAAAGAGAGCTGTTAATGATGTCATATGCCTAGGCTAATGACCAGACAAGAAATAAGAAGTAGGCTGTATAAGGTATTGGCAGAATAAAAATGTTTTACTATCCAAAGTTAAAAGAAAAATGGCAGAGAATTTAATAGATGGAAAGATGAAAAAATGACAGAAGGTCTGCTTTAATCTCTGCTTTGTCATATAAATTACACCCTCACTCCCAAGTCTTCAACATTATTTCCTCTTTAAGTGGAAAGTTCTTAAGGTTGGGGATCTATAGCATGGTGGGCTCTTTCCATCTCAGTAGGGATATTCAGTGGACGATCGTGCTGATTGCTGGTAATAAGGCATCAGCTTCCACCAATTATGGTATTCCCCACACCCTAATGTTGTGCCTCCGGTCCTAGTTGTCTTAGTCCTTAATATGCCTATGCATTACTACTAAATGAAAGTTGGATGTCATGTGTGCATTGCACTTGGCAGATGGCATCAGAATGCAGACAAGATGTCTGTTCCATGTCATTAAAACAAGTGGCAACAGTCTGTATGTTTGTAATCGCCGCTGTTAAGGTGTTTTTAATATTGGAAGCCACCTTATGAAGGTCTAGGAGACTTGGAGGTCAGGTAGAAGGAGTGCAGACTGTATCTTGGTTGTCTGCTGGGGGAATATTTCAGCTAAGCTGGGTACCCGACTCCCATGGTGTGCGGGAGGCTGACATACTCCTACAGATCTTACCCATGGCTGAAAATTGAAGAGGGGCTCCCCGTATCGCAAATTGTAATCCTTGATGTGCAGGAGCGCTTTGATCAAGCGGCCATCTTGGATGACGGTCAAAGCACTTCCCCCCATTCCAATTACTTTCTGCTTTGGTCATTGGAATTACCCTTTTAAAGAGCCAAATTACAGCATAGTCTACCAGCCAATGTATTTTAAACACAAGAGCATTACATATTTTGTCATTGTGACTGACATATTTTCACTAAAACTTTTAAACATCCTAATCAATAGCACTAATACCGTGTACAACATATCAGCATATTCTTGTGACCTCTATAATCACTCAGGTCCTAATAAACACATGCCAAAAAGCACTGAAACCCCCACCAGCAGAAGCTAAATATTTCATGATTATAATTACAGCTTTCCTAGGTTGTTGCACTGTGTGGGAGCTTAATACATACCTCTGGAGCTTATAATGAAGCAATGAATGCTGATTTTCATAAGTTTTAATGTGACATGCAATGTATACAGTGAATATTTAACCGGGTCATTATTACTTATTTCCATAATTGCTTGATATAATATGTCTCCCAAGGTGTCTTACTTGGCCTTGCTAAATGCTTCATAAAGAGAAAGCTTTTGATTAAAGCGTCAAGGGCGACTGTGAGATCTTCGCACTGTTTTACAATAAACATAGCTCAATTACAAGTCATACATTGTCACCTTAACCACCTTTAAAAAGAGTTTTTATAATAGCTGTGTATATGCCGATTGAGCATGTTTTATTTTTAAATGTTCTACCACTATTATCTACAATGGTATTCAGTGTAAAGTGTGACAGATTTTATAAAGCAAGGAAAAGCAATAAAATAATTACCTTTGTAAATAGCATGTATTAACCAACTTTCTACCTTATGCTTAGAAAAGATATACAGTATGCTCAGTTTTTGCTAAAATGTTTGGTCAATTTTTATCCTGATTTATCCTAAAGCCCAACTCCAGCTTTCTTACAATAGGTAAAAAAAATATAGACAAGTCCTTGTTAAAAATAATTCTTCCATTCTGGTTCTGTCTGCCACTGATGCACTGGACCTGGTTCTTCTTCCAGGTTGAATGACATCCAGCATTATTCATTCCTAAGTGAACATTATCCGGACACCTTAGACTCCCATAAGAATTTTGAAAAGTGCACCGCCACTTCTTGGTGCTGTTCTCTACAGCATTCAGGACCTATCCACAGTTGGAGGAAGAATAGGACTTTTAGGGGTTGATTTACTAAAATTGGAGAGTGCAAAATCTGGGGCAGCTTGGCATTGAAACCAATCAGCTTCCTATTTTTTTTGTCAAAGCTTAATTGAAAAAGACTGAAGTTATAAGCTGATTGGCTACCATGCACAGCTGCACCAGATTTTGCCTCTCACGTTTTAGTAAATCAATGTCATAATGTCATGTGACTGGACCGAATATTTGAAGAAAAAGGTATGTATATTGTTTATATTACAAAAAAAGAAAAAGTGTGGGGTGCTGTATGTGGGTGGGGGCAGAAAACATAAAGCAGAGGTGAAACCGGAGTTGGGTTTTAAGCAAGTAGCAAAGCATAGTGCCTATAGTGCCTTTGAAGTCTTTTTTATGTTGCCTGCCTGTCACTCACTACTTTTAAAGCCAAATTGCAGCATAGCCAATACAGGCCTAGACCTAGGGCAGAAGGGCTGTCAGGGGCATATTTGCATTCGTAATAAAGTGTTTTAAACTGGCTCCTTACTTGAGGACCTAATTGTTGCTGTCGCTTATAAGTTTGAGCATTTTGTCTGGTGGAATAGTATACTATATACTGTACTTACAGTTCACCCACTCTGGATACACCTAGAAATAAACTGCTAGCAGAGAAAGGTAGCAGTTTGCTAAGTCTTTTAGATGTTTTTTTAGACACCAATGCAGCCTCTCCACCCCCAGAATTTCTTCTCTCTATACTTTCAAGCCAGAGACTCAGGAAAAAAAGCCAAAGCATCAGCATGACAGTCAGGGAGTCAACATTGGAAGGAGAAAGCGCCACTAAGCCACACTTATTGGCACTTTCCCATTCTGTATCCTCCCTTATCTCTCCTGAGTCAGCTACAACTCTTGGAACAGCTTGCCCTAGTGTGTGGACCACCAATTTATACGTATGAACTATATTAGACTGGGAACAATTGTCTTTGCGCCTACCCCTCTCCCCGTTGTAGGGGTCCACATTCTCAAAGGAGAATCAGCAATGGGAGAGTCTGTACTTTCTGATGACATAATAACTTTAACAAGGTCCCTAAAACAGAAACTAAGAAAGATTTTCCTACGTGTGCACTAAAGGAGAAATCCAGGCAAATAATACTGTACATTATAAATATACATACTGTTTGTGTGTGTATCGCTATTAATACTGATATTGTTAAATATTAAATAACAGATGACCCAACAGCTGAATTGTGAATGTCTTGAGCATTCCTACATGGCAATAAGATCCCAGGCATGGTTCTTTTCTCAGGGTGTTAAAAGGAGTGCCAGCCACTTTAGTGGTCTCAGAACAGAAACTAGTTTATTGTCCATTGCAAAATACATTGGCCCAAAGTCCCTAGCAGAAAGACAGATCTTTCACAGTCACATCCTCACAGAGCAGGGAAATGGCAGAACAGAAAATGTCCAAACCATAACATACAGAAAATTAAAAGAAAAGGTGACATTTGCTTACATTTACTACATTGGAAGACAATGGTTTTTACAACAGATTGGTTGCAACAGTTACAAGTTAGCATCAATGCATTTAAGTCAAGGAGTCCCATGGCCACAAGCACTGAATTCACTGGTGACTGATCTTTTAATATGTAGAGCTTACCCCTGGAGAAGCCTCTTAGTTATCTGTTCTGCCAGGACTCTGTGTACCACTTTGCCCCCTCTGACACACCCAGTATATAATGGAATGATGCAAACACCTGTATGAGCTTAAGTAGTACTACCACATCTGTATTAGCATATAGGAAATGATACCATGCTAGTAGATTGTAAATAAAGTATATTGTAAAAAGGCAAAGTAAATGGTAGTAAGCAGCAATAATGAAAAGGTAAAGAATCCAGTAAATTGCAGTGAAATAACTGACTTGAATACTAGACTATGATATGGCAGTAAACCTAGACCACAATAATACCAAACCAAGTGAACCTAATATACACAGCATTGATAACAAACAACATAAACAGTAAAACGTATAAATGATAATGGAAGATCTCACAGTAACACTCTGCAACAACTGATCAAAAAAGTGCCCCAGAGTGCACTCTGCATATATACTCCATTGATGTAGATATATGTAGGTTTTTCTGAGTGGGGTACCCCTGGGAGGTGTTTGTATAGTGTCTAATTTGAAAATCTAAGCTTGGCAATGTTGAAGACCTGTCTGTACAGAGGGGCACTTAGTTACTGTCCTTGCATGGAGTAGTTGGCTCCTATTAGAGACTAGTCCCCTTCCTGATCTATTAACAGCAGTAATAATTACACACATGGCAGTGGTTCACCAGTCCCAGCAGCACAGCAGATCTTGCACTGGACAGTTGTCTGTTTGGCAGTCTCTCTGGCTCTGTCTTCAGGAATCTGGTCCCCACAAGATTAGACCCAGTGCACTGGTCCTTACAGGCTCAGCTCCAGCCCTCTGATCCTCAGTTGCTCTGTCTAGTGTAGGCACAGATACACACACAGGTAGCAGGTCTGTACTGCTCTGGTGCTAGTAGCAGGAAACTATTTAATCTTAGTGGCCCAGTCTTCAGTTCCTCAGTTTCTACACACACAGCACACAGGTCTGTACTCTCCAGTCAGAGGTCACCACTCTGGTTCCCACACAGCAAAGACCTTTTCGCCAAGTCCACAAAACTGTCAGCTCTTGCCTCCTCCCTTTGCAGGAATTCTGGGTGTTGTAGTCTGAAGACCCATCCACCTCCCCTGGGCAGATCTTTTTCAGGCCTACATTTCCCAGTGTCCCATACTGCTGTTATGTCATCTGGTCTCCTCACCACTGTTGCAAGGAGGGAGGGGGAAGGAGTGGACCGAACACACAGAGCCCACACTGCCTATGGAAAAGTGGTGGTGGAGGGTGAAGGAAAGAGGCACAGGAGCACACCAGCCAGAAGAGCACCCAGCTACATATATATATATTACATTTACAGCATAGCTAACAGAACAATAATTGATTTTTTAAATTCTTTATTTAGGTTGTCACATTTCCAACACAGGTATGCAAATGATACACTTACATAGAGCATGACAAATTTTCCAAAACTTTACGATAGAGAGGTAGACAAAGCCACGCATACAACCACGTACAGTGTTGCATTTTACTTAATCCAAACAAAGTACAAAAATATGTCATAGATTAAATGTACCAAGTGCCAATCCAGCAAAAAATGAGGCAATTGCCAACTACTGGGTAGTATAGGGCTGTTTGTACAACAGAAGGGCAATAGGGGGTAACAATGAAATGCTTGCCTGCACACTAAGGTGGGGCTAGTAAATATTGTAGAAGTAGAAAGGTGCCCGAAGGATAAATAATAAAATGATAATGGTCTAGAGGTTAAAGAATAACTTCACCTCTGGAACATGTAACATGTTCCACCTGTTTTATAAGTTGCAACATGTTACATGTTCCAGCATCTGCAGGTTCTACCCCCCCCCCCCCCCCGATCCCCCCTCCACTCCAACAAGGAGTGGTCATATATAGTATGTGGCAATCATACTTCCTTGACAATTAATTCAAGGGGTTTGAAGTAGATGCCATTCCTTTTAGATATGGGGCCATGAAAGTAAAAAAATGTCAGGGTCTCCACATCAGCCTGAATGTTTTTCCAAATTGTGCAGAGTAGACTAGATTTAATATCAATACCATTGACTATGGAATATTTCATACGGTTGGTGGGGAGAGCACTCTGCCTCCACAAAAGGGCTTCTCAAGGTAGCGTGGAGCAGACAAGCAGCTGGGTCCTGAGTAGTCTGTCAGGTACCTAACTGTAACCTCAATATAAGAAAGTATACAATGTCCTCAAGGCAGCGCTTTCAACATATAATATTCAATATTGTGAATCACACAGTGAGAAATTGATATTGACAATCCACCCTTAAGTGGATCCTTCAAGTTCAAAAAACAGTCCAAATAAAATGACTGTGTAGATAGATTCAACTTTCCCAATGTTTCTTAATCATCAAGGCCATTTCCCCACACTTTACAGAATGACATCCTCTACCCTTATGGTAAAACGTTTACTAACTGTATTTGCCTATCATTTTACTGATTGGTAAAATGGGTTCAGGGTAATAACTCCAAAATGATAGCTCCTCATAAAGATGCAGATAACATCTATTCGTGCTCAGAGAGATAAAAGATTCACAGTGTAATTCCATCATACAATTTATTTAAATATATTTCCCAATAAAACACTCACAAGTATAAATAGAATCAAAGCTCATCACATTCAGTGAAGTGATCACGCCAGCATACCACTTCAGTATGTGGGCACTCTCTTCCAAGTTTCACCACACTTTGCTGTCCTTGTGGCACCACGTCACTTCCTGTCGGCCGGTGTGTTGATGTCACTTCCAGTCGCCATATATTCCCTGCTGACTCGTTTCATCATTACAACTTCATCTGAGGGTGTGGCTATATGGCACATATTTTATGGAAATATGATCAGCTTTTTTAAGATGTGACTCAGATGGAAATTGTCAATGTAAATCCGGGTGAGATCTGGGTTTGCAGGAGCCGTTGGTTAAGTAGGAGTGGTCCATGATCTATAAGAATTGTTGCTATGCTGTATGGCCACACCCTCGGATGAAGTTGTAATGATGAAAAGTTTCAGGGCAGGGCTATGCAGCTACCGGATGTGACATCAACACGCCAGCTGGAAGTGACGTGGTGCTGCGAGGACCGCTAGTGTGGTGAGACTCGGGAGAGAGTTCTCACATACTGTAGGGTAGTGCTGACATGATTATTGCATTGAATGTGATGAGCTTTGATTTTTTTTTAATCCTTGTGAGTGCTATTGTGAAATATATTTAAATAGTGTGTGTGTGTTGGAATTACACTATGTGGGCCATTTTTCTCTTTGAGCACGAATGGACATGTGACAAATTGCTGTTTCCTGCATCTTTATGAGGAGCTCTCAGTTTGGAGTGATTACCCTGAGTAAAATGATAGGCAAATACAGTCGGTGAGTGTTTTGCCATAAGGGGAGTGAATGTCACTGTGCACAGTGTGGTGAAACAGCCTTGGTGATTAAAGAGGAAGGAAACTTCCATCTTTTACTTTTACCTATAGGTAAGCCTATAATAAGGCTTACCTATAGGTAGTGTAAATATCTCCTGAACGTGCACCGTTTAGGAGATATTTACATTACATGCAGCCAGTGAGATCACTGGCGCATGCTCTCTGAAGGGACGCCCACCCGTGCCGTTCCTTCAGAGCCCTGGGCTGTGAATGTCAATATCAAATTCTCACTGGACGATTCAAAATATTGTATGTTGAAAGCGCTGTCTTGAAGACATATTATATTATCTTATATTGAGGTTTTAATCATATGGATATATGGTAGCAGCTTTTAAATTATTGGTTATTATATATGAATAATTTTCTTCTCTTAAAGCGCGGTTGAACTGGTTGAATGTTATTTGAATAGGTACATAATTGTATTGGCAACTTCGGCCCAGGAAGGGCACAATTTGGGACAATTCCAGAAAACATGTAACATCAAACCAGAGGATGCGTTAAAATGCTAGCATCTGTCCTGGACTGTACAATCAAATTTGTATAGAGTTTGGGGAACCCTGTACCATCTGGTTAGTAGGGATGAGCCGAACACCCCCCTGTTCGGTTCGCACCAGAACATGCGAACAGGAAAAAAGTTCGTTCGAACATGCGAACACCGTTAAAGTCTATGGGACACGAACATGAATAATCAAAAGTGCTAATTTTAAAGGCTTATATGAAAGTTATTGTCATAAAAAGTGTTTGGGGACCTGGGTCCTGCCCCAGGGGACATGGATCAATGCAAAAAAAAGTTTTAAAAACAGCAGTTTTTTCAGGAGCAGTGATTTTAATAATGCTTAAAGTCAAACAATAAAAGTGTAATATCCCTTTAAATTTCGTAGCTGGGGGGTGTCTATAGTATGCCTGTAAAGGGGCGCATGTTTCCTGTGTTTAGAACAGTCTGACAGCAAAATGACATTTTGAAGGAAAAAACTCATTTAAAACTACTCGCGGCTATTGCATTGCCGACAATACACATAGAAGTTCATTGATAAAAACGGCATGGGAATTCCCCAAAGGGGAACCCCGAACCAAAATTAAAAAAAAAAAATGACGTGGGAGTCCTCCTAAATTCCATACCAGGCCCTTCAGGTCTGGTATGGATATTAAGGGGAACCCCGGCCAAAATTTAAAAAAAAAAATGATGTGGGGTTCCCCCTAAATTCCATACCAGACCCTTCAGGTCTGGTATGGATTTTAAGGGGAACCCCGCGCCAAAAAAAAAAAAACGGCATGGGGTCCCCCCAAAAATCCATACCAGACCCTTATCCGAGCACGCAACCTGGCAGGCCGCAGGAAAAGAGGGGGGGACGAGAGTGCGGCCCCCCCTCCCTCCTGAACTGTACCAGGCCACATGCCCTCAACATTGGGAGGGTGCTTTGGGGTAGCCCCCCAAAACACCTTGTCCCCATGTTGATGAGGACAAGGGCCTCATCCCCACAACCCTGGCCGGTGGTTGTGGGGGTCTGCGGGCGGGGGGCTTATCGGAATCTGGAAGCCCCCTTTAACAAGGTGACCCCCAGATCCCGGCCCCCCCCCTGTGTGAAATGGTAAGGGGGTACATAAGTACCCCTACCATTTCACGAAGAAAGTGTCAAAAATGTTAAAAATGACAAGAGACAGTTTTTGACAATTCCTTTATTTAAACGCTTCTTCTTTCTTCTATCTTCCTTCATCTTCTGGTTCTTCTGGTTCTTCTGGCTCTTCTGGTTCTTCCTCCGGCGTTCTCGTCCAGCATCTCCTCCGCGGCGTCTTCTGTCTTCTTCTCCTCGGGCCGCTCCGCACCCATGGCATGGGGGGAGGCTCCCGCTCTTCTCTTCTTCTTTTCTTCTCTTCTTCTCTTCTTCATTTTCTTCTCCGGGCCGCTCCGCAATCCATGCTGGCATGGAGGGAGGCTCCCGCTGTGTGACGGCGCTCCTCGTCTGACAGTTCTTAAATAACGGGGGGCGGGGCCACCCGGTGACCCCGCCCCCCTCTGACGCACGGTGACTTGACGGGACTTCCCTGTGGCATTCCCCGTGACGTCACAGGGAAGTCCCGTCAAGTCACCGTGCGTCAGAGGGGGGCGGGGTCACCGGGTGGCCCCGCCCCCCCGTTATTTAAGAACTGTCAGACGAGGAGCGCCGTCACACAGCGGGAGCCTCCCTCCATGCCAGCATGGATTGCGGAGCGGCCTGGAGAAGAAAAGAAGAAGAGAAGAAGAGAAGAAGAGAAGAAAAGAAGAAGAGAAGAGCGGGAGCCTCCCCCCCATGCCATGGGTGCGGAGCGGCCCGAGGAGAAGAAGATAGAAGACGCCGCGGAGGAGATGCTGGACGAGAACGCCGGAGGAAGAACCAGAAGAGCCAGAAGAACCAGAAGATGAAGGAAGATAGAAGAAAGAAGAAGCATTTAAATAAAGGAATTGTCAAAAACTGTCTCTTGTCATTTTTAACATTTTTGACACTTTTTTCGTGAAATGGTAGGGGTACATTTCACACAGGGGGGGGGCCGGGATCTGGGGGTCACCTTGTTAAAGGGGGCTTCCAGATTCCGATAAGCCCCCCGCCCGCAGACCCCCACAACCACCGGCCAGGGTTGTGGGGATGAGGCCCTTGTCCTCATCAACATGGGGACAAGGTGTTTTGGGGGGCTACCCCAAAGCACCCTCCCAATGTTGAGGGCATGTGGCCTGGTACGGTTCAGGAGGGAGGGGGGGCCGCACTCTCGTCCCCCCCTCTTTTCCTGCGGCCTGCCAGGTTGCGTGCTCGGATAAGGGTCTGGTATGGTTTTGTGGGGGGACCCCACGCCGTTTTTTTTTTTTTTTTTGGCGCGGGGTTCCCCTTAAAATCCATACCAGACCTGAAGGGTCTGGTATGGAATTTAGGGGGAACCCCACGTCATTTTTTTTTTAAATTTTGGCCGGGGTTCCCCTTAATATCCATACCAGACCTGAAGGGCCTGGTATGGAATTTAGGGGGACTCCCACGTCATTTTTTTTTTTTAATTTTGGTTCGGGGTTCCCCTTTGGGGAATTCCCATGCCGTTTTTATCAATGAACTTCTATGTGTATTATCGGCAATGCAATAGCCGCGAGTAGTTTTAAATGAGTTTTTTCCTTCAAAATGTCATTTTGCTGTCAGACTGTTCTAAACACAGGAAACATGCGCCCCTTTACAGGCATACTATAGACACCCCCCAGGTACGAAATTTAAAGGGATATTACACTTTTATTGATTGACTTTAAGCATTATTAAAATCACTGCTCCTGAAAAAACGGCCGTTTTTAAAACTTTTTTTTGCATTGATCCATGTCCCCTGGGGCAGGACCCAGGTCCCCAAACACTTTTTATGACAATAACTTGCATATTAGCCTTTAAAATTAGCACTTTTGATTTCTCCCATAGACTTTTAAAGGGTGTTCCGCGGCATTCGAATTTGCCGCGAACACCCCAAATTGTTCGCTGTTCGGTGAACTTGCGAACAGCCAATGTTCGAGTCGAACATGAGTTCGACTCGAACTCGAAGCTCATCCCTACTGGTTAGCATCTGAGTTCCTGGAAATTATTTGAAATGGAGGACTTTTAGGCAAAGTAGATGGCATTTTTTTTATTGCTGCTAGCAAAAGAGTACAACTTGCAATTCGTAAAGTTTAGATTAAGTATGATGGGAGGGGGTCTTGGTATTTTAGTATTTGGGTTTAATACTGCTTGAACACTTATGATTTTTAGCTGCATCCCAGCTAACCTGTATTATTGACATCCCTTGTGTTATGACATTGTGAAGCTGCCTTTTTATGATTACAGGACCCTGCTAAAAACTGAGCTTTAATCCAAATGCTCTGATATGTACTTGTATTAAGAGGGTTTAGAGGGTTTATACCATTTTAGGAAACATTCCAAAAGCTGAACATCATTCTGTTGCTGAATGAATGAATATCTGAAGCAAGTACAGCTGCCTGATTACTTCACAGTAGTTATACTGTGAACTTTTGATTCATCTGCTAGGTAAAAATATAACTCTTGCAACCTCTACACTATTGATGACTTCCATTATTACATTAAAATACCTCCATAATTGTAACTTTTCTGTAAAATACTACCCACATTTTGAAATCTTCTGCTTGTCAGTTTAATGTTCAGCAAGACCCTTATATACTTTTAATTTTGGGTACACTCTTTAAATTGGATATACATGCATTTAATTGTTGACTTAATAATGCTGGCAAAAGCGTTAACATCAACTAGCAAAATAGGAGGTGATACATAATAGCTCTAACTCTTCGATACTCCTTCTGGGGTCTGTAATTAATGTAGTATGTATTTATTATGCAGAAGTTAATTACCGTACTGGGATCCAACATACTGCAGCAAAAAGGTCTGGGTGAAACAACATTATTTTAAACATTGTTAATTGCAATACGTAAGCTATTTGGTGTATGCATGTTCTTAGTCCCAAATCCTTTACACATCCTTGCTGTTAAATAATATGGTAAGTCATATTCATGCTTAGATTTTAATAATATATATAATTTTAAATTATAAATATTTCCAAATAAATATGGGTTAAATTGAAGTTCCTTATAAATGTGTGGAACTTGTCATGGTTATGGTATACCAAATTGGACTCTGGGCACTTGTGTGAAACTGCTGCACTACATAAGGGACACAGTCATCGGTAGCCACATGACCAACATCATGGCCCTTTTAAGACTATAACTGAAAGGATATACAGTATGTGTGAGCTGTGTTTAACACAATTTAATTTACCATACATTTTTTACATGTATGGGAACATAACATTATTTTAGTATCTAAAGTTTGTATGTAAGAAGTAGGCGTATCACCTAATGTTTGGATAGTTCCATAAATAATTAGCTAGACTAAAAAAGTGCATCTTTATGAATATAGTCTTCTTCCATCTCTAAGAATTCCTTTAGGCTGGGTTGACATATGAGCACACAGCGGCTCACAGCAGAGATCTGGTGCATCCTCGTTCACTGTTTCAGGTACGATTTCAGGCTGAATTTTGTAGTTGAATTCAGACCTAAAATGGACCAAAAGACACACATTGCTCCTGTGCGCATTGCACCGGAGCCGATGTGGATATATGTAAACCGACTTCATAGAGAGATATGTGAACCAGCTTCATAGAGAGATATGTGAACCGGCTTCATAGAGAGATAAGTGAACCGGCTTCATAGAGAGATAAGTGAATCAGCTTCACAGAAAGCCGGTCACAATTTCCTGCTGTGCGAATTGGATGCAGACAAATCCGCATTCAATTCACACTTGTGTGAACCCAGCCTTAAACAATTTTAAAAACGGGTACCTTATTCTCATAAATAAAATAAAATTAAACTTTGCTGACTCCAGTAACATAAAGATCTACTTTTAATCTTACATTAAAAAAAAAAAACACACACACACATATATATATATTAGGCCAGTATGGTGGCCTGAATTTATGGGAGGAGCCCAGAGGGTATTTAAGCCGACCACTCCCCCTTGCTCTTTGTCGGTTCCAGTGCGCAATACTACATGTCACTGAACCAACTCTTCCTAGCTCACCTCGTGTTCTTGAGTTTGTGTGTTCGATTACAAGTGGGTTGCATCTTCTCCATGGTCTTTGTCAGCGGGTTCTCGCTCGCTGTTGCAGGTAGGGTTTGAACCTTTTTGTTGATATGCAACAATTTGTTATGTTTCCTATCCTGCAAATTTAGATTCTCAGGTTCCCTCTGCCTTTCTTGTTATCCCATTCACAAACATACAATTTGTTCGTAGATCCAAGCCTCCGAGCCACTGTCGGTCACTGTCCGATATAACCCGATACAGGCTTTATTGCTCATAGAATTCACTGTCTATGGGGTTGCTATCTCATCCATTTGGAGATTAGCATGTATTGTCTGCACAGGTTCTGTGGCTGACTGAGGTGGTAATTGGACCCACCTGGTGCCTTCTCTGCACTTTAATTAGCTTGGAGGGCTGGGTTGGTATCTGTTCGGTTTTAGAGCAAGGGGTGGCATACACTCTGCAACCAATTCGTATCTGATTCATTTCATACATCTTACTACCGATTTGTATCGGAGTCATCACTGTTTGCAACCAATCATATCGGATACATTGCATACCTGCTACAGTCTGATTCAAACCTAGTCGCGTCGGTGTCATGACGGTTCACATCAGATACATAGCACACGTCGATTTGTGTCGATTCACGTTGCTTACCCTGTTACTGATTTGTATTGGTTCATGTCATTTCCACTATTCATGTTATCTTCCCTACCTACTGATTCATATCGGTTCACATCCTGCCATACAACTGATTAGTAGCTAATCCGTTTTTCATAATCATCACAGTCCGATGCAAATCTAGTCACTTTAGCAGCACAATGAATAATAACGGATGCACTGCATACACTGATTTATATTGGTTCACACCCTACCCTACAACTGATTCATATCGGTCATTTCTTTTTTCATATCATTTACCCTACCACCAATCCGTATTGGTTACATTTCATACCTACCATAGTCCGATTCGAACCTAGTCACATCAATGGCACAACGGTTCGCTTCAACTACATTATTCGTATCGGACGTACCACACACCGATACGTGTTGTTTCCATATCCTACCTTACAACCGATTCGTATTGGGTCAAACCTTTCATACATGTCACAGTCCGATTCTAATCTAGTCACATTGGCAGCACAATGGTTCGCTTAAGGACACATTGCACACCAACTCGTATCGGTTCGTGTCATCTACCCTGTGATCGATTTGCACTGGTCCACCTCGTTAGCCTGGTTATGTTGTTTACCCTAACTACTGTCCTACCCCACAATCAATTTGCATTGGTTCCATTCTTTTCATACTGACCATAGTCCGATTCAAATCTAGTCGCATTAGCGATGCAACGATTTGTATCAGATGCACTGCTCACCAATTTATATCGGATTTTATGGCCTACTCTATAACCGATTTGTATCGGGTCAAATCTTCGAACCTGTCACAGTCCGATTTGAGTCTAGCCACGTTGGTGTCGCCACGATTCGTATCAGATTCATTTTCTCACACTCTTTACCACAGCCACAACCAGTTAGGGTCACAGTTCATTCCCACTCATTTAAAATTTCTGTTATCCTATTCTTTCTTCCCCTTCCAGTAAGGCAACCTTTCTTGCAATCATTGCAAGCATGCCTCCAGCAGCATAGACACTTGCAATCACTGCAAACATGTCTCCAGCAGCACAATCATCTTGCAATTGTGCAAGTACATACACAGCAATGCAATCTTCTTACAGTCACCATATAAACACATCTCCAGGGACACAAGCCCGTAAGCACGCGTCCAGACACAGCCTCTTGCAATCGCTGCAAGCACGCATCCAAGCACAGCCTCTTGCTATCACCGCAAGCACAGACTCTTGCAGTCGCTGCAAGCACGCCTCCAAACTCAACTGCTTGAAATTATAGCAAACACGCACCCTAAACAGAGCCCCTTGCAATCATTGTAAGCATGCATCCAGGCACAACCTCTTGCAATCGCTGCAAGCACGCATCCAGGCACAGCCTCTTGCAATTGCCGAAAGCACGCATCCCAACATAACTTCCTGCAATCATTGCAAACTAGCATCCAAACGCAGCTTCTTGCAATCGCTGCGAAACACGTATCCAAGCATAATTTCTTGCAATTGCTGCAAACACGCTTCCAAGCACAGCCTCTTGCAATCGCTTCAAGCACAAGTCCAAGCATGGCCTCTTGCAAATCACTGCAAGCACGCATCCAAACCTAACTTCTTGCAGTCCTTTCGAACTAGCATCCAAACACAGCCTTTTGCAGTCACTGCAAACACGCATTCAAGCGTAATTTTTTCGCAATCATTGAAAACTCATTTCCAATCACAGCCTCTTGCAATCGCTGCAAGCACGCATCCAAACACAACTTCTGCATTTGTTGCATACAAGCATAAACTTCTTGCAATCATTTCAAGCACGCATCACAGCATAGGCTTCTTAAATCACTGCAAGCACAGTCCCAGTCGCACACAATAAGCCACACATAATTTTAGTGGCACTTAATTGGCCACTTGTCTCCAGTGGCATTTTCATACTAGCCACTCATCGTTTTCTCTGTCATTTCTCCCTTAGGTCAGTCAAGTTCAGGTACCATCCTGCACCAGGTTGGACGTTGTTTCCTAAAAAAAAAAAAAAATACATATAAGGATTTCATCTTCGCCAGGGCCAGTTGCATAACAGGATGGGATAGCTCATTTTATTTATAAAGAAATATATACATGTCACACTTATGTCACCCTCTCCTCAGGTTTTCCGGTCAACTGAGTTTGATCCTTACCAGGTCCGCGCTACTAGGGCATCAATCAGGTGTGTAGTTCATGGGCCCCTCTGTCACCTTATCTTGCAGCACCCTTTCACTATACGTTTACTTCACATACACAATTCGACATGTTCATCAGGCGTTAGTTACTGTCACATGTGTCTCTGCATCACACTCTATTATCAAAGGGCGACCCTTCACCTACACAGACAAGGTCACTAATAGGTTGACCTTGCTGACAGTGCAAGTGTTAGCAGACCGAGCATACGTCACCGACTACAGACCGCAACATTCCTATGTAGGCCGTACCAGACTCCCTGACTCCCTGCGCCTGTCATTTCTTTCCCTGTACTTCTCCTTTTCCTTCTTATCTGAGTTTTTTGAGTTTTTTGTATCTCACTTCACTTTTTGTATCCCACTTCCCACTTCCCTCACTATCCTTCTGCTACACCTTCTCTTAACTAGGGATGGGCCGAATGGACCCCTGTTTGGATTGCACCAGAGCTTTCGAACACCACGACCCAAATAACGAACCCCATTAAAGTCAATGGGACCAAGTGTCAAAAATCAAAAGTGCCCATTTTGAAGGCTTATATGCAAGTAATTGGGCATACAATGGTTATAGGGGTCCGGGTCCTGCCCTGGGGGACATGTATAAAAAAAAAAGTTTGTGAAAAACGTAATTTTTAAATGAGCAGTGATTTTTTTTAATTTTTAAAGTGAAAGCATAACAATGAAAAATTCCTTCCAATATAGTGCCTGGGGTGTCCCCTTAGTCTACCTGTAAAGTGGCAGATCTGTACCATGTCTAGAATCTGCGGCAGCAATAATTGCATTTATAAAGCCCCAAAAAAATGACATTTTCCCTGCAAGCTGCCCTTTTTTTGCTCAACAACAGCTGGGGAGCCAGTGTGTATGATGAGGCAACAATGTAAAGCACTGGAAACAAGATTAGAGATTTTTTGGATACATTCTGGTGTCACTTTGACTTTGGATAGAAGTAACAGGTGTGTAAAAATTGGTCTTTGGGTGTCGGTGGTGCCTTCCCACTGTAACCCTATAGAGGTACTCTTGATGAAAGCAAGAATTGGCCTTGCTGTAAAAAATTGCAATGATATGCACCTGTCAAACAGGTGCTGAAAAATTGGTCTTTGGGTGTTAATTGTGCCCATGAAACCTATACCAAAAAAATTCTTCCGGATGAAATGATTGAACACCCTCAAAGCTAGGTAGCCTCAAAGTCCTGCAGAGATTCCACATCCCAAAAAGACTTAATCACTGACATCAGCATCAGGGGCTTCATGGCTGGTAATCCAGGACTGATTCATTTCTATAAAAGTCAAATGGTCCACGGAGTCTATGGACAGATGCATTCTATAATCAGTAATGAAACCTCCTGCAGCACTGAATACCCGTTCTGAAAGAACGCTGGATAGCAAGGGCAAACTCACTAAACAGAGGAAATGATGCCCTGCCTGAGGACTGACCACCATGTCCACCTTTGCCTGTGAACACATTTGTTCCTGGCCCCCTTACAGTTCCAAGGGAACGTCTGCCTCTCCTTGTCCTCCCAGATATTATTGGGAGGGAGGGGCAGTGCTTATAAGCAAATGTAAAGAAGAAGTTGAAATCTGTACGTAGATGCACTTTAATCAATGTAAAGAGGTGTTTGGTTCACTTTAATTTGAGTACTCACACTACACAGAACTATATGGCGTTAAACTGGAAGAGATGCACACAGAAGTATATGGTGTTACACTGGCAGTAACGCACACAGAAGTAAGTGGCATTAAACTGGCAGTAATGCAATCAAATAGACTGTGTTCAACTGTCACTACACTGATGCTATCTGAACTGTCCCTACTCTAGCTATACAATAATGTCAAGATTACTGACACGGTCTCACTACACTACACTGAAAATATATGAGCTGTCCCTAATCTACATTATTGTATGTATGAATGACATGGTCTCACTACACTATAGTGAAACTATCTGAGCTGTCCCTACTCTAGCTGCACACTTTTACAAGCTGAATGATGGTCCTCCTCACTACACTCACACTATCCCTATACTGACACTAAACAAATATTCTATACTGACAATTGAAGCAAAATAGCACAGTATTGCACTAACTAACTAATAGCACTGAACAGAGCCCTGTTCTATCTCTCTCCATGCAGAAATCACACTGCAAATGGCTGCCATTGAAAGAATACTTTTATACTGTGGGGCGGGAATGAGCCATGATTGGATAAAGTCATAATGACAGTGTACAATCATGACTCTGTCAGTGCTCTGTGCCCTGATTGGCTGAAGCTTTCACTGCTTCAGCAAATCAGGGCTTGCAATTAGGGATGAGCTTCGAGTTTGAGTCAAACTCATGTTCGACTCGAACATTGGCTGTTCGCAAGTTCGCCGAACAGCGAACAATTTGGGGTGTTCGCGGCAAATTCAAATGTCGCGGAACACCCTTTAAAAGTCTACGGGAGAAATCAAAAGTGCTAATTTTAAAGGCTTATATACAAGTTATTGTCATAAAAAGTGTTTGGGGACCTGGGTCCTGCCCCAGGGGACATGGATCAATGCAAAAAAAGTTTTAAAAACGGCCATTTTTTCAGGAGCAGTGATTTTAATAATGCTTAAATTCAAACAATAAAAGTGTAATATCCCTTTAAATTTCGTAGCTGGGGGGTGTCTATAGTATGCCTGTAAAGGGGCGCATGTTTCCCGTGTTTAGAACAGTCTGACAGCAAAATGAAATTTCGAAGGAAAAAAGCCATTTAAAACTACTCGCGGCTATTGCATTGCTGGTCCGACAATACACATAGAAGTTCATTGATAAAAACGGCATGGGAATTCCTCACAGGGGAACCCCTGCCAAAATTAAAAAAAAAAAAAAATGATGTGGGGGTCCCCCTAAATTTCATACCAGACCCTTTAGGTCTGGTATGGATTTTAAGGGGAACCCCGCGCCAAAAAAAAAAAAAAAGGCGTGGGGTCCCCCCAAAAATCCATACCAGACCCTTATCCGAGCACGGAACCTGTCAGGCCGCAGGAAAAGAGGGGGGACGAGAGAGCAGCCACCCCTCCTGAACCGTACCAGGCCACATGCCCTCAACATTGGGAGGGTGCTTTGGGGTATCCCCCCAAAACACCTTGTCCCCATGTTGATGAGGACAAGGGCCTCATTCCCACAACCCTGGCCAGTGGTTGTGGGGGTCTGCGGGCGGGGGGCTTATCGGAATCTGGAAGCCCCCTTTAACAAGGGGACCCCCAGATCCCGGCCCCCCCCCCCCGTGTGAAATGGTAAGGGCCTACCATTTCACTAAAAAACTGTCAAAAATTTTAAAAATGACAAGAGACAGTTTTTGACAATTCCTTTATTTAAATGCTTCTTCTTTGTTCTTTCTTCTATCTTCCGTCATCTTCTTCTTCTTCTTCTGGTTCTTCTGGCTCTTCTGGTTCTTCCTCTGGCGTTCTCGTCCAGCATCTCCTCCGTGGCGTCTTCTATCTTCTTCTCCTCGGGCCGCTCCGCACCCATGGCATGGGGGGAAGCTCCGCTCTTCTCTTCATCTTCTTCTCTTCTTCATCTTCTTCTTCATCTTCTTCTTTTCTTCTCTTCTCCTCTTCTTCATCTTCTTCTCCGGGCTGCTCCGCATCCATGCTGGCATGGAGGGAGACTCCCGCTGTGTGACGGCGTCTCCTCGTCTGGTGGTTCTTAAATAACGGGGGCGGGGCCACCCGGTGACCCCACAGGGAAGTCCCGTCAAGTCACCGTGCGTCAGAGGGGGCGGGGTCATTGGGTGGCCCCGCCCCCCATTATTTAAAAACCGTCAGACGAGGAGACGCCGTCACACAGCAGGAGCCTCCCTCCATGCCAGCATGGATGCGGAGCGGCCCGGAGAAGAAGATGAAGAAGAGAAGAAGAGAAGAAAAGAAGATGCCGTGGAGGAGATGCTGGACAAGAATGCCAGAGAAAGAACCAGAAGAGCCAGAAGAACCAGAAGAAGAAGAAGATGAAGGAAGATAGAAGAAAGAAGAAAGAAGAAGCATTTAAATAAAGGAATTGTCAAAAACTGTCTCTTGTCATTTTGAACATTTTTGACAGTTTTTTAGTGAAATGGTAGGGGTACTTTTGTACCCCCTTACCATTTCACACAGGGGGGCCGGGATCTGGGGGTCCCCTTGTTAAAGGGGGCTTCCAGATTCCGATAAGCCCCCCGCCCGCAGACCCCCACAACCACCGGCCAGGGTTGTGGGGATGAGGCCCTTGTCCTCATCAACATGGGAACAAGGTGTTTTGGGGGGCTACCCCAAAGCACCCTCCCAATGTTGAGGGCATGTGGCCTGGTACGGTTCAGGGGGGGCACTTTCTCGTCCCCCCTCTTTTCCTGCAGCCTGCCAGATTGCATGCTCGGATAAGGGTCTGGTATGGATTCTTGGGGGACCCCACGCCATTTTTTTTTTTTTTGGCGCGGGGTTCCCCTTAAAATCCTTACCAGACCTTAAGGGTCTGGTATGGAATTTAGGGGGACTCCCACGTCATTTTTTAAAAAATTTTGGCCGGGGTTCCCCTTAATATCCATACCAGACCTGAAGGGCCTGGTATGGAATTTAGGGGGACGCCCACGTCATTTTTTTTTTTTAAATTCTGGTTCGGGGTTCCCCTGTGGGGAATTCCCATGCCGTTTTTATCAATGAACTTCTATGTGTATTGTCGGACCGGCAATGCAATAGCCGCGAGTAGTTTTAAATGGCTTTTTTCCTTCGAAATGTCATTTTGCTGTCAGACTGTTCTAAACATGGGAAACATGCGCCCCTTTACAGGCATACTATAGACACCCCCCAGCTACGAAATTTAAAGGGATATTACAATTTTATTGTTTGACTTTAAGCATTATTAAAATCACTGCTCCTGAAAAAACATCCGTTTTTAAAACTTTTTTTTGCATTGATCCATGTCCCCTGGGGAAGGACCCAGGTCCCCCAACACTTTTTATGACAATATCATGCATATAAGCCTTTAAAATTAGCACTTTTGATTATTCATGTTCGTGTCCCATAGACTTTACCGCGTGTTCAGACAAAATTTTTTCCTGTTCGCATGTTCTGGTGCGAACCGAACAGGGGGGTGTTCGGCTCATCCCTACTTGCAATGCACTGTTCAGAACCGCAATGCATTGTGCTCGGTTCGGGGGGCCGGATAATTGGTCGAACGACCCATTTGTTCGGCTGTTCATCTAACAGCGAAACTTATGCTCGGGCCTAACCGTTCACCCATCCCTACTCTTAACACATGCAACCCCTCAGTTAGTGGGGTGAGGGGACAACTCTAACATTCTACCACAGCTGAATTTGAATACAGTCGTATTGGCGGCTCAAAGATCATAGTTAATTTCATACATTTATTTTATTTCATTTCACATTTCACGTGTGCCCATGCAAGTCCAGTCGCACCAACAGAACAATGATTCGTGTCCGTATCATTTCATTTATTTCATGCCACACACTCTACAGTCAAATTCGAGTCCCGTCGCAGCAGCAGCACAACGATTCATGTAGGTTTAGTTTCATTTTTCTCATTTCATGCCACACACTCCACAGTCCAATTCAAATCCAGTCGCAGCAGTGGCACAACAATTCGTATTGGATCCATTTCACTAATTTCACAGCCTGATTCTAATCTAGTCGCGGCACAATGATTTGTATGGGTCCACTTCACTTCTCCGATTCCTTCCGAGGAATTCCCCTTATATATGCATCAGTTGACTTATCCATCCAAGCCATAATTAAAATAGGTACCGGAGCCTGGCTAGAGCAGACATCTCAGATGCATTCAAACTCCTGCCTATCAAGCCATCCCTCTCGAGGAGGCATGGCACTGAATGGAGGGATTCTTGTTAATATAAATATATATATATATATATATATATATATATATATATATATATATATATACATACACACACACACATATATATATATATATATATATATATATATATACATATATACATATATATATACATATATATATATATATATATATATATATATATATATTTATTAATTTATTTATTTTTTGAAATTTTGTAAGTTAAAGTCCAACTTCAGCTTAGAAGCAAAGGCAATTCCAGCAGCTATACTCACCTAATCTTTGGCAATGTCCCCTGAAGACTCACTCATCCAGGTATGCAGCACCGCTACTCTTCTATGTTAAGTAATGTCAAATGTCATTCAACTCATTTTCTCTGGGCCCAGGACTACAAGGCTTTGTTCTCAATCCTGCCCTGACAGAAAAATGCACCATTAAATTATTGCTCCACATTATTAAATACAGCAATTTCATTTCACCCTTTGCTACCAACTATAGTAACACTAGATGTGTTCTTTACGCTGTTTGTCATATGAAGCACCAACAGAATGCTTCTAGTGTTTGGTTAAATTATATGACATGCAGTTTCTCACTCTAGTTAGTCAGGAAATAAGTGACTGAAATGCGTATGTGCAGTCATGTAAAAAAGTAAGTTCACCTCATAGAAATTTTGACTTTTTCAACATATATGATATACTTGAACAAATGATTATGGACATGGTGTATACATTTTCATGGTCTATATAATGGAAATACACCTCTACATTTACACTCATTTAAGGTCCATTAAATTATAATTTGGTGTTACAGATAAGGTGTCCTGTCTTATTTAAACCTTAGACATCTAGGGTCTTTGCTATTGGCACGTAATGTGTCAACTGCCAAGATCAGTAGAGCTCTCTAAGGCCCTCAAAAAAAAGTTGAGGATGCCCATTGATCTGGCAAGGGATTAAAGTGGTAATAACCTCAAAACTAAAGTTTTATTACAATGTAGCTTACAGAGTCTTAGATGTTATGGTTGCATTATTTTCCTTTTTAGGCTTTCTTTCTTTTAGACTGCTTTGTTAAAGCCCTGATTTGATTCCCATTGAAATTTTGCAAGGGGATTTTAAAACAGTCAGTTCATGCAAGGAAATCCATGATCCTGTTGTGTCTGGTGGGCAGTTATACATAGGTTTACTTAGTTTTTCCACAGTACACCATTACATTTATTGATATTTTTGTGGAATAAATGATTTAAAAAATGTATATTTTTTTTGTTCTTATTCAAATATTATACTGTTTGACCATTATTTATAGGCCCTGTTTGAATAAAGATCTAGTGGTCAACAATTTCCATTGGGTGTACCTAATCTTTCACATGACTGTAAGTCTTAGCAGAAATAAACCAAGTAAAACTTTGCAATATAGATTATTAAAATGCTTGCCATATATGAAGTTACACTTTAACCCTATTCTCCATAATTATCCTGTTGAATATCTCAGAATGTTAACTTGGCTACTGGTCTGGATAGCAAGTATCTTTGGGTGCCTCTACACATACAAAACTTCATTCCGGTATCCACCAGTAGCTCAAAATCCCAAGATGGAAATAGAAATTTGAACCAGAAACTGCATGGTGGCCATGCCCCCAATGCTTTTCCAATGTTGTTAAATGTTTCTATCGGTCATTAAAATGTGATATGTGATCTCACTGGCTAATGTGAATATACAGGTTTAACTCTGTATTTCATTACAGAGCTACCAAGATTTTGAGCTGCTGGAGCCCCCTCAAAAGAAGCCAAACATGCTTGCAAACATCTGCTATTCAGACTAGCAGCTAGTTTAACACCAAGAAACAATGCATAGGGTTTAAGTGCCAAAAAAAAAATTCAAGCTGAACTCCAGGTCTTCAGCCACTTTCTAAAATATCCTGCCTTACTATGAATTAAGTCCATTGAGGTGTATGCCACTTAGTGGACTTTCCACTTTTATTCACAACATACAGTTTTGCTGAGCACTGGGCGTACAACTATCACTATACTCTTGTCGCTCTGACATGAGTATTGCTTACTCAAACAGCAGCAGCTCTGCCCGCCCCTCCACTTAACTGTCCATTCACAGAGCATTTGTACTTTGTGAATGAGTTCGCATAATGGTGATCGCAGGAAGAGCGCACGCTCATGGGGGGAGGGGTGCGCCGTCAGAGGATCTGCATATGACTCTGCAGCTGTAAAAACTGAGCTCAGAAGGTACTGCATTAGAGTGCAAGTATAGTGATAGTTATTCCCAAAACTCAGTAAAAATGTAAACTGTGAATCAGAGAGAGAGTCCATGAGGTGGTATCCACCTTGTTTGACCTAACTCATAGTAATCTAGCACATTTTAAAAGGTGGCTGAATTCCTGGAGTTCTACTTTAACTCTAGTGATTCCGTCAATTGCAAAGAAAATATTAACTCTGTTTTTGGTATGTAACAGAAATATGCTGTTCCAACTCTTCTAGAAATGTCATAATTTCTCTGTTGGATTTAATAAAATATTCAGAATTTTTAATATCTTGCTGGAAGACCCATAATGCATTGCTTCTAACGGTGTTAGCCTTGCATTTGTTTGATGACCAAGACAAAATATACAGAATTAGAGAACAGAAAAAAAAGGAAGAAAAAATGATCATGAGAGGTCTCATTTGGCAGTGTGAGATTAGTTCTATCACTATCAGTCAAACTTTCATACAGAAATTTTAGGAACATATAGATCAGGGGTAGGCAACATTAAACAAGTGGAGATCTAGTTGAACAACATGGGAGAAGACAAAGGTCACCAGGCACAATGTCACCTCCTCACACCTGATTTAAACCTCTATTTGCTGTACTACCGCATTGCAATCATGTGCATTGAACGGCAATCATGGGTTCAAATCAGATGATGAGGAGACCACATATTGCCTCCTCACTACCTGTCAAAGACACTCAGATTGCTTTCCAGAGGAGCAGCAGTGTCTGTGGCACTTGTGAATGAGCCCTAGTTGCATTTGGCAGCGGCACCCTGAGGGCTCACTCACACGTAAAGTTGGGGGGTGGTAAAGCCCAGATGGCAATCTACCAGTCACTTGGCCATGATCTACCGGTTGCCCCCACCTATATAGATGGAAATCTAACTGAAAGTGAGCATATTATACAGAGAATGCGAATACTATGAAATGTATTTTATATATTAAAAATGTTAAAAAATTAAATGTAATGGACAAATACAGTATATTGCAGTCATCTGTATAGTATTCAATATTGCATTTACTCCTGAAGAAAGGGTTTTTACTTATAAAAGGGGATTATAATTGGTTTCCTTTCTTATAGCTTACTTTTTCGTTTCTCCAGAAATACATATTTTCCTATGGAACTATCTTTCTGCTTTTCTCGCTGTCATTATACATGAAAAGTATACACGTTTCTTATTAAAACACAATAACAAAGAAACCCAAGATTCATCTGTATCCATATTCTATGTAATACATGTAATTGTCTCTGTCTTTCTGTATTACAGTTTAATCTCGATTATTTCTTTGATCTTTTCAAGGGTTTTTGTAGCATCTAGATGCCTTTCAAAGATCATAATTACAAGTCAGATATTTTCTGTCTGTAGGAAATTAAAAATTAAGGTCATTACTCTAAAGCACATCTAAAAGAGAAAATATGTTGCTAGAAAAATAATAAAGGGACAAAATGAAAGTAATAGTAGTTCGTAGATGCATTAAGATTTAACTGCAGATCAATAGTATGTTAGTAATGCATCTTCACTACAGCATTCATTTGCAATTACACAAGCTGTCTGATCCACTTTTACATTGTGCTCTGGCATGGTTGTGAAGAAAGTATAAAAATAAAGTAACTTGTCAGAACAAACAATATACTGCCAATGACAGCTGTCATTAACCCCTCCATGTTTAATATGAAACCAAATGTATATACTCATAAACAGTATACATCAGTGTGTGATACATCAGCAATGCTTTATGGCCAATAGTTTGTACACAACTGACCATTACACCTTTGTGAGATTGTTAGACAGTCAATTCCAAAACAATAAGCATTAATAAAGAGTTACTTCACACCATTCGTTATAACTTCAATTTTTCTAGAAGGCTTTTAAGCACTTGTGGACCGCCTGCCAATGCCATCATTATACGGCAGCTGTTTGAAGTGGAATACCGTTGTTATGGCAGCAGATGGCTGCTATAACCCCGGTGTCTTCTGCAACGGCAGACGGTCCTCTTTCAGATAAAAGTGGTCTCTGTGGTGGCCGCAAGATCACTTTTATCTGGGGCGGTGCGAGGACTTCCGCCGCTCTCCGGTCGTTTCCACCGCTTATCAGACCCGGAGACAATCGCGTCATTTCCCCTGCAAGGCTGGATGCCGACTGAGGGAAAGACAGCCCCTGCTCGGCTCCATACCACTGGATGACGGAAGCAATATCAAACGTCACTTCCACCCAATGGTCTTAAAGGGGAATTTTTTTTTTTTTGTGCAAAAAAAATACTTTTTTTTTTATTGCGTTTAAGTGTAAATGTGAGATCTGAGGTCTTTTTGACCCCAGATATCACATCTAAGAGGTCCTGTCATGCTTTTTTTCTATTACAAGGGATGTTTACATAATTGCGCTTGTAAGACTGCTGCGCAAATATGGTGTGATATAAAGTATTGCAACGACTGCCATTTTATTCTCTAGGGTGTCTGAAAAAAATATATATAATGTTTGGGTTTCTAAGTAATTTTCTAGCAAAAAAAAATGATTTTAATTGTAAACACCATGTCTGAAAAATGGGCTCGGTCCTTAACTAGTTGACATGATTTTGGAGCATGTCTATGGGAATTTGTGCCTATTTAGAGAAAGAACATTTGTGAGGTCAGATACAGTGCATACGGAGAGTTCACTTTTTCCACATTTTGTTATGTTACACCATTATTCCAAAACAAATTAAATTATTTTATTATTATACAGGATTTATATAGTGCCAACAGTTTGCACAGCGCTTTACAACATGAAGGCAGACAGTACACTTACAATACAAATCAATACAGGAGGGATCAGAGGGCCCTGCTCGTTAGAGCTTACAATCTGTAAAGCACTCTCGCCTAGCAGTAAAAAGGGTCACTGGTTTGAATCCCATTTCATTCTTTTCCTCAAAATTTTACACACAATACCTCATAATGACAACGTGAAAGAAGTTTATTTGAAATCTTTGCAAATTTATTAACAATAAAAAATAAAAAATCCCATGTACATAAGTGTTCACAGCCTTTGCCATGACACTCAAAATTGAGCTCAGATGCATCCTGTTTCAACTGATCATCCTTGAGAAGTTTCTACAACTTGATTGGAGTCCACCTGTGGTAAATTAAGTTGCTTGGACATGATTTGGAAAGGCACACACCTGTCTATATAAGGCCCCACAGTTAACAGCACATGTCAGAGCACAAACCAAGACATGAAGTCCAAGGAATTGTCTATAGACCTCCGAGACAGGATTGTATCGAGGCACAGATCTGGGGAAGGGTACAGAAAAATTTCTGCAGCATTGAAGGTTCCAATGAGCAAATTGTCCTCCATCATCCGAAACGGAAGAAGGTTGGAACTATTCCTAGAGCGGGCCGCCTGGTCAAACTGAATGATCGGGGAAAAGGGCCTTAGTCAGGGAAGTGAAGGGAAGGGAAGAACCTGATGGTCACTCTGACAGAGCTCCAGCATTTCTCTGTGGAGAGAGGAGAACCTTCCAGAAGAACAACTCTCTCTGCAGCACTCCACCAATCAGGCCTGTATGGTAGAGTGGTCAGAAATAGGGATGAGCCGAACACCCCCCGGTTCGGTTCGCACCAGAACCTGCGACCGGACCGAAAGTTCGCACGAACGTTAGAACCCCATTGACGTCTATGGGACTCGAACGTTCGAAATCAAAAGTGCTCATTTTAAAGGCTAATTTGCATGGTATTGTCCTAAAAAGGGTTTGGGGACCCGGGTCCTACCCCAGGGGACATGTATCAATGCAAAAAAAACTTTTAAAAACGGCCGTTTTTTCGGGAGCAGTGATTTTAATGATGCTTAAAGTAAAAAAAAAAAAAGTGAAATATTCCTTTAAATATCGTACCTGAGGGGTGTCTATAGTATGCCTGTAAAGTGACGCTTGTTTCCCGTGTTTAGAACAGTCCCTGCACCAAATGTCATTTTTAAAGGAAAAAATCTCATTTAAAACTGCTTGCGGGTTTAATGTAATGTCGGGTCCTGGCAATATGGATGAAAATCAGTGAGACAAACGGCATGGGTACCCCCCAGTCCATTACCAGGCCCTTTGGGTCTTGTATGGATATTAAGGGGAACCCCGCACCCAAATTAAAATAAGGAAAGGTGTGGGGCCACCAGGCCCTATATACTCTGAACAGCAGTATACAGGCTGTAGGTTTGTTGTTAAGTAGAATCTCTTTGTAATTTTGAACGGGTACATTTTTAACGTGTTTAGCTCCAGCCAAAAAATCTTTTTTAAGCTTTTTCGAAAACATAGGGAAGGGTTATCACCCCTGTGACATTTGTTTTGCTGTCTTTCCTCCTCTTCAGAAGATTTCACCTCACTTTTTGTCCCAATGGATTGGAAAGCATCAGTGGAAAGGAGAAATGTTTTTTCCCATATTAACTCTTACAGGAGAGAATTTCCCTTCCTAGGGGTAGATTTATTCTCACTTCCTGTTGTCTCCTTCCGTTTGCAAGTAGGAGTCGTTTGTAAGTTAGTTGTTTGAAAGTAGGGTCCTGCCCTATATACTATAGAAATTTGGGCCTTAGGTGTTGCTGTGGCCACAACACTGTAAGCCCTCACAGGGCTCTGCTGTGAAATATTAGATCAAGAATTGTAATTACATGCCCCTGTTGAACAGGAGCTGAAAAATTAGGCCTTAGGCACTGGTGCTGGTGCCACAACACTGCAACCCCTCACAGACACTCTAGTTGGAATGCAGGAACGAGCCCTGCTGCAAAGTATTACATCAAAAATCGTAATTACACGTCCCTGTTAAACAGGGGTTGAAAAATTGTGCCTTAGGCACTGGTGGTGGCACCCAGAACCAAAAATGTTCTTACAAGCTATCAGCGTGATGATTGAGGAGGAAGAGGATAATTACTCAGGGATAGTCACTCAGCATCAGCATAGGCAGTCTTTGAAGGGATCTGAGATTTCAAAAAAAATTATTCGGTTACATCAGCATCAGGTGCTTGGTAGCTGGTGGTGATCCAAGACTCATTCATTTTTATGAAGGTCAGTCGATCGACCGAGTCAGTGGACAGACGCACCCTGTGATCGGTTACCACGCCTCCAGCAGCACTGAATGTGCGTTCCGAAAGAACGCTGGATGCAGGACAGGCCAGTAGCTCAATTGCATACTGTGCAAGCTCTGGCCAGTGATCCATCCTCAAGACCCAGTAACCCAGAGGATTTTCGGTGGGAAAGGTGTCCAAGTCTGATCTTGCCCCTAGGTATTCCTGCACCATGTAAAACAGACGCTGGCGATGGGTGCTGGAACCGATCATACCTTGGGGCTGCGGACCAAAAAATTGTCTGAACGCATCGGTCAGACGGCCACCTTCTCCACCGCTCCTTCTTTGACTGACCGAAGCCTCAGCAACACGTTGTCCAGAAACAGGAGTTTGTAACCTCCCAGTCTCTGGGAACGCGTTGCACAGACCTTTCTGCAAGGCCTCCCGAAGATGTTTCATCCTCTGCTCCCTCTGCGATGGCAAGATAAGGTCCGCAACCTTACCCTTGTAACGTGGATCAAGGAGGGTTGCCAGCCAGTATTGGTCCTTCTCCTTGATACCACGAATACGAGGATCCTTACGCAGGCTTTGCAGGATCAGGGAGGCCATGCAGCGTAGGTTTGCTGAGGCCTCTGGGTCACTAAGGACGACATGGTCCGCAGCCACCTCCTCCCAGCCACGTACAAGTCCATGTGTTTCTTGGGACTGATCCCTTAAAGACTGCTGCTGATGTTGAGTGCCAGGCTCCACCTCCATACTGACACAATCTTCCTCCTCCTCCTCCTCCTCTTCCTCCTCGTCCTCTTCCTGTGTGATCGGCGGGCACGCAGGAACACTGTCTGGATAAAGGGGGCCTTGAGAGCTAAGGAAGTCCTCCTCTTCCTGCCTCTGTTCTGCCTCAAGTGCCCTGTCCATTATTCCACGCAGCGTGTGCTCCAACAGGTGGACAAGGGGGACAGTGTCACTGATGCATGCACTGTCACTGCTCACCATCCTCGTGGCCTCCTCAAATGGTGACAGGACAGTGCATGCATCCCTGATCATGGCCCACTGGCGTGGGGAAAAAAAACCAAGCTCCCCTGACCCTGTCCTGGTGCCATAGTCGCACAGGTACTCATTGATGGCCCTCTGCTGCATGTGCAGCCGCTGCAGCATGGCCAACGTTGAGTTCCACCTGGTGGGCATGTCACAGATTAGGTGGTTCTTGGGCAGGTTAAACGCCTTTTGGAGGTCCGTCAGCCGAGCACTGGCATTATATGACCGGCGGAAATGCACACAGACTTTCCTGGCCTGCCTCAGGACATCCTGTAAGCCCGGGTACCTGCCCAAGAACCGCTGCACCACCAAGTTAAGGACGTGAGCCAAACAGGGCACATGGGTCATTTGTCCCTGTCGGAGGGCAGAGAGGAGGTTGGTGCCATTGTCGCAAACCACCATTCCTGCCTTAAGTTGGCGTGGCTTCAACCACCTCTGAACCTGCCCCTGCAGAGCTGACAGAACCTCTGCCCCAGTGTGGCTCCTGTCCCCCAAGCACACCAGCTCAAGCACCGCATGGCATCTTTTGGCCTGCGTACTTGCGTAGCCCCTTGAACGACTACGGAGCACCGCTGGTTCCGAGGAAGAGGCCATGGAGGAAGAAGAAGAGGAGGGGGTGGAGGAGAGAGGTGTGTCACAATCATTAGCATTTTGGAGGCGTGGTGGCGGAACAACCTCCCACACTACTGCACCTTGTCCTGCATCCTTCCCAGCTGCCAGCAGAGTCACCCAATGCGCCGTGAAACTTAGGTAACGTCCCTGTCCATGCCTGCTGGACCATGAGTCAGCGGTAATATGCACCTTACCGCTGACCGCCCTGTCCAGCGAGGCATGGACATTGCCTTCCACATGCTGGTAGAGAGCCGGAATCGCCTTCCGTGAGAAAAAGTGGCGTTTGGGTACCTGCCACTGAGGAACCGCACATTCCACAAACTCACGGAAGGGGGCAGAGTCTACCAACTGAAAAGGCAGCAGTTGAAGTGCTAGCAATTTTGCCAAGCTAGCATTCAACCGTTGGGCATGTGGATGGCTGGGAGCAAACTTCTTTCGGCGGTGCAGCAGCTGGGGCAGGGAAATTTGCCTGGTACAATCTGACGTCGGTGTACCAAAATCAGATTGCCCACAAGTACGTGGCTGTGACACACCTAATTCTACACCTTCATTCCTCTCAGTGCAGGTCTCAGAGAGGACTGAAGGTCTAGTGGGGTTGGAAATCACAGCTGATGAGGAGCAAGCAGAGGTCCTCTTTGTTCTTTGGTGTGGGTCTTTTAGATACGCTTGCCAACGAACTGCATGGCAGGTCAACATATGTCTGGTCAAGCATGTGGTACCCAAGCGGGAGATGTTTTGGCTACGCGAGATACGCTTGAGACATATGTTGCAAATAGCAGCGGTGCGATCTGATGCACTCGTCTCAAAAAAGGCCCACACCAAAGAACTTTTTGAATAACGCGCAGAGACTGCAGCGCCCTGCACATGTGGAGCTTTGGGGTGTGATGCAGTCAATGTGCTGCCCTTAGGCTGGCCCCTGGAGGGCATCCTGCCTCGTTGGTGATGTGCCTCCTCCTCCTCCTCCTCCTCTCTCCTATCAGGCACCCACGTTGAGTCAGTGACCTCATCATCCCCTCCCTCCTCATCACTGGAGCAAACCTGGCAGTATGCTGCAGCAGGGGGAGCATGACTGCCAGATTGCTGTCCTTCTTGGGCACCCCCTCTGTGCGTGCTCGTGTTACTGCCTTCATCGAGCTCAGTATCATCATCAGAGCCTTCCAAACGCTGGGCATCCTCCTGGAGCATGTACCCAACACTGTGGTCAAACAGTTCGAGGGACTCCTCAGGAGGACATGGTGGGGCTAGGGAAGGAGTCACTGATGACATTGAGCCGAGGGAAGAGGCCGCTGCTTTGCCAGACAAGTACCCTGGGCATGGGTGAGAGAGGATGAGGAGAATGAGGACGGCTTGGTCATCCACTCGACCAAGTCTTCCGCATGTTGCGGCTCAACATGGCCAGCTGCCGAAAAAAAGGCCAAGCGTGTCCCATGGCCACGTGCTGATGAGGATGCACCGTCTCCACGACCAGCACTAGACACAGAGCCTGCTTGCCCTTTCTTATTGGCTTGTGACTGTCTGCCTCTCCTTCTTGGCCTTACAGACATACTAATGGCCTGTAGCTGCACTAAGCTGGGATATATATATATATATATATATATATATATATATATGTACTGATACTGCAGCTAGCAAAATCAACTGCCTGCCTGTAGTAAGAGAACACCACCAACCTTCTACAGGTAGCTTTAGCTGAACACTGTGAGGTGGACGCACCCCACTAACTTGTAGGTTTAGCAGAACACTGTGAGCAGGACGCACTGCACTAACTGTAAATAGTCTAGCTGCCTGACTGTGGTACTAATAGGATCAAAAGAACACCAGCAATTTTCTTCAGGTAGCTGTATTTACTGTAACAAGACAAGCCTGCCTGTCAGTAAGAAGATAACAGAAACGGATCTAGCTGAACACTGTGAGCAGGACGCACCCCACTAGCTTGTAGGTTTAGCTGAACACTGTGAGGTGGACGCACCCCACTAACTTGTAGGTTTAGCTGAACACTGTGAGCAGGACGCACCCCACTAACTTGTAGGTTTAGCAGAACACTGTGAGCAGGACGCACTGCACTAACTGTAAATAGTCTAGCTGTCTGACTGTGGTACTAATAGGATCAAAAGAACATCAGTAATTTTCTTTAAAATACTGTAACAAGACAAGCCTGCCTGTCAGTAAGAAGATAACAGGAACGGATCTAGCTGAACACTGTGAGCAGGACGCACCCCACTAGCTTGTAGGTTTAGCTGAACACTGTGAGGTGGACGCACCCCACTAACTTGTAGGTTTAGCTGAACACTGTGAGCAGGACGCACCCCACTAACTTGTAGGTTTAGCAGAACACTGTGAGCAGGACGCACTGCACTAACTATAAATAGTTTAGCTGCCTGACTGTGGTACTAATAGGATCAAAAGAACACCAGCAATTTTCTTCAGGTAGCTGTATTTACTGTAACAAGACAAGCCTGCCTGTCAGTAAGAAGATAACAGAAACGGATCTAGCTGAACACTGTGAGCAGGACGCACCCCACTAGCTTGTAGGTTTAGCTGAACACTGTGAGGTGGACGCACTGCACTAACTTGTAGGTTTAGCTGAACACTGTGAGCAGGACGCACCCCACTAACTTGTAGGTTTAGCAGAACACTGTGAGCAGGACGCACTGCACTAACTGTAAATAGTCTAGCTGCCTGACTGTGGTACTAATAGGATCAAAAGAACACCAGCAATTTTCTTCAGGTAGCTGTATTTACTGTAACAAGACAAGCCTGCCTGTCAGTAAGAAGATAACAGAAACGGATCTAGCTGAACACTGTGAGCAGGACGCACCCCACTAGCTTGTAGGTTTAGCTGAACACTGTGAGGTGGACGCACCCCACTAACTTGTAGGTTTAGCTGAACACTGTGAGCAGGACGCACCCCACTTACTTGTAGGTTTAGCAGAACACTGTGGGCAGGACGCACTGCACTAACTGTAAATAGTCTAGCTGCCTGACTGTGGTACTAATAGGATTAAAAGAACACCAGTAATTTTCTTTAAAATACTGTAACAAGACAAGCCTGCCTGTCAGTAAGAAGATAACAGGAACGGATCTAGCTGAACACTGTGAGCAGGACGCACTGCACTAAATGTAAATAGTCTAGCTGCCTGACTGTGGTACTAATAGGATCAAAAGAACACCAGTAATTTTCTTCAAAATACTGTAACAAGACAAGCCTGCCTGTCAGTAGGAATATAACAGGAACGGATCTAGCTGAACACTGTGAGCAGGACGCACTGCACTAAATGTAAATAGTCTAGAAGATAACAGGAACGGATCTAGCTAAACTGAATACAGTGTATATATATATATATATGCAACACCTGGGATGCATATATATACACAATACACTTTAAGTGCAGCTAACTGACTGACTGTCCTGCCTAATCTAGCTAACTCAAATGAAATGACACTGTCTCTCTCTAAGCACACCGGAACACACTGCACAGGGCCGCCGTGCAGGCGGCCTTATATAGTGTGGGGCGTGTACTAAATCCCCTGAGCCATAATTGGCCAAAGCCTCCTTGGCTTTGGCCAATTATGGCTCTCTGTTAAGGCGTCGCTGTGATTGGCCAAGCATGCGGGTCATAGTGCATGCTTGGCCAATCATCAGCAAGCAATGCACTGCGATGCCACAGTGAATTATGGGCCGTGACGCGCCACACGAATTTGGCGCGAACGGCCCATATCGTTCGCAATTCGACGAACGATCGAACAGCCGATGTTCGAGTCGAACATGGGTTCGACTCGAACACGAAGCTCATCCCTAGTCAGAAAGAAGCCACTCCTCAGTAAAAGGCACATGACAGCGCACCTATAGTTTGCCAAAAGGCACCCGAAGGGCTCACAGGCCATAAGAAACAAAACTCTCTATTCTGATGAAACAAGGGTTGAACTCTTTGGCCTTAATGGCAAGTGTCATGTCTGGAGGAAACCAGGCACTGTTCGTCACCTGGCAAATATTATCCCTACAGTGAAGCATGGTGGTGGCAGCATCATGCTGTGGGGATCAACTGACTAGTCAGGATCGAGGGAAAGATGAATGCAGCAATGTACAACCTTGATGAAAACCTGCTCCAGAGTGCTCTGAACCTCAGACTGGGGCGAAGGTTCATCTTCCAACAGGACAATGACCCTAAGCACACAGCCAAGATAACAAAGGAGGGACTAAGGGACAAACCCGTGAATGTCCTTGAGTGGCCCAGCCAGAGCCCAGACTTAAACCCGATGGAACACCTCTGGAGAGATCTGAAAATGGCTGTGCACCGATGCTCCCCATCCAACCTGATGGAGCATGAGAGGTCCTGCAAAGAAGAATGGGAGAAACTGCCCAGAAATAGGTGTGCTAAGCTTAAAGCATCATACTCAAAAAGACTTGAGGCTGTATTTGGTGCCAAAAGGTGCTTCAACAAAGTATTGAGCAAAGGCTGTGAATACTTTTGTACATGGGATTTGTTTCATTTTTTTATTTTTAATACATTTGCAAAGATTTCAAACATCTTTCACATTGTCATTATGGGCTATTGTTTGTAGAAATTTGAGGAAAATAATAAATGTAATCTATTTTGGAACATGACAAAATGTGGAAAAATTGAAGCGATGTGAATACTTTCCAGATGCACCGTATACAGGTATATTGGATGAGAAGACCTGGCCCGGCATTACAATTTATATGAAAGGTGTTCAGTTTTGTAAGATTACTCAAGTTCCTCCACATCAAACATAGTTACGTAGTAGTTGAGGTTGAAAAAAGACACAAGTCCATCAAGTCCAACCTATTTGTGTGATTATATATAAGTGTTACATTGTATATCCCTGTATGTTGCGGTTGTTCAGGTATTTATCTAATAGTTTCTTAAAGCTATCAATGCCCCCTGCTGGACCACATCCTTGCAGCTCTTACATAAAGAACTCTCTACGTAGTTTAAGGTTAAACCTCTTTTCTTTTAATTTTAATGAGTGGCCACGAGTCTTGTTAAACTCCCTTCTGTGAAAAAGTTTTATCCCTATTGTGGGGTCACCAGTATGGTATTTTTATATTGAAATCATATCCCCTCTCAAGCATCTCTTCTCCAGAGAGAATAAGTCCTGTGCTCACAAACTTTCCTCATAACTAATATCCTCCAGACCCTTTATTAGCTTTGTTGCCCTTCTTTGTCCTTGCTCCATTTCCAGTACATCCTTCCTGAGGACTGGTGCCCAGAACTGGACAGTATACTCTAGGTGCGGCTGGGCCAGAGTCTTGTAGAGCGGGAGAATTATCATTTTATCTCTGGAGTTGATCCCCTTTTTAATGCATGCCAATATTCTGTTTGCTTTGTTAGCAGCAGCTTGGCATTGCATGCCATTGCTGAGCCTGTCATCTACTAGGAACCCCAGGTCCTTTTCCATCCTAGATTTCCCCAGAGGTTCTCCCCCAGTGTCTAGATTACATTCATATTTTTGCCACCCAAATGCATTATTTTAAATTTTACTACATTGAACCTCATTTGCCATGTAGTTGCCCACCCGAATAATGTGTTCAGATCTTTTTGCAAGGTTTCCACATCCTGTGGAGAAGTCATTGCCCTGCTTAGCTTAGTATCGTCCGCAAATACAGGGATTGAACTGTTTACCCCACCCTCCAGGTAATTTATGGACAAATTAAATAGGATTGGTCCAAGCACAGAACCCTGGGGGGACCCCACTACCCACCCTTGACCATTTCGAGTACACCCCATTTATCACCACCCTCTGAACTTGCCCTTGTAGCCAGTTTTCAATCCATGTACTCACCCTATGGTCAATGCCAACGGACCTTATTTTGTACAGTAAACGTTTATGTGGAACTATGTCAAAGGCTTTTGCAAAATCCAGATACACCACCTCTACGGGCCTTCCTTTATCTAGATAGCAACTCACCTCCTCATAGAAGGTTAATAGATTGGTTTGGCAAGAACGATTCTTCATGAATCCATGCTGATTACTGCTAATGATGCCGTTCTCATTACTATAATCTTGTATATACAGTAGTCCCTTACCATCCCCTCCAAGAGTTTACATACTATTGATGTTAGGCTAACTGGTCTGTAATTCCGAGGGATGTAGTTTGGGCCCTTTTTAAATATTGGTGCTACATTGACTTTTCTCCAATCAGCTGGTACCATTCCAGTCAGTAGACTGTCAGTAAAAATTAGGAACAATGGTCTGGCAATTACTTGACTGAGTTCCCTAAGTACCCTCAGGTGCAAGCCATCTGGTCCCGGTGATTTATTAATGTTAAGTTTACCAAGTCTAATTTTAATGCTGTCCTCTGTTAACCATGGAGGTGCTTCCTGTGATGTGTCATGAGGATAAACACTGCAGTTTTGATTACTGAAGCCCCTCGATTCCCTCATGAAGACTGAGGAGAAGAATAAATTCAATACCTTCGCCATCTCCACATCCTTTGTAACCAGATGTCCTTCCTCATTCTTTATAGGACCAATATGGTCTGTCCTCCCTTTTTTACTGTTTACATACTTAAAGAATTTATTGGGATTTTTTTTGCTCTCCTCCGCTATGTGTCTTTCATGTTCTATCTTAGCTTTATAAAGTCTGAATGCTGATGATGATCCCTCAACCTTGTATTTTTTGAAGGCCTTCTACTTTGCTTTTATATGCATTTTTACATTGGAGTTAAGCCATCTAGGACTTTTGTTTTTTTATAATTTAAATTTTTATTAGAAAGTATTCTTCATACAAAATACACAACTTTCAATTACATCTTAAAATTTGAAACCTTACGTCTACTCTCTTACTTCTAATCCCCTACCACCCCTCTCCCCCCTTGCCTCGCCCCTCCACGATCTGTTATCCTCATTCTAGTTCACTCGAATTCAGTCATACCCTGCGCATACATCTCTGACGTTTTGAAAACATTCAATTTTTCCCAAACTGCTCTGTAACTTTTGGCTGCATCCTGCTCTCTGCTGCAAAGGTACTCCATGTTACAAATGTGGTCTACCCTTTGTTGCCACTCTTTTACACTTGGTTCTCTTATGGCCAACCATTTTTTTGAGATGAGTCCTTTCGCTGCTTTGAGCAGGAACGGAACCAAAGTTTTCTTATATTGTTTTCTTGTTTTATTTGTCCCATGAAACAAACTATTCCAGGGTTTTTTTGGAATCCTCTCTCCAGTTATCACCTTAATATATTGTAATATTTTTTGCCAGTAATCTTTTATCTTTGGACACTCCCACCATATGTGAATTGTTATTCCTATTGGTTTACAGTTCCTCCAACATTGGGAGGACTTGTCTGGCTGGAATTTATTGATTCTATCTGGTGTCAAATGCCAACGCACCATACACTTATAGTTTGACTCTATCATAGTTATACCAGATGCGTAACTATACACCACTCCAATCATTTGTGTTTCATCTAATTTTATACCCAAATCTTGTTCCCATTTTTCTATGAAGGGTAACATCCCGTGTCCTTCTATTTCTGACAGTATATCATATATTTGCAATATTGCATGTTTTACAGGAGTTTTTGTATTGCACAGCTTTTCGATTGGGGTTAACGCTTTCTCATCTCTAATTGGTTAAGGGATTGTGCTTACTAAGTGTTTTATTTGCAAATATTCCCAGTCATTAATCCGGTGCCACCTGTGAGTCATTAATAAATCCTGTTTTGTCCTAATTTTACCGTGCATAATTATATCTTTTAATTGTGCATTTCCTAATTGGTTTCCCAACCGTGTCCCATTTCCTGGAGTAAAAAAATTTGTGCCCGTTAGTGAGATTAAAGGTGAGTTAAATTTCCATTTTTCTTTTTGATATAATGCGTCCCATGTCTTAAATACATTTTTAGTTAACTCATGTGTGTCACTGCTATGTGTTCTCAGTTTCGGTGGGATCCATATAATTTTTTTGGAGTTGTGTCATGTTTAATGTGTCTTCCATTTTCACCCATCTCTTTTTAGTGTTTGCCCATTCTACTAGTCTTGCCAGTATAGTCGCCTTTATAGTATCTTTTAACATCCGGAAGTGCCATTTCTCCTTTTTCTTTTTTCCTAGTTAGGAGAGAGTTACTTACCGTAGCTTTTTTAATTTTCCATATGAATTTCAAAATTATTGTTTTTATTACCTTAAAGAAGTTTAATGGAATTTCTATCAGGAGCATTTGAAATTTATATATTATCTTTGGTAAAATCACCATTTTAAATATATTTATCCTCCCTATCCATGAGATTGGTCTCCTCAAAATATTTTTTATCGTTGTTTTAACTTCATTTAGTAGTGGAATATAATTAACTTGATATAACTTCTCTAGGGTAGGTGTTATTTTAATTCCTAAATATGCTAATTCTTCTTTTTCCCAGGTAAAAGGGAATTCCAGTTGTAGTGCTTTTTCCTCATTTTTATCTACTCCTAAGTTTAATTTTACTCTTTTTATAGGATTGATCTTAAAATTCGTGAGCTCACCATATTCTTTCAGTTCTTTTATTAGGCTGGGTAGAAACAGTCTTGGTTTGGTCATATATAGGAGTATGTCGTCTGCGTACGCCGCCACCTTATGTTCTTCCTCTCCCACCCTGATCCCTCCTATATCCACATTATTCCATATTTTTATTAGTAATGGTTCTAGGGCGATTACATACAGGAGTGGCGAGAGCGGGCATCCTTGCCTTATACCGTTGAACATCTCAAAGGCAGACGACATATTCCCATTGACCCCAATCCTAGCTGTTGGATGATTGTATAGATTGTTAATCCATCGCATGATTCTTGGCCCCAATCCTATACTCCGTAGTGGACTTATAATAAATCCCCAATCTAGTCGGTCAAATGCTTTTTCAGCATTGATCGAAATAAAGAGCATTGGGGATTTACTCTTCATTAATAACATAGTTCTTATACTATTATCCCTACCCTCCCTTCCTGGCACAAAGCCAGGAAGGGATGGTAGGGTCCGGCATGAGGTTTTTTTAACCTTGATGCCAGAATTTTTGCATAAAGCTTTGTGTCTGCATTTAACAGCGCTATGGGGCGGTAGTTTGAACAAATAGTTCTATCTTTTCCTACTTTGGGTATTACTGTGATATTGGCTAAAAGAGATTCTTTCCTTATTTCCTAATTTTCCCCTATTTTATTCAGATAGTTACATAGTACTGGGACTAGTTGCTCTTTAAATATTTTATAATATTTAATCGTGTAGCCATCTGGGCCTGGGCTTTTCCCACCTGGTGTTTCCTTTTAGCTTTATAGATTTCATTGTGGGTAATTGGTTCGTCTAATATCACTGCACTTTCTGCTGTTATTTTTGGTAGATTGAACATCCAGGACTTTTGTTCGCTCTTTTAAATGTATTACCCAATGGGATGCATTGGTTAATGCCCTTATTCAATATGCTCTTAAAGAAAACCCATCTCTGCTCGGTGTTCTTTGTTCCTAAGATTTTATCCTAATTTATGCCTTCTCGCAAGGTTCATAGTTTAGGGAAGATGGCTCTTTTGAAAGTCAGTCTTTGTATTCCCCTTATGTTTCCAATTTGTGTAATTTATACTGAAGCCAATTGACCTGTGATTGCTGTTACCTAAATTGCCCCGTATTTCCACATCCGTGATCAGATCTGTATTGTTGGTAATCAGTAGATCCAGTAACGCTTTATTTCTAGTTGGTGCCTTAGGAACTGGCGAGCCTTAGATGAATGCGTGGTTCCCTCCGCCCAGTCTATGTCTGTATAATTAAAAACCCCCATTATTATAACACTTCCCATCCTTGCTGCTAATCCAAACACCTCTTATTGGGTGTTCCGAGATTGCAACTAGGACTTGCTACTATACTTACCTTGGGTTTATGTGCTTTGGTCAATCTACCACCAATGCTCCCAATACTACCCTCTGGAATATGTTCCGCACTGACTATCTCTACCTCTGGACCCTCCCCCCATCGCCTAGTTTAAAAACCCCTCTAACTTTTTGGGCATCTTCATTCCCAGCTGATCTGCACCCTCCTCATTTAGGTGCAGTCTGTCCCTTCTATAGTACTGGTTATAGACTGAGAAGTCAGCCCAGTCCTCCAGGAACCCAAACCCCTCCTTACTACACCAGCTCTTCAGCCACTTGTTTACTTCCCTAATCTCCCTCTGCCTTTCTGGTGTGGCTCAATGTACCAGTAGTATTCCTGAGAATACTACCTTGGAGGTCCTTTTCCTCAATTTAGCTCCTAAGTCCCTAAAATCGTTCTTTAGGACACTCCATCTGCCTCTGACTTTGTCATTGGTGCCAACGTGCACCATGGTATCTGGGTCTTCCCCAGCCCCTCCCAGTAATCTGTGCACCAGATCCGTGATGTGCTAAACCCGAGTGCAGAGACAACATACTGTTCGGCGCTTCAAGTCTTTGTTACAGATTGGCCTCTCTGTCCTTCTAAGAATTGAGTCCCCTACCACCAGAATATGTCTTTCCTTTCCCTTCGCTTCCCCCCACTCTCACTGGAGGAGTTCTTCCCCCAGCAGCTAGGGGAGTCCCTTAGTTCCAGCAGTGCTGGTCCATGACTGGTTTCACCAATGTCATTCAATGGAGCATACTTATTGGGATGCTCCAGCCCTGAATCAGCCTCCCTGGCACTTCCCCCTCTACCCTTCCTGACTGTCACCCATCTACTCTTTGCTAGTGCCTGCACCTCTTTGTCTCCACCCGCCTCTGTGCTGGCCTCTGCCGGCACCTGCCATGTACATTCCTGGCTCTCCTTTAGTATGGAGGGACTTCTCAGTGCTGACAGTTGCTTAACCAGATTCAGAACCTGGGCTTCCAGGGAAACAATGCGCTTACATTTTGCACAGTAGTATTCACCCTCGATCGGATGATCAAGGAATGCATACATGCCACAAGATATACAATGAGTCGCCTCTCCACACCCGCTGGGCATCGTACCTATTAAATTTAATGAGGATTGGGGATTATACCCTGTCCAAATTATCTAACAACTAGCTTCCTGACACTAATACTCAACAAGACAATATACACAGGTACTCAAGACAATACACACTTACTCGCAGAACTACGTGCACTCGCAGACCTACGTGCACTCGCAGACCACTCGCAGAACTACGTGCACTCGCAGAACTACGTTCACTTGCAGAACTACATGCACTCGCAGAACTACGCGCACTCGCAGAACTAAGTGCACTCGCAGACCTACGTGCACTCGCAGACCTACGTGCATTTGCAGACCTTTGTGCAGACCTACGTGCACTCGCAGAACTAAGTGCACTCGCAGAACTATGTGCACTCACAGACCACTGGCAGACCTACGTGCACTCGCAGACCTACGTGCACTCGCAGACCTATGTGCACTCGCAGAACTACGTGCACTCGCAGAACCATGTGCACTCACAGACCACTCGCAGACCTACGTGCACTCGCAGACCTACGTGCACTTGCAGACCTATGTGCACTCGCAGAACTACGTGCACTCACAGACCACTCGCAGACCTACGTGCACTCGCAGACCTATGTGCACTTGCAGAACTACGTGCACTCGCAGAACTATGTGCACTCGCAGAACTACGTGCACTCGCAGACCTACATGCACTCGCAGACTACTCGCAGCCCTACGTGCACTTGCAGACCTACATGCACTTGCAGACCTATGCGCACTCGCAGAACTACATGCACTCCCAGACCACTCGCAGAACTATGTGCACTCGCAGACCTATGTGCACTCGCAGACCTACGTGCACTCTGAGACCTACGTGCACTCACAGAACTACGTGCACTCACAGACCACTCACAGAACTACGTGCACTCGCAGACCTATGTGCACTCACAGACCTACATGCACTCACAGACCATTCGCAGACCTACATGCACTCACAGACCATTCACAGACCTAGGTACACTCGCAGACCTACGCGCACTCGCAATACACAAGTACTAACGATCCATACACTCTACTCAGACAACACTCGGATGCGCACACTGCACAGGTACTATGACCCCTGTTATAACCTCCTGTTTTCAACTCTGGTTTTTAACTCACCACTTAGACCAGTTCCACTTAGACAGAGTTCCAGCAAGCTCAAAGATGAGCAGGCTCACAATGAGTTCTACACAAGGTTATATAGGCCTCAAGCATCTGTGATCAATTAACCACTCCCCTTAATTGGTAGCCTGAAGGAAGCAAAGAAAAAAAAGCTGTTTAAAAAGTGTCAGAAAAAGTTGTTAAAAAGCTACAAGGAAAAGCCCCCAAAAGAACCTAAAAATGCACCCAACAATCACCAGCAGTCAAAAAGCAAGACTTGTTCACTCTCCAATGAAGGTCCCCACTGTTTAGCTTCCAACCAGCAGTCTGCTGGTGATGAAGCCTAATGGACCTGGCTTTGTGCACAGGGTTACAGTAATGATGTAACAAAAAGGGCCTTTCCTTAAACTGTTGCCACAATGTTGAAAGCACAACATTGTCTAAAATGTCTGTGTATACTGTAGCATTAACTTGGTAAACCTGACCTCAATAATTTGGAGTGGTCTCCACATACCTTTGGTCATATGATGTATACGTTTTTGTAGTCAAATAGCAAAACATGTGTCTGCCAAGAGGTTCAGTTGTTATTTGAGCTTTAGAATGGAAAATAAAAAAAAATTCTTGAGATTTTTTTATAACCTACAATCTCTAGGACTTCAAAGAGAATGGTGCAAAAAAGAAACATGTCTATTAAACATCAGTTACTGTATATTGAAGATTCTGCAATAAGCAAGGTCTTAGGAAAATGGCTGAAATTGTTCAAGCTGACAGGTAGTCCACATTTGCTTAGATAACCCTTCTTTGCAATAAGAGTATGCAGAAGGATTGTTCTCTAATGGATAACATTTTAACAGTGGTACACTGAAAGTAAGGTTTATTAACTCAACTGACCATTTTGTACCTGAAGAATGCTCATATTATGGCTTGCTTTGCAACTGCCTAAATATATTGGACCATTGCCCATTCTGGCTTAAATAGACTGTCAGCTTCTCTCTATGGGCACCTTAAATTTCAGCTATTTTACCATAAAATGCTAAAATATAATACCATTTTATATATATATATATATATATATATATATATATATATATATATATGTAGAAGTTTGGTATCCCCTGTGCCTAAAATTATAATAGAACCTCATTCTAAACTGCCATCTTTAGTAACCTCAATAAACCATGAGAGGAGATTTTGCATCTAATCTGTCCTTAGATTTCATAACGATTTGCCCACATCAAGCTCTGGTCATTCATCTCATGTTTTTGTAGAGATTTCACTTGCTCCCTAGTTATACAGCACTGTTTTTGTTTATGCTTATAAATTTTAGAATATCTCAGGCATCTGCAATGTAAGATTTTCTTTTAGAAGCATCTTCAACAATAGCTTGAAAGAGCCTTTCAAATAGCATCAAACAGATTTGGTCCTTCAATATTTTTTCCCCGCAATAACAATGCAGCACACAAACAATTGAAGAGCTGCGGCCGTACATTGACTATTAAGCATTTGTTTTTATGGCAACATCCATGGAGTTAGCTGTCATGAACAGAACATAAAACATAGCTAAACTTGATATAAAAGGACATGAGCTTAAAAAAAAAAAAAACCCAAAGAACATGCTTGTGCTATTTCAGGCTTCCACACAAAATCAAAAGAAAAATCGCTTCAAGAAAGTAAAAAGAGAACCAATTGGCATAATTTGTGGTGAATCAGTCTTCTTCACTTGAAGTAGGTACTGACATCACCATTGTGCCACACTGCTGTTTTGTACTTTTACAATAGCATTGGTGTGCCAACTGCTACAGCAAGGGGGGCATGAATTGGCATTCCCTCAAATAAAAACTTAGCAATAGCAGGCTGTTATTTAATTTTGTTGTGCGGATGGCACAGATTAGTAGCTATATAGTGTTATATTCAGACTTTATCCAATTCAGGTTAAGGGAACCAGCCTTCATCCTGCTCTGCAAAAATATGCTTCACCTCTAGCAGCTGCCTTTTTTCCTTAAAGTGGAACCAAAGTCCACAATACCTACCTTAGCATTAATGATCCGACAACTGGGATGTCCCTCGCTGGCACCTATTCTCCAACATTTTTCAGGTGTCTGTTTTCAGCAAGCTTGATTGGTCAACAAGGGATGATGTAAATTCCAGCAGTTCAGTCATACAGACACACAGGTACCATGCCGTAATGTGTACTAACCTACAAATATCCAGTTCAGTGTAAATTTTTAGGAAGGCTGCAAGCAGGTAGTCTACAGGGCAGTCGGATAACTCTGGGAGGGCGTACTATACTGTCCTCACAGAATCGCGCTCCCATGCGCCCCCTGGGGTGCGCACCTGGGAATATTCATGATCACAGATCATGGTATAGGGCACATGGTCATTTGACGGAGCAATCACTTGTAAACAAGCCAGCGCATGACTGGTTCATCTCTCCCCTCTCTGTACCAAACGGTACAGTGTGAGAGGAGAGGGGAGAGATCAATTGCAGCAGCACTGTGGGGTGGATCTGTAGTGCCCACAGCGCTGCTCTGTGCCCATTCCAGCCTCATCCATCCATACACAGCCATCCATCTAAACTCATTCATCCATCCATACTCATCCATGCTCAGCCATGCCATCCATACTCAGCCATCCATCCATGCTCAGCCATGCCATCCATACTCATCCATCCATACTCAGCCATGCCGTCCATACTCAGCCATGCCATCCATACTCATCCATGCCATCCATACTCACAGCCATCCATCCATACTCATCCATCCATCCATACTCATCCATCCATACTCAGCCATGCCATCCATACTCAGCCATGCCATCCATACTCAGCCATGCCATCCATGCTCAACCATGCCATCCATGCTCAACCATGCCATCCATACTCAACCATCCATCCATAATCAGCCATTCCATCCATGCTCAGCCATCCCCATCCATGCTCAGCCATCCCCATCCATCCCCACCCTTGCTCAGCCATCCCCACCCATGTTCTTCCATCCCCATCCATGGCTCATCCATCCACATTCATCGCTCATCCATCCATATCCACAGCTCATTCATGCCTCATCCATGCCACATCCATGCCACATCAGTTCTCATCTGTGCCAAATCCATGCCACTACAGTGCCTCACAAAAGTGTAATAGGCATTCAAATTAGATTTGAAATGTATTCCCCTAGAACACTTGATGGTGCTCCCTGCATGTTGGGCCTCTATGTGGCCAGGCTGTGTAAAAGTCTCACACATGTGGTATTGTTATACTTGGGAGGAGTAGCAGAATATATTTTGGGGTGTAATTTTGGCTATGTACATGCTATGTGTTATAAATATTGTATAAATGGACAATTTTGTGTAAAAAAAAAAGTGTTTTCATTTTCTTTCCACATTTTCCAAAAACTTGTGGAAAAAAAATGACATTTTAAAAAGACTCATTATGCCTCATAGAATATACATTGGGGTGTTTGCTTTCCAAAATGGGGTATTTTTTTGGGTGTTTCAATTGTCCTGGTGTTCCAGGGCCTTCAAAAGTGCAAGAGGTAGTCAAGAGATGATATGTGTAATTTGTGTCCCTAGAATGCCTGACGGTGCTCCCTGCATGTTGGACCTCTCTATGTAGCCAGGCTGTGTAAAAGCCTCATACATGTGGTATTGCCATACTCAGGAGCAATATTAGGATGTGTTTTGGGGTGTAATTTGTGGTATGCATATGCTGTGTGTGAGAAATAACCTGTTAATATGACAATTTTGTGAAAAAAAATCTTCATTTTGCAAAGAATTGTGGGAAAAAATACCACTTCAAAAACCTCACTATGCCTCTTCCTTATTACTTTGGAATGTCAAATTTCCAAAAAGGGGTCATTTGGGGGGTATTTGTACTTTCCTGGCTGGTTAGGGTCTCAAGAAATGAGACATATGTACACGGATTTGGTGTTATTTTTTTACCAAAGATATGTAGCAGTATAAATTTTGGCCAGAATTTATGAAGAAAAATTACTAATTTGCAGAATTTTATAACAGAAACGAAGAAAAATTAAATTTTTTACAAAATGTTCGGTCTTTTTGCATTTAGAGGATACATTCACATTGGCAAGTTAGGCTGGTGCGAATTGTAACTGCATGAATCTACTGATTTCTGCTGAAGCTGTTAGTGGCTAGATGCAACTGCTAGCCCCATTCATTATAATGACAGGTCACCAGCGGCTGCATCCATTTGTGACTGTCCACACAGCCAGCGATTACTTGTGGTAAGTATAAAGTTGGAAGCAAAAGCGCAGAATTTTTAAATCTGGTGTCTCTCATTGTGCATGCAATATATATTTCAGGCTCTTAAGAGCCATCCATGGCAGCCCTCACACTACAGGTTTCCTTTATCTGCACTGTTAAAAGAGAGGTCAGAAACCTGATTATGCTGTCTGGCAGGGCAACTAGATCCCTGACTGGTTATACAGATTTTCAAATATTTTGTCAGGTAGGACAGTTTCCATGCTGTATGTATTTCAACTGTAAATGTAGCCATTTTCTTACAGTTCCACTTTAAATTTCAAGACTCCTGTATGAGAGTCCCAAAACCAGCTACTATATGATGTACAAGGCCACAAAATAACAAAAAACTTCCTTTACCTCCCCGACTGAGACAAATCCTCCTTCATTTGTGTCCTACATGCTACCACTACCAAACAGTGGCAGGGTTTCAGCAATAGAGGTAGTGTAAATTCAGAAAGCAATGAGCAGGACTAGTTATGACCAGGTGCTGATTGGCAAGCTCTACAGTCTTGTGAATCAGCATTGACAGTGGTGACAGACACCCTCCTTGCACATTTTTTTCATCTCACTGTACTTCATGCAGTCACAGCTTATATGAGAATGACAACTATACTCTTAATCCTTGCCAAACTGTCACAGAAATCTGTATTAGGTGGACCTCACAGGCAGACTCAGCAGATGTTTGAGGGAAATCTCAGGCAAACTAAGAGAAAACTGTAATTTCAGGTGCTACAGAACAGTTTTACTTTAAGACACACAAGCGAGCAGCATTGCAGAGAAACAGAAGATGAAAGCAAATAGTATCTACTTGCATAAATCAGCCTTTTTTAACCAGAGTGCCTTCAGGTGTCTTGAGGGGTGCCCTGGCACAATGCCTAAAAAGTTCCCAAAAATTGTATACAAGCCAGCAGGTGGATCAAGCCTGCCTTTTATAGTTACACCAAGTCTCGGGTTTTCATTGTGCACTATTACAATCTTCTAGCTGCTGGCGTTGTAACAACCAATGATGCTCTCGGTTGATAGGGAGGACATTGGGCACCTACACAGCATCCTTGATTGCCCTTCCCCTGCACCTCTCCATCAGTACTGGGGTCACATTAGCTGTGTGAGGGAGAGAAACTGAAGGAGATGAGAAACACTGGAATCCTAGTCAGTACCAGTGTACAAAGGTGTAATCGCTTTGGAAGAAAAAAACACTCCCAACAGGTGTCCTACATGTGTGGATATTGCTGTGTTATGTAAAACTAGCAGTTTAGTTCTTTACATTTTATAACGGGGTGCATCAATATTGTGCAAACTTTTAAAGCGTGCCTTTACTGAAAAAAGGTTGAAAAACACTGGCATAAGTACTGTATATGTCAATTGCATTGCAGGTAGGGTTCAATTATTAGTGAGGACTGTCCGGAGAGGGATCGATCCTTGTTTTAATGCATAAGTTCAATGAACCCTTCAAAGAGAACCAGAGAGCTGATGGGACGACACTGATGGGCACTTATGAGGCAGCACTAATTGGCCCTGATAGGCGGTGCTGATGGGCACTAATAAGCTGCACTGATGGGGCTGCACTGATCATCAGGGCACTGATGATCAGTGCCCTGATTATCAATGTAATTGCTGTACTCACTGTGCCCTTTCAGATCAGCTCTTCTTTCTTCACATGCTGTCTCTGTGTGAGGAAAGGAGAGCCAATAACTGGCAACACTGTTTACCTTTGACTAGCTGTGATTGGACACAGCTGTTCACATGATAAAGGACCAGTGTGATTGGCCTTTTACCCCAATCTGTGATTTGCTGTGTCCAAAGGACACAGTGATTACAGACACTTCCCTTTGCGTGCCCCAGGAAGTGCATTCTTGGGAGGACATCTAGGGATGCCCTCCCAGAACTGGAGACCTGCACTGTAGCCATATATCAGCTATAGCGCAGTGGGCATGTGGTTAAGAGAGAACCAATAAGGAAAGCTTCCAAACATGAGTTTATTTTAACTTGATTTTTGTTAATTGTAAAGCCTTAAAACAAATTCATAATATAATTCACTGGATCCAACTTCTAAAGAGAAGTATAGGTTATGGGGGAAAAAAAAACTTATACTCACCTAGGTGGTGTGGAGAGGCGACCCCAGGATTACGGTGTGTATTAGCACCTTCAGCCTGGTTTTTGCAATAACAGGCATGATGATTGCGCACTTGTGGGCTGGGTTTATATTCCCCTAAGGAAGAGAGCTCAGGGCTCACACTTGGGAACAACTCCACCCTACAGGCAGGTGTCCTTGTGTAGGAGTCAGGAAGGCTTTCAGGTGGAGACAGCTCCACGAAAGAGAGACAGGCGGTCTCTAGGAGTCTCAGTGTGTATATCTGCAGGAGACAGATGTGGCCTGCGACTAAGCAGCATGCAGCTAAGCAAGTGTGCTCCAGGAGGGCGTTTGACTAAGTAAGAGTGAGTGAGCCAGGAGGCTGAAGTTTTTCTGTTATACACTGATGGTGTAACCCCCTGCGAGGGAAGACTTTCTGTAAAGTTTGTTTCATTTAAATAAAATTGGGCTGCCACACCCTTAAAAATACAGTCTGGACTGACCGGTGTTCCAGAAAACGCATACACCTCTTGAGCATAATCACCCCAGATTGTTACAGTGGATAAAGCATTGATCCCCTGCCAGCCCTGTACAGGCGGTGTTTGATGTGTTTGATCACTCCCCTTCCACTCTGAGCAGAGAGCCGTGACTGTCAATCATCAGTTCTCTGCTCTGCCCCTCCAGTGCATACTGGAGTGTTGGGTTGTGCAGGGGGCGGAAGTGGCTGGTTCTGGCTCTCAGTGGATTGCTGAGAAGCTGAGCCAGGTGCTGGTCCAGACTTCTGGTCGGATCCTGACTATATGGTGGGGATCTTTTCAGAACCTGGACCAGCTCTGTGACCTCTTCTGGCAGTGGGCTTCAGCCCTCTGTCAGCTGAAAACGGGCCACAGGAGTGCAGAATGAACTGCACTCCTGTGACCCATAGCAAAAGTATAGGCAAAATATCTTTGACTATACTTCTCCTTTAAAAAGGATGTGACCTGGATTATGCTGTCTCTTTTAGGTGTTGGGTAGCCAGCCAAAATGGATCATAGACAGGCATCCTCATTTGAAAACTGAGTCTTTCTAATTTACATAAACAATTTACATATCCTGACACATGCCAAAATCTAGGTGTCTTTCTTTAGAACTGTATTTGAGCAGATTCTGGTCATTAATAAAAATGGTGAGACACAAATTCATACAGATGTGTCATTATACCAGATTAATATAGAGACCACAAGGTCTCTTTGAAACATGTAACAATTTCAAATATGCAAAATGATGATGATGTTTATTGAAAAAACACTTTAACCTACAGAAGATGAAATTCTGTATTAGTAAATGGGTCAAGGTAATTTAAGCAGGGTCGTGAATTCGCTTTGGAGTGTGTGGCATGTTTTTTTTTTAAATGATGGGAATTAATAGATGTATTTGCCTGTGACAGTGCTACAGCTCATTATTAGATTTAAAATTATTGCCTTTTGGTTTTCTATTGGAAATTTTTGTATTATTTTATGTATTTTTAATAATCTTAACCCCCGTTATTGCCATGGACATGATATCATGATATCGTGGTTGTGCTTCCAATCTTTCATTGATGTATACTGTATGTGATTCATAATGGTATTTAAAGGAATTGTTGAAGAGCTTACATTTGCTTGAGCAATGTGATTGTGGGCTCACTGGGTAGTGTATAAGCTATTGCTGAGTGATTGCTTATTTATGAATGCTTTCATAGAATTTACCTGTGAGTGCACAAGCCTGGGAGTACATTGAAAAGGGGTACCAGGAACTTCTTTCTGACCCATCAGCAGACACAAGGGAGGCACTCGGAAACTGAGTAGGTGCCTGAGAAAAGAAGAAAAGACCAATAGCAACTCCTCAAGTCCTTCAGAGATAAATAAAAGACAATTGGTTAGACACAAAGGAGGAAGGCCCAGGGCTTTTTTTCAGCCGGAACTCACCGGAACTGCATTCCGTAACCTTTGGCAGACTTCTCAAGAGATTCTCTGCGATCTGATCCTTAGTGAGATTATAGGGTGGGGGCGTTGTCAGGCTGTCTGCTGTAGTATAATCTTCCGATCCTGGTTGGTTCCTCTGCCTTCAATCCACACCCCTCCTCTCTCATTGGCTCTGGAGAAGCTCTGAATTTTCGGGGCGGAGAGAGGAGAGGAGCCAAGGATGTGAAATGTCAGCACAGCACTGACAACTAGCGCTGTCACACAGCTGAGTGAGGGAGGGAGGAGGGAATTGTGTCACACCACAGCCTGGACATGCCACTGTTCAGATAACACACCCCATCCCCTCGGGTCCATGGATAAGGAGGAGTGGCTCGAGAGCATTGCAGAGTAATATCCAGAAAGGAGAAGCTCAATCTCTGCTTGTCTTGTGTTCCTGTCAGCACCCTCTTCCCTCCCCTCTCCTCCCCAGGGAGCACAGAGCAAACAGAAGAACACAGTCATCGGAGCTTTCCCCAAGGTAAGATAACAGGCTGGATAACAGATGACATTCTTCTCCTGTAAGTCCCTATTTGTGTGCCTTCCACACTGTATAAATCTGTGCTGAAAACTTGTCCTGTACCTCAGGAGGACATGTATGGTGAAAGTGAAAGTAAAATTCCTGAATGTGTTAGGAATATAATGGGACTTTTCAGGTGGATGCATTTCACAAAATCATTCTGTTTAATATATGTGTATATAGAATATCTCTGTAGCTCTGTAGCACCTGAAAAGTCCCAGTATATTCCTAACATATTCAGAAATTTGGGCAATAACAGCAAAGGATGTGGTTCCATAATACAGCCCAACTCCAGGTTTAAAAAAAATAAAAATTCAATCTTGGTGTGTGTGCGTTTTCAGGAACAGGTAAGTGAAAGACTCTATTCTTTCTGACTATGGGTTGTGACCATAATCAGTAAGACATACACAGGCACTGTGGGGAACCAACAAGGAATTCGGTAAAGTTGGGTGCACACATCAAAATTCAGTTTAGCAGGGAACGGGCAAATATTGATCTCTGTGTAGCCATCCGTGTAGACAGAAGCCAATCATTAGACCACCTTAGTATATTCATGCCATCCCACATACTGACTCCTACCACCTTGATCACTTCAAATCACTGAAGTGGTCATTGTGGTTAGAGTGTTCCTTTAAAGCGGGATTCCAGCCTAAAAAAAAAATAAATAAAAGTCAGTAGCTACAAACACTGTAGCTGCTGACTTTAAATAAGTACTTACCTGTCCTGGGCGCTCGCGATGTCGGCCGCCCGAGGCCGACCCGTCCCTCGGCTCTCGGGTCCCGACACCCCCATCCTAGGTAAGGGAAAAAGGCAGTGGAGCCTTGCGGCTTCACTGCCCGTTTCCTACTGCGCACACGCGAGCGGCGCTCTGTGAATGGCCCCGTGGTGTTCTGGGAACACACAAGGTTCCCAGAAGACAACAGGGCCGCTCACCGAGGAGCAGAAGACGCTGCAGAAAAGGAAGAGGCAGATTAGGAAGACTGCCTAGCAACAAGGTTTTAGGTAAGTTTAATTTTTTTTTTCTAATTTTTTTTTTTTATTTTTTTTAGGATTTTTGGTGTAATTTTTTTTTTCAGGGTGGCCCTCCACTTTAATATCTCTCAGAAGAAGTAAACCTGTGTATACTGATTCCATTTCATTCAATCATCCTCTAGATGTGTTTAATTTGGGGGGGGGGGGTGTTGCGAAGCGCCGTGCCACCTCCCTGAAATTAGTTTGCCACCACCCTGAAATAAGTTTTGTCAGGTTGGGATGTCTGCTTTGGCATCCCTCTCCTCCCCAGCCTCATTTAATACTAAAGTCAGTAGAGGAAGTTTTCTGCAGAGTTCACTTCCTCTACTGTCTTCTCTGTGCTAGAGCTGCACAATCAGGGCTGCTGCCCTTGATCACTGGTCGGGTTCCAACCTTCAGCTCCTGCAGTGATTCTGGAGGAAGCTTCCATCCCTGCCTGCTGCCGCTACTCAGCCTTTGTAGTACAGAGCTGAGGAGCCCTGAAACACCTCCTCAGCTCTGTGCTACAGTAGGGGAGCTCTCCAGTCCACTGCCCTGTGCAGAAAAAAAAAAAAACTGCACACATGGAGAGCGGTGACGGCAGAAGAAGTGAGGGACCTGTCACAATGAGGGAAAGCTTTGTAGAGACTGAGTTCGTTCAGAGAGGAGTGCACTGTGAAAGTGTGTGGGGGAGGGGGAATATGTGGAGAGAGGTGAAGTTTGTGTGTGTTTAGTAGAGTGGAGAACATTGTACACAGAGGAGAGCCTTGGAGGATTTGTTATGAGAGGGGAGCTGAGAAAGTATGTATGTGGAGGAGGAGGAGGGGGAGGTCAGCAGAGAGGAGAGCTGGGTGGGATTTATAATGAGAGGAGAGCTGGGGGGATTTGTACAGAGAGGGGAGCTGGGGGGATTTGTACTGAGAGGGGAGCTGGGGGGATTTGTGGTGAGAGGAGAGCTGGGGGGATTTGTGATGAGAGGAGAGCTGGGGGGATTTGTGGAGAGGAGAGCTAGGAGGGGATTTGTGATGAGAGGAGAGCTGGGGGGATTTGTGATGAGAGGAGAGATAGGAGGGGATTTGTGATGAGAGGAGAGCTAGGAGGGGATTTGTGATGAGAGGAGAGCTGGGAGGGGATTTGTGATGAGAGGAGAGCTGGGAGGGGATTTGTGATGAGAGGAGAGCTGGGAAGGGATTTGTGATGAGAGGAGAGCTAAGAGGGGATTTGGAATGAGAGGAGAGCTGGGAGGGGATTTGTGATGAGAGCTGGGAGGGGATTTGTGATGAGAGGAGAGCTAGGAGGGGATTTGTGATGAGAGGAGAGCTAGGAGAGGGGATTTGTGATGAGAGGAGAGCTGGGGGGATTTGTGATGAGAGGGAAGCTGGGGGGATTTGTGATGAGAGGAGAGCTGGGGGGATTTGTGATGAGAGGAGAGCTAGGAGGGGATTTGTAATGAAGAGAGCTGGGGGGATTTTGGAGAATTTGCCTTATGTGATACACAGTTCTAAGCTTTAACTCATTACAATTTTTTGGCGCAGCTGTAATTCTCTCGTCTAAGGAAGGTGTGGCTGGGGGTGGGGTTTGTGTGGCTGGGGCGGAGTTTGGGCGTGGTTGGGCGGAGAATTGGATAGAGGGTGAGTTCCTGCACCTTTTCTCTGAGAAAAAAAGTCCTGGGAAGGCCTATTCCAATACAACAGAAATAAAGTAAAAATAGTCAACTAAGAAAATATTTTTTGAAATCTTAAAACAACATGCATGCAGATAATGTACAAATATGTACAATTATGAAACACAGATTACACACAATTTATTTTACATCCACCCTGAGTACTAATAAAGCAAAACTTTAAAAAATTGCTAAGAGGTAGAACTTTTTTTTTTTTTTTACAGAAGAGACTTGCTGGTCTGCTAGCAATATATTTTGGCTTATATTCTTACTTAGACACATGCACAGTAGGGATGAGCTTCGTGTTCGAGTCGAAGCCATGTTCGACTCGAACATCGGCTGTTCGGTCGTTCGCCGAACTGCGAACGATATGGGCCGTTCGCGCCAAATTCGTGTGGCGCGTCACGGCCCATAATTCACTGCGGCATCGCAGTGCATTGCTTGCTGATGATTGGCCAAGCATGCACTATGACCCGCATGCTTGGCCAATCACAGCGCCGCCTTAACAGAGAGCCGTAATTGGCCACCAAGGAGGCTTTGGCCAATTATGGCTCAGGGGATTTAGTACACGCCCCACACTATATAAGGCCGCCTGGACGGCGGCCCTGTGCAGTGTGTTCCGGTGTGCTGAGAAATAGAGAGAGAGAGAGACAGTGTCATTTCATTTGAGTTAGCTAGATTAGGCAGGACAGTCAGTCAGTTAGCTGCACTTAAAGTGTATTGTGTATATATATGCATCCCAGGTGTTGCATATATATATATATATATATATATATATATACACTGTATTCAGTTTAGCTAGATCCGTTCCTGTTATCTTCTAGACTATTTACATTTAGTTCAGTGCGTCCTGCTCACAGTGTTCAGCTAGATCCGTTCCTGTTTTCTTCCTACTGACAGGCAGGCTTGTCTTGTTACAGTATATAAAGCTACCTGAAGAAAATTACTGGTGTTCTTTTGATCCTATTAGTACCACAGTCAGGCAGCTAGACTATTTACATTTAGTGCAGTGCGTCCTGCTCACAGTGTTCAGCTAGATCCGTTCCTGTTATCTTCTTACTGACAGGCAGGCTTGTCTTGTTACAGTATTTTGAAGAAAATTACTGGTGTTCTTTTGATCCTATTAGTACCACAGTCAGGCAGCTAGACTATTTACATTTAGTGCAGTGCGTCCTGCTCACAGTGTTCAGCTAGATCCGTTCCTGTTATCTTCTTACTGACAGGCAGGCTTGTCTTGTTACAGTATTTTGAAGAAAATTACTGGTGTTCTTTTGATCCTATTAGTACCACAGTCAGGCAGCTAGACTATTTACATTTAGTGCAGTGCGTCCTGCTCACAGTGTTCAGCTAGATCCATTCCTGTTATCTTCTTACTGACAGGCAGGCTTGTCTTGTTACAGTATTTTGAAGAAAATTACTGGTGTTCTTTTGATCCTATTAGTACCACAGTCAGGCAGCTAGACTATTTACATTTAGTGCAGTGCGTCCTGCTCACAGTGTTCAGCTAGATCCGTTCCTGTTATCTTCCTACTGACAGGCAGGCTTGTCTTGTTACAGTATATAAAGCTACCTGAAGAAAATTACTGGTGTTCTTTTGATCCTATTAGTACCACAGTCAGGCAGCTAGACTATTTACATTTAGTGCAGTGCGTCCTGCTCACAGTGTTCAGCTAAACCTACAAGCTAGTGGGGTGCGTCCTGCTCACAGTGTTCAGCTAGATCCGTTTCTGTTATCTTCTTACTGACAGGCAGGCTTGTCTTGTTACAGTAAATACAGCTACCTGAAGAAAATTGCTGGTGTTCTTTTGATCCTATTAGTACCACAGTCAGGCAGCTAGACTATATACAGTTAGTGCAGTGCATCCTGCTCACAGTGTTCTGCTAAACCTACAAGTTAGTGGGGTGCGTCCTGCTCACAGTGTTCAGCTAAACCTACAAGTTAGTGGGGTGCGTCCACCTCACAGTGTTCAGCTAAACCTACAAGCTAGTGGGGTGCGTCCTGCTCACAGTGTTCAGCTAGATCCGTTTGTTATCTTCTTACTGACAGGCAGGCTTGTCTTGTTACAGTAAATACAGCTACCTGAAGAAAATTGCTGGTGTTCTTTTGATCCTATTAGTACCACAGTCAGGCAGCTAGACTATTTACAGTTAGTGCAGTGCGCCCTGCTCACAATGTTCAGCTAAACCTACAAGTTAGTGGGGTGCGTCCTGCTCACAGTGTTCAGCTAAAGCTACCTGTAGAAGGTTGGTGGTGTTCTCATACTACAGGCAGGCAGCTGATTTTGCTAGCTGCAGTATCAGTACATACATATATATATATATATATATATATATATATATATCCCAGCTTAGTGCAGCTACAGGCCATTAGTATGTCTGGAAGGCCAAGAAGGAGAGGCAGACAGTCACAAGCCAATAAGAGAGGGCAAGCAGGCTCTGTGTCTAGTGCTGGTCGTGGAGACGGTGCATCCTCATCAGCACGTGGCCATGGGACACGCTTGGCCTTTTTTTCGGCAGCTGGCCATGTTGAGCGGCAACATGTGGAAGACTTGGTCGAGTGGATGACCAAGCCGTCCTCATCCTCCTCATCCTCTCTCACCCATGCCCAGGGTACTTTGTCTGGCAAAGCAGCGGCCTCTTCCCTCGGCTCAATGTCATCAGTGACTCCTTCCCTAGCCCCACCATGTCCTCCTGAGGAGTCCCTCGAACTGTTTGACCACAGTGTTGGGTACATGCTCCAGGAGGATGCCCAGCGTTTGGAAGGCTCTGATGATGATACTGAGCTCGATGAAGGCAGTAACATGAGCACGGAGAGAGGGGGTGCCCAAGAAGGACAGCAATCTGGCAGTCATGCTCCCCCTGCTGCAGCATACTGCCAGGTTTGCTCCAGTGATGAGGAGGGAGGGGATGATGAGGTCACTGACTCAACGTGGGTGCCTGATAGGAGAGAGGAGGAGGAGGAGGAGGCGGCACATCACCAACGAGGCAGGATGCCCTCCAGGGGCCAGCCTAAGGGCAGCACATTGACTGCATCACACCCCAAAGCTCCACATGTGCAGGGCGCTGCAGTCTCTGCACGTTATTCAAAAAGTTCTTAGGTGTGGGCCTTTTTTGAGACGAGTGCATCAGATCGCACCGCTGCTATTTGCAACATATGTCTCAAGCGTATCTCACGTGGCCAAAACATCTCCCGCTTGGGTACCACATGCTTGACCAGACATATGTTGACCTGCCATGCAGTTCGTTGGCAAGCGTATCTAAAAGACCCACACCAAAGAACAAAGAGGACCTCTCCTTGCTCCTCATCAGCTGAGATTTCCAACCCCACTAGACCTTCAGTCCTCTCTGAGACCTGCACTGAGAGGAATGAAGGTGTAGAATTAGGTGTGTCACAGCCAAGTACTTGTGGGCAATCTGCTTTTGGTACACCGACGTCAGATTGTACCAGGCAAATTTCCCTGCCCCAGCTGCTGCACCGCCGAAAGAAGTTTTCTCCCAGCCATCCACATGCCCAGCGGTTGAATGCTAGCTTGGCAAAATTGCTAGCACTTCAACTGCTGCCTTTTCAGTTGGTAGACTCTGCCCCCTTCCGTGAGTTTGTGGAATGTGCGGTTCCTCAGTGGCAGGTACCCAAACGCCACTTTTTCTCACGGAAGGCGATTCCGGCTCTCTACCAGCATGTGGAAGGCAATGTCCATGCCTCGCTGGACAGGGCGGTCAGCGGTAAGGTGCATATTACCGCTGACTCATGGTCCAGCAGGCATGGACAGGGACGTTACCTAAGTTTCACGGCGCATTGGGTGACTCTGCTGGCAGCTGGGAAGGATGCAGGACAAGGTGCAGTAGTGTTGGAGGTTGTTCCGCCACCACGCCTCCAAAATGCTAATGATTGTGACACACCTCTCTCCTCCACCCCCTCCTCTTCTTCTTCCTCCATGGCCTCTTCCTCGGAACCAGCGGTGCTCCGTAGTCGTTCAAGGGGCTACGCAAGTACGCAGGCCAAAAGATGCCATGCGGTGCTTGAGCTGGTGTGCTTGGGGGACAGGAGCCACACTGGGGCAGAGGTTCTGTCAGCTCTGCAGGGGCAGGTTCAGAGGTGGTTGACGCCACGCCAACTTAAGGCAGGAATGGTGGTTTGCGACAAGGGGCACCAACCTCCTCTCTGCCCTCCGACAGGGACAAATGACCCATGTGCCCTGTTTGGCTCATGTCCTTAACTTGGTGGTGCAGCGGTTCTTGGGCATGTACCCGGGCTTAAAGGATGTCCTGAGGCAGGCCAGGAAAGTCTGTGTGCATTTCCGCCGGTCATATAATGCCAGTGCTCAGCTGACGGACCTCCAAAAGGAGTTTAACCTGCCCAAGAACCGCCTAATCTGTGACATGCCCACCAGGTGGAACTCAACGTTGGCCATGCTGCAGCGGCTGCACACGCAGCAGAGGGCCATCAATGAGTACCTGTGCGACTATGGCACCAGGACAGGGTCAGGGGAGCTTGGTTTTTTTTTCCCCACGCCAGTGGGCCATGATCAGGGATGCATGCACTGTCCTGTCACGATTTGAGGAGGCCACGAGGATGGTGAGCAGTGACAGTGCATGCATCAGTGACACTGTCCCCCTTGTCCACCTGTTGGAGCACACGCTGTGTGGAATAATGGACAGGGCACTTGAGGCAGAACAGAGGCAGGAAGAGGAGGACTTCCTTAGCTCTCAAGGCCCCCTTTATCCAGACAGTGTTCCTGCGTGCCCGCCGATCACACAGGAAGAGGACGAGGAGGAGGAGGAGGAGGAGGAGGAAGACTGTGTCAGTATGGAGGTGGAGCCTGGCATTCAGCATCAGCAGCAGTCTTTAAGGGATCAGTCCCAAGAAACACATAGACTTGTACGTGGCTGGGAGGAGGTGGCTGCGGACCATGTCGTCCTTAGTGACCCAGAGGACTCCGGACCGAATGCCTCAGCAAACCTACGCTGCATGGCCTCCCTGATCCTGCAAAGCCTGCGTAAGGATCCTCGTATTCATGGTATCAAGGAGAAGAACCAATACTGGCTGGCAACCCTCCTTGATCCACGTTACAAGGGTAAGGTTGCGGACCTTATCTTGCCATCGCAGAGGGAGCAGAGGATGAAACATCTTCGGGAGGTCTTACAGAAAGGTCTGTGCAACGCGTTCCCAGAGACTGGGAGTTTACAAACTCCTGTTTCTGGACAACGTGTTGCTGAGGCTTCTGTCAGTCAAAGAAGGAGCGGTGGAGAAGGTGGCCGTCTGACCGATGCGTTCAGACAATTTTTTGGTCCGCAGCCCCAAGGTATGATCGGTTCCAGCAACCATCGCCAGCGTCTGTTTTACATGGTGCAGGAATACCTAGGGGCAAGATCAGACTTGGACACCTTTCCCACCGAAAATCCTCTGGGTTACTGGGTCTTGAGGATGGGTCACTGGGCAGAGCTTGCACAGTATGCAATTGAGCTACTGGCCTGTCCTGCATCCAGCGTTCTTTCGGAACGCACATTCAGTGCTGCTGGAGGCGTGGTAACCGATCACAGGGTGCGTCTGTCCACTGACTCGGTCGATCGACTGACCTTCATAAAAATGAATGAGTCTTGGATCACCACCAGCTACCAAGCACCTGATGCTGATGTAACCGAATAATTTTTTTTGAAATCTCAGATCCCTTCAAAGACTGCCTATGCTGATGCTGAGTGACTATCCCTGAGTAATTATCCTCTTCCTCCTCAATCATCACGCTGATAGCTTGTAAGAACATTTTTGGTTCTTGGCGCCACCACCAGTGCCTAAGGCACAATTTTTCAGCCCCTGTTTAACAGGGGCGTGTAATTACAATTTTTGATGTAATACTTTGCAGCAGGGCTCGTTCCTGCGTTCCAACTAGAGTGTCTGTGAGGGGTTGCAGTGTTGTGACACCAGCACCAGTGCCTAAGGCCCATTTTTTCTGCCTCTGTTTAATAGGGGCGTGTAATTACAATTTTTGATGCAATACTTTGCAGCAGGGCTCGTTCCTGCGTTCCAACTAGAGTGTCTGTGAGGGGTTGCAGTGTTGTGGCACCAGCACCAGTGCCTAAGGCCCATTTTTTCTGCCCCTGTTTAACAGAGGCGTGTAATTACAATTTTTGATGCAATACTTTGCAGCAGGGCTCGTTCCTGCGTTCCAACTAGAGTGTCTGTGAGGGGTTGCAGTGTTGTGGCACCAGCACCAGTGCCTAAGGCCCAATTTTTCAGCCCTTGTTTAACAGGGGCGTGTAATTACAATTTTTGATGCAATACTTTGCAGCAGGGCTCGTTCCTGCGTTCCAACTAGAGTGTCTGTGAGGGGTTGCAGTGTTGTGGCACCAGCACCAGTGCCTAAGGCCCATTTTTTCTGCCCCTGTTTAACAGGGGCGTGTAATTACAATTTTTGATGCAATACTTTGCAGCAGGGCTCGTTCCTGCGTTCCAACTAGAGTGTCTGTGAGGGGTTGCAGTGTTGTGGCACCAGCACCAGTGCCTAAGGCCTAATTTTTCAGCTCCTGTTCAACAGGGGCATGTAATTACAATTCTTGATCTAATATTTCACAGCAGGGCCCTGTGAGGGCTTACAGTGTTGTGGCCACAGCAACAGCTAAGGCCCAAATTTCTGCTGAGTATATAGGGCAGGACCCTACTTTCAAACAACTAACTTACAAATGACTCCTACTTGCAAACGGAAGGAGACAACAGGAAGTGAGATGAAATCTACCCCTAGGAAGGGAAATTCTCTCCTGTAAGAGTTAATATGGGAAAAACATTTCTCCTTTCCACTGATGCTTTCCAATCCTTGTTCCACAAAAAAACCCAAATTTTCAAAAAACATTTTTCATTGGGACAAAAAGTGAGGTGAAATCTTCTGAAGAGGAGGAAAGACAGCAAAACAAATGTCACAGGGGTGATAACCCTTCCCTATGTTTTCCAAAAAGCTTAAAAAAGATTTTTTGGCTGGAGCTAAACACGTTAAAAATGTACCAGTTCAAAATTACAAAGAGATTCTACTTAACAAGAAACCTACAGTCCCTGTCTTGTTTGCACCGCCTGTATACTGCTGTTCAGAGTATATAGGGCCTGGTGGCCCCACACCTTTCCTTATTTTAATTTGGGTGCGGGGTTCCCCTTAATATCCATACAAGACCCAAAGGGCCTGGTAATGGACTGGGGGGTACCCATGCCGTTTGTCTCACTGATTTTCATCCATATTGCCAGGACCCGAAATTACATTAAACCCGCAAGCAGTTTTAAATGAGATTTTTCCTTTAAAAATGACATTTGGTGCAGGGACTGTTCTAAACACGGGAAACACGCGTCACTTTACAGGCATACTATAGACACCCCTCAGGTACGATATTTAAAGGAATATTTCACTTTTTTTTTTTTTACTTTAAGCATCATTAAAATCACTGCTCCCGAAAAAACTGCCGTTTTTAAAAGTTTTTTTTGCATTGATACATGTCCCCTGGGGTAGGACCCGGGTCCCCAAACCCTTTTTAGGACAATACCATGCAAATTAGCCTTTAAAATGAGCACTTTTGATTTCGAACGTTCGAGTCCCATAGACGTCAATGGGGTTCTAACGTTCGTGCAAACTTTTGGTCCGTTCGCAGGTTCTGGTGCGAACCGAACCGGGGGTGTTCGGCTCATCCCTAATGCACAGTAAGACAGTAAGATGTCAAGAATAGATCCATGTGTCAGGATAACATAACTCCAGCACACATGCGCAGGAGTTACATCATCAGTCACCACCCAATGTTGAGCAGAATAAGATGGAAGTGGCTGGGGGGGGTGCCCAGACCTATTAATGGAGGAGGGCCAGGCTTCATCACGGAATTAAATCTGAAATAAATAGAGTAATATATATATATATATATATATATATATATATATATATATATATATATACACACACACACAGTTGTGCTTATAAGTTTACATACCCTGGCAGAATTTATGATTCCTTGGCTATTGGCTATTTTTCAGAGAATATGAATGATAACACAAAAACTTTTCTTTCACTCATGGTTAGTGTTTGGCTGAAGCCATTTATTTTCAATCAACTGTGTTCACTCTTTTTAAATCATAATGACAACAGAAACCACCCAAATGACTCTGATCAAAAGTGTACATACCCCAGTTCTTAATACCATGTATTGCCCCCTTTAACATCAATGACAGCTTGAAGTCTTTTGTGGTATTTGTGGATGATGCTCTTTATCTTCTCAGATGGTAAAGCTGCCCATTCCTCTTGGCAAAAAGCCTCCAGTTCCTGTAAATTCTTGGGCTGTCTTACATGAACTGCATGTTTGAGATCTCCCCAGAGTGGCTCAATGATATTGAGGTCAGGAGACTGAGATGGCCACTCCAGAACCTTCACTTTATTCTGCTGTAGCCAATGACAGACTGACTTGGCTATGAGTTTTGGATCATTGTCATGTTGGAATGTCCATATACGTCCCATGCACAGCTTCCTGGATGATGAATGAAACTTATGAGCACAACTCTCTCTCTCTCTTTCCTGGGACAAGAAAGCTTTCAGGCACAGATACCAGAACAAGTGAAGTAGTGACAAACAGTGAAGTGTTGGTGGGAAATATTTACAAGTCTGTAGAGGTTCTGTACAGTGTTCAAAACAAACAGAACAAAATAGCCAAACAAAAACCTAGCTGTGTCTCGGCTCTAAACATACACTATGCAGGCCCTAACTTCCAGGCTGAGCAAGCCTACCGCTTGTCAGATTCCACTTAAACTGCTTAACAGCTTTTTATCAACCTTTTTTCTCTCACAGACCAACATTGTCTGTGTTTCCTAGACAGAGTGCAAAGGCTGTCTGCTCAGGTGAACTTAAATGAACCTGGGGAAGAGGACCAAGACCCGAACTGGATCATGGATCAGAGATTCCTGAATGTGTACAAGTGGAGCCTGGGAGATGTATAAACCCTGAACAGGACTTTTCCTGGCTCTCTCTGGGACGCTCTGCTATAAAAAAATATATATGTCTATCTATCTATCTATCTATCTATCTATCTATCTATCTATCTATCTATCTATCTATCTATCTATCTATCTATCTATCTAGATAGATAGATAGATAGATAGATAGATAGATAGATAGATAGATAGATATATATATATGTAGATAGATATATCTATATATATATATATATAGAGAGAGAGAGAGAGAGAGATAGATAGATAGATAGATAGATAGATAGATAGATAGATAGATAGATAGATAGATAGATCGATCTACACTACATTTCCCATGATGCTCAACTACACTGCATAATCATCATGGGAAATGTAGTTCCAAAACATCTGGGGTGCCAAGATTCGCCATCACTGATATATGCCTTCAGGTGTCTTTTTATTTAAGACTTTGTTCCATATTTAATTCTGTTTTCTAACACGAGGAAGAAAAGTTCAGCACTACCTTTATTTGCTTGTTTGTCCAAGTACTTATTACCACTGTGATTTATTTCTTGTTTTAAAAAAACATGTTGGGAGTTATTTACCTCTAAGATCTCATCTTTTTATATCAATCAATGGACAGCAAATAAAAATGCAGGGTTCATCTTCATTTACTTTTCAACTCAACGTTTAAACTTTTAGGCAATGAACATGGAACACGCAGTTTAAATGGGATGGAGGCTTGAAAACAAAATAAAGTCTGAATAAAAATTGCAAGAATAGTATAAAAACTAAATTTAGAAAAATGTAGTTGTAAAATAAGGCCCCTTTCACATGGGCGAAGTAGTGAGTCATGCCCCAGTTGAAGGCTTCTTAGTCAAAACGCGTAGGGCGTTTTAGCTTCCCACGTTGCCACCATTTTACTCAGTGATCACTTTTTACTTTGTAAGGCTTTTTATCCAATAAAATCCCTTTATTTTTTGACCTACGCCATGTGGAGCCCCTTTTTTCTCTTTTTTCTCCATGACTTCATTATTGATTCCTCCTGACCCTTTGGACCTGGAGTGTGTGGAGAGTGTGCGAGTGAGCTGAGAACCCCCACCTGTGACAATCCTGGTTATCGGTGATCCTGATCCAAGTGACAACCCTGCCTATCGGAGATCGTGACCGAAGGGATAATATCTGGGCGTATTTCACGGGAGGCCACCTCCACAAGCTCTGACAGACATACTGCTATATGGCAGATATGTCCTACAAGATCCGGTTAGAGTACCTGACTCTAGATGTCTATGACGTGTTGCCTGTGGTTGCTGTACAGTCCAGTCTTCAGTCAACACCCTGTGTCCAAGCACCCCTCTGTTTGAGAAGACTTCTTCCATTTATATTTATGGACTCTGGTTGCAGAGCTTAGCACATTGCATTATAGACATTCATATATACTTCACAGGTCTTTTATTGTGTTGATTCACATTATTCTAGTTGCTTTATAGCCACAGATTTAATTTTTGTTATATACACGTTTTCAGGTTTGGTTTAGCGCTGCACTTGTTTTATATACAGGGAAAATGGCTAATTGGGCCCAATTTGAAAATGTTCTTTTAGGAGTGTACTCACTTTTGTTGCCAGAGGTTTAGACATTAATGACTGTGTGTTGAGTTATTTTGAGGTGCAGCAAATTTACACTGTTATACAAGCTGTACACTCACTACTTTACATTGTAGCAAAGTGTTTTTTTCTTCAGTGTTGTCACATGCAAAGAGAGAAAAAAAATATTTACAAAAATGTGAGGGGTGTACTCACTTTTGTGAGATACTGTATATATATATATATATATATATATATATATATATATATATATATATATATAAAGGACTTTATAATGATTCACAGATATTTACTATTTTGAGTTCACCACAGAATGATTATTATTCATTGAAGGTGAACTTTATATTATGGCACTATTATTGCTTTAGTGTTTTCTTTTTCGTTATTTGTATATAGCACATTTAAATATTATACTAATTTATTTGCACTAGCATTTGCACTTTTAAATTGGACCACAGTCCTCTTAATAGCACCCCCTCACATTAAAATCTTTACTCATACCATTAGCCTTATTTAAAATGTATAAATACCTATATAACGAAAATACTTAAAGTGGTTGTAAACCCTTACAGACCACTTTTTGCTACAGGTAAGCCTATAATAAGGCTTACCTCTAGCTACCCAGGATATCTCCTAAACCTGCACGGTTTAGGAGATATCCCCTGTATTTGCATGTGCCGACGTAATCGGCACATGTGCACTGAAGCAAACTGAAGCAATGGCACGTATGTGCCGTTGCTTCAGTAAGTGTGGCTTTGTTACCGGGGGCTCCATCATCACAACTCCGGCCAATCACAGTGCCAGAGTCACGATACCTGGAAGTAACCCTCGGGAGTGATGTCACCGGCCGGTGCTGTGTACGGGCACCGCAGCAAGGGCTTCAATCTCAGGTCTTGCAGGTGCTAGTTTTTTTTTTTTCAAAGTGGGTTTATAACCACTTTAAAGCCAGGCTCCAGACAAAAAGCTTAACACACAGATTAAACTCATATGAGAGTGCTGTTTTTCTCTGCCAAGAGATTTCTGCTTCTGTCCATGTAATCCTGAGATTTACACAGTTCTGCCACACAGCACATCCATATCTAGCAAGGATGAAGACCTGATCTTTCTCTGCTGACTTTCACTTTCACTTACAGGTCCCCTCCCCACCCTCACCTTGTGACTAGACACTGAAACAAGAAGCAGCACACTGATAAGCTAATTTATCTGTTAGCCTGCTCTCTTCTTCTACCAGCATGGCCCCTTGCACTTTCGTATACCCCATTACCCCACCCAGTGATCTACTGCACAGAATATACAGCAGACTGCAAAAGGTTGAACCATCTCAAATTCATGTACTTATACTGCTTGAATGTAAAGGAAATACATTTAATATATTTTAAAGGGGTTGTATAGGTTTTTTTTTTTTTTTAAATAACAAACAAACCTCCAATGTGCAGCTCATTTTACACAGAGTGGCCCCAATCGTCACCCCATAGCCGCCGAGTGTATCACTCGGCCCCACCTTCGCCACGCCGCGTCATTGATTTGATTGACAGCAGAGGGAGCCAATAGTTGCGCTGCTATCAATCATCCAATGAAGAGACCACAGGAGCTGGGAGAAAACAACGTGGGATTGCGCCCACGGAGATTCGGGGCTCAGGGGGGCCTGAGAGTGCAAGGTGCAAGGTGTTTTTTCACCTTAATGCATAGGATGCATTAAGGTGAAAAAACACAAAGCTTTACAACCCCCTTTAATGACTTTTTGCCTTTTATACCTGCCTGGAGTTCACCTTTAATAGAAGTCCTTTACTGCAAATTGTGATTGCACTGATTGCCATGCAGATGAGTTTGCCCTCTAGTTCCGGAAAATGTATATATAGCATATTATGATGAAAAACACCACACTAGGCATGTAAATAATAAACAACCAAGGAACAAAACATTTATGGTTACATGTTGTAGTGATGATAATAATAAAAATACAAGAGAATGCATAAAACAAAAACTGAATACCTGTACTGGAATTTTAACTCCTGAGTACAAATGTAAAAGTTAAAGTGATGTGAGGTCATGCTGTCAGCCAAACTGAAAAAAAAAAATCTTACAATGTATGATATACAGTTATCACTATATAAAAAAAAAAACTTCCATGGAGACCCTAGAATAAAAATGCATTTGAGATCTCAAAAGAAGTTTAAATCAATGTGCTGCCACAGTTACAAAGCAGATGAAAGAGGCTTCTGTCTGAATTGCTAGGAAACTGCTTAGGAACACTTACTTTGATTTCTTTGCGTAGTAAGTTACATTATTTCTCAATGCAGTACATAAGGATATTAGTGCTTTGATGTTACACATCTTCAACAAATGGGAAATACTGTAAGAAAGAGTTGGAGATGTGGTGTAGAGGCGTTTCTCTTTTGTTAAATAAGCATAGCTGAACTACAATCTTCTTAAAGAGGTTTGATAATATAAGCAACACTTTACAAAGAACATTGTAACAGTTATAGCATAGGATGTTGGTTCTCCAAATAAATGCCCTCTTAGTTAATACTGCAGTTTCAAAAAACAAATTGTACCAGTTTTTGTTCATTTTAGTGATTTTATATGTTGTTTCTCAAAAATATAATCAAGACTAGAATCGTATGAAGATTCGTTAGAAAGCTATATATAACAAAGCCTGTGCTCTTATGTACTCTTCCTCCTAAAATAGACCCAGGAACATGGAACATTCATGTCACAAAACCTCCAGGTGTACCCAAAGGAATCCTTTCTCCAAAGAATCAACCCATTGTTGGTTAACTCCTAGCATGTTTTTTTTTTAATTTTCTGATCTCTACCCATTTATCATAAAGTGTATCTAAAACTAAAATAAAAAATATTATATACGGTGTCTTGAAAAAGTATTCATACCCCTGATGCTATGTTTCCACTAGTGCGTCCCCAAAGTCGCACGCTTTACACTGCGATTTTGCGATGCGATTTGTGGTGCATTTTGTTGCGACTTTAATAACAACTTTGTGCGACTTGGATGTTCTGCGATTTAGTCATAGTGATGTAATTCCTTATCCTGCTTATTTATTTCCCCTTCCTCTTACGTTGTCATGTGTTGTATGTTTGTTAGCAAACATGTTGGCTATGCAATATGTTGGGTCAGCAGTCATTTTGGCTGCTGTAGCAGCATTTATAGATAAAGAAGAGGAGGATAACCGGAGGAGGAGAAGGCATAGGTTTTGCATCCATCCCATCATCGCCCAAAGGGAAGTGAGAGCTCAGTTTGGGGTCCTTTACAATGACCTTCGGGCTCATGAAGACAAATTCTTCAACTACACAAGGATGTCAATTAGAAGGTGAGAACATTTTTTGATGTCAACTTGCAAATGCTGCCAGATATATTTATGAAAATGTGTATATGCCTGGTCAGTATGACTCTTTTTATAATTTTTAGATTTGAATAGCTAGAAGTGTTAACTATAACCTGATCAAATTGTTTTAAAAATGGAACTCCATTTTTAAATGTTTGATTTTTACACGGTCAGTGTAGATAATAGCCATATTTTTTCTCTTTACAGTTTTGATGAATTGTTGGCTTTACTCTCTAGTCATCTAGAGCGACAAAACACAAGTTTCAGAAGGAGTATTCCAGGTGTTGAAAGACTCATAATAACATTGAGGTAACTTTTCATACCTACTGTTTCTTCTTCTTAACTTCTATGTGGCATTTAGAGATCCACATCATTCTTTCATCATCTTTACATGAAGTCCAAAAATAAATACTAGCATGTAATTGTGCGTAAGCTTGTTTTTACAATCTTAACTTTGCCTCTACATCACCAGTGTCTTTCTCCTGCTCCTCTTCTTCATTCTTCACTTCCTCAGGCACCTCCTTCCTAGCTCTTTTTTTTTGTTTATTGAAGTAGCTTAGTGTAAATATGTATCATTATCATAAAATGTATGTACTTTTCCATTTTAGGTACCTGCCAACTGGACATTCCTTTGCAAGTTTGCATTATGAGTTTTTGGTTGGCAAAACTACTGTCAGCAATATTGTCCATGATACCTGCCAAGACATCTGGAATGTCCTTAGGGATTTGGTCCTGAAGAAGCCCACTTGCAAAGATTGGTGCAAGATAGCGGAAGTTTTCTGGGATTGTTACAATTTCCCAAATTGTCTAGGGGCAATTGACGGAAAACATATGAGTGTAGTGATGCCCATTGGCAGTGGAACAAAATACTTTAATTACAAAAAATATTTTTCTTTTGTATTACTAGCAGTGGCTGATGCCAATTATTGTTTTAGCTATATAGACATCGGATCATATGGCAGCAGCTCAGACTCCAGTATTTTCCAAAGATCATCGTTTGGAAGAATGTTGCGGGAAAATGGTCTGGACCTGCCACAGGACTGTCTGTTGCCAGGAACAAATGGGCCGCCAATGCCATTTGTGTTTGTTGGGGATGAGGCCTTTGCTCTCAGTGAGCATCTATTAAGGCCTTATTCCAATAGGTGTCTGAGTGAAGAGAAGCGAATCTTCAATTACCGGTTAACGAGGGCAAGACGAGTGGTAGAATGTTCTTTTGGCATTTTAGCCAACAAGTAGCGTTTGCTACATACACCGATTCATTTAAAACTTGAGAATGCAATATCTGCAGTAAAAGCAGCATGTGTGCTTCATAATTTTGTTAGAATTCGTGATGGCTATCTTTTTGAAGATTCCCTCATGCACGATCTGGAAGGTGCACAATGGAGTGCCAGTAGGGGCACCACCAATGGTGCCAGTGTGCGTGAGGGATTCTCGTCTTATTTTATGTCTGCTGCTGGTTCTGTCCCCTGGCAGCAGGATGCCATAGCATAATGTATGTCATGCATTTTATTGTAATGTTATTTAGATGTCTGTTATGTTTCATTGCATCCAAATGCAGAATAACAGGTCTTTACCACAAATTCGAAAAAAGGATAAGCAGAAAATGCATAATGTAACCAAAATAATTTTTAATTTCAAGATTTTTGTTCAGGAAAGCACCAAAAATTCTTTTGTTATGTGTTTTGGTGAACTACACCATTTTTTTTTACTTTTTAACAAGCACAACAAATATTAAAATAAAAAAATATTTCACTTGGAAAAACACCAAAATAAAAGTCATAAAAAAAATAAAATATATAATCTGAATCTTTTTTACAAGTCTTTTTGCAAGAAGGCAAAAATAAAGAAATACATTCCATGAACTCAAAAATTCAACAGTTGTTGTTTTGGCCTCCTCAACCAACCAAAAATATAGAACAAGTCTTAAACCCACATCAAAAATAATAGTAAATTACAATTGCTCGTATGTTTTGTTTTCAGTGGTCCCGGGAACTGAACTATTGGTTGGTCCAGGGAAATCCACTGATGGACCAGGGTAATATTTCCTTTCCAGAAAAGGCGGAACCTGACTGGGTGTAGGCTGCCTAAGTTGGTGAGTGGTTGGGGGGCCAAGGGTAGAGGTAGTGGGGGCAGGAATTGGATGCAACATGCGTGGCCTTGAGGGATTCAGCATATTACCATACTGGTCACAGTATGGACGGTTTATTGGTGGAGCATACTGTGTACTTGGAAAGTGAGTGTATTGTTGATAAGGGGGATATTGGGGAAGGGGGGGTTGCATATATGCTGAGGATGTTGTTGGCCCCTCACCCACAAATGATTGAGCAGTTGACATGTGTCAAGTCGCAAAATAAGTCGCAGTAGTGGAAACAGAGCCTTACGTTTTTTGTTGTAACGTGACAAAATGTGTAAAACTTTAAGGCTCTGTTTCCACTACTGCGACTTATTTTGCGACTCGACACATGTCAAGTCGCATGACAAGTCAAAACCCATGTATTTCAATGGTCCCCGTTCTAATTGGTGCGACTCAAGTCGCAGCGACTCAAAAAAAGGTTCTTGCACTACTTTGTTCCGTCTTCGGTGCGACTTGTTCTCCATAGAAAGGTATTAAGTCGCAATGAGGTCGTATGTACATGTCTGACACCGTGACTTTGTTGCGACTTCCACGGAAGTCTACGGAAGCACATGATCTCTGCTCCTCCCAAATACATCACTTCCTATATTGATGTATGTGAGTGTGGAAGACAGCAGGAAGCATGCCTAGGGCTCGAAAAAATAAGCGACAAGTGCATGACAATGAGGAAATTATTCGGCTTGTCAGACAACGTCCGGCAATATATGACCTCAGAGATCCAGGTTACAAAGATCATGCAAAGAAGGAAAGAGCATGGTTGGAAGTGGCTCGCAAATATTATGAGATCTGGGACTCTTTATCAGCCACAGAATGTTCTTCAAAAAGTAAGTGGTTGATATATGCTGCTTAGCACTTTGCGCCTTGCACCTATTTAAATATTCTGTAACCAATGGGTGTGTGTTAACAATGTGCACTGTGTTTTCTTGGTGGGGACCGCTTCTCCTGCCAGGAGATCACAATGGTTTGGCAGGAGGGATTCCCCTGTCAACACTATCTGTGTTGATGGTGGAATTTATATAGTTACTTTCCTGTAACCTGTGGCTGCAGGAAAGTAAACCTGTGTGTGTGGGCCAGCAAATAATATTTGACCAGGGTCCAAATAATATTAAATAATATTAAAGATGGCCCTGTCAACATCCTCCAGCACATGGCAAATTATGTAGGTGTCATGGGTAATATATTTAGCGGTTGTTTTAACACCATCCATATCAATTATGCAGCCTAGCAAATGAATGACCTATAAGCAGTTACTAAAGTTTTTGGTTTTAATTTATTATTTGCTTTATATTTTGTAGTGCACTCGTTACAAACTCGATGGAGAAGTCTCAAAGACTGCTACAACCGGTACTTATGCAAATTAAAAGGAGGAAGGAGTGGTTCCGGCTCAAAAAGATTAGCCCCATATGCCCATGCCGGGATCTTGATTTTTTGAAACCAGTGTTGGAAATGCGAGAGTAAGTTATCAGCAGGCATATGTTACGAATTGTACATATCAAATTGTAATGCTTACTTAAAAAATATGTGATTTGTATTTCAGAACCCAAGCAAGCTGGGAAGACAGCACACAGGTTTTGGCATCAGAAGATGAGGCAGAGGAAGCTGCGGAGGAGGAGGAGCAAGAACAATTCCAAGACAATGTTGACAAGGAACTGTTCGTAGATGAATCAAGGTCAACATCAAACTCAATGAATGAGGAGGATGCAGAACCAGGGCCTAGCAATGTCTCTAGGCCTTTGCGAAGATCTTCAAGGGGAAGTGCCCGGCCTGTGAAACCCATGGATAAAATTTTAGATGTAGTCAGTCAGATGTCCACTAAAATGGCTGAAAACCAGTGTGAAGACACAGCATTTCTCACTGTAATTTTAGGCATATGTAAACAGGTACCCCCTGAGAAAAAATATGCACTCAGGATGGCTTTGATGTCAACTGCTCAATCATTTGTGGGTGAGGGGCCAACAACATCCTCAGCATATATGCAACCCCCCTTCCCCAATATCCCCCTTATCAACAATACACTCACTTTCCAAGTACACAGTATGCTCCACCAATAAACCGTCCATACTGTGACCAGTATGGTAATATGCTGAATCCCTCAAGGCCACGCATGTTGCATCCAATTCCTGCCCCCACTACCTCTACCCTTGGCCCCCCAACCACTCACCAACTTAGGCAGCCTACACCCAGTCAGGTTCCGCCTTTTCTGGAAAGGAAATATTACCCTGGTCCATCAGTGGATTTCCCTGGACCAACCAATAGTTCAGTTTCCGGGACCACTGAAAACAAAAAACATACGAGCAATTGTAATTTACTATTATTTTTGATGTGGGTTTAAGACTTGTTCTATATTTTTTGGTTGGTTGAGGAGGCCAAAACAACAACTGTTGAATTTTTGAGTTCATGGAATGTATTTCTTTATTTTTGCCTTCTTGCAAAAAGACTTGTAAAAAAGATTCAGATTATATATTTTATTTTTTTTATGACTTTTATTTTGGTGTTTTTCCAAGTGAAATATTTTATTATTTTAATATTTGTTGTGCTTGTTAAAAAGTAAAAAAAATGGTGTAGTTCACCAAAACACATAACAAAAACATTTTTGGTGCTTTCCTGCACAAAAATCTTGAAATTAAAAATTATTTTGGTTACATTATGCATTTTCTGCTTATCCTTTTTTCGAATTTGTGGTAAAGACCTGTTATTCTGCATTTGGATGCAATGAAACATAACAGACATCTAAATAATATTACAATAAAATGCATGACATACATTATGCTATGGCATCCTGCTGCCAGGGGACAGAACCAGCAGCAGACATAAAATAAGACGAGAATCCCTCACGCACACTGGCACCATTGGTGGTGCCCCTACTGGCACTCCATTGTGCACCTTCCAGATCGTGCATGAGGGAATCTTCAAAAAGATAGCCATCACGAATTCTAACAAAATTATGAAGCACACATGCTGCTTTTACTGCAGATATTGCATTCTCAAGTTTTAAATGAATCGGTGTATGTAGCAAACGCTACTTGTTGGCTAAAATGCCAAAAGAACATTCTACCACTCATCTTGCCCTCGTTAACCGGTAATTGAAGATTCGCTTCTCTTCACTCAGACACCTATTGGAATAAGGCCTTAATAGATGCTCACTGAGAGCAAAGGCCTCATCCCCAACAAACACACATGGCATTGGCGGCCCATTTGTTCCTGGCAACGGACAGTCCTGTGGCAGGCCCAGACCATTTTCCCGCAACATTCTTCCAAACGATGATCTTTGGAAAATACTGGAGTCTGAGCTGCTGCCATATGATCCGATGTCTATACAGCTAAAAAAATAATTGGCATCAGCCACTGCTAGTAATACAAAAGAAAAATATTTTTTGTAATTAAAGTATTTTGTTCCACTGCCAATGGGCATCACTACCCTCATATGTTTTCCGTCAATTGCCCCTAGACAATTTGGGAAATTGCAACGATCCCAGAAAACTTCCGCTATCTTGCACCAATCTTTGCAAGTGGGCTTCTTCAGGACCAAATCCCTAAGGACATTCCAGATGTCTCGGCAGGTATCGTGGACAATATTGCTGACAGTAGTTTTGCCAACCAAAAACTCATAATGCAAACTTGCAAAGGAATGTCCAGTTGGCAGGTACCTAAAATGAAAAAGTACATACATTTTATGATAATGATACATATTTACACTAAGCTACTTCAATAAACAAAAAAAAAGAGCTAGGAAGGAGGTGCCTGAGGAAGTGAAGAATGAAGAAGGGGAGCAGGAGTAAGACACTGGTGATGTAGAGGTAAAGTTAAGATTGTAAAAACAAGCTTACGCACAGTTACATGCTAGTATTTATTTTTGGACTTCATGTAAAGATGATGAAAGAATGATGTGGATCTCCAAATGCCACATAGAAGTTAAGAAGAAGAAACAGTAGGTATGAAAAGTTACCTCAATGTTATTATGAGTCTTTTAACAGCTGGAATACTCCTTCTGAAACTTGTGTGTTGTCGCTCTAGATGACTAGAGAGTAAAGCCAACAATTCATCAAAACTGTAAAGAGAAAAAATATGGCTATTATCTACACTGACCATGTAAAAATCAAACATTTAAAAATGGAGTTCCATTTTTATAACAATTTGATCAGGTTATAGTTAACACTTCTAGCTATTCAAATCTAAAAATTATAAAAAGAGTCATACTGACCAGGCATATACACATTTTCATAAATATATCTGGCAGCATTTGCAAGTTGACATCAAAAAATGTTCTCACCTTCTAATTGACATCCTTGTGTAGTTGAAGAATTTGTCTTCATGAGCCCGGAGGTCATTGTAAAGGACCCCAAACTGGCCTCTCACTTCCCTTTGGGCGATGATGGGATGGATGCAAAACCTATGCCTTCTCCTCCTCCGGTTATCCTCCTCTTCTTTATCTATAAATGCTGCTACAGCAGCCAAAATGACTGCTGACCCAACATATTGCATAGCCAACATGTTTGCTGACAAACATACAACACGTGACAACTAAAGAGGAAGGGGAAACAAATAAGCAGGATAAGGAATTACATCACTATGACTAAATCGCAGAACATCCAAGTCGCACAAAGTCATTATTAAAGTCGCAACAAAACGCACCACAAATCGCATCGCAAAATCGCAGTGTAAAGCACGCGACTTTGGGGGCGCACTAGTGGAAACATAGCGTAAATGTGTTTTATTGGGATTTTATTTGATAGGTCAACACAAAGTGGCATATAATTGTGAAGTGGAAGGAAAATGATAAATGGTTTTCAAAATGTTTTATAGATATGTGAAAAGTGTGGCGTGTATTTGTATTCAGCCCCCCTGAGTCAATACTTTGTAGAACCACCTTTTCGCTGCAATTACAGCTGCAAGTCTTTTTGGGTATGTCTCTACCAGATTTGCACATCTAGAGAGTGACATTTTTGCCCATTCTTCTTAGCAAAATAGCTCAAGCTCTGTCAGATTGGATGGAGAGTGTCTGTGAACAGCAATTTTCAAGTCTTACCACAGAATGTGAAGTGGGTTTAGGTCTGGACTTTGATTGGGCCATTCTAACACATGAATATGCTTTGATCTAAACCATTCCATTGTAGCTCTGGCTGTATGTTAAGAGTCATTGTTCTGCTGGAAGGTGAACCTCCGCCCCAGTCAAAAGTCTTTTGCAGACTCTAACAGGTTTTCTTCTAAGATTGCCCTGTATTTGGCTCCATCCATCTTCCCATCAACTCTGACCAGCTTCCCTGTCCCTGCTAAAGAAAAGCATCCCCACAACATAATGCTGCCACCACCATGTTTCACAGTGGGGATGGTGTGTTCAGGGTGAAGTGCAGTGTTAGTTTTCTGCCACACACAACGCTTTGATTTTAGGCCAAAAAGTTCAATTTTGGTATCATCTGACCAGAGCACCTTCTTCCACATGTTTGCTGTTTCCCCCACATGGATTCTTGTAAACTGCAAAAGGGACTTTTTATGGCTTTCTTTTAACAATGGCTTTCTTCTTGCCACTTTTCCATAAAGGCCAGATTTGTGGAGTGCACGACTAATACAACTAAGTTGTCCTGTGGACAGATTCTCCCACCTGAGCTGTGGATCTCTGTTGCTTCTCCAGAGTTACCATGGGCCTCTTGACAGCTTCTCTGGTTAATGCTCTCCTTGCCCAGCCTGTCAGTTTAGGTGGACGGCCATGTCTTGGTAGGTTTGCAGTTGTGCCATACTCTTTCCATTTTCAGATAATGGATTGAACAGTGCTCCGTGAGATGTTGAAAGCTTGGGATTTTTTTTTTAAATCTAACCCTGCTTTAAACTTTTCCACAACTTTATCCCTGACCTGTCTGGTGTGTTCCTTGGCATTCATGATGCTGTTTGTTCACTAAGGTTCTCTAACAAACCTTTGAGGGCTTCACAGAACATCTGTGTTTATACTGAGATTAAACTACACACAGGTGCACTCTATTTACTAATTTGATGACTTCTGAAGGCAATTTGTTCCACTAGATTTTAGTTAGGGGTTTAGATATTTATTTGTAAAAAATTTGGAAAACCATTTATCAATTTCCTTTCACTTTACAATTATGTGCCACTTTGTTTAGATCTATCACATAAAATCACATTAAAATACATTTACGTTTTTGGTTGTAACATGACAAAATGTGGAAAAATTCAAGGGGTATGATTACTTTTTCAAGGCACTGTATTGCAGGGTACCAGTCCTTCAATGCAGTCGCTGCATACTGTCAATTTTTTATTTTTAGGCTAAGTACTTTTTTTGAAAATGTAGAAAAATATATGTTTATCTTGCCAGAAATCAAGTGTTCTGTGCACCAAACTGAAATTTCAAACAATATTATGCGGTCTCATTAGTTCACCTCTGTGAATTCAATTCCATTATGTAGATGGAAGAGTTTATAGTCCAAATCAGAACAGCAGACTAGGGTGACAAAACTGTTACTTAATAGATACAGTACAGTAAGTGAGCATTGTCACCCTATGGTAGGAAGTTTGTGGTGCTTCCACATTTGCTTAAATGGGTTGTGTTTGGCTGGGTTACCTCACACACAGAAAGAACAAAAAAAATTTTTTTGAGGTACCCCAAGAAATCCATACCAGACCCAGAAATAAAAGCACCCAAATGTTTAAAAAGTCTTTTATTAAAAATAAAAAAAACCCTAAAAATCACCCTCATTTTATATCCATCATCAATCATGATGCCCAAAAAAAAACTTGACAAACTGGTGCACGCAATCAATCCTGAAGATTAGCTGAATGACAGCTCCCTTACCAGTCATCGGCTATATAAGGAAAGAGGCAGGGATAGTGGTGAAGACCATATCTGTCAATGTCACTGTTACCATCAACCCTTCCCTGTGATGTCTTTGGTTCCTGGCAATGCTATGGCTTCTAGCTTAGGAACCACTAATAGTGGGAAGCTGTCATGTATAGAAGCAGTGGAAATACCTCTTCTATATTTAAAGCACTGCTCCCACTGAACAGGTGGCGGAACAGTCTAAAGTTCAAGAGTCCATAAGAACCTAGGGTGAACAAAGCCATCAGCTCATCCCAAATGCTAATATATTGAAATTGGAGGTTAAATATGAAAAAGAATAAAATAAATGTGCATGGTATTGTAATGGAGGTGATTAGAGCAAGAAATGTTTATAGTCTGAATTGGGAGAGCAGCCTAAAGTGACAACACTGTTCCTCCATAGATCAACACTGTTCCTCCATAGATACAGCACAGTAAGTGAGCATTATCACTCTAGGACACTAAAGCCTAGTACACACGGGCCAAATGTTAGGCGGTTTTTATTGAACCGGCCGACGTCTCCCGACATTCGGCCCGTGTGTATGGAAGCTAGTTAGACAGAAGCTGGACGTTTGGCTTACTTCTGTCGAATGAGCAAATGGCTGAGAGCACTGACCAGAGTGTTCTGGACAAGGGGGGCTGCCCCCCGTCAGAACACAATAGCTCAGCAGGGGAGATCGCTGTACTAACATTGGATCATTAGTACAGTAGCTTTGACCTGAGCTGTCAGTTTTTTTTCCTTCAACCCAGCAGTGTACTAGGCTTAAAGCAGAGCTCTACCCTAAAGTGGAACTTCCACTCATCGGATTCCTCCCCCCTCCGGTGCCACAATTGGCACCTTTCAGGGGGGAAGGGGGTGCAGATACCTGTATAATACAGGTATTTGCACCCACTTCTGGGAATAGCTGGCCGCAGCTAGCCGCAGATGCCCCCCCCATTGTGTTCTGGGAAACACATAGTTCCCACAACACAACGGGGACCAGTGAAGACGTGCAGCGCGACTTGCGCATGCGCAGTAGGCAGCGCTTCACTTCCTGATTCCCTGGCACTGGCGCTTCACTTCCTGATTCCCTGATTCCCTGCCGCCATCCGAGGATGGCGGCAGAGGCAGCCGAGAACCAAGCGATTGCTCATCATCTGCTGCCAACATCGTGGGCACCCTGGACAGGTAAGTGTCCATTTATTAAAAGTCAGCAGCTGCAGTATTTGTAGTTGCTGGCTTTTAATAATTTTTTTAAGGTGGACCTCCTCTTTAAGGGCATATTTCTGACAGGATTACCAGGTTAAAATAAACCACCATATCTAAGTACTGATAATCTACAATATATTACAGTAATGTTTTTGGGTTTAGGTACACTTTAAGGCTGGTCATATACAGAGCAAATTTCTTTCCTGCAATCATGGATTGCAGGAAAGAAATTTGCGCGATTCCCAGACAGTGTAGATGCAGAAATCCCTCCTGCCGGGCCATTGTCTTCTCCAGGTGGGGGGCGGGGGGGAAGTGGGTCATCCCAGCCGGGAGGAGACGGTGATTATTGCTAGTGGATATAGAAACTGCTAGCGATAATCACATGTAAAACCTGGTATGCTGGTTGTACCAAAGTTGATAGATCAGCTTTGTACATTTAGCCTGTTATACAAGGTTTGAATCTTGGCCTGTTCTTGCTCAACTGGTCAAGATTTGAACTGTGTATGGCCTGCCTAAGGCAACATGACAGTTGTGCCTACAAGGTTAAAAGATAGTATATTGCTCAATTACTACTCATACAGACTTTATCTCCTCCAGAAAACATTAGAGTGTTGGTCTGTTTCTAACTGTGTTTGTTGAAGTAGCAATAATGATGGTAAAATGCCCTTGGTTTCTCAGAGTGATGATACAAGTCTCTCATAAATAATGCATGGGTCATTTATTGTACATCTATGCTATATCATAGCCTAGCAAACACTTTAAGTTTTAACAAGTGTTATGCAGCATGATTTATTTGTCAAGTGTCTTATAGAATGTATTTATTATTTATTTAGTGGGTAACTTGGGGTCATATCAACGAGTCTACTGAAAAAACATCGCTTGTGCTCATAACTACATCTCATTTTTCATCATTGCATCAAATAATATTGTTGCTTTTTGTAATTATTTAAATAAAATGATAGAATGTCAGGAACCCAGCTTTGAATTGTTCTTTCATATTTTCATTAATAAGCCACATTTAGAAGAAACAAAACACTGGTGATTTTAATTATGCATAGTTTTCTAAAAAGAACACACAAGATAAAAAATGTAAATAGATCATAATTCCCATTCATTACTTTTCAGTGCATGCTGTTTTTTTCTCATACTATGTTTTAAGTGCAGAATGAATGTAAATTACTAGTTAACACAAGTTATTTTTTATGACTCTATTAAATGACATTGCCAACTTTTATTTTGTTACTTTCATCTACTGGGGTGTATTGTTGCAATCACAGGGACTAATTTAAAGGCAGAAGATGCTGTGAACTTTTATTCTTTGTTAGGTGCTGATACACTGCTAGCCACATCTAGCAGAAAGTATGTGATTTAAAAAGGGGTTGCTAAGTAAATAGTATAATTAATAAAGAAAGGAAATTATGTTTAAGTTGGTGTTACTGAGGAAACCCAACTGTACGAACAGAGCCAATTTGTATTGCTTTTCTGCAATCCAGATATAGATAATGCTTTACCTATGCAGTTCAACTTGTTGGGCTTTCTTGACTACCTAGTGTAAATAGAGAGAGATATGGGTGGCGCTGCCCCACAGTAAGTGTAAACAAAGATGTAAAAATGCACTTATTGTCATACACTACCCCTTTAAATACCATGTTATATAAATGATGATATTACCGTTTAAACAAAAACACAATATATCCACTTGAGCCCCGGACCATTATGCTGCCTAAGGACCAGAGGTCTTTTTCCAATTTGGCACTGCGTCGCTTTAACTGCTAATTGCGCGGTCATGCAATGCTGTACCCAAACGAAATTTGCGTCCTTTTCTTCCCACAAATAGAGCTTTCTTTTGATGGTATTTGATCACCTCTGCGGTTTTTTTAATTTTTTGCGCTATAAACGGAAAAAGACCGAAAATTTTGAAAAAAAATGATATTTTCTACTTTTTGTTATAAAAAAAATCCAATAAACTAAATTTTAGTCATACATTTAGGCCAAAATGTATTCGGCCACATGTCTTTGGTAAAAAAAATGTCAATAAGCGTATATTTATTGGTTTGCGCAAAAGTTATAGCGTCTACAAACTAGGGTACATTTTCTGGAATTTACACAGCTTTTAGTTTATGACTGCCTATGTCATTTCTTGAGGTGCTAAAATGGCAGGGCAGTGCAAAACCCCCCCAAATGACCCCATTTTGGAAAGTAGACACCCCAAGGAAATTGCTGAGAGGCAAGTTGAACCCATTGAATATTTATTTTTTTTGTCCCAAGTGATTGAAAAATGACAAAAAAAAAAAAAAAAAAAAATATTTACAAAAAGTCGTCACTAAATGATATATTGCTCACACAGGCCATGGGCCTATGTGGAATTGCACCCCAAAATACATTTAGCTGCTTCTCCTGAGTATGGGGATACCACATGTGTGGGACTTTTTGGGAGCCTAGCCGCGTACGGGGCCCCGAAAACCAATCACCGCCTTCAGGATTTCTAAGGGTGTAAATTTTTGCTTTCACTCTTCACTGCCTATCACAGTTTCGGAGGCCATGGAATGCCCAGGTGGCACAAAACCCCCCCAAATGACCCCATTTTGGAAAGTAGACACCCCAAGCTATTTGCTGAGAGGCATATTGAGTCCATGGAATATTTTATATTTTGACACAAGTTGCGGGAAAGTGACACTTTTTTTTTTTTTTTTTTTTTTTTTTCATAAAGTTGTCACTAAATGATATATTGCTCACACAGGCCATGGGCATATGTGGAATTGCACCCCAAAATACATTTAGCTGCTTCTCCTGAGTATGGGGATACCACATGTGTGGGACTTTTTGGGAGCCTAGCCGCGTACTGGACCCCGAAAACCAATCACTGCCTTCAGGATTTCTAAGGGTGAAAATTTTTGATTTCACTCTTTACTGCCTATCACAGTTTCGGAGGCCATGGAATGCCCAGGTGGCACAAAACCCCCCCAAATGACCCCATTTTGGAAAGTAGACACCCCAAGCTATTTGCTGAAAGGCATGGTGAGTATTTTGCAGCTCTCATTTGTTTTTGAAAATGAAGAAAGACAAGAAAAAACATTTTTTTTTTTTCTTTTTTCAATTTTCAAAACTTTGTGACAAAAAGTGAGGTCTGCAAAATACTCGCTATACCTCTCAGCAAATAGCTTGGGGTGTCTACTTTCCAAAATGGGGTCATTTGGGGGGGTTTTGTGCCACCTGGGCATTCCATGGCCTCCGAAACTGTGATAGGCAGTGAAGAGTGAAATCAAAAATTCACGCCCTTAGAAAGCCTGAAGGCGGTGCTTGGTTTTCGGGGTCCCGTACGCGGCTAGGCTCCCAAAAAGTCTCACACATGTGGTATCCCCGTACTCAGGAGAAGCAGCAGAATGTATTTTGGGGTGTAATTTCACATATTTCCATGGCATGTTTGAGCAATATATCATTTAGTGACAACTTTGTGCAAAAAAAAAAAAAAAAAAAAAAAATTTGTCTCTTTCCCGCAACTTGTGTCGCAATATAAAATATTCCATGGACTCGACATGCCTCTCAGCAAATAGCTTGGGGTGTCTACTTTCCAAAATGGGGTCATTTGGGGGGGTTTTGAACTGTCCTGGCATTTTATGCACAACATTTAGAAGCTTATGTCACACATCACCCACTCTTCTAACCACTTGAAGACAAAGCCCTTTCTGACACTTATTGTTTACATGAAAAAGTTTTTTTTTTTTGCAAAAAAATTACTTTGAACCCCCAAACATTATATATTTTTTTAAAGCAAATGCCCTACAGATTAAAATGGTGGGTGTTTCATTTTTTTTTTTCACACAGTAATTGCGCAGCGATTTTTCAAACGCATTTTTTGGGGAAAAAACACACTTTTTTTAATTTTAATGCACTAAAACACGCTATATTGCCCAAATGTTTGATGAAATAAAAAAGATGATCTTAGGCCGAGTACATGGATACCAAACATGACATGCTTTAAAATTGCGCACAAACGTGCAGTGGCAACAAAATAAATACATGTTTAAAAGCCTTCAAAAGCCTTTACAGGTTACCACTTTAGATTTACAGAGGAGGTCTACTGGAAAAATTACTGCACTCGATCTGGCCTTCGCGGTGATACCTCACATGCATGGTGCAATTGCTGTTTATGTTTGACGACAGACCGCCGCTTGCGTTCGCCTTAGCGCGAGAGCAGGGGGTGACAGGGGTGGGTTTTTTTTGTTTTTTTTTTTTCTTTATTATTTTTTTGCTTTTTTAATCTTACTTTTAAACTGTTCCTTTCATATTTTTTTTTTTAATCATTTTTATTGTTATCTCGGGGAATGTAAATATCCCCTATGATAGCAATAGGTAGTGACAGGTACTCTTTTTTGAAAAAATTGTGGTCTATTAGACCCTAGATCTCTCCTCTGCCCTCAAAGCATCTGACCACACCAAGATCGGTGTGATAAAATGCTTCCCCAATTTCCCAATGGCGCTATTTACATCCGGCGAAATCTAAGTCATGAAATACTCGTAGCTTCCGGTTTCTTAGGCCATAGAGATGTTTGGAGCCACTCTGGTCTCTGATCAGCTCTATGGTCAGCTGGCTGAATCACCGGCTGCATTCTCAGGTTCCCTGTTGAGACAGGAGAGCCAGAGAAAAACACGGAAGACGGTGGGGGGGGGGGGGCATTCCCTCCCACGGCTTGTAAAAGCAGTCTAGAGGCTAATTAGCCGCTAGGATTGCTTTTACATGAAAGCCGACCGCTGGCTGAAAAGAATGATACCAAGATGATACCTAAACCTGCAGGCATCATTCTGGTATAACCACTCAAAGTCGTGAATGGCGTACCTGAAGACAAAAAAATGGTTAACAATGGTTAACAATAAAGCACAGTAAAGTGTAAATAATTACACACCTGAAAAACAAACATGATAAAACATAATAACAATAACAATAACAATAAAACATTGCAGAATAGAATACAGTAAAAAAGAGCAGAACAATAGAGAGAGAGAATAGAGAGAGAGAGAACAATAAAACAACAACTATTTTTTTTTATTTCATATTTTTTTTTTTTTTTTTACACTTTTTTTGTAACTAACTTTTATAACGGTAACCGGTTCCAGGTTCGGGTCTCTCAAAATGCGATGGCATCTTGGGAGACCCTGTGAAAGTGTGCCTAGTCTGTGCAATGCTGTACCCTACGCTAATACTCAACTAGTGAATGGTAGCGTTCAAAACATTCACCAATGCAAAGACCAGGATTGTCAGGACAGGAGGGACAATAATAGCGGGTGTCACGCCTATATCCGCGCTTGCTGCAGACACGACATCTTTTTTGGGGGGTTCGTTGGGTAGGGGTACTCGGGAGGACATAAAAATGCCTCTCATGCAGCCGACTGCATTTGGTTGGGGATGTGAATGGGGGAAGTACGGGCGCTGCAGAAGCGGTGGGTTCCCAATTAGGATTGGCGAATGCAGCAGGAAGGGCACTATGGGCACGATGGGCCTGTGTTTGTCTTTTTGGTGGCAGCGGGACACTACTTGTGCTTGCCACCTCACCAGCTTCAACTGCACTTATGGGACTCGCCACGTCACCAAGTGTTACTGCAGTGCTGGTTTGACTACGACCGGGGTGTACTAGGCCGCTGGCGCTTGCCAGTTCACCAAAACGCTACCAAAAAACGTTAGCGATCGCAGGGATCAGGCCTGACTCTGCGAACGCTGCAGTTATGCGTTTAGTGTTTTGTAAGTGTCAGTGATCGATCGATACTGCACTTGGGTGGGCTGGGCCGGGCCGGGCGGAGGGGCAAAACGCAGGTGCTAGCAGGTATCTGGGCTGATCCCGCTAACACTGCGTTTTTGGGAACCCTAAACTGCTGGTGACGCTAGTATAGATCTGATCGGATCAGATATTGATGCGATCAGATACTATACCACTAAGGGAGGTGTACGGTGCGTGCGTGGGTGTTAGCGGTACTGGCGCTAATCTGACGCTGCCTGGGGCTGGTGCTTGCCAGTTCACCAAAACGCTACAAAAAAAACTGTTAGCCATCGCAGGGATCAGGCCTGACTCTGCGAACGCTGCAGTTATGCGTTTAGTGTTTTGTAAGTGTCAGTGATCGATCGATACTGCACTTGGGTGGGCTGGGCTGGGCCGGGCGGAGGGGCAAAACGCAGGTGCTAGCAGGTATCTGGGCTGATTCCGCTAACACTGCGTTTTTGGGAACCCTAAACTGCTGGGGACGCTAGTATAGATCTGATCGGATCAGATATTGATCCGTTCAGATACTATACCACTAAGGGAGGCGTATGCTGCGTGTGTGGGTGTTAGCGGTACTGGCGCTAACCTGACGCCTGGGGCTGGTGCTTGCCAGTTCACCAAAATGCTACCAAAAAAACTGTTAGCGATCGCAGGGATCAGGCCTGACTCTGCGAACGCTGCAGTTATGCGTTTAGTGTTTTGTAAGTGACAGTGATCGATCGATACTGCACTTGGGTGGGCTGGGCGGAGGCACAAAACGCAGGTGCTAGCAGGTATCTGGGCTGATCCCGCTAACACTGCGTTTTTGGGAACCCTAAACTGCTGGGGACGCTAGTATAGATCTGATCGGATCAGATATTGATCCGTTTAGATACTATACCACTAAGGGAGGCGTATGCTGCATGCGTGGGTGTTAGCGGTACTGGCGCTAATCTGACGCTGCCTGGGGCGATGCATATCACCGCCGGGCGATCAGGGGGCTAAACCTTTATTTGGTAATAAACGGCGGGTGCCCTGACACTATAAAAAATAAACGAACTAACCAGCGTCATCCGTAACGGTTATACGGTGATCAGTGGTGAAAGGGTTAACTAGGGGGCAATCAAGGGGTTAAAACATTTATTAGATAGTATATGGGGGTCCCTGTCGCTATAAAACGCTGACGGCGAACCTAAATATTTACCTCACTAACTAGCGTCACCAGCGACACTAATACAGCGATCAGAAAAATGATCGCTTAGTGACACTGGTGACAGGGGGTGATCAAGGGGTTAAAACTTTATTAGGGGGGGTTAGGGGGGTACCCTAGACCTAAAGGGGGGTAATACTCACTGTCTCAACACTGTAACTGTCACAAACTGACACTATGCAGTAATCAGAAAAAAAAAAACAAAAAACAAAAAAAAACTGCTGGTGTCAGTTTGTGACAGGGGGGGGGGGGTGATTGGGGGGGGATCGGGGGGCGATCGGGGGGGGGATCGGGGTGTTTTGTGTGCCTGGCATGTTCTACTGTGTGTGTGTGTGTTGGTGCACTCACATAGATGTCTTCTCTCCTCGGGCCGGAACGGAAAATACCGACCCGAGGGGAGATGACATCACTTCCTTTGCTGCTGTTTAGCATACAGCAGCAAAGGAGTGTTTTCATTGGCCGGCGGCGATCGCGAGGGGGGGGCCACGAACGGATGGTCTCCCCCTCATCACCGATCGCCGCTGGACAAAAGACGACCGCCTCGGGCACCGGGGGGGGGTCCGATCGGACCCCCCACCCGCGGAAGGCAAATCACGTACCCTGTACGTGATTTTGCCTGTCCGTGCCACTTTGCCGACGTACATCGGCGTGAGGCGGTCGTCAAGTGGATATATATAAATATAAATATATATATATATATATAAAAATGAATAACAGTGAATCACAGCTCTTATCCTCATATGCAACCTGGGTTCATCCAATGTGATTTAAAGTGCAATAGTGTCCAGTGCAGAAGAATCCATGTGTGCAAAAAGCACTTTGCAACAACATACAAATATACAAAAATACAAACAAAAAAAATCAAAAATCAAATAAGATTGGTATGCACTGCCCCTTTAAGAAGTGTCAAGTGCTGCTCTGTGCAGACCACATTAACTATCCACTCAGAAAACCTTCTCAAATTATCAGCTGATGTGACCTTTACCTATCTAATATATTTAAAACGTGCTGAAGTGCATATGTGCAAAAAAACGCTCTGCCAACAGAAACATTAAAAATACTGTATAAATCCAAAGTAAATTGTTCCAGTCCAAGGTGACTTTGTGCATTAAATATCTGTGCAATAGTATCCAGCCAGGGAATGTGTGAAATCACTTGTGCTCCCCCTTCAGGTCTACACTCACCAAATGGTTGCACCCCTGCAGGGGCAAAAGGCACTGTGTGTGTGAGTGATTCCTTGATATAGTACGTCTGGTCTCTTCTTCTCTTCTTTACTAAGAGCAGTTAGTGGATATATTCATACAGGAAATATATGTCGAAAGCGACTTCTTAAAGTGTAAATCCATTTTGTGAATTTATTAACAATAAACCCAAAAACTCAGTGTTCAAGAAGTAAACAAGCCTATAGGAAGTACTATTACCGGGATACCATGCGTTCCATAGACCGAGGATCCGAAACCGGAATTGACATGATGACGCTCCAAGCCCCTCTATGCATTTCTTCAGAGTAATGTCATCAGGAGCGCCCCTCCTGATGTCTTTGTATACTTGTATGTCAATAATATATTATGTCTTCTAAAAGTAAAAAGGATACACATTTTTGAATGGTTTTATATGTTTTATATACAGTATATTTTCATTTCATTTTTGGAAGATTCTGAAGAAACCGCTTATCCTTCTAATCTTTTTTGGGAGAACATGGGGTTAGGAGATGAGCATCAGCACAGCCTCATTTTTACCTGTCTTGAATTTCAACATTCCTGTAAAAGAATATATGCTGTATACCTATCCTTGTCTAGAAAAATAAAGAATTTACAAAAAAAGTTTTTGCCTATTGATGTGTTTTAAGATTGCCTGACCTGAGGGGCATGGTCTGGAAAACAACAAAGATGGACGCGCTTTGAAGGTGCTTGTAAAGATGGGGAAAACCACCTAGAGCAGCCAGATTAGCTCAGGGAAGATCGAGAAAGCACCTTCATCGTCCCGCTCACCTCACTCGCAGCTGGGCTGCAACTCCCGCCAATCTTCTGGACACATTAATGGGATACTTGCTCCCAGGGCTTGTAGGCCTCCCTGCAAAACTTCTTCGAGGTTCCAACCAGGAGTGTGGATGCCGAGGCTGAACTACCATCTGTTCTGCAGCTGATTCAACAGATGCCCAGGATGGTGGACTAATGCACCGTACACACGGTCAGACATTGATCGGACATTCCGACAACAAAATCCTAGGATATTTTCCAACGGATGTTGGCTCAAACTTGTTTTGCGTACACACGGTCGCACAAAGTTGTCGGAATTTCCGATCGCCAAGAACGCGGTGACATCAACCACGTATGACGAGACTAGAAAAGGCAATTTCAGAACCAAGCGCGGCACCCTTTGGGCTCCTTTTGTTAATCTCATGTTAGTAAAAGTTTGGTGAGAGATGATTCGCGCTTTTTCAGACTCGTGGCTTTCAGATCGCGTGACTTAGTCATTGTGTTCTTGTTCGTTCGTTACTGTTTTTCAGGTCGCTCTTCACAGGCCTTGCTGTTCTTCAGTGCGTTCTGTTACTTCGTTCTGAGCAGCCGACCGTTTCTAGCCATGTTGCGTATACGTACTCCTCGTAGAGTTCGTGCTGTGCGGGGGCTTGGTGTTGTGGTCCTGACCTTGACACAAGTCCAGTCCATGAACAGGGTGGGGAGGAGTTCATGGACCAAGAATTGGTTGCTTCAGCGTGACCAGTTCTCTCATATGCCTTTGCTCCGTGAGATCCGTGAGAATAATCCTGATGATTTCAGGAACTTTCTCCGGATGACCCCCTATATCAGCAGGCAGGATACCTGCATGAGGCAAGCCTTCACTCCGGAGCAGAGGCTCGTCGCTACCCTGCGGTACTTGGTGACGGGGAGAAGCCTGCAGGACTTGAAGTTCTCGACAGGCATCTCCCCCCAGGCTCTGGGGATCATTATCCCGGAGACCTGTTCTGCCTTCACCCAGGTCCTGCAGAAGGAGTATATGAAGGTAAGATTTTTATCCTTTAATATCACATTTTATTGTATATAATGTTTGCTAATGTATTGTATTTCTTTCCTCATTCCCTAATTACCATGATTGTAATATGCTGTGAATGTCCCCTTTGTCCTCATGCATGCTGGAATTTTATGTTTTTTTTTTTGTCCTTCATACATATTTGCCTTCACTTACCTCCCCAGCATGGTCTCCTGCCCTATATTCACATCATGTAGTCACTTAACAATGTATTTTATCAGCTCCATAGTAGTGCTTTACCCCAAACACCCCCTAAAATGTTTAGAAATCTGATTTGTGCTTTAAATTCAAGCAGAGTGCCACAGGCTTTTTTTTTTGTGGTGTCCCCAAATCATTTTTAACCCTCCCTCCCCCCAACTGCTAAGTCAGCTGATCCCAATTCTCTATCTATCCTCAATCATCTATCTGCTGACTTTGCCAAACCCATACACACTATACCCATCTCTTTTGTGCTCAGATTTATGGATGAATTCCCCAAAGCATGTAGTACAAGGGCCTGCCTGTATACTTTCAAATGATATTGTTTAAAGTTTTTGTATTCTATTATTATCTTGATAGGTAATAGCAGAATGTCCAAATGTGCTCAAATGTGTACAGTGTGTATTTATATCTTTGTATTATGACACTTCTTACCTGTCCAGTGGTCTGCCAATAGTGTAAGTAAGGAGGGGCTGTTCCAAGTAATACCCGTTATTTAGGCATTCATCTCTCAATGAAGTGGAGAGGGTTACCTGTCCAAGATTCCCCCCCCTATAATGTTAGAAATGGCCCATGAGAGGGGGGGATATGATAGGTGTACCTTATACTTTGGTGTTGTAAAATTCCCCTTAATAAATGTTATCTGGATGTTGGCCAAGAATCTTTGTGTCTAATCTGCTTTCAATGTTTGTGCAAAAATACTAATTTATTTTTGTTTTCCTCAACAGTTTCCTTCCACGCCACAGGAATGGCAGACTGTGGCCTCCCACTTTGCCCAGCGGTGGGACTTTCCTAACTGCGGAGGGGCAATTGATGGGAAACACGTCCACATCGTCCCACCATCCAACTTGGGGTGGTACTATTATAATTACAAGGGGTTCAATAGTATTGTGATGTTGGTGGTGGTGTCGGCTAATTACGAGTTCCTGTATGTGGACGTGGGGAAGAATGGCCGGATGTCCGATGGTGGAGTCATCACCCAGACGGAGTTTTACAGGCGTCTCCAGAATGGCAGCTTGGACTTGCCACCTCCAGAAGAGAATGTGGAAGGACTCCCATTCGTCTTCGTTGAGGATGAAGCATTTGCGCTGGGGGACCATCTTATGCAGCCATTCCTGATGAGGACCCTCACCCCGGAACAGAGGGTTTTTAATTATCGGCTGGCCAGAGCCAGAAGTGTGGTGAAGAACACATTTGGAATCATGGCCAGCCGGTTCTGCCTATTTCTTACACCCATCCATATGGCGGAGTATAAACTGAATCATATAATCCTGGCGTGCTGTGTTCTACGTAACTTTTTACGGCAACATTCTGCCAACTATGCTGGCTCAGTTTGGCCTGAGGCCGGAATGAAATGAAACAACCCTGATGGTGCTTGAAAGTGGCCGTCCTGGCTTGCCCTCCCTGAGTGCCCATGATGTCCGGCTAAGATACCTTGAGTTCTTTGTGGGTAGGGGGGCCATCAATATGCCAGACAATTTGTGAAACCTTGATCAAATAAAAAAAAATAAGCAAATCTTTGGTGACATTTAGTGCTTGTGTTTGTTTTAGCTGACCCTGACCGAAATGTGGTGAGTCCAGAAAATGGCGTGATTGTGTAACCTTATACAAAGCACTGTTGGGTGTTATTTACTAAGGGCAAATGCACTTTGCACTACAAGTGCACTTGAAAATTCACTGAAACTACACTTGTAGTGCAAAGTGGATTTGCCCTTAGGAAATAACACCCATTGTCACAGAAAGCAGCAATTAGATCACCACAAAAGTGTTGTAGCGTTGAGACAATAATCCACAAATTCTTGATTAACAATCTTTTTAATACCTGCACAATCACATGTGCATTTAGAAAAGGTTTTTAAAACAAACCAACATGTTTGTTGTATAACAATTTTTGGGGTGGCATTATCAAAAATAGAAATGTCCATTTAAGATAAAAACAGGCATGTGTAAAACCAACAAGAAAGACACAAATCTTGAACTTACAAAGTTCACATATGGTAAAACTTGAAGGCAATATCAGAAATGAGTATTTAGGAACTGTGTTTGATATTGCATTCAGATGGGGTGAAGTCACCCCAGGAAAAGCCAAATTTTGAAGATGCACACCAATTTACGAATGTCAACATGTGCTAGCTGCCATCACGGGGGATCAAGGGACATGTTTTGGGGGAGCAACCCCTTCCTCTCAGCTACTTTATTATTGAGGAAGGGGCTGCACCCCCAAAACGCGTCCATTGATCTCCCGTGATGGCAGATAGCACATGTTGGCACACTGTGTGCATCCTCAAAATTTGGCTTTTCTAAAAATCGCTAAAACATTTTTAACATTGTAGCGTACAAAAAAACAAAGTGATTTGGAGGGGTTTTAAACTCTCCCCAAAACATCAATTATGTTTTTATTTTTTTGAATAACATCATTGATGTTTTTCTTGATGTTTTCCAAAGCTAAATTACACCCCATGATCTCCCCAATCAGGATCTGTGCACTTTCAGAGGTGAAATGCCCTGGATCCACAACATCACGATCACCTAAAAAGAGAGAAAACCAAAAAAAACAGGTATTATAAATATGCCGGCATTCCATCTCTTACCTGAGTCTGTGGTCGCAGACACTCACCTGTTGTGGTGCCAATTTCCACCACGTCTTCTTCCTCCTCCTGCTCTTATTGGGTTGGGGGTATTTCCCCTTCTTGCCGAGGTGGGGGGTCTGTGGTCTCCTCGGATGAGGGGTGTCCTCCGAGTCTTTTCTCCCCTATGTAAAACAAAAATGGTATAATTAGCACACAGATATTTGATGGCCGAAATATAAAGATGAAACATTGCTTGGAAGTGGGGTACAATTGTCTATTTGGGCAGAGTTCCAAGATGTAGAATTTTTATTGTCCGTTGTCAAGCTTCAAGACTTTACCTGTTTTGTACAAGCTTCACAGATGGCGACCCCCCTATAGTATCCACTGGAGCACCTGTGTGGGCCCCCTAATAAAAATGGTGTTCTGGTGTCCCACACTAGTGCTCCAGTGTCCAGAAAACAGCTGCTAAGTGTCCTCTCCTTACACAGAATCTAGTTTGCATTTCATTCTAGTCACAAACCCATCTACACAACCAAATATTTTTCATACAAGTAGGCCCTAAAAAATGTGGGCAAATGCATATGGCCTAAACAATGGTGTTTTATAGGCCGAAAGCAAAATGTTTGATACGAACGAATAATGTGCCCATGAACATGAAAGTTTCCATTTTAAACTGTACAACACTTAAGAAAAGCACATGGAGCAGCACGAACGTAATAAAGACAAAAAGAATAGGAACACAGCACAACTACTTACTTTTTTGCAGCACTCTCTGGATCTTTCTGTACTGCTCGGGCTCTCTTAATTTCAGGTCCGACCACCGCTTCTGAGCTGATCTTTCAATCGTCGTACCCTGAAATTCCGGTGCAGACTTTTGACCACTTTCGCCATGATCTTGGCCTTTCTGATATTGGGGTTGGGGTAAGGTCCATACTTTTCATCATAGTCGGTCTTCTTCAGGATGTCGACCATCTCCAACATCTCCCCAAAGGACATATTTGAGGCCTTAAATTGTCTCCTTCTGGATCGGGATGTTTCCGGATCCGGGCTTTCCTCCTCCTCGTTGCTATAATTAGCACACACCTGCTCTGACTCCACCATGTGCTCTTCACCCACTGCGCCAAACGAAAAGGGGTGGGGAATAGACTAGAAAGAACGTCAGGGGTGGGCGGAGTTACACGCATGCGCAGTGTGTATAAAGCGTAACATGCGTGCGTAGTACGTACGATCTGTGAGCGGAGGAAGGAGTATCAGAGGCGCCGATCGTGATAAAGAAGGTAAGAGCCAAACTTGGGCCTATACTGCTTCTAGATTGAGGCCTATATTGTAACTAGATAAGGAGAGTTTTGCCTGACATTAGGGTTTGTCTTGTGTTGTGTCTTGCAGTGAAAATGGATATCTTGAAAGATACCGACTTTATGGCAATCTTCATAGATATGTTCAGGGAGCTGTCTTGTCTTTGGGAGATAAACCACCCACATTATAAGAACCAAACAAAGAGGAAGGCAGCACTGGATCAATTGCTGGAATTTGTGAAGACGGTGATCCCCACGGCAGACATGACCTATATGAAGATCCTAATTGGTGGCCTGAGGAGCACTTATCTAAGGGAGCACAAGAAGGTCCAGGATTCGCAGAGATCCGGAGCAGTAGATGACATCTATGTCCCCAGGATGTGGTACTATGACAGGCTGCATTTCTGGCAGGTCAGACTGAACCCAGGTCATCACTCTCCAGTCTTCCTTCCACGCTTCCTTCCCCCCCAGCTGAGGCTTCTGACACCCAACCTGGGCCTTCCAGGCAGCAACATGTGGAGGAGCCCAGCTTGAGCCAGGTATAGCATTCCTCTAAATAGTTCAGGTTGTCCAATCAATTATGTTAACTAGATGTTAGTTTGGAGTACTAATTTATGTTTGGGATTGATGATGCAGAAACTAAAACCATGTCCCTTTTTCATACACAGGGAAGTCTCAGCCAGGAGGTAGCCGGGCCGAGCAGGCTGCCTAATATCCAGGTCTCTCCCCTACACCCACAAAGAAAAAGTGGCAGGAAGAGGAGTACCCTGGAGGAGGCTGCCATAGGCCTCTTTTGGAAGACTACAGAGGCCCTGACATCCCCCCACACTGTGGAGGAGGACTTTGCTGGCGTGATTGCCTGTAAAATGCAGCGAATGGAGTAGGGCCAACAACTCATGTGTGAGTCATTAATTTTGGAAGCTGTCAATAAGGGGTTGAGGGGCCAAATAACATCTGCTACCCACATTTGTGACTTCACACATGGGCCTCCTCCTCCTCCTCCAGGTCCTTCTACTTCTCCTCCTCCTCCTCCAGGTCCTACTAGTCCTCCTCCTCCAGCTCCTACTCCTCCTTCTGCCACATCTCCAACAGCAGAGCCACAGCCGGGAAGGATGCGTGGAAAGGAGACCAGAAAGTGATGACCCTGGGTCCAGTCTGGTCTAGCAAAAGATGCAGCCTCTTGTGGTACCACAGCCTGGGGACACAGATGTCATCTGCTGCTTTCTGGATCTCTGGGACTTCTGGTCCAGACTGCACTCCCTTACATATGGACTCCTCAGGCCACCAATTTTGCTTGTAAACAATTGATGTGTGCACTGGGGGTCCAAGGCTTCGCTAATTTCTGCTGTTTCTCCAGTGTTGCCTCCCTCTTTGTTTGGTTCTGAGCCCTTAATAAAGGATTTTTGGTTTCAATTATACTCTCCTATGTGTGTTCTCCTTCAAAAAGGACAGTTTGTTTGTGAGGATTCAGGTACATTTCTAAAGTACAATGTGAAATTAACAAGGGACACCAACACCAAACAATCTCCTTGAGATTAAATAATATAAGATATCGATGGTGTTGTGGTAACTTGACACACAAAACACACACAAAAATATTCTGGAGTAAAACTAAAAATAAAATAAAACAAAGATCAGCCTTGGAAAAAATACAAACCTAAAAAAAAAAAAAAAAAACTGCCTTTAAAAAAAAAACAAAAAAAACAAAAGACAAAAATATTTTTGTCAGATGTAACAAATCAAAATATATTAAGGGAATCCCGATAAATAATAAAGAAAGAAGTTTGTGAGAAGTCTGTGTGAATATGAGCATCAAAACTACTTCATCCTTCTCACATTATAAAGAAGAAGAGAGTGCGCTGTATTAAACCATTTTAACATTGCACCGTGACAAAAGTGTTATATCCATTGAGAACGCTAAGTTTATCAGACCGAGCTGTTCCGTCTCGGAATTTCTTCTGAGCATGCGTGGCACTTTGTGTGTCAGAACAGGCGACACACGGTCGGAATTGACGCGATCGGATTTTGTTGTCGGAAAATTTTATAGCCTGCTCTCAAACTTTGTGTGTCGGAAAATCTGATGGAAAATATCCGATGGAGCCCACACACGGTCGGAATTTCCGACAACACGCTACAAACGGACATTTTCCATTGGAAAATCCGACCGTGTGTACGGGGCATTACAAGGCATAGTTTAGATATTAAGTCCACACTATCCTCTGCTATGGCTAACCTGTGAGAAAATCTCCACAACGCAATGGCCAGGTTGTCAGAAGTGGAACAGGTCTAGACCGTCATGATGAAGCTATTGCTGAGCTTCAGTATGTGAGGTGTAGGTGTCTGTCTCTATATGAGAAGTGATCTCAAAGCAAGTGTGAAAGAGGATCTAGTTAATGGAGTGTGTGATGAGGCTGAAGCATTATGGGTGGAATTGCATATGGGTGTGCATACTACAAAGTTAATCATTGGAGTATGTTACAGGCTACCTAGTGTTAATGAGGAGGTGGAGACTTAGCTCCTTGCAGAGATAGAAAGGGCTACAAGGACTGGGACAGTGATAATATTGGGAGATTTTACCTACCCATCGGTTGACTGGAGTAATGGCACCGCAGGATCATTTAAAGGGCAAAAATGTATAAACCTATTACAAGACAGTTTTATGGTACAGTTCATAGAGGCCCCAACTAGAAACGATGCTCTATTGGACCAGGTTATCTCAAACTATGCAGAGCCTATTACTAATGTTCATATAAAAGAACATCTGGCTAGCAGTGACCATATCATTATTTCATTTATTGTTAGCTGTAATCAACAAGCACATACTGTAAAGATGGAAACACTTAACTTTAAAGTTACACTAAAGGTTCAGGGTTTTTTTTTAATAAAATAACAAATATGTCATACTTACCTCCAATGTGCAGCTCATTTTGCACAGAGTGGCCCCGAACCTGGTCTTCTGGGGTCCCTCGGTGGCTCTCGCGGCTCCTCCCCACATCAGATAACCCCCTGGGAGAAGCGCTCTTCCCGGGGGGGTTACCTTGCGGGCGTGCTCCTGAGTCCAACATTCGGCGTCCATAGAGGCCCAATGCAGGACTCGGCCCCGCCCCTGGCGCCCGCGACATTGGATTTGATTGACAGAAGTGGGAGCCAATGGCTGTGCTGCTATCAATCTATCCAATCAAGAGCCGGGAACCCCCTGCAGAGAGAGAGCATGTCCCCATGGGAAAAGTGTGAGGGTTCAGGTAAGTAAAATGGGAGGCCGGTCACAGACAGGTGTTTTTTCACCTTAATGCATAGGATTCAAAAGAATGTGTGGCGTCCGTCCCAACACTGGCAGCAATGTCATTCCCCCTGATGATTACACGTATGCCCTTTGTCGAAGACGCGTAGGGGAGGGGCCAGGATGGAGTGTTAAGCAGGTATTGCTGCCAGTGTTGGGACGGAGGCCATATCCTCGCTGCTGTACCTGTATACATGCTTGCTATAGGGTCAGTGGTGTATTTAGGTTTTGTGCTGCCCTAGGCCTGACTTAACTCACGCCCCCTCATTTAAATATGACCCACCCCTTCCTGTCAAGGCCACACACTTCCTATTTAAGACACGCCCTGTAAACCACACCCCTTCCTCTTTCAATTGATGGGCACAGTGGTTGTGTTTGATGGGCACAGTGGCGGCATTTGATGGGAACAGTGGCGTCGTTTGATAGCACAGTGGCTGCGTTTTATGGGCACAGTGGCTGCATTTGATGGGCACAGTGGCAGCAATTAATGGGCACAGTGGCTGCAATTAATGGGCACAGTGGCTGCATTTGATGGCACAGTGGTGGCTTTTGATGGGCACAGTGGCTGCGTTTGATGGGCACAGTGGTGGTAATTGATGGTCACAGTGGCCGCGTTTGAAGGCACAGTGGTGACAATTGATGGGCACAGTGGCTGCGTTTGATGGGCACAATGGCTACGTTTGATGTGCACAGTGGTGCATTTGATGGGCACAGTGGCTGTGTTTGATGGGCACAGTGGCTGCATTTGATGGCACAGTGGTGGCAATTGATGGGCATAGTGGTGCGTTTGATGTGCACAGTGGCAGCTATTGATGGGCACAGTGGCTGCATTTGGGGGCACAGTGGCTGCGTTTGGGGGCACAGTAGCTGCATTTGGGGGCACAGTAGCTGCGTTTGGGGGCACAGTGGCTGCGTTTGGGAGCACAGTGGTGACAATTGATGGGCATAGTGGTGTGTTTGATGTGCACAGTGGCAGCTATTGATGGGCACAGTGGCTGTGTTTGGGGGCACAGTGGCTGTGTTTGGGGGCACAGTAGCTGCATTTGGGGGCACAGTGGCTGCGTTTGGGGGCACAGTGGCAGGGTTTGATGGGCACAGTATCTGCGTTTGGGGGCACAGTAGCTGCATTTGGGGGCACAGTGGCTGCGTTTGGGGGCACAGTGGCAGGGTTTGATGGGCACAGTATCTGCATTTGGGGGGCACAGTGGCTGCATTTGGGGGCACAGTGGATGCGTTTGGTTGCACAGTGGCTGCATTTGGGGGCACAGTGGATGCATTTGGGGGCACAGTGGATGCGTTTGGGGGCACAGTGGCTGCGTTTGGGGGCAGAGTGGCTGCGTTTGGGGGCACAGTGGATGCGTTTGAGGGCAGAGTGGCTGCGTTTGGGGGCACAGTGGATGCGTTTGGGGGCACAGTGGCTGCGTTTGGGGGCACAGTGGCTGCGTTTGGGGGCAGAGTGGCTGCATTTGGGGGCAGAGTGGCTGCGTTTGGGGGCAGAGTGGCTGCGTTTGGGGGCACAGTGGCTGCGTTTGGGGGCACAGTGGCTGCATTTGAGGGCACAGTGGATGCGTTTGGGGGCACAGTGGCTGCATTTGGGGCACAGTGGATGTGTTTGGGGGCACAGTGGCTGTGTTTGGGGGCAGAGTGGCTGCATTTGGGGGCACAGTGGCTGCGTTTGGGGGGCACAGTGGCTGCGTTTGGGGGCACAGTGGATGCGTTTGGGGGCACAGTGGATGCGTTTGGGGGCACAGTGGCTGCGTTTGAGGGCAGAGTGGCTGCATTTGGGGGCAGAGTGGCTGCATTTGGGGGCAGAGTGGATGCGTTTGGGGGCAGAGTGGCTGCATTTGGGGGCACAGTGGCTGCATTTGGGGGCAGAGTGGCTGCATTTGGGGGCACAGTGGATGCGATTGGGGGCAGAGTGGCTGCATTACTAAAGCTGCCTGGGTTACAGTATACAAGTTTAAATCAATTACCTGAGGGTTCCCGCCGTCGTCGTCCTCTCTCTCTCCTCCTCCTCCGGTAACCAAAGAGACACATCCCGACTCCCTGAGCTGGACTGTGGGTAGGCGGAGCATTAGGCTCCGCCTCCATCAGTGAAGGTGACAGTCTGTCATGGTCCATTTTATGGGGGCAGCAGTCGCTCCCTCCCTCGGCCAAAGTATGTGCCCATACTGTGCCAGTACTGATGAGTGCAGGGAAGCTGTATACAAGCGGGAGCTGGCCGCGGGAGGCTGAATCTGTTCGGGACGTGGGGAGGAGGGGTTGGGGGGGTTTTTGCGGGGGGGGGGCGGCAAAAGCCGCCCCCCCCCCCGCAAAGTGCCGCCCTAGGCCTAGGCTAAGACACAGCACTGTATAGGGTGGTGCACTGATGCACCCTGAAAATGTGAGTACCCCCTCTTGGGGTGAGTGTTTTTATATCTGGATGGAATAAATAATTTAAAAACCTATTACACTTTATGGTCCTTTCTTTTTATCCAATAACTGTTCCCATGCTGGAGTCTGTGATCCTGGAATCTGCACAAAGCCCGGGAAGGCTTAAAAGTGTTTCCTGACTTTGTCTAGCGACTTAGTCACAGTCTCTGAGGTGAGCGCATTACCTTGGGGGGTTACCTGAATTGCACCATCGCATGATCTGTGGCACATGGAGATTTGAGCACGTTTTGAATATATCACCGTTGAAGATCTTGTACAAGCATTAATATTTATGTGCAGGACTATTCATATGCTTAAAATTAATATAGTTCCTTTGAATATATTGTATACATGAATTGTGTGGCACTATGCACTTTATAGTTTGTTTGGCACATGGCACTCTTTGAAATCTGTTTCCACATATGATGCATGTTTAATAATTGTGGTTTAGGTTTACCGTATCTGTTTATGCACCATATATATATTTATATATTTATTAATATTATTAATTTTGCGATTTTTTACCAATTAATGTTGGATGTGTTTTCACATCTATTTGATACACAAATTTTGTGTCATCTCATGGGTACATCTAGCACATTTAGTGCATCACTTATAAATTTGTGATTATATTTAATTTATTTATTAGTGTTGAATACATTTCTGATACATTATTGGTCGTGTCACCAGATGGGCACACCCAGCGCACTCTAGCGCACCACTTTATTTATTACTTTCTAGTATATGTGTTTGCTTATGATTTATGCAACATCCATTATGTGGGTCACACAACGTGCAGACTGAAGGATCGTCTCTATGATCATTTAAGGGACATTGAGAAAAACCACTCCACGAATGTAGCCAAACATTGGCACATAATCAATAACAAGGATGTCTCCAGTTTATTTATGTTGGAGATGGAAGCTATAGTGACACCCCCTAGGGGAGGGGATAGATTTAGAGCGCGTTGCAAGAGGGAAATTTACTATATTTTTTCCCTCAATACCAGGAAACCAGCAGGATTACTTTTTGAGTAGGATGTCTCATATTATTATGATTAACTATCAATTGAGGTTGAATTTTTTCATATATACATTTTTTATGTTGAAACTGATGTTTTATGGAGGTTTTTTTTCGTGTTTTTTCTATGTTTTTTTTCTGCATTTTTTCTGCGTTTCTCCTGCGTCTTTTTTTTTTTTTTTGCTGCTTTCCTGCTGTTTTCTACAAAACTAGCGAGGCCTTAGTTACAATGTAATATGTAGCAGGTATAGGTACCATCATCCCGAAATGCTATAGTCAAAAGAAAATAAGGGGACAGAGACGTGATGGCAGTTGCTGCTACTGTCAATTCCCGTCTGGGTCCCCCAAAGAGAAAAGGGGGGTGGGACTATTCCGGTACTAGGTAAAAAAGTACAGTGATAGACATAAGAACAAGTTAAAACTTCTATGAATTCAAATTTTAATAGTAAAAATTACACAATTACAGACAAAGAATAACATACAATCGTAAAAACAAAAGGGATATACCACACTGACTAAGCAAGTGGATCCCGCAACTTGTTGAGTAAGGAGTGTATGTAAAGCTTTTAATCTCGACCAGTTTCGCGGTTAATACCGCTTCTTCAGGAGAGCCACATCTAAACATAATATAGAGTAGCTTTAACATATACAAATATATACATTGGACCATTGCAGCAAAACCATTTACAAGGGTAACGAAAAAACACAATACATATGAAGTAGAAATGAGGACAACATCCTGCTGTTTTCCTGCTGTTTTTCTGTTGCTTTTCAATCGTATTTCAATTTGTTTTTGTTTTTTGGTGATTATATACCCCAATTAGTGTTTGGGTCTCCCGAGATTTAGATATCTATAGGGGTTCTACTAAATATTATTTTTGCATGTTCATGTGGTTAAATAGCGGTGTTCTTTGATGTAGCCATCACTAATTAATAGAGTTTTTCTAACTATTTACTAGACATCATCACACCGCCATTTTGCATTTGTATTTGTGCCCTTATTCTTTAGTGGCACCCCGTGAACTGAAGTTCCTACATATAAACCAACATGTTTTGGTAGATTTTTAGACATTATTTATAAACATGGTTTTACTATTAAAGGTTGCTTCGCAACAATTTGCACATGTACTTTTGTTTATAAATGTATCTAGTTTTTATTGTTACGATTTCATGTTTTCATGTGTTTCCCCTGTATTATATATGGTGATGGTTTACTATGTCTTTATTATCATGTTTTTACTTTTTTGACTATTTTGAGATATTGGATTGTCTTATATATGTGTATCCTTGATATGTACATGTGTATATATATAGCAATCCCTTTTTCTTTTTCTTTTTTTTTTTGTTTATGTTAACCATCTCGTTTTGTGGTCTATTTCCATGTTTTCCATTTTATCCATGTTTTCTCAGGGAAATCGCATGTATGTATGTATCTCTTCCTCCTCCCCCCCTTCTTTGGCCACATGTGTTTGCAATTTAAAATCATTGAATGCATCATGTGACATTTTTAAATCTGGTATATATTTGTCAAACTATATGTGGTCATTTAGCTATGACTAAACAACAATGATGATGTGAAATGCATCGGTGGTTTGTCCTGCTTCTGTTGTCACATGAACGTTAACTATTCATTACAATAAAGGCTTGTATCAGAGTGTGGCTGTCCAGAATCCATTTCTTCAATCTTGCTAGTGCTGAGCCTGCACCTGGCTTACACTTTGAGAGGGGTGTTTTCTTCAGTACACCACCTGGAGCAGTTCACCCTTTTGTTCAGATTGGCTTTCTGTCAGAAAGGAAGGTGTATTGATCCTGTGTTTCTGTAAAGCAGAATACATTCATGATGACTTGATTCTTTCCTTAGTAATTTGTTTCTTGTTTCTGTCGGTTTTGGTGACCCCCTCCCATGCTGGATAATGTGTCATTGGTGATTGTTCCCCTTTTTCTGCCATCACATAATTTGGTCTGTTTCTCTCTTTTTTTTTTTTTGGTGCAATCTTGCAGACCCTCTCTGTTTTTTTTTTTTTGGAGGGCATTGTTGAGGTTCTCGAGGGCCCTCTTGGAGAATTTATTTGAGTGCCCATTCTTGTATCTATTACTGGAATTTTTTTTTCAAGAAGGTTGTTGGGCCCTTTTTTCTTACCCCTTTGTCCCCCCCTGTTATTCCCTGTCCCCCTTTAACAGTCTCTTGCTTCCTCCTTGTAGCAGAAAGGCTGCTCGGTTAGCATGTTGGGAAAATGGACCATGGAAATATTTGTGCCTTGAGTCGCTAATTTTTCATTAATTTCACTGTCTGCAGTGTGCTCCCCATTGCTACCATTGGAGCACATTATGGCCCATTCAAAGCCCAAGGCAGTTAATCTAGAATAGTATCTGATGTCATTTAATGTTAGAGGTCTCAATACTCTAAATGAATGATCCATTGTCCTGCATGATTTGTTTAGGCGGAGGTGTTATATAGCATTTCTGCAAAAGATGCACTTTTGGTGGGTCCGTGCGCTGAAACTGCATAACCACAGGTTTCCAGTGGTTTGACATATAACTAATTCCTTGGCTAAAACAAAAAGGGTGGTAATTTGGTTTCCAAACATGCCCCTTTTTAATAGAAAATCAAATTGCCGATGAGGGCGGTCACAGTCTTTCCTTGTAAGGTATCCTACATGGTAGACCACTCGCCCTGGCAAACGTCTATTGCCCTAATGCTGAGCAAGTACCATTTATGTGCAATGTCTGTGATAAGCTACAATGTTTTGCTCATGGGCTGATTGTTTTAGTTGGTGATTTCCCCCTCTATCCAGCATTGGGCACATCCAGTGGAGCCTCTGTCTTGTCATATAGAGCTTTGAGGAGCATTAAAAAGTGCTTCACGGACCTTCATTTGCGTGATTTGTAGCAGGTTCTTTTTCCTACAGCTAAGGAATATACTACTTCTCGCCTCCTCACAACAAATATTCCAGGATCAAATATTTTTTTCTCTCTCCATCAGATCTCCATTACTTAAAATCTGCCATGGTAGAATCCAAGATTTTGCCATGCTATGGTCATGAAACTGAAGGGTAGCTCTCAACAGCGATTTATAAACTAGAGCTGTCACACAAGCAGTCACAAGTATACTTTGCTCAAGCTTACTATGCTTTAACAGGGACTGCAAGAGGAACTGGTCAAATACAGTGGGGCAAAAAAGTATTTAGTCAGCCACCAATTGTGTAAGTTCTCCCACTTAAAAAGATGAGAGAGGCCTGTAATTGTCATCATAGGTATACCTCAACTATGAGAGACAAAATGTGGAAACAAATTCAGACAATTACATTGTCTGATTTTTGAAAGAATTTATTTGCAAATTATGATGGAAAATAAGTATTTGGTCACCTACAAACAAGCAAGATTTCTGGCTCTCACAGACCTGTATCTTCTTCTTTAAAAGTCTCCTCTGTCCTCCACTCATTACCTGTATTAATGGCACCTGTTTGTACTTCAGTATAAAAGACACCTGTCCACAACCTCAAACAGTCACACTCCAAACTCCACTATGGTGAAGACCAAAGAGCTATCGAAGGACACCAGAAACAAAATTGTAGAGCTGCACCAGACTGGGAAGACTGAATCTGCAATAGGCAAGCAGCTTGGTGTGAAGAAATCAACTGTGGGAGCAATAATTAGAAAATGGAAGACATACAAGACCACTGATAATCTTTCCTCGTTCTGGGGCTCCACGCAAGATCTCACCCCGTGGGGTCAAAATGATCACAAGGTCAGCAAAAATCCCAGAACCACACAGAGGACCTAGTGAATGACCTGCAGAGAGCTGGGACCAACATAACAAAGGCTACCATCAGTAACACACTACGCCACCAGGGACTCAGATCCTGCAGTGCTAGACGTGTCCCCCTGCTTAAGCCAGTACATGTCTGGGCCCATCTGAGGTTTGCTAGAGAGCATTTGGATGATCCAGAAGAGGATTGGGAGAATGTCATATGGTCAGATGAAACCAAAGTAGAACTGTTTGGTAAAAACACAACTCGTTGTGTTTGGAGGAGCGAGACTGCTGAGTTGCAACCAAAGAACACCATACCTACTGTGAAGCATGCGGGTGGCAACATCATGCTTTGGGGCTGTTTCTCTGCAAAGGGAACAGGATGACTGATTCGTGTACATGAAAGAATGAATGGGGCCATGTATCATGAGATTTTGAGTGCAAACCTCCTCCCATCAGCTAGGGCATTGAAGATTAAACATGGCTGGGTCTTTCAGCATGGCAATGATCCCAAACACACCACCTGGGCAATGAAGGAGTGGCTTCGTAAGAAGCATTTCAAGGTCCTGGAGTGGCCTAGCCAGTCTCCAGATTTCAACCTCATAGAAAACCTTTGGAGGGAGTTGTAAGTCCATTTTGCCCAGCGACAGCCCCAAAACATCACTGCTCTAGAGGAGATCTGCATGGAGGAATGAGCCAACATACCAGCAACAGTGTGTGACAACCTTGTGAAGACTTACAGAAAACGTTTGACCTCTGTCATTGCCAACAAAGGATATATAACAAAGTATTGAGATGAACTTTTGACATTGACCAAATACTTATTTTCCACCATAATTTGCAAATAAATTCTTTCAAAAATCAGACAATGTGATTGTCTGGATTTGTTTCCACATTTTGTCTCTTATAGTTGAGGTATACCTATGATGACAATTACAGGCCTCTCTCATCTTTTTAAGTGGGAGAACTTGCACAATTGGTGGCTGACTAAATACTTTTTTGCCCCACTGTATATCCAGAAGAAAACTCACCCTTTGCCAGATGTTTTCATGAGAATAGCAATAAGAGTGGTAGAATTCTTGCTAAAACACTGACTTCAAACAGGGGTATGGTTTTGATAACATTTTTGATCATCCAAGTACTATTTATGTGGTTACAAAAGATATTGTTGCATAGTTCCAGCAATTTTATGAGTGATTATAGAACATACAACGTGGTATTGGACGTGATATTGACAGTGCTAGGTCTGCATAAGGAAATGCGAAACATGATCCTTGCGTTATGCTCAAATCCTTCGGCTAGGCTAAAAGTAAATGGCTATTTGTAGGACTCCTTCTCTTTTCATAAGGAGACAAGACAGGGCTGTACTCTATCGCCCCTGATCCTTATTCTTACTATGGTGCCTTCAGTCAGATCTGATAAGATAGAATGATTCCAGAGACAGGTAACAAAAATGGTGAACAGTCTGAGGGATAATACATTTCAAGAGTGATTTCAGGAACTTAATATGTACAGTCTGGAAGAAAGAAGGGAAAGGGGAGACATGATTGAAACCTTTAAATTCAAGAGGATGAATACGGTTCAGGAGGGCAGTATTTTCAATATGAAACCAAACTCAATAACACGGGAACTGGAAGAAAGTTCAAAAATAATCTTAAAAAGTATTATTTTGCTGAAAAGGTAGTTGATGCTTGGAATAGACTTCCAGCATAGGTAGTTAGCCAGTTACAGGAAATGGCTTCTGCCATCACTTTTCTATGCTTCTATGTATATCCCAACCAAAAAGGCTTTCAGGCAGTGGATGAGTAGTATAAAAAGGCTGCATATGCAGACATTTTATTACTCTTTCTGCGCAAGCCTCACACCATCCTACCAAATCTGTTGGGGGCTTTAGAGGAATTCTCCTCTGTCCAATTTTAAAATCAACTATTCAAAGTCCTACGCACTGGCAATCAGCCTTTCAAATGCAGAAATTGTTTCCTATAGACAAAATTGTCCATTTGCATGGAAGCAGGGCGCAATCACTTATTTGGGAATTTAAACTCCTGGCATCTGCAGAACTATGTTTTCATAACTTTATCCCCTGGTAAAACATATTCATAAGGACCTTGAGTCCTGTGATCTTAAACCCCTGTCCTGGGTCAGAAGGGAGGTACTGACATACACAAATATTACTGGACCATCAATTTGGCAAGGATCATAGACTGGTCGATACACTCACTACAGAGAATGAGTTAAGATGGAGCAGGCTTTTGTGAAGATACCTTTAGTCAATATCTCTTGGATTAGGACTTGTTACTGGTGGATACCACACTAATTCATGTCTTCTGTCTTTTTACCTTTACCGAAATATGAAACAGAACAGTTCAGTCATAAGTATGCATGCCCCTAATAATTAAGCCTTTTAATTTTTTTTCTATGAAAGAGATTATTTTTTGAAAGGACATCCAGGTTAGGAAATGTTCCCAATTTAGATGCAAATGATGCTTACCGGTGCCCTTGCTTTAGTTATTATCAAACCTTCTACTCAACTTAGGAGTCATGTAAATACCCCTCCTGTCCCATGCATGACTTAATATTCTCATAAATTCAGTTAATGTTCATCTGGATAACTATGATTAGGTTTTACACTTTGTATTAGTATTAAATTATGTTATATTTAATAAGCATAACACACCACCTTAGTGCATGGAAGTATTTGCAATGGGTCATTATCACAATATGCTGTTACCTGTAAAATATGTATGCAAATAACATTTTAAATTTCATAGCTATTGTTTCATTAACATTAATTCTACTTACAAGACAGCTGAGAAACAATATTTCTTCTTGGTATATATCCAATAAAAGGACCCAACATGTATAAATTGATGTGGCCATAATGTATTTCTGTAAGCTGGTATATCAAGTAGAAATAATTGCAAACTATATTTGGATAAATGCGGCCATTGTGTTCAAGAAACCATATTTTATTTTTGAGTTTATTAAAAACATACGGTATAGTATTTGTACAAACCGCTGCAAGACCCATGGGAAATTGCTGCAGAGAAATCCAAAAGCCAATAGCTTCATTTTGTCTCCACAAAAAAAAAAAATACGGCTTGTAGTCCCAGATGGCACTCCCTGACCCAAAAAAGACTTTCTTATAAGAAACATTTATTAACTGAAAAAGACACACTCGAAGGGTAGTTTAAAATGACATATTGCCCAGCCAATAACAGTAAATTGTTTGTTTTTAATTTACTTCCTGCGTTTAGAAATGGTTTGTAGAACTATTTTCAATAATCTATATTAGATTTCGTCTAGCACTGAGTGGGGAATATAAGGCTCTCACACATGAAGAGAAATGAAGTAAAGACGGTCTTGCCATGTAGGTCTCTTGTGTCTTCTGTTGTTTAATGACTCCTTTTTTGTAGAAGACTCTGTTACAGCAATAAGCATACCCAGGGAAGTACATAGCTAAGCGACTATGTCGTCTTAGCAAATCACCTTGGTTTTTTATTGCTCCTTGATTGCTTATGTCCTTTATGCTTGCCTTGGCAATAAATATATTAAAACAGAATGAAACAGAGATGGTACTTAGGGCTGCTAAAAACCGTAGTCTGTCATAGTTCCAAGTATCATGAAATTGTCCTGGATGCAAGTCAAATTTGTATTTTACCTATGGGAATAAATCTCTGAAACTAATTAAATCACAGGTAAGCTATGATCTGTTTACCAGAGCATCATTTGAGGGCCCAGTTGAATGTTTTGCTGTCATTCATAAAAACATTGCTTTCTAAATGGGTCTTTCATACAATGTTCTGCTTCCAATAACATGACAAGCATGTTGAAAAGAATGTGGCTAAAGCATATCTAAACCCCAAAACAAAAATGTTATATACATTATTGCAGCTTACCAGTCCTTAGATGTGATGGCTAAATTATTTTTATTTTTTCCAGGCTCTTTTCCTTTATCTTTACTCAGTATGCAAACAACATACTTTTTGTCCTAGCATGACAACACTCATTCTTTCCGCTGTATCTATGAAGAGAATCATGGTTGTTACCCTAGGACAGATTTACTAACATGTCTTCTGCTCTTAAATAAAACAAAAATCTTGCAACCCTCAAGGAAAGTACATGTGAACTTCGCTACCAGCTGCAAGCACTTCTCACATTCCCATAAATGTGCAAAAAGCATATGAAAAAAACAATCACTGTGCCATGCTAATTTTAATTAATAAAACCAAATCCAATGTGATATATTGATATAAATGAACTATCGTTCTAAAATCAACATGTGCAAATTAATGTAAACAGATCACCGCATGTGCAAAATATGCATATTTAATAATGACACCAGTACACTATATTTGTGCAAAATGTGCCATCCTTAAAAAAAATCAAACATGCAAATTAATGTAAACAGATCATCTCATGTGCAAAATATGCATGTATAACAATGATACCAATACACTATATTTGTGCAAAACGTGCCACTGTGTGCAAAGCAATAAATAGAAAATCAGCATAAAAAACATATATACAGTATGTATATAAAAGTGCAGTCAGTTTAATGTGATTCCATGAGATATGTCTTGCTGTTAATCACCACCAATCCTCTTAGTGTTGCTTACAGAGTTGAATATACACACCCAAATCATGCTCCCTTTTTGGTGTATTCTCACCTCAATTCCAGTGACCTCACAGTTAAGTTTGGTCAAAGTTCACTTTTTAGTCCTATCCAGACTATGTGATATAAGTCATCTGGTCTCCTAGTGCCTCCTCCTTAATGACACTGCTTCACATCCAGTGAACTCCTCCACATTAATGTATGTAGAATAAAAAATCTCCAATAGTGTTTTACCTTTAAAACCAGCTGTTTTATTAAATATATAGACTATTGACTACTCGCATTACACGGGTGCTTAGAGGGCACCACACTAAAATTTGCTTTAAAACTTGTAAAGTCTGCTAACTCCGTGATTCAGCACTCGCCGCTATGCATGCAGGTTCTACCACCAGTAACAGCCCTCATGCCTTCCTCTCGCCCCTTTTCCTATGTGTTATGCCACAGGGGAAATTCAGGCAATTCAGGGATTTAAGGTTAGCACGGCACAGTGATTGTTTTTTCATGTCTTCATCTCCTGCCCAGGCCAATTTTCAGCTTTCAGAGCTGTCACACTTTGAATGGCAATTGCGCCGTCATGAAACAGAGTACCACTATGAAATTTGTGCCATTTTTTTCACATAAATAGAGATTTCTTTTGGTGGCATTAAATCACTGCTGGGTTTTTTATTTGATGCTAAACAAATAAAAAAAAAAATCCAAAAATATTGAAGAAAAAAAGGGTTTTTCTTTGTTTCTGTTATAACATTTTGCAAATAATTTTTTGTTCTTAATAAATGTATGGCAAAATGTATACTGCTATACTTCTTTAGTGCAAATAACCCAAATCAGTGTGTATTATTTAGTCAGTAAGTAGGAAAGTTATAAAAAGCTATGATATATATATATATATATATATATATATATATATATATATATATATATATATATATGTATATATGAAAAATGATCAGTCCTGTTGTACTGACATCTCATTTCTTAAGGTTCAAAAATGCCAGAACAGTAAAAATACCCTCCCAAATGACCCCTTTTTGGAAAATAGACAGTCCAAAGTATTTAGAGCAGGGGTCTCAAACTGGCGGCCCTCCAGCTGTTGCAAAACTACAAGTCCCATGAGGCATTGCAAGGCTGACAGTTACAAGCATGGCTCCCAAAGGCAGAGGCATGGTGGGACTTGTAGTTCCGCAACAGCTGGCGGGCCACCAGTTTGAGACCCCTGATTTAGAGGCATGAAGAGTGTTTTAAAATTGTAATTTATTTGTCACAATTTTTAACATACTGTCACCTGTGCAGTACAGAGTCACCATATAACTGGTGTGGTGGTGATCAAGGACTGCAGTCAATTGAGCCTCTGAAGCAGCTGGCAGAGACCTGGCAAATCTGGTCAGGATGAGGGATGAGCCGAACACCCCCCAGTTCGGTTCGCACCAGAACCTGCGAACGGACCGAAAGTTTGCGCAAACTTTAGAACCCCATTAAAGTCTATGGGACTCGAACGTTCAAACTCAAAAGTGCTAATTTTAAAGGCTAATATGCATGGTATTGTCCTAAAAAGGGTTTGGGAACCCAGAACCTGCCCCAGGGGACATGTACCAATGCAAAAAAAAGTTTTAAAAACGGCCGTTTTTTCGGGAGCAGTGATTTTAATGATGCTTAAAGTGAAAAAATAAAAGTGAAATATTCCTTTAAATATCGTATCTGGGGGGTGTCTATAGTATGCCTGTAAAGTAGCGCATGTTTCCTGTGCTTAAAACAGTCCCTGTAAAAAATTACACAAAATGACATTTTTAAAGGAATAAAAGTAATTAAAAACTGCTTGTGGCTTTAATGTAATGTCGGGTCTCGGCAATATGGATGAAAATCAGAGAGACAAACGGCATGGGTACCCCCCCAGTCCATTACCAGGCCCTTTGGGTCTTGTATGGATATTAAGGGGAACCCCGCACCCAAATTAAAAAAAGGAAAAGCCTGGGGCCCCCAGGCCCTATATCCTCTGAACAGCAGTATACAGGCAGTGCAAAAAAGACAGGGGCTGTGAGTTTTTTGTTAAGTAGAATCTGTTTGTAATTTTGAACTGGTACATTTTTAAAGTGTAACTCCAGCCAAAAAAATCAATTTTTAAGCTTTTTGGAAAACATAGGGAAGGGTTATCACCCCTGTAACATTTGTTTTGCTGTCTGTGCACCTCTTCAGAAAATTTCACCTCACTTTCTGTCCCAACACAAAAACACAAATGTTTTTTGAAAATTTGGGGTTTTTAGTGAAACAAGGATTGGTGATAAAGCATCAGTGAAGAGGAGACACGTTTTCCCATATTAACTCTTACAGGAGAGAATTTCCCTTCCTAGGGGTAGATTTCATCTCACTTCCTGTTGTCTCCTTCTGTTTGCAAGTAGGGGTTGTTTGTAAGTTGGTTGTTTGAAAGTAGGGGCCTGCCCTATATACTCTGCAGAAAATGGGATCTTAGGTGTTGGTGTTGCCCTCACAGTTACTCTTGGTGGGTGCAGGAACGGGCAGTGCTGTGAAATATTAGATCAAGAATTGTAATTACATGCCATTGTTGAAAGGGGGCAAAAAAAATTGAGCCTTTGGTGGTGGTGCTGGTGCCACAACACTGTAAGCCCTCACAGTTACTCTTGGTGGGTGTGGGAATGGGCCCTGCTGTGAAATATTAGATCAAGAATTGTAATTACATGTCCCTGTTGCCTTAGGCACTGGTGCCACAACACTGCAACCCCTCACAGATGCTATAGTTAGAGCGCAGGAATGAGCCCTGCTGCAAAGTATTGCACCAAAAATTGTAATTATACACCCCTGTTAAACAGGGGCAGAAAAATTTGGCCTTGGCCGCTGATGGCAGTGCCCAGAACCAAAAATGTTCTTACAAGCTATCAGCATGAAAATTGAGGAGGAAGAGGATTGTGACTCAGCATAACAGGATAGTCACTCAGCATCAGCATAGGCAGTCTTGAAGGGATCTGACATTTCAAAAAAAATTATTCAGTTACATCAGCATCAGGTGCCTGGTAGCTGGTGGTGATCCAAGACTGATTCATTTTTATGAAGGTCAGTCGATCGACCAAATCGGTGGACAGGCGCACCCTGTGATCAGTTACAAAGTCTCCAGCAGCACTGAATGTGCGTTCCGAAAGAACGCTGGATGGAGGACAGACCAGTAGCTCAATTGCATACCGTGCAAGCTCTGGCCAGTGATCCATCCTCAAGACCCAGTAACCCAGAGGATTTTAGGTGGGAAAGGTGTCCAAGTCAGATCTTGCCCCTAGGTATTCCTTCACCATGTAAAACAGACGCTGGAACCGATCATACCTTGGGGCTGCAGACTAAAAAATTGTCTGAACGCATCGGTCAGACGGCCACCTTCTCCACCGCTCCTTCTGTGACTGACCGAAGCCTCAGCAACACGTTGTCCAGGAGGACCAGGAAATTGTAATCTCCCAGGCTCTGGAAATGCGTTGCACAAACATTTCTGCAAGTCCTCCCGAAGATGTTTCATCCTCTGCGACGGCAAGATAAGGTCCGCAACCTTACCCTTGTAACGTGGATCAAGGAGGGTTGCCAGCCAGTAATCATCCCTCCCCTTGATACCATGAATCAGAGGATCCTTCCGCAGGCTTTGCAGGATCAGGGAGGCCATACAGCGTAGGTTTGCTGAGGCATTCAGTCCAGAGTCCTCTGGGTCACTAAGGACGACATGATCCGCAGCCACCTCCTCCCAGCCACGTACAAGTCCATGGGTTTCTTCGGACTGTAAATGATCCCTTGAAGACTGCTGCTGATGCTGAGTGCCAGGCTCCACCTCCATGCTGACACAATCCTCCTCCTCCTCCTCCTCGACCTCTTCCTGTGTGATTTTTGGGCACGCAGGAACACTGTCTGGATAAAGGAGGCCTTGAGAGGTAAGGAAGTCCTCCTCTTCCTCCCTCTGTTCTGCCTCAAGTGCCCTGTCCATTATTTCACGCAGCGTGTACTCCAACAGGTGGACAAGAGGGACAGTGTCACTGATGCATGCACTGTCACTGCTCACCATCCTCGTGGCCTCCTCAAATGATGACAGGACAGTGCATGCATCCGTGATCATAGCCCACTGGCGTGGGGAAAAAACCAAGGTCTCCTGACCCTGTCCTGGTGCCATAGTCGCATATGTACTCATTGATGACCCCCTTGCAGCATGTGCAGCCGCCGCAGCATGGCCAATGTTGAGTTCCACCTGGTGGGCATGTCACAGATTAGGCGGTTCTTGGGCAGGTTAAATTCCTTTTGGAGGTCAGCCAGCCGAGCACTGGGATTATTTGACCGGCAGAAATGCACACAGACTTTCCTGGCCTGCCTCAGGACATCCTGTAAGCCCGGGTACCTGCCCAAGAAACGCTGCACCACCAAGTTAAGGACGTGAGCCAAACAGGGCACATGGGTCAGTTGTCCCTGTCGGAGGGCGGAGAGGAGGTTGGTGCCATTGTTGCAAATCACCATACCTGGCTTAAGCTGGTGTGGCATCAACCACCTCTGAACCTGCCCCTGCAGAGCTGACATAATCTCTGCCCCAGTGTGGCTCCTGTCCCCCAAGCACATCAACTCAAGCACCGCATGGCTTTTTTGCCTGCTTGCTTTTGTAGCCCCTTGAATGCCTACTGAGCACCACTGGTTCCGAGGACAAATCAGCACAGGAAGAGGCCATGGAGGAAGAAGAAGAGGAGGGGGTGGAAGAGAGAGGTGTGGCAGAATCACCACTAGTAGAATTTTGGAGGCATGGTGGCGGAACAACCTCCAACACTACTGCACTCTGTCCTGCATCCTTCCCAGCTGCCAGATGAGTCACCCAGTGTGTGGTGAAAGATAGGTAATGTCCCTGTCCATGCCTGCTGGACCATGAGTCAGTGGTAATATGCACCTTACCGCTGACTGCCCTGTCAAGTGAGGCCAAGACATTGCCTTCCACATGCCGTAAGAGAGTGGGAAACGCCTTCCGTAAGAAAAAGTGGAGTTTGGGAACCTGCCACCGAGGAACCGCACATTCCACAAACTCACGGAATGGGGCAGAGTCTACCAACTGAAAAGGCAGCAGTTGAATTGCTAGCAATTTAGCCAAGCTAGCATTCAATCGCTGGGCATGTGGATGGCTGCTAGTGAACTTCTTTTGGCGGTGCAGCAGCTGGGGCAGGGAAATTTGCCTGGTACAATCTGATGTCGGTGTACAAGTACTTGGCTGTGACACACCTAATTCTACAACTTCATTCCTCTCAGTGCAGGTTTCAGAGAGGACTGAAAGTATAGTGGGGTTGGAGATCCCAGCTGATGAGGAACAAGGAGAGGTCTGCTTTGTTCTTTGGTGTGGGTCTTTTAGGTACGCTTGCCAACGAACTGCATGGCAGGTTGACATATGTCTTGTCAAGCATGTGGTGCCTAGGGATGAGCTTCGAGTTCGAGTCGAACTCATGTTCGACTCGAACATTGGCTGTTCGCAAGTTCACCGAACAGCGAACAATTTGGGGTGTTCGCGGCAAATTCGAATGCCGCGGAACACCCTTTAAAAGTCTATGGGAGAAATCAAAAGTGCTAATTTTAAAGGCTAATATGCAAGTTATTGTCATAAAAAGTGTTTGGGGACCTGGGTCCTGCCCAAGGGGACATGGATCAATGCAAAAAAAGTTTTAAAAACGGCCGTTTTTTTCAGGAGCAGTGATTTTAATAATGCTTAAAGTCAATCAATAAAAGTGTAATATCCCTTTAAATTTCGTACCTGGGGGGTGTCTATAGTGTGCCTGTAAAGGGGCGCATGTTTCCTGTGTTTAGAACAGTCTGACAGCAAAATGACATTTTGAAGGAAAAAACTCATTTAAAACTACCCGCGGCTATTGCATTGCCGACAATACACATAGAAGTTCATTGATAAAAACGGCATGGGAATTCCCCAAAGGGGAACCCCGAACCAAAATTTAAAAAAAAAATGACGTGGGAGTCCCCCTAAATTCCATACCAGGCCCTTCAGGTCTGGTATGGATATTAAGGGGAACCCCGGCCAAAATTAAAAAAAAAAAATGATGTGGGGTTCCCCCTAAATTCCATACCAGACCCTTCAGGTCTGGTATGGATTTTAAGGGGAACCCCGCGCCAAAAAAAAAAAAAAAAACGGCGTGGGGTCCCCCCAAAAATCCATACCAGACCCTTATCCGAGCACGCAACCTGGCAGGCCGCAGGAAAAGAGGGGGGGACGAGAGTGCGGCCCCCCCTCCCTCCTGAACCGTACCAGGCCACATGCCCTCAACATTGGGAGGGTGCTTTGGGGTAGCCCCCCAAAACACCTTGTCCCCATGTTGATGAGGACAAGGGCCTCATCCCCACAACCCTGGCCGGTGGTTGTGGGGGTCTGCGGGCGGGGGGCTTATCGGAATCTGGAAGCCCCCTTTAACAAGGTGACCCCCAGATCCCGGCCCCCCCCTGTGTGAAATGGTAAGGGGGTACATAAGTACCCCTACTATTTCACGAAAAAAGTGTCAAAAATGTTAAAAATGACAAGAGACAGTTTTTGACAATTCCTTTATTTAAATGCTTCTTCTTTCTTCTATCTTCCTTCATCTTCTGGTTCTTCTGGTTCTTCTGGCTCTTCTGGTTCTTCCTCCGGCGTTCTCGTCCAGCATCTCCTCCGCGGCGTCTTCTATCTTCTTCTCCTTCGGCCGCTCCGCACCCATGGCATGGGGGGGAGGCTCCCGCTCTTCTCTTCTTCTTTTCTTCTCTTCTTCTCTTCTTCATTTTCTTCTCCGGGCCGCTCCGCAATCCATGCTGGCATGGAGGTAGGCTCCCGCTGTGTGACGGCGCTCCTCGTCTGACAGTTCTTAAATAACGGGGGGGCGGGGCCACCCGGTGACCCCGCCCCCCTCTGACGCACGGTGACTTGACGGGACTTCCCTGTGACGTCACGGGGAATGCCACAGGGAAGTCCCGTCAAGTCACCGTGCGTCAGAGGGGGGCGGGGTCACCGGGTGGCCCCGCCCCCCCCGTTATTTAAGAACTGTCAGACGAGGAGCGCCGTCACACAGCGGGAGCCTCCCTCCATGCCAGCATGGATTGCGGAGCGGCCCGGAGAAGAAAATGAAGAAGAGAAGAAGAGAAGAAAAGAAGAAGAGAAGAGCGGGAGCCTCCCCCCCATGCCATGGGTGCGGAGCGGCCCGAGGAGAAGAAGACAGAAGACGCCGCGGAGGAGATGCTGGACGAGAACGCCGGAGGAAGAACCAGAAGAGCCAGAAGAACCAGAAGATGAAGGAAGATAGAAGAAAGAAGAAGCATTTAAATAAAGGAATTGTCAAAAACTGTCTCTTGTCATTTTTAACATTTTTGACACTTTTTTCGTGAAATGGTAGGGGTACTTATGTACCCCCTTACCATTTCACACAGGGGGGGGGCCGGGATCTGGGGGTCACCTTGTTAAAGGGGGCTTCCAGATTCCGATAAGCCCCCCGCCCGCAGACCCCCACAACCACCGGCCAGGGTTGTGGGGATGAGGCCCTTGTCCTCATCAACATGGGGACAAGGTGTTTTGGGGGGCTACCCCAAAGCACCCTCCCAATGTTGAGGGCATGTGGCCTGGTACGGTTCAGGAGGGAGGGGGGCCGCACTCTCGTCCCCCCCTCTTTTCCTGCGGCCTGCCAGGTTGCGTGCTCGGATAAGGGTCTGGTATGGATTTTTGGGGGGACCCCACGCCGTTTTTTTTTTTTTTTTTGGCGCGGGGTTCCCCTTAAAATCCATATCAGACCTGAAGGGTCTGGTATGGAATTTAGGGGGAACCCCACGTCATTTTTTTTTTTAAATTTTGGCCGGGGTTCCCCTTAATATCCATACCAGACCTGAAGGGCCTGGTATGGAATTTAGGAGGACTCCCACGTCATTTTTTTTTTTAAATTTTGGTTCGGGGTTCCCCTTTGGGGGATTCCCATGCCGTTTTTATCAATGAACTTCTATGTGTATTGTCGGCAATGCAATAGCCGCGGGTAGTTTTAAATGAGTTTTTTCCTTCGAAATGTCATTTTGCTGTCAGACTGTTCTAAACACAGGAAACATGCGCCCCTTTACAGGCATACTATAGACACCCCCCAGGTACGAAATTTAAAGGGATATTACACTTTTATTGTTTGACTTTAAGCATTATTAAAATCACTGCTCCTGAAAAAACAGCCGTTTTTAAAACTTTTTTTTGCATTGATCCATGTCCCCTGGGGCAGGACCCAGGTCCCCAAACACTTTTTATGACAATAACTTGCATATAAGCCTTTAAAATTAGCACTTTTGATTATTCATGTTCGTGTCCCATAGACTTTAACGGTGTTCGCGTGTTCGAACGAACATTTTTCCTGTTCGCATGTTCTGGTGCGAACCGAACAGGGGGGTGTTCGGCTCATCCCTAGTGGTGCCCAAGTGGGTGATGTTTTGGCCACGCGAGCTACTCTTGAGACATATGTTGTAAATAGCAGCGGTAGGATCTGACACACTCGTCTCAAAAAAGGCCCACACCAAAGAACTTTTGGATAATGCACAGAGACAGCAGCGCCCTGCACATGCGGAGCTCTGTGGTGTGATGCAGTCGGCGTGCTGCCCTTAAGCTGGCCCCTGGAGGGCATCCTGTCTCGTTGGAGATGTGCCTCCTCCTCCTCCTCCTCTCTCCTATCAGGCACCCACGTGGAGTCAGTGACCTCATCATCCCCTCCATCCTCATCACTGGAGCAAAGCTGGCAGTATGCTGCAGCTGGGGGAACATGACTGCCATATTGCTGTCCTTCTTGGGCACCCCCTCTCTCTGGGCCACGTTACTGCCTTCCTCTAGCTGGGTACCATCATTGGAGCCTTCGAAACGCTGGGCATCCTCCTGGAGCATGTACCCAACACTGTGGTCAAACAGTTCGGAGGACTCCTCAGGAGGACATGGTGGGGCTAGGGAAGGAGTGACTGATGAATAGGGATGAGCTGCGAGTTCGAGTCGAACTCATGTTTGACTCGAACATTGGCTGTTTGCAAGTTCGCCGAACAGCGAACAATTTGGGGTGTTCGCGGCAAATTCGAATGCCGCGGAACACCCTTTAAAAGTCTATGGGAGAAATCAAAAGTGCTAAATTTAAAGGCTTATATGCAAGTTATTGTCATAAAAAGTGTTTGAATTTAAATTTCGTAGCTGGGGGGTGTCTATAGTATGCCTGTAAAGGGGCGCATGTTTCCCGTGTTTAGAACAGTCTGACAGCAGAATGACATTTCAAAGGAAAAAAGTCATTTAAAACTACTCACGGCTATTGCATTGCCGGCCCGACAATACACATAGAAGTTCATTGATAAAAACAGCATGGGAATTCCCCACAGGGGAACCCTGAACCAAAATTAAAAAAAAAAAATTACGTGGGGGTCCCCCTAAATTCCATACCAGACCCTTCAGGCCTGGTATGGATTTTAAGGAGAACCCCGCGCCAAAATAAAAAAAACGTTGTGGGGTCCCCCCAAGTATCCATACCAGACCAGACCAACCTGGCAGGCTGCAGGAAAAGAGGGGGGGCGAGAGAGCGCCCCCCCTCCTGAACATACCAGGCCACATGCCCTAAACATTGGGAGGGTGCTTTGGGGTAGCCCCCAAAACACCTTGTCCCCATGTTGATGAGGACAAGGGCCTCATCCCCACAACCCTGGCCGGTGGTTGTGGGGGTCTGCGGGCGGGGAGCTTATCGGAATCTGGAAGCCCCCTTTAACAAGGGGACCCCCAGATCCCAGCCCCCCCTGTGTGAAATGGTAAGGGGGTACAAAAGTACCCCTACCATTTCACTAAAAAACTGTCAAAAATGACAAGAGACAGTTTTTGACAATTCCTTTATTTAAATGCTGCTTCTTTCTTCTATCTGCTATCTTCCTTCATCTTCTTATTCTTCTTCTTCTGGTTCTTCTGGCTCTTCTGGTTCTTCCTCCGGCGTTCTCATCCAGCATCTCCTCCGAGGCGTCTTCTATCTTCTTCTCCTTGGGCCGCTCCACACCCATGGCATGGGGGGAGACTCCCGCTCTTCTCTTCATTTTCTTCTCTTCTTCATCTTCTTCTTCTCTTCTTCTCTTCTTCATTTTTTTCTCCGGGCCGCTCTGCATCCATGCTGGCATGGAGGGAGGCTCCCACTGTGTGACGGCGTCTTCTCTTCTGACGGTTCTTAAATAACGGGGGGCGGGGCCACCTGGTGACCCTGCCCCCCTCTGACGCACAGGACATGACGGGACTACCCTGTGGCATTCCCCACGACGTCACAGGGAAGTCCCGTCAAGTCACCGTGCATCAGAGGGGGGCGGAGTCACTGTGTGGCCCTGCCCCCCATTATTTAAGAACCGTCAGAAGAGGAGACGCCGTCACACAGTGGGAGCCTCCCTCCATGCCAGCATGGATGCGGAGCGGCCCGGAGAAGAAAATGAAGAACATAAGAAGAGAAGAAGATGAAGAAGAGAAGAAGATGAAGAAGAAGATGAAGAAGAGAAGAAGATGAAGAGAAGAGCGGGAGCCTCCCCCCATGCCATGGGTGCAGAGCGGCCTGAGGAGAAGAAGATAGAAGACGCCGCGGAGGAGATGCTGGACGAGAACGCCAGAGGAAGAACCAGAAGAGCCAGAAGAACCAGAAGAAAAAGAAGATGAAGGAAGATAGAAGAAGCATTTAAATAAAGGAATTGTCAAAAACTGTCTCTTGTCATTTTTAACATTTCTGACAGTTTTTTAGTGAAATGGTAGGAGTACTTTTGTACCTCCTTACCATTTCACACAGGGGGGGCCGGGATCTGGGGGTCCCCTTGTAAAAGGGGGCTTCCAGATTCCGATAAGCCCCCCGCCCGCAGACCCCCACAACCACCGGCCAGGGTTGTGGGGATGAGGCCCTTTTCCTCATCAACATGGGGACAAGGTGTTTTGGGGGGCTACCCCAAAGCACCCTCCCAATGTTGAGGGCATGTGGCATGGTATGTTCAGGAGGGGGGGCGCTCTCTCGTCCCCCCTCTTTTCCTGCGGCCTGCCAGGTTGTGTGCTCGGATAAGGGTCTGGTATAGATTTTTGGGGGACCCCACGCCATTTTTTTTAAATTTTGGCCGGGGTTCCCCTTAATATCCATACCAGACCTGAAGGGCCTGGTATGGAATTTAGGGGGACCCCCACGTCATTTTTTTTTAAATTTTGGTTCGGGGTTCCCCTGTGGGGAATTCCCATGCCGTTTTTATCAATGAACTTCTATGTGTATTGTCGGACCGGCAATGCAATAGCCGTGAGTAGTTTTAAATGACTTTTTTCCTTTGAAATGTCATTTTGCTGTCAGACTGTTCTAAACATGGGAAACATGCGCCCCTTTACAGGCATACTATAGACACCCCACAGCTACAAAATTTAAAGGGATATTACACTTTTATTGTTTGACTTTAAGCATTATTAAAATCACTATTCCTGAAAAAACAGCCATTTTTAAAAGTTTTTTTTTGCATTGATCCATGTCCCCTGGGGCAGGACCCAGGTCCCCAAACACTTTTTATGACAATAACTTGCATATAAGCCTTTAAAATTAGCACTTTTGATTATTCATTTTCATGTCCCATAGACTTTAACAGTGTTCACGTGTTCAAATGAACTTTTTTCCTGTTCGCATGTTCTAGTGCGAACCGAACAGGGGGGTGTTCGGCTCATCCCTACTGATGAAATAGAGCCAAGGGAAGAGGCCGTGTTGGCAGCTGCTTTGCCAGAGAAAGTACCCTGAGCCTGGGTGAGAGAGCATGAGGAGGATGAGGATGGCTTGGTCATCCACTCTACCAAGTCTTCCACATGTTGAGGCTCAACACGGCCAGCTGCCGAAAAAAAGGACAAGTGTGTCCCACAGCCACGTGCTGATGAGGATGCACAGCCTCCACGACCAGCACTGTTGCCTCTAGACACAGAGCCTGCTTGCCTTCTTTTATTGGCTTGTGACTGTCTGCCTCTCCTTGTTGGCCTTCCAGACATATTAATGGCCTGCAGTGAGATGTAGCTGCAAAAAGCTGGGATGTATATATATACTAATACAGCAGCTAGCAGAATCAACTGCCTGCCTGTAGTATTATTAGTATGAGAACACCAGCAATTGTCTTCAGGTATCTTTAGGTGCACACTGTGCAGAGGACACAGTACACTAACTGTAAATACTGCAGCTGCCTGCCTGTGGTACTAATAGGATCAGAAGAACACTACCAATTTTCTTCAGGTAGCTTTAGGTGCACACTGTGCAGAGGACGCACTACACTAACTGTAAATACTGCAGCTGCTTGCGGTATTAATAGGATCAGAACAACAGCAATTGTCTTCAGGTAGCTTTAGGTGCACACTGTGCAGAGGACGCAGTACACTAACTGTAAATACTGCAGCTGCCTGCCTGTGGTACTAATAGGATCAGAACACCACCAATTTTCTTCAGGTAGCTTTAGGTGCACACTGTGCAGAGGACACAGTACACTAACTGTACATATTGTAGCTGCCTGCCTGTGGTACTAATAGGATCAGAACAACAGCAATTGCCTTCAGGTATCTTTAGGTGCACACTGTGCAGAGGATGCAGTACACTATCTGTAAATACTGCAGCTGCCTGCCTGTGGTACTAATAGGATCAGAAGAACACCACCAATTTTCTTCAGGTAGCTTTAGGTGCACACTGTGCAGAGGACACAGTACACTAACTGTAAATACTGTAGCTGCCTGCCTGTGGTATTAATAGGATCAGAACAACAGCAATTGTCTTTAGGTAGCTTTAGGTGCACACTGTGCAGAGAACACAGTACACTAACTGTAAATACTGCAGCTGCCTGCCTGTGGTACTAATAGGATCAGGAGAACACCACCAATTTTCTTCAGGTAGCTTTAGGTGCACACTGTGCAGAGGACGCACTGTGCATTAGTACTGCAGCTGCCTGCAGTACTAATAGGATCAGAAGAACACCTCCAATTTTCTTCAGGTAGCTTTACATGCACACTGTGCAGAGGACGCACTACACTAACTGTAAATACTGCAGCTGGCTGCGGTATTAATAGGATCAGAAGAACACCACCAATTTTCTTCAGGTAGCTTTAGGTGCACACTGTGCAGAGGACACAGTACACTAACTGTAAATACTGTAGCTGCCTGCCTGTGGTATTAATAGGATCAGAACAACAGCAATTGTCTTCAGGTAGCTTTAGGTGCACACTGTGCAGAGGACGCAGTACACTAACTGTAAATACTGTAGCTGCCTGCCTGTGGTACTAATAGGATCAGAAGAACACCACTAATTTTCTTCAGGTAGCTTTAGGTGCACACTGTGCAGAGGACACATTACACTAACTGTAAATACTGTAGTTGCCTGCCTGTGGTATTAATAGGATCAGAACAACAGCAATTGCCTTCAGGTAGCTTTAGGTGCACACTGTGTAGAAGACACAATACACTAACTGTAAATACTGCAGCTGCCTGCCTGTGGCATTAATAGGATCAGAAGAACACCGGCAATTGTCTTCAGGTAGCTTTAGGTGCACTCTTTGCAGAGGACACAGTACACTAACTGTAAATACTGCAGCTGCCTGGCTGTGGTACTAATAGGATCAGAAGCACACCACCGATTTTCTTCAGGTAGCTTTAGGTGCACACTGTGCAGAGGACACAGTACACTAACTGTAAATACTGTAGCTGCCTGCCTGTGGTATTAATAGGATCAGAATAACAGCAATTGTCTTCAGGTAGCTTTAGGTGCACACTGTGCAGAGGACATAGTACACTATCTGTAAATACTGTCGCTGCCTGCCTGTGGTATTATTAGGATCAGAACAACAGCAATTATCTTCAGGTAGCTTTAGGTGCACACTGTGCAGAGGACGCACTGTGCATTAGTGCTGCAGCTGCCTACGGTACTAATAGGATCAGAAGAACACTTCCAATTTTCTTCAGGTAGCTTTAGGTGCACACTGTGCAGAGGACGCACTACACTAACTGTAAATACTGCAGCTGCCTGCGGTACTAATAGGATCAGAAGAACACCACCAATTTTCTTCAGGTAGCTTTAGGTGTACACTGTGCAGAGGACGCACTACACTAACTGTAAATACTGCAGCTGCTTGCGGTACTAATAGGATCAGAAGAACACCACCAACTTTCTTCAGGTAGCTTTAGGTGCACACTATGCAGAGGACGCCCTACACTAACTGGAAATACTATAGCTGCCTACGGTACTAATAGGATCAGAAGAACACCACCAATTTTCTTCAGGTAGCTTTAGGTGCACACTGTGCAGAGGACTCTCTACACTAACTGTAAATACTGTAGCTGCCTGTGGTATTAATAGAATCAGAAGAGCACCACCAATTTTCTTCAGGTAGCTTTAGATGCACACTCTGCAGAGGATGCACTACACTAACTGTAAATAATGTAGCTGCCTGCCTGTGGTACTAATAGGATCAGAAGAACACCACCAATTTTCTTCAGGTAGCTTTAGGTGCACACTGTGCAGAGGACGCACTACACTAACTGTAAATACTGTAGCTGCCTGCCTGTGGTACTAATAGGATCAGAAGAACACCAGCAATTTTCTTCAGGTAGCTGTAAATACTGTAAAAACGCCTGCCTGTCAGGAAGAGAATATATACAGTGTATATATATATATATATATATATATATATATATATATATATATACACACAACACCTAGGATGCATATATATATATATATATATATATATATATATATATATATATATATATATATATATATATATATATACACATATATACACAATACACTGTAAGTGCAGCTAACTGACTCGCCTGCCTACTCTATCTAACTTAAATCAAATGACACTGCCTCTCTGTTTATCTCTCTCCACCACTACACAAGGCCGCCACACAGGCGGCCTTATATAGTGTGGGGCGTGTACTAAACCCCCTGAGCCATAATTGGCCAAAGCCACCCTGACTTTGGCCAATTACTGTACCGACGGCGCTGTGATTGGCCAAGCATGTGGGTCATAGTGCATGCTTGGCCAATCATCAGCCAGCAATGCACTGCGATGCCGCAGTGAATTATGGGCCATGACGCGCCCACTCGAATTTGGCGCGAACGGCCCATAACGTTCACAATTCGACGAACGGTCAAATATGCGATGTTCGAGTCGAACGTGAGTTCGACTCGAACCCTAAGCTCATCCCTAGTCAGGATATCCCACTGTCCACCTCTTGCATTTGACTAGTTTGTCATTCAAATTGACACCGAAGGAATGGCAGTTCCTGCTAAGAATAGCCTCTTATTTACCTAAGGACAACTGTACTCTACTGGACCTGATGAGTATACTGACACTTCTTTGGATGTGGACCTGTTTCACTTTTGTGCATTTCTATTCTGGATTACAAATGGTCATTATAGGACTGGAATTGATAGCTTAAAGTGGTGTTCCAGCCGAAATTATAACTTTTAAATAAAAATACCCCTATAATACACAAGCTTAACCGCTAAGCCACCGCCCACCGTCATATGACGGCTGGACGAGGCTTCTGTTGTTCTGGGAGGACGTCATATGACGTCCTCGCCCTCCCGAGCCACTAGGGGGCGCGTGCGCGCCGCCGGCGGCGCGCGCGCGTGACCGCTGCGTCACTCGGGACCCGGTGCGCGTGCCCGGCGGCCGCGATGTCCGCCGGGCACCCGCGATTGCCGGGTAACAGAGCAGGAGCGTGGATCTGTGCATGTAAACACAGATCCACGTCCTGTCAGAGAGGAGAGGAGACCGATGGCGTGTCCCTTGTACATAGGGACAGCGATCGGTCACCTCCCCCAGTCAGTCCCCTCCCCCCACAGTTAGAATCACCTCCTTAGGTCATACATTAACCCCTCGAGCGCCCCCTAGTGTTAACCCCTTCCCTGCCAGTCACATTTACACAGTAATCAATGCAATTTTATAGCATTGATCGCTGTATAAATGTGAATGGTCCCAAAAATGTGTCAAAAGTGTCCGATGTGTCCGCCGCAATATCGTAGTCACAATAAAAATTGCAGATCGCCGCCATTACTAGTAAAAAATAAATAAATAATAAAAATGCTATAAATCTATCCCCTATTTTGTAGACGCTATAACTTTTGCGCAAACCAATCAATATTATACGCTTATCGCAATTTTTTTTTACCAAAAATATGTAGAAGAATACGTATCGGCCTAAACTGAGGAAAAAATTTGTTACAAAAAAAAAAAAAAATTGGATATTTATTATAGCAAAAAGTAAAAAATATTGTGTTTTTTCAAAATTGTCCCTCTTCTTTTGTTTATAGCGCAATAAATAAAAACCGCAGAGGTGATCAAATACCACCAAAAGAAAGCTCTATTTGTGGGGAAAAAAATGATAAAAATTTAATTAAGGTGCAGTGTAACATGACCGCGCAATTGTCATTCAAAGTGCGACAGCGCTGAAAACTGAAAAATGGCTTGGGCAGGAAGGGGGTGTAAGTGCCCTGTATTGAGGTGGTTAATGTATTCTCGTAAAGTTAGTCTGTAAACTAAGGTCTAAGGTCTAGGTGTTAGTTTATAGCAGTAGTTTGTTATTTTATAAACTTACAGCAGGCCGTGACCATCTTAAGTGTGGGCAACTGAAGCCAGACTGTATTTCTTCCTGGATCTCAGCCTTGCAGATCTCGCACATGCTCAGTGCAACACAAGCAGTGTAATAGATTTCAGGCCAGGTTTCTATAGCAACGGCAGTGTCAGAGGAAGTTGCCGCCCCTTCCCAGAAGGCATTGCAAACAGGAAATGATGCGATGGGCCACTTTCTAGGGAGGAGGAAGTGAAAAATGAATACAGCAGATATACAGTAGGTGCTGAGAAAAAAAATAAAAAAAATCCAATTTATTTACAGTGCACAGTTTAGTGAGGGATGCTGAAGAGTTGTAAAATTGGGTGGAACTCCACTTTAAATCTGGCATCTGCCTTTTTTGTGGATTTACCACACAGTGCGTGGGAGGCAACTCAGGATATGGATTGCTCTGCAGCTGACTATGTGGTATATCCACCTAACACCATAAAGCTTTAATCCTGATTATTGTACCTCCTCTGGACCACTGTTACAACCTCCATTACATTCAGCTAATCCACCACCATTCTTTTGTGTTTTTTCCAGCTTGAACCATGCAAACTTTTCTTGAGCACTTTCAGGAACTATAGATCTTGCTTATAGTGTAAGTAAACCCACCTATCGTTTCCAGCCAAGGAAGCTGCCATATTTGCCTCTGTTTAATCTTCAACTGCCGTGATTCTGCACATGTGATTAGTTATGACTCCAGCCATTGGATGGTTTGACAGTTTGATTGAGAGCACAAACAATGGGAGTGTTACATTTCTGGCACGTGCCAGAAATTAAACAGTTTTTTGAAACTGGTAAATGGATGGGCTTACTTCCGCTTTAAGCCATTCAATGATTAGGATATTTTAAGAAAAGCCTCTTCTGCAGGAGTACTAGCCACATACCTTGGTGTCTTGTATACATACATACATTTATATTCCTCCATAGAAGCTACCCTAGCCAGGGGGCAAAATTATACAATTGTGTTGTTGCATTTGTGGTCATACCTATATGCTTATAAGAGGTGGTCATGGTGTTTTATCAGTATGCATGTGTTTGCTTGTATGGTACCTATTTTAATGTTGTTTTTTTCTAATTGTCATGACACCAATGCAATAATTGTATTCTCTAATATGTACAGTGAGTTTTGTCAATAGTCCATTGATACTGGGATGTTTATGCACAATCAGGTTTTTTATCTTTGAGTTAAAGATGCAACTTTTACCGAGAGCTCCCATCTCACTTCTCTTCCCCTTTTTTTCATTTTGAGAGAAATACATACGGTAGCCCTATAATTGCATTTTGCATGAGGCAGTACCTTGAGAGCCCTGTACCTTTAGTGTTTGATAAGGGACACTGACTGGTGTGTATGTATTATGACAGTATGTACAGTGCCTTGCAAAAGTATTCACCCCTCTTGGCTTTTTACCTATTTTGTTACATTACAGCCTTAGTTCAATGTTTTTTTAATCTGAACTATATGTGATGGATCAGAACACAATAGTCTAAGTTGTTGAAGTAAAATTAGAAAAATATATACATAAAAATATTTTTCAGAAATAAAAAACTGATAATTGGCATGTGCATATGTATTAACCCCCTTTCTTATGAAGCCCATAAAAAGCTCACATAATTAGTGAAATGATGTCCACCTGTGTGCAATCGAAGCCTCACATGATCTGTCAATACATATACACACCTTTTTGAAAGGCACCCAGAGGCTGCAACACCTAAGGAAGAGGCACCACTAACCAAACACTGCCATGAAGACCAAGAAACTCTCCAAACAAGTAAGGGACAATGTTGTTGAGAAGTACAAGCCAGGGTTAGGTTACAAAAAAATATCCAAATCCCTAGGAGCACCATCAAATCTATCATAACCAAATGGAAAGAACATGGCACAACAGCAAACCTGCCAAGAGATGGCCGCACACCAAAACTCACAAACCCAGCAAGGAGGGCATTAATCAGAGAGGCAGCACAGAGACCTAAGGTAACCCTGAAGGAGCTGCAGAGTTCCACAGCAGAGACTGGAGTATCTGTGTATAGGACAACAATAAGCCGTAAGTTCCATTAAGGTGGGCTTTATGGTAGAGTGGCCCAAAGAAAGCCATTACTTTCAGCAAAAAACAAAATGGCATGTTTTGAGTTTGCAAAAAGGCATGAGGGTGCTCTGGTCTGATAAGACTAAAATTTTAACTTTTTGGCCATCAAAGAAAACCCAAACCCAACACATCACCCAAAGAACACCATCCCCACAGTAAAACATGGTGGTGGCAGCATCATGCTGTGGGGATGTTTTTCAGCAGTCAGGACTGGGAAACTGGTCAGAGTTGAGGGAAAGATGGATGGTGCTAAATACAGGGATATTTTTGAGTAAAACCTGTACCACTCTGTGTGTGATTTGAGGCTAGGACAGAGGTTCACCTTCCAGCAGGACAATGATCCCAAACACACTGTTAAAGCAAGACTTGAGTGGTTTAACATGTAAATGTGTTGGAATGGCCTAGTCAAAGCCCAGACCTCAATCCAATAGAAAATCTGTGGTCAGACTTAAAGAGTTTTGCGAGGAGGAATGGGCAAAAATCCCAGTGGTAAGATGTGGCAAGCTCATAGAGACTTATCCAATGCAACTTGGAGCTATGATAATCACAAAAGGTGACTCTACAAAGTATTGACTTTAGGGTGGTGAATAGTGACTTTTTCTGTTATTTTGTCATATTTGTTGTTTGATTCACAATAAAAAAAAAAAAAAATCTTCAAAGTTGTGGGCATGTTCTGTAAATTAACCACTTGCCGACCACTGCACGCTGATATATGTCGGCACAATGGCAGCGGTGGGCAAGTACCTGTACATCCCCTTTAAAAGCCGGGGATAGCAGGCGCGTGCACGCCACCGGAGGCGCGTGTGCCCGCCATGTACAGCAAAACCATGCCCGTGATATCGGTGGACTCGATGTCCACTGGTTTCCCGGCGATCGTGTCACAGAGCCTCAGAACGGGGAAGTGCCTATGTAAACAAGGCATTTCCCTGTTCTAGCTTGTGTCATGACAGAGATCATGGCTCCCTGTCATTGGGAGTGGTGATCGCTGACATGTGACTAGTAGCCCACCCCCCCACAGTTAGAATCACTCCCTAGGACACACTTAACACCTTCAACGCCCCCTAGTGGTTAACCCCTGCACTGCCAGTATCATTTACACAGTAATCAGTGCATCTTTATAGCACTGATCGCTGTATAAATGACAGTGGTCCCAAAATAGTGTCAAAAGTGTCCGACGTGTCCGCCATAATGTCGCAATCCCGATAGAAATCGAAGATCGCCGCCATTACTGATAAAAAATAAAATAAAAATGCCATAAAACTATCCCCTATTTTGTAGATGCTATAACTTTTGCACAAACCAATCAATATATTTATTGTGATTTTTTTTTTACCAAAATTATGTAGAAGAATACATATCGGCCTAAACTGAGGAAAAAAAAGGGTTTTTTTTATATATTTTTGGAGGATATTTATTATAGCAAAAAGTAAAAAATAATGTGTTTTTTTTCAAATTTGGCGCTCTTTTTTTGTTTATAGAACAAAAAATAAAAACCGCAGAGGTGATCAAATACCACCAAAAGAAAACTCTATTTGTGGGAAAAAAAAGGACGTTGATTTTGTTTGGGTGCAACATCACATGACCGCGCAATTGTCAGTTAAAGCGACGCACTGCAGAATCGCAAAAAGTGCTCTGGTCAGGAAGAGGGTAAAATCTTCCAGGGCTGAAGCGGTTAAATGATGCAAATCCTCAAAAAAAATTCATGTTAATTCCAGGTTGTGAGGCAACAAAACACTCAAAATGCCAATGTATTTTATTTATTACAATTTTTTTATGTATTTTTTTTTTTTACATACGGTGACCAGAGCAACACAATGTTACAATTGTTACAATAGTAACACTGTACTACTCTGGGGAGGTGATCAGGATTTGTTTTGTTGTCACACTATGATTACTTATAAAAGTGAATTTAACTGTTATAAGAAACCTTTCTTTCTGAATGAAAACTATTTATTCAGTGTTTATTATTGTGATTAGCTGTGATTGGCCATAGTTAATCACATGGTACAGATGGGCTGTGAGCAGCCCTATCTGTACCATGTGATCATGGTGACCAATCACAGAGATCAAAAAAATAGTACACAATGAAGGGCATGAATCAAAGTCATTCATTGTGTACAATTGTCATGTGGTCTGCTGTGATCTCATGGCACTGGCAGTGGACCTATAAACTGATCTGTCATCGTTGACAGATCGTACCGGAGCATGGCCCAATCCTGGGAACAGTTAAAGAAGGCATTTTGACTATATTATTGATGCTGCTTCTTTTGGGACTGACACAATTATGCCTGGTATAGAAGTGAAATAAAAATGAAGAATGTCTATGGCAAACAATCACATTTTAACTATTTATTCTCTGTATCATATGAGAAGTAGAATGTGAGTGAATGGAAAGGATATTTTTTTCCTAATATAAGCAAGTGTTTGTTTTTAACCAGTTACCAACCGGCCCATAGCCAAATGACGGCTGCACGGAGGTTGGATAACTCTGGGAGGGCGTACAGGGCGTACAGTGACATCCTCCCAGAATCCTGCTCTTGCGCGCCCTCTGGGGGCAATACCCAACATGTGGTATCGCCGTACTCAGGAGGAGTAGGAGAATCTATTTTGGGGTGTCATTTTTGGTATGTACATGCTATGTGTTAGAAATATTGTATAAATGGACAACTTTGTGTTAAAAAAAAAATGTGTTTTAACCACTTCCGCCCGCCGGCCGTCATACAACGTCCTTGACTTTGTGCGGGGATATCTGAATGATGGGTGCAGCTACAGGCATCATTCAGATATCAGCTTTTTCAGCCGGTGATTCTCTACACCATAAGAAAGATCATAGCAGCTGTTCCACTTCTTGATCGTTCTTACGGGAGGCGAGAGGGGACACCCCCCTCCCACCGCCCTCAGGTGCTTCTACCGACTCACCGCTACGATCGAAGCCAGGATCTTTTTTTTTTTTTATTTCAGGCTTCCCAGCCTAGAGGTGAGATGTGGGGTCTTATTGACCCCATATCTCACTGTAAAGAGGACCTGTTATGCCATATTCCTATTACAAGGGAAGTTTACATTCCTTGTAATAGGAATAAAAGTGATAAAAAAAAATTTGGGGGGAAAAAAGCATCAAACTAAAATAAATAAAGTAAAATGAACAATAAAAAAAACAAACATTTTATTTCCCCTTGTCCCCCTGTGCTCGCGTGCAGAAGCGAATGCATATGTAAGTCCCGCCCACATATGAAAATGGTGTTCAAACCACACATGTGAGGTATCGCTTTGATGGTAGAGTGAGAGCAATAATTTTTGCCTTGGACCTCCTCTGTAACCCAAAACATGTAACCAGTAAAAAATTTTAAAGCGTTGCCTATGGGGATCTTTAAGTAGCGAAGTTTGGTGCCATTCTACGAGCGTGTGCAATTTTGAAGGGTGACATGTTAGGTATCTATTTACTTGGCATAACTTCATCTTTCACATTATGCAAAAACATTGGGCTAACTTTACTGTTTTGTTTTTTTTTTTAAAGCAAAAAACTGTTTTTTTAAAAAAAAAACACGTTCGAAAAATTGCTGTGCAAATACAGTGCGAGATAAAAAGTTGCAACAACCGCCATTGTATTCTCTAGGGTCTTTGCTAAAAAAACATATATAATGTTTTGGGGTTCTATGTAATTTTCTAGCAAATAAATAATGATTTTTACATGTAGGAGAGATATGTCAGAATTGGCCTGGGTGCTCCAGAACGCCTGAAGGTGCTCCGTGCATGTTGGGCCTCTGTATGTGGCCACGCTGTGTAAAAGTCTCACACCTGTGGTATCACCGTACTTGGGAGTAATAGCAGAATGTGTTTTGGGGTGTTATTTGTGGTATGCATATGCTGTTTGTGAGAAATAACCTCCTAATATGACAATTTTGTGAATAAAAAATACAAAAAAATCTTGATTTTGTAAAGAATTGTGGGAAAAAATTACAACTTAAAAAAAACTCATCATGCATCTTTCTAAATAAATGGAATGTCTTCTTTGCAAAAAGGGGTCATTTGGGGGTATTTGTACTTTTCTGGCATGTTAGGCTCTCAAGAAATTAGATAGGCCATCAGTACTTCAGGTGTGATCAATTTTCAGATATTGGCACCATAGCTTTTGGACTCTATAACTTTCACAAAGACCAAATAATATACACCGATTTGGTTTATTTTTACCAATGATATGTAGTGGTGTAAATTTTGGCCAAAATATATGAAGAAAAGTTACTAATTTGCAAAATTTTATTACAGAAACAAAAAAAACTCATTTTTTTACAGAATTTTCAGTCTTTTTTCTTTTATAGCGCAAAAAATAAAGAACCCAGCAGTGATTAAATACCGCCAAAAGAAAGCTCTATTTGTGTGAAAAAAAAGGAAAAAAAATTCATATAGGTACAGTGTTGCATGACTGAGTAATTGTCATTCAAAATGTGAGAGCACTGAAAGCTGAAAATTAGTCTGGTTATTAAGGGGGTTTAAGTGCCCAGTGGTTAAAATTGCTTCCAGTAATTTTTTAATTTTTTTCAGTCCACAAAATATCAAATCGTTATCTACTATACTTCTTAAATTATTTTAGTGAAAGATAAGAGAGTCTACTTTTGCTAAGTCCATCTTTTTGTAATTCTTTTTTCTCAAGAGAAAGGGTTCCAACAAGGGTATGATATCAAGGGCATGTGCCCCATGTCTTCTGCTGAGTGCTCAAAATGTCTTTTGCTGACACCATAGTGGAATTTTAGTACTCAGTTTATGCAGCAGTATTCAGGAAGGTACACATTTCAAGGTTACAATTGGAAGACAAATACTGTATCTGCCTATCATCGTCATAATATCCTTAAAGCCACTGCAGCCAAAGTCACTGCAACTTTTTTTAGGGTTTTATTGGGTGGACTTTTCTGTTGGTATACGCAAAATGTAAATTATTTTCCTTTTTCTTGTTGGAACTTACAACATCCAATGAAAATTTATCGTCAAAAAATTAAGAACATTTTGTGCCACATTATTCCCATTACTCCCATTTCCCATGCCTACAATTCCAAAGTTTGCCTACAGCTCTCCAGACTGGGTACGTTGTTAGCAGAAATCGGCCTATGATAGGCCAACAAATCCATTCAGGAAATGCTAATTGCCATAAAATATATTCATCCTAGTAATTTTGGCTGCACGATTAAAGGTCCTTACTTCTCACTGTTACATGTTCGGGAAAATAACGTTTCGTTTTTACCATATATTATGTCATTTTTGTTTGCAAGCCCATTAGGACAGGGCAGTTTAGGCTGTGAAGAGCAGAAGCTAAGAGCAGATTGCTGTTTACATGCTCACGGATCGAAGGTAAGTTAATCCGGTAGCAGTTAATGATTAGTGCAAGAATTCATGATGTAGAACTAATGTAGACGATAAATATTTACAGCTTTTCTAAGTGCTCATTCTTTAGCCAGACAACAGTAGATTGTGGATAAGACACTCTTGAAAACTGCAAATAAAAAAAGCACTTTCAGCAACTGGGGAAGAGATATTTAGAAAGGAAAGGTATATGAATCAAGCTAAAATTGGTCATGGAATCGCCAGAGTGACCTTAACTATAGCGATTTCATAGCACTTTATATCACATTTAGGGTTGAATTACAATTAAGCAAATGGGTTTGGTATATTGGTCATAAATTATGTGCTGTGAATTCTTGTGCTTGCCATGGATGAAATAAAATTTAGTAAAATGTCCAAATTGCTGCAGTGTCTTAAATATGGGAAAATGCAAACCTCTGAATGTATATGGTGTTAAATTAGTGATGAGTGAATGAGTCTGCATATATTTAGCTGATCATTCACTGAATGCATTGCAAAGTCCGAAAGTTGTAAACATTAACCTGGACCCCACAACATCTATGGGAGGGATCTTGATTCTGGCAATTTTAAAGGCAAATAGACTGTGTGCTTTCCAAAGTCTAGTTGCACTTTGCAAGTGCAGTTGCTCCAGAGCTTGATAAGTGAGGTAAAGCTTCACTTTGCAAAAAAATACTTAATAATCACATGCAGGGAAGATAAAAAAAAAGTGGTTGGATGATGGAAGTCAGCAGAGCCTCAACATGGGGACAAGGTGCTTTGGGAGGCTACCCCTAAGCACCCTCCCCATGTTGAGGGCATGTGGCCTGGTACAGTTCAGAGGGCAGGGCGTTCTCTTGTCCCCCCCTCTTTTCCTGCAGCCTGCCAGGTTGCATGCTCGGATAAGGGTCTGGTATGGATTTTTTGGGGGACCCACATGCCATTTTTAAAAAAATTTTGGCGTGGGGTTCCCCTTAATATCCATACCAGACCTGAAGGGCCTGGTATGGAATTTGGGGGGACCCCCACGCAATTATTTTTTTAAATTTTGGTTCAGGGTTCCCCTTAATGTTCATACCAGACCCAAAGGGCCTGGGAATGGACTAGGGGAATCCCATGCCTTTTTTTTCTCAATGACTTCTTGACTGACCGACAATTCATTATAGCCGCCAGTACTTTTAAATTACTTTTTTTCCTTTAGAAATGTAATTTTGTGCAAGGACTGTTCTAAACATGGCAAAAATGTGCCACTTTACAGGCATACTATAGACACCCCCCAAGTACAAAATCTAAAGAAATCTTTCACTTTTATTGCTTCACTTTAAGCATTAATAAAATCACTGCTCCCAAAAAAAGTGTTTGCATGTTCTGCTGTGAAACGAACCGGGGGGATCCCTAATTGTAAGGGATACAGAATGCAGGCATCAAGCAGCAGGAATGACCAGTAGAGATGGGCCGAACACCCCCCGGTTTGGTTTGCACCAGAACTCTCAAACATCATAAAAGTTTGGATTCGAACCACAAACCCTATTAAAGTCTATAGGACCCAAACTTGAAAAATCAAAAGTGCCCATTTTGAAGGATCATATGCAAGTTATTGTCATAAAAAGGGTATGGAGGATACTGCCCTGGGGGACATGTACCAATGCAAATTTTTTTTTTAAATATATAGTTTTTAAAGGAGGAGCAATTTTAATACATTAATTAAAAATTCCTTTAAATATAGTGCCTGGGGAGTCCCCCTAGTCTGCATGTAAAGTGGCACATCTGTACCATGTATAGAACCTGCTGCAGCAAAATTGTCAAATTTTAAAGAAAAAAAATGACATTTAAATTGATTTTCCCTGCAAGCTTTCTTTATTTGGACAAGATGGCATTTTGAACGCTGGGCATGTGGGTGGCAGGTAATCTATTTTTTTTTTTTTCAGATAAAAAGTGTATTATTTTAGACAACAGCAAGAAATGTCAACATTTTTACTATAATGCACTTTCAGAGACAGAGACTTGTCAGGTTTTATCATGAAATTAAAACTAGAATGTATTATTTCAGAGACAGCATTTAGGCACTTGGTGTAGGCACCATTTTGAAAAAGAGACATGGCATACAGCTTTTCATGAAAATCCACATTAAAGTGTTTGTAAAGGTAAAAGGTTTTTTTTTTTTTACCTTAATACATTCTATACATTAAGGTAACCTTTTAAGTGCAGCTCCCCCTGCAGCCTCCATAAATACTTACCTGAGCCTGATCTCTGTCCGGTTCTGTGCACTCTGCAGCACCTCTTCTCCCCTCTCCTGGCCTATGTGCTTGGCTGAGAGCAGGGGGAGTCATTGGCTTCTGCTTCTGTCAGTCAAAACCAGTGAGCAGAGAGCAGGGGTTGTGGCCTGAGCCAGGCTGTGTGTCTGAATAGACACATAAACAGCCCAGCTCAGGAGCAAGCCTGATTGGTTTTCCCCATAGGAAGCAGCTTGCTATGAGGAACCTTGATATGGGGAGGAGCCAAGAGCACTGACGAGGGACCCAAAAGGAGGAGGATTGAGACTGCTCTGTGCAAAACCGTTGCACAGAGCATGTACGTATAACATGTTTGTGATTTTAATAACAAAAAGATTATACCTTGAATATCACTTTATAATATATATATTTTACAGAAAAAACAAAAATATTATAGTAATACAATAGATAGCATTTAAGAGCTTGGAGTAGGCTGCATTTTAAATAACATAGCATGCAGCTTGTTATTTTAGACTGTATTGAAGCACTCGGAGTAAGCTGCATTTTGAACAGGACACAAAACATGCAGCTTTAAATTAGGGACTGTTGAAGGTTCAAGGCCTGTGGCAGACAAGGCTTATTTGTGAACTTTCCCTTCTGAAGGGAAAGTTGGAAAGAAGGGAAGACCTTGCATAACACAAAATGGCATGGGGTCATTCAGCTGCCAGTCTGCCCTTGATGAGCTGCCAGAGTCTCTTACGCAAGTTGGCTCTTGTCTCCCAGGCATAAAACATGTTTTGCCTAAGCCATTGCATAGGCTCTGGGCCTCTTGGAAGGAGAGGGAAGATAGTTAAGAGGAGCCACCAAATGAAGCCATTCACCATCACCAAGGTTCAAGACTTGGGATAGTACCTCCAACTCCAGTGGTGTAACCCTACCAGAATCATACCCAGCCTACAGTGATATTTACCCAGTGGGCTGTAAAAAAGATGTAACACCCTTACATATGCTTGCTTTACTATGTGTCTGTGGTCCCTGCCCCTGAACTCTTGGTTTAGTGACATAAATACATTTAATTCCACATACTGGTACAGTACATGTAAGCCCTTCTGAGCAAAGAAATGGCAGGTACCTAGGTACCTGCCACTTTGATGCAACAAAGGCCACAAAGATGCAGAAGGGGAATTCACCTGCTGAAAAGGAAGTAACTCTAATGCCAGAAAATTAGCCAAGCTGGCATTGAGACACAGGGCATGGGGATGATTGAGGGATTTTTTTCTACCCCAGCATCTGAGGAAAAGACACTTGTCTGGTCAAGGATACTGCTTAAGAAGTTGGTGTGGGGTAAGGAGCCTAATAATGAGGGTCAAGCCCATGCTCAGAGTGGCCAAATGCTGACCCTCTTAACCACTTAGGTAAGCCTCTCAAACCCCTTTTCAGACTTCCCTCCCTATCACTTGAGTCCACAGATGTTGCAGCAAATTCTGTTGCAGCCTGTTGAAGAATCCTGTGAACTGGGGGGAGGTAGAATGTGAGGAATGCAGAATAAAAATGGATGGTGGTAAAGAATCATTTAACTCCTTGTGTATGTGGTACCCAAATGACTGGTAGATTTACCATGCTTATAACACTGTAGGCACAGTGTGCAGGCTGCAAACCACTACAGTGCTGTCAACAACAGATGCATTTAAAAAGGCTCAGACTGTTGAGCCCTGGGCACAGCACTGGCCTGCACCCCTGAGGCAGTACTTTCTGGTGGAACAGCATAGCTGATCCTACTTGTACTCCCCCCTATTTCCTATTTTATAACCTCAGGCACCCAGATACAGTTTTTCCAGCAGCACTATGCCGGCAGTATAGCCGCACTGCCCATTCATTTCAATGGGCAGGAGTGGTTTAGGAGCGGTGCTCCTTCACAGCTTCAAAGATGCTGTTTGCACAAGTTTTTTTAACGTCCTGCAAGCGCACCGCTCCAGTGTGAAAGCACTCGGGCTTTCACAGTTTAGAGAAAGGTGCGACTCTTTACAGGCGCTATGCAGGCGCTATTTTTAGCGCTGCAGTGCCTGTAAAGCACCTCAGCGTGAAAGGGCTCTAAATGGACTTACATCAAATAGGTCTAATGCGCTTAGAGACATTTCCAAATATTCCAGGTATCATGTCCTCTTCCCTCTCTGGTTTTTCCAAAATTCCAGGTGTGTCCCCTTTAAGGGGACTTATCCTAATGACCTCAGATCAGGCTTGAACAAAATGGTAGGTCACAAATTTTCAGTCACACAATACGATGATGTCACTTGGCACCACCCTTTGTACTTTTTAAATTGTGTGAGTGCATTTTGATCTATTTAACAAATAGTCACTGGTTACAATTCATACTGCACTATGAGTTTACTATACCTTTTCCATTTGAGGTAACAAGTGAGTACAACAGACCTTTTGACGCCTATAAGGGGACACACCTGGAATTTTGAATAAACCAGGAAGGAAAAAAGGATTGTTACCTTGATGCTTGGATTACATTAGAAGTGCTACTAAGTGCATTAGGCCTATGTGATGTGGGTGTAATTAACCACTTGCCGACTGCGCTATAGCCAAATGACAGCACGGCCGGCTAGTTCTGGGACATACATGTCATATGACAGTGAGCCGTGATCACGCATGCCGCAGGGCCATGGGCGGCGCGTCCTGTGATCGCAGTGTTCGGAGGACACTGCTGATCACAGATTGAGGTAAAGAGCCTATCAGTGGCTCTTTACCATGTGATCAGCTATGTCCAATCACAGCCGATCATGGATGTAAACAGAAGCTGGTTATGGGCACTCCTTTCCTCATGTTGACAGCACAAGGAGAGGAGAAGGCAGCTTCTCTAAAAGGGACATGTACACTGATAGCCAGGGCACTGATTATCAGTGCAGTCCCAACAGTGCCCACCAGTGCTGCTAATCGGTGCCCATTAGTGCTGCCAGTTAGTGCCCATCAGTGCCTCCTCATCAGCATCGCCTATCAGCTCTGCCTACCAGTGTGCATCAGTGCCCCCTACCAGTGCCCATCAGTGCAGCCTACCAGTGCCCATCAGTACCACCTATCATTGCCCATCAGTGCCATCTAACAGTGCCTCCTCATTAGTGCAGCCTCATCAGTGCCCATCAGTGCAGCCTATCAATGCCCATCAGTGCTGCATCAGCAGTGGCCATCAGTGCAGCCTATCAGTGTCCAGCAGTGTAGCCTCATCAGCGCACATCAATGGAGAAAAATTAACTGTTTGCAAAATTTTATATCAAACTATGTTTCTAAATTTTTAGTCTTTATCTGTTTATTTAGCAAAAAATAAAAAAAAATAGTGGTGATTAAATATCACCAAAAGAAAGCTCTGTTTGTGTGAAAAAAATATAATTTTGTTTGGGTACAGTGTTGCATTATCATTCAAAGTGCGACAGTGCTGTAAGCTGAAAATTGGCCTAGGCAGGGAGGGGGTATAAGTGCCCAGTAGGCAAGTGGTTATGGAGGTGAGGGCATTGTTTGCACATTGGTGGTGGAGCATGGGTGTTTAATTACAAATAATCCGAAATTGGTGTGGTTTCGCTGAGAAAAAACAAGTGCACTAATATACCTGGACACGATATTGTTTTATGTGAGAGAATGGAATGAATATATTGACTATTTTATTTAGACATATGGTGTTATAGTTTATGCAGTTGCTAATATAGGGTTTAAGGCTTATTAGTTATTTTTAGGGCTGTTACTGATTAAAATTTTCGTGCTCGATTAATTGATTTTTTTTAATTGATTAATCGACTAATTTCGATTAATTATAACGCACATACAGATCCAACTACTTTTAGCTGATTTAGCACCGTTGTTATAACAATGGCCGAAGTTGGACATAGCGGGCATGGCTAGGATGTCACATGTCATAAACTCAGCCTCACCGTGCCCATAATCTCAGCCTTACCATGCCCATAATCGCAGCCTCACCGTGCCCATAATCGCAGCCTTACCGTGCCCATAATGCAGCCCCATCGTGCCCATAATCACAGCCTCACCGTGCCCATAATGCTGTCTCACCGTGCCTATAATTGCAGCCTCACCGTGCCCATAATGCAGTCTCACCGTGCCCATAATGCAGTCTCACCATACCCATAATTGCAGCCTCACTGTAGTCGGTGCCTGTGCCTGCATTACACAGTCTGCGGGCATCTCCCGCTGTGTGTCTCGGAGCTGAGTGTGAAAACTTTGGCCGTGCTGTGAGAAAAGTCCCGCCTTCCTCCTAGATCAGCTTGTGTGATAGACAGAACACTGCGTCTATCACACGAGCTGATCTAGGAGGAGGGTGGAACTTTTCTCACAGTGCGGCCAAAGTTTTCACACTCAGCTCCGAGACACACAGCGGGAGATGCCCGCAGACTGTGTATGACATATAGTGGAGGAGGAGGGAGCGGAGCGCTGCACTGCAGCCACAGCTTGGCCCAAAGCGGCCCCAGGGCAGGCATCCTACCGATCAAAAAAATTTTGATCGATCAAAAAAATTAACGATTAATCGAGGAATTAATAATTAATTTCCGCAGCCCTAATTATTTTTGATTATTTGGTGTATTTTCGATTGCATGGCACTTTTTTTTGTAATATTTGTATTTCACTTTTATATGTGGGAACACATATTTGTGGCTGCCGCATTTAATAATAATTTTGAGTTTAGTAGTGTCACAATCTGGTGCACAGGAGGGTTTATTTTATGAGTAAGCTGAAGCTGTAGAAACTGCTGCCTGCTGTCCGAACCCTCTATGCTCCTGGCATTCTTAAAATCAGATAAAATTAATTCATTCCCATCCTTCTGAAACAAGTTACTGATATGTTTAAATAATTCAGCTGCCTCCTCCATGCCAGGTTGAAAAGTAACATAGGGATTAGCTGTAGGGGAGGAGGAAAAAGAGGGCACATTTGTAGCTGCTGATGAAATGTGCTGCTCTGAACCTGGCAGGAGGAGGAGGGTAATAAAAGCTTATCCACAGCCTCCTCTGCTTACTCTTGACTTTATGACATGCCCACTGCCAGAAAAAAAGCAGATGTGCCTTTCTTCTTGAAGGTGCAGCCCAACCACCTCTTTCTCCTGCAGATGCAGAACCTGCTCATTCCCTACTAACTGCATATGAAGGACCAATGATTTTGCCTAACTTAATTACCAGCAATAGCAATAGAGGAATTGAAAATGTGGTGCTTTTATGCAATTACCAATGTGGTGATCTGATGCACAAAATTATACCACACTAGTTTGCAGTGATATGCTAGAAACAAAAAATAGCTTTGCCCGTGTCAGGATCAATTCCATGCTGCTAACACCAACATAAATAAACAAGACTCTAGCAAATTAAATTAAAATGAAATATACCTCCCTTTAAAACAGAAAAAAATGCAAGCCGGGCCCTGCAACTAAACAGCCATTGAAGTTTTTGCTGACACAAATTCTGAACTCACAGAGGGTACACAATAATATACAGCCTACCACAATGCAATCCACAGCAGTGTAATGCAATACAACACAGTGAAAGCAAATGTGGTACATACTAAGCAGCCCATCACACTGCAATTTACTCTAACATAGCATAATACAGCACCAGGTATAGTAAGCCTCTGTACCTACCACTGTATACAGCAATGTTTAGCAGAAACTATAACACACTGAAATTACATGGTCTTCTCTGAGTCTCCATGAATGCACTGACATAAGGCTTCTAAACTTTGTCTTTTATAGGGAGAGGGATGCTGTTACAGTGAATGGTGGCATTAGTTCACCATTTTCCAAATCACAAACTACTTGCATTTCGGGTCAAATTTTTGGTCAAACATAGTCCATTAACTGAGGTTATATCAGGTTATATTTTTTTCCCTGGACTCGTTTAAATTGTATCAGGCTCAAAAACTAACAGGGCATAAAGGGATATTAGATTGCTAAACTGGATTGACTCTTAAATATTTTTTTTTTTTTTTACAACTCACATGTTAATTATTTTTTGCAAGGCCAGTGAGGTCTCAGTAAATCAGTGGTACTAGCTTATTTTTTTCCAATCACTATTTAAATGAAAAATGAGAATGTGTCTTAAATTTGGTTGTGGAGTGGTGCAGGTTTATTGATTGACGGTAGAGTATTTTTCTCTATGCTCAATGTATAACAGCAGTTGGTTAGTTATGCAACATTTATATTTTTAGTGTTTGGTCGCTATTGGCAGCAACTCAATTTTGTGGTAATTTTCTTTTCTCCAGTTTTAATAAATTGGTCCCATAGGAGTTGATTTACTAATACACGTGCGTTCAAAATCTGGTGCAGCTCTGCATAGAAATCAATCAGCTTCCAGGGTTTTTTGTCAACACTTAATTGAACAAGCTAAAGTTAGAAGCTGATTGCACATGCTACACCAAATTTTGCACACTCCAGTTTTAGTAAATCAACCCCATTGTGAGGAAGGAAATGGTAATATATTGTCAAGAAATATAGACCCTCCCTAAATAAAAGCATAAATGAACAAACTGGAATGGTTATTTGCCGTTGTGTGCTATCACTAAGCGATGACTTGTTAGGGTGTTTCTTTGACAGTTGTGTTTTTATGTTCCTAATTCTGGTCTTAATACTAAAGGTTAATAAACAATAGTTTTACCAAAATATACAGCAGATGTCTATGGCATGGTACAAAGATAACAAATACAAATACACGATTGCTGTCAAATTATAGTCCTCTGATGTTTGTAATAGGTCTTCTATAAGCTACAGATCTGTGAACATTGGAAGATATTGAGAAAAAAGTAATGACATTGGTTATATGATCACTCCTAATCTAGCACTTGAAAAATCCATGCTTCCTAACAGGTGTAGCTAAAAGTTACAAAGATCACAATTTTAATTAAACAAGGTGTCATTGTTTCCGCTATAGTACAACATTTTCTGTTATCAGAAATGTTTACAGGACTTCCTTCACCTTGCACAAGTGCATTGAATCGATGGAAATAGCTTAGTATTCTTGATAGCTATTTTATCTGAGGGAAAATTTCCTAAAACATGGCCTGTTAGTGGTACTTGAGGAATAAAGATGGAAAACACTACTTTACATCCTTAATAAACAGGCCCAATTCACAACCAAGACCAAATTTAAAGACATTTTTTAGATACATTAACAGTAAAAAGGAAAAATTTGAGTACACTGCCCACATAAAAGACGAGGATGGGAGGATGGTTACGGACGACACAGAGAAGGCAACTGTACTAAATGCCTTCTTCTCCTCAGTTTTTACGCAGGAAAAGGAGGGACATATCAACTGTGACAGTCCTGTAAGTGACACATCACAGGGCATACCCTCGTGGCTAACAGAGGCCGGAGGCCGAAGGAAAGACTAGATAAACTTAATACAAATAAATCACCAGGACCAGATGACTTACACCTAAGAGTCCTCAAAGAACTCAGTCGGGTTATAGCCAGATCATTGTTCCTGATCTTTGTGGACAGCATACTGACAAGATTTGTACCAGCTGATTGGAGAAAAGCCAATGCGGTACTAATATTCAAAAAAGGACAGAGACAAATCCCTGGAAACTATAGGCCAGTCAGCCTAACATCAATCGTTGGTAAATTATTGGAGGGGATTATGAGGGAATATATCCAAAAACTGAGGAAAAAATATAAGTAGTTATCAGCATGGGTTTACGAAAGGTCATTCTTGCCAGACCAATCTGCTAACATTCTACGAGGAAGTGAGCTACCATCTACACAGGGGGAGTCCTGTGGATTTAGTGTACCTGGATTTTGCAAAGGCATTTGATACAGTCCCCCATAAGCGCTTAATCTACAAGCTGAGGTCTGCAGGCGTGGACCATAAGGTTTGTTCTTGGGTAAAAAAACTGGGTACAGGAGCGTGTCCAAAGGGTAGTGATAAATAACGTATACCCCGACTGGTCTGGAGTAGTAAGTGGGGTACCCCAAGGTTCTGTCTTGGGATCAATTCTATTCAATTTATTCATAAATGATATAGAGGATGGGATAAATAGCTCAATCTCAGTTTTTGCAAATGACACAAAAATAAGCAGGGCAATAACTTCACATCAGGATATAGAAATTTTACAGAAAGACCTGAACAAAATAATGGAGTGGGCAAATACATGGCGAATGAGGTTTAATGTGGAAAAATGTATAGTAATGCACTTGGGGGCAAAAAACATAAATGCAAACTACTCACTTGGGGCAGAACCGCTGGGGGGAATCAAGGATGGAGAAAGATCTGTGGGACCTAGTAGATGACAGATTGACCAATAGCATGCAATGTCCAGCTGCAGCTACCAAAGCTGACAGAATATTAGCATGCATAAAAAGGGGAATATACTCCAGAGATAGAACGATAATCCTGACACTTTATAAAACTTTGGTTAGACCACATCTAGAGTTAATATGTCCAGTTCTGGTCACCAGTCCTCAGAAGGGATGTGCTGGAACTGGAGAGAGTCCAAAGAAGGGCAACAAAACGAATAAGGGGACTGGAGGACCTCGATTACGAGGAACGACTGCAAACACTAAATCTATTCTCTCTGGAGAAACTACACTTGAGAGGAGATATGATAGCAACAATAACTGAATGGCAATCCCACCATAGGAAAAAAACAGTTTAGTCTCCAGGAGTGTAAGAGTATACGGGGACACACTATGAGATTGGAGGAGAAGCAGGCATGTACTGCCCATCGGGACTACCGAGAGTTTCCCTGTGGGCCGATGGCTCGGTGGGCTGATTTTTATGCAGAGTTCGACGGTAGCGGGAGAGTGGCAGCAAACAATGGCGGAGATTCGGGGAAGATGGCCAGCGAGGAGGGCAGTTAGATGTCAGAGCCCAGGAGGGAGAAGAACTCCACCCCCTCCCTGACCATCGAAGAGGCGAACAGGAGCGGGCACGGCCACCCCGGCGCTCCCAGAACCTCGATTCCTCCACCTCCTCTCTGCTCCAAGAACGGTGTGACATGGGCCGGAGGACAGGCTAACTGGGGGAAGAGAACATGCAGGAGGGGGAGGCTGCCAAAGAGCTGCTGATAGGAGCAGAGCAGCAAGAGCACCCCTTGATCAAGAGGGGGACTTGGTGCTGCCACTGCTGGCCATCAGGCACCCGGCATCCTACACTTACATGCCCTCACACTGTGACAGGGGGGGGCAGAGGAGGGACTGCAGATAGGGACAGTGCTATGTGGTCTGTCTCAGCCCTCCCCTCTTTCTCTCAGCCCCCCTCTGTCTCCCAGCCCCCCTCTTTTAGCCCCCTGTCTCTCAGCCCCCCCATCTCTCAGTCCCCCCTCTATCTCTCAGACCCCCCTCTGTCTCATAGCCCCCTCTGTCTCTCAGCCCCCTCTGTCTCTCAGCTCCCCCTGTCTCTCTGCCCCCATCTCTCAGCCCCCCTCTATCTCTCAGCCCCCCTCTTTCTCTCAGCCCCCCTCTGTCTCTCCTCCCCCCTCTGTCTCTCAGCCCCCCTCTGTCTCTCAGCTCCCCTCTGTCTCTCTGCCCCCATCTCTAAGCCCCCATCTCTAAGCCCCCCTCTGTTTCTTAGCCCCCCTCTGTCTCTCAGCCCCCCATGTCTCTCAGCTCCTGTCTCCCAGCCCCCTCTGTCTCTCAGCCCCCTCTGTCTCTCAGCCCCCTCTGTCTCTCAGCTCCCCCCTGTCTCTCTGCCCCCATCTCCCAGCCCCCCTCTGTCTCTTAGCCCCACACTCTGTCTCTCAGCCCCCCGTGTCTCTCAGCTCCTGTCTCTCAGCCCCCCATCTCTCAGCCCTCTCTATCTCTCAGCCCCCTCTGTCTCTCCTCCCCCCTCTGTCTCACAGCCCCCTCTGTCTCTCAGCCCCCTCTGTCTCTCAGCTCCCCCTGTCTCTCAGCCCCCCATCTCTAAGCCCCCCTCTGTTTCTCAGCCCCCCTTTCTGTCTCTCAGCCCCCCGTGTCTCTCAGCTCCTGTCTCCCAGCCCCCCATCTCTCAGCCCCCCTCTGTCTCTCAGCCCCCTCTATCTCTCAGCCCCCCTCTGTCTCTCCTCCCCCTCTGTCTCTCAGCTCCCCCCATCTCTCTGCCCCCCATCTCTCAGCCCCCTCTGTCTCTTAGCCCCCTCTCTGTCTCTCAGCCCCCGTGTCTCTCAGCCCCCCATCTCTCAGCCCCCCTTCTGTCTCTCAGCCTCCTCCTCTCTCTCACTCCCTCTCTCTCTCACTCCCTGACTCTTACACTTACTCCCTCTCTCACCCACCCTCTCTCACCCCCTTTCTCCCCCACCCCCACTCACCCCCTTTCTCCCAACCCTCTCCCTTTCTCTCACCCTCCCATGATATACAATATTGGATGTGGGGGCCTTTTGGTGGGCGTGATTTTTTTTTTTTTAAGAGGGGAGCAGCATTTTATTGAATTAAAGTGGGCTGGTGTGAATGAAGTCCAGCTCCAAATTTTTGTCCCAGTCCAGCCCTGAGGAAAAGCAGTTTAACCTGTTTAACCTGCAAAATGCGCAAGGGGGGTTTTCACTGTCAGGGCAATAAGGATGTGGAACTCTCTTCCACAATTGATGGTGGCTGAGGGGAGTATGGATATTTTTAAGAGACTCTTGGATGTGCATCTTAAAGAACACAACACGCAGGAAATAATTATAGACACTGACACATGTGCACCTACACAGGTTGAACTGGATGGACTATTGTCTTTATTCAACCTTACCTACTATGTAAAGTCTGTCACTATCGAGTACCAGACCATCACTACTTTCAGGCTGGTATCTCAGTAACTCAGTAACAAGGGGCTCATAAGTATGTGACCTCCTGTTTTACTAATACCAGTATCTAAGTTCTATTAATGCTTTCGAAGGGGAACCAAAGAATCAAACCCCTTCTGCCCGGTGCTATTGTAGTGGGTTTATGTGCAACTTTATCTACCCTTGCCTGACACACTTAAAGAGCTACTAATGAAAAATTTGGATTGCTCTCTTTCTTGCCACTGAAACAAAAAATAAGGTACAGTACGAAATTTTGAGTTGTCACCAGAACAGGAAATGAGATCATTAGGTCATATCCTCCAATGGGGACACCTGTCAACCAGTCAAGTTTGGATTGTCCCAACTTTGGAGAGATCTCTCCTCATTTCCTATTGTGTCTCTGTGAGAGATTTCCCAAATTGGACACAGAGACACAATCTATTTCTGGGGTTTTATTCATTCTCCACTCTTTGCAAAATCCATCACTCCCAATATTCATGGTACAGTTTATGATCCCCATCACTCCCAATACTCCAAAATAAATAATATAGTTTGGGCTTTAGATATACCTTCATTAATTAGTTTATTGATAACACTGGATTGACAGAGTGTGTGTAAATTTCTACTTGAGCTATTGAGTTCTTGCAACAATAGTTTTTCTTTTCTTTCATGAAAACAGATAAAATGGCAAACATTCCAAAAAGAAAGTCTGGGGCTACAACTGTTGAAGATGATGAACAAATGATAATACATATGCAATTTTTCATACAAATGACTAAATATATACTGTATTTATTTTTACGTATTCCATTTTATGTTTGTTACATTGCATTTTGTCAATGATAAAGAATGTATGAACATAAATATAGAACACCACAATACATTCCCTTTAAATGATCCAAAAAAAAGATCAGCATCACAGGGACAATATAACTGAGGCTAAGTTTTGGATGTGCTAAAACTATATACAGGATCTATCTATCTATCTATCTATCTATCTATCTATCTATCTATCTATCTATCTATCTATCTATCTATCTATCTATCTATCTATCTATCTATCTATCTATCTATCTATCTAGTGTCACAGGTGCATATGAGCAGTGTATGACTGATTTTGGTAGGCTTGCTAATTGCACACCTGTGTGCTGGCTTCATAATCATCCCAGGAATAGAGGTCAGTGCTCATCCTTAGAGACAGCCACGCCCGACAGACAGGAGTTCTGGCCTAGGAGTCAGGAGGGAGCAAGTGCAGCACAAAGCTGCAAGCACAGAGGTGCTGAACGTCAGGTCTGGGGAAGACAGACCAAGGCCTAAGGTGTAAGGCCTGAGCAGGAATGCTGTGTTTTAGCCAGGAAGGCTGAATGCTGGTTGTTCTGAAGCAGGGCTGTAATGCTGAATACCCCTGCAAGGGAATCTGATGTTTATTTTTTAAATTTGTTTCTTTTGCATAAAAATGGGCTGCCATGCCCTTGAAAATGCAGTCAGACTGACATGATTTGGCCAGTCCACCACCTTTACCCTCAGCTTATTTAGCAAGTCAGTGGTCAACTTGGAGGTGTGTTTAGGGTCGTTATCATGTTGGAATACTAGCTTGACTGCCCAGTCTCCAAAGGGAGGGGTGCATGCTCTGCTTCAGTATGTCACAGTACATGTTGGGATTCATGGTTCCCTCAATGAACTGTAGCTCCCCAGTGCTGGCAGCACTCATGTAGCCCCAGACTATGACATTTACACCACCATGCTTGACTGTAGGCAAGACACACTTGTCTTTGTACTCCTCACCTGGTTGCTGCCACACACGCTTGACACCATCTGAACCAAATAAGTTTATCTGGGTCTCATCAGACTAAAGGACATGGTTCCAGTAATCCATGTCCTTAGTCTGCTTGTCTTCAGCCTTGGCCATTGTGTTGCAGCTCAGTTTCAGGGTCTTGGCAATTTTCTTATAGCCTAGGCCATCTTTATGCAGAGCAACAATTCTTTTTCTTGAGACCCTCAGAGAGTTCTTTGTCATGAGGTGCCATGTTGAACTTCCAATGACCAGTATTAGAGAGTGATAACACTAAATTTAACACACCTGCTCCCCATTCACACCTGAGACCTTGTAACACTAACTAGTCACATGACTAGTTACTAGGGAAAATGGCTAATTGGGTCCAATTTGGACATTTTGACTTAGGGGTGTACTCACATTTGTTGCCAGTGGTTTAGCCATTAATGGCTGTGTGTTGAGTTATTTTGAGTGGGCAGCAAATTTACACAGTTATACAAGCTGTACACTCACCACTTTACATTGTAGCAAAGTGTTATGCCTTCAGTGTTGTCACATGAAAAGTTATAATAAAATATTTACAAAAATGTGAGGGGTGTACTCACTTTTGTGAGATATTGTGTGTGTATGTATATATATATATATATATATATATATAAAAAATCTTTTTTTTTTGCTAGATTATTTTTATTATCTTCATTTATTCCTCTGTTTTTGTTTTTGGGTTAAGGGGAATTTAAATGCAATAGTCAGGAAAACAATTCAGCATCCTTTTAAAGCTAAACTCTTTATTGACTTTCACTGTAAGCAAGCAATCACAGTGTAATGAAGCACAGTCAGTTGTGGAGAAATCCAGTTAATTACAGTGCAGCAATCTAATACACACTGGTCTCAGTCAAACTGCAGCTGAGATTTCAAAATGTTAGTAAGAAAACCAGAAATGTGGAATGTTTTCTACATTGTCACTATCATACTTTCTTGACTTAAAAGAATACATAGCTTACTTGTATACTGTATGTTTTGGGTTTTCAATTCTGGTGACAATCTACAAAGATGTCAAGTTGAATTGTTAGGTGCTGTTGGAGCAAAGCAACTTCTTCAACTACTTTAATACTTGGAATATGGTAGAGCTAACATTAGACATTTTTTTCACATTAGGTGTACTGTTTGACAATTAAAGGTACTTATTGCCTCCTATCAAGGTCATATAACTGTGCCTGACTATGCCCTTATTGATTTACACTATAAACAAATCAAGCTATAGTTGACAAGGCACAATTCAGGGTCAGCATGCTGGGATGCTGGTTCATAGATGACCCAATCATGTACATCCTGGTATTATGTAAAGAAGGAAAGGAAAGACGCATGGCCTGTTGCATGAATCATTGAAACAAGGAGTTTATTATAAACAAAATGGGTATATACAAAGAGATACTACGTATTTGTACATTTGAATAAAAGCAATGTTAGACACTTAGTAGATTGATATGTGATGTTATCCACAGAAGGGATACTTGAATGATTGGCTAGCGCATTTCAAGGGTTTTCCTCTTCGTCAGAGCCTTAGAGATCCAAATCTAGTCTGTGTTTAAAATTAAATAAAAATAGATAGAGGAAGCTGGATGGGCAGTATAGCACTACATAGGTGGTATAGTATTGCAGGCGAATTAGTAATCTCGTCGGTGGCTTTTAGCTGAAAACATACATAGGAAAAAAAAAAAAATATATATATATATATATCTATATCTATATATATAGATATAGATATATATATATATCTATATCTATATAGATATATACACATATATACACACACACTATTGGCTGGTACCATACATAATTATAGACGTAGACTATGAAAATGAAAATAAAAGGCTGCAAGGGCCTTCTTTGGTGTGGTACACTGCATGTGTACAAGGGTATGCACACGCGCAAACCTGCACACATAAGTGTGTAGAGAGCCAACCATACATAAATAAATAAGTGCAGACAGAGGCAAAGAAGGCTAGATGCATGACTCTGTGGTAGTGCGCATACCAAACTACCATTTAGATGGGAGTACGTGTTGTAACCATTCATGTTAGAATGACGATGGAACAAAATTAAAATGAATAGAATAAGAATAAAAATAAAAATGATAACGATGATGGTAATAATGATAATAATAGACATGTGCACACTGAAATATTTCGTTTCGTTTCGTAATTTCGTTTTCGTCCAAAAAATACATTTATTTAGTTACTCCTGAAATTTGTTTTTATTTATTTTGTTTTTCGTTAAAAATTGCATTCGTCCGAAAATCCAAATTAAATAAAGTCGAATCTGTCATTGAAGGCTTATGGTGTCTGTCGAATGTTCAAAGAAGATTTGACGGAGCAGCTAAACTGTACGTGTACATTTACGGTCAAATTTTTCACCTACAAGCTAGCTGTAGTAGAATTCTAATGTTGTATGACTAGTAATAATTATATTTATTAATTATTTTACTAGTCAACCAAAATTAGAATTTTTCTATAGCCTATGGGCGGATGTATTTGACCGGAAATGTACGATTGCAGCGTCATACAGTTTAGCTGCTCCGTCAAATCTTCTTAGAGCTTTCGACAGACACCATAAGCCAAAGATTCAATGTTTGTATGTTTTTCGTTGCTTTGTCGAATCTTCATCGTTCATGTTGAATGGTCTACTCTACCCCAACAGTCAACCAACTTTCACATTCGTTTCTCAATCTCCAAGTGCAATGGCCGGCGCGGCATCCGACATTGTGTCATATATTGATATGGCATTATAATATAGAATCTATAATAATAAACCCCCCCCACAACACGGGCAGCCTCTGAGGCTATCACAACACTAGCAACACTAGTATCACTATCAAGTTCACAACACTAACACAATAGCAGCAGATTATTATGAAAAAGTTAAGTTGAACTGTAGCTTGCTTCACTATTGTTCTGCTGCTGTGCTTATGCTTAATTGCTAAATAATTCAGGTCAGGACCAGCTAAGATTGACTGTCTTCTGAAATGATTCAGTGTGTGTGTCTCTCTCTGCTAGCAAATCGTAAGTGAAAGTAAGTTGGCTGTACGTGTGTACTTAGTTCTAGCTATTTTACTGCCCCTCCTCTTTGGTTACAATCGGCCAATAACATTCATCATCATCATCATTTTTATTTTACTTCCCCCACCCAATTCCAGCAGCAATCGTTTCTCTCTATGTCGAATCTTTTCTCTCTATGCCAAATCTTTTCTCTCTATGTCCAATAATCTTGGACTAATAGAGTTAAGGTTAGGCACATTCGACCACAGGTTCGATAGACACAGATTGTTATTGTCAGCGTCATGTCGAATCTCCTATCTATATCGAACTGTTGTCGCAACGAAAATGAAAATAAAGCATTTGTTTATGTCGGATCTTTTGGTTTTCGTATTGTGCGCTTTCGTTATCGTTTGTTAAAACGATAACGAAAATACCTGAAATTGGGACGAAAATGCATTCAAATGAAAACAAATGCACATGTCTAGATAATAATAGTCATGATCATATAATGAATGTATGGGTAAAATAAGTAATGAAAGTGTCACCACTGTGGTGACGCACTGTATCTGGTGTTTGTGGACTACATTAGAACAATTTGGTATAGCATGTAAAATACACTGGTTAAATACTAAAGTTCATAATGATAAGAAACGATGGATGATAGTAATGCAAAGAGAGATAATGGCAAGTGTAGCCTACCTCAGCACCGTAGGGATGGTGTATAGTTGTAGGGCCATCTGTTAGTTGTTATTGGTGGTCTTGGAACCCTATAGATATAACATATTGTGGTGAGTGAAAATTAGAGTTGCCAGGTATGCAGATAAGTGTCCTTAGAGGCTCTGGTATATAGTAAAAAAGACAGGACATAAAAGCATATATGATTGTAACCCACCTGGTGGTTAGTTTTGGTATTGCAGCAAAGGATCTATGGGTGGGTATCCACGACGTTGCTGGGTTATGACGAGTGATTAATCTGCACTATGGCTGTGTAGTGTCTCCTACTAGGCTGCAGTCGTATTGTGCTTCTGGATGTTTGGTACTGTGAAAGTGAGCAGCTGCGCCGTGTGACCCTGATACAGGAAGTGCTCCTTCCAGTCGTTGGAGTGCACATGTCATTCATACAGATGGTGGGCGGGGCATACATAGGTCCTGTCAGTGGCTTCTAGCTTGTCAGAGCCTGGGCCTACATCTGTAATGGGCTGTGAATGATCACAGTGCCGACAGGTATGCTGCAGAGTGAAAGGAAGTGAAGAGGGGGAGCAACAAGAGCACACTGCAATGTGCGATCATAGCAAACCTAAACAATAGATGGAGAGTAACAATATGGGTAGGTGACAACAGCAAGAAAGAGGCACCAACATCCCTTTACGTATTGTAGAAGAGGGAAATTATTTGGCGGGACTTTATGGGTGCCAGCAAGGCAAAATAAACACTTTCAATCCATGATAGATATAAAAAATTATTGTAAAATTTTTTTATTGTTACATACAGAACATGGAAAAAATTGGGTAAGATTTATGTGCACATAATGTCTGGCGGACAGACATCCCAAGGATAGCCATGCTATGATTACTGCTAATCAAGACTTCTGTGCACAGTTCAGGCACCCTTGGCCCTTTATTCCAATTATTGTTTTTACTGATGCAACCCTAAAGCCCCATTTGAGTTCCAAATGGTGTTCTTCCATGTGCACCACCCATTGGCGGTTTTCTCGTGACTTGACCTTGAAGCGCAGATGTAAGATCCTCATTTGGTGTTACATCTAATTGTCTTTAAAACATCCCCTGCTGAGCCCAGAGGGGCAAAACATGTCCTGACAATCACTCCAATGTTCTCTTTAAGTGATTACATTGTCATCTGCTTTGAATTCTAGATTTATCCTTGTACATGTGCACATAACTCTTACCCAATTTTTTACCATGTTCTGTATGTAACAATAAAAAAAATTTTTTTATAGCTATCCTGGATTGAAAGTGTTTATTTTCCCTTGCTGGCACCCATAAAGTCCCGCCAAATAATTTCCCTCTTCTACTAAACAATAGATGTTTATCTGTGTAGGTGAATGTAAAGTCAGGCTAAAGCAGACAAAGATTGAAACTAACAGGCCACTAGTTATAGAGTAGTTTAGAACTGATTGTGAACTACTTGTGTTATAGATATCAATGAATGTCGGTGATAGGTGCCACCGATAGCATTCTCCACTAATGCCTTATTGATAACAATCGTGACCAGTGGCACCAGAAATGTCAACACAGAATTCTCTGTCATGTAGACAGAACATGCGTATATGTGGGAAAAAGGGGGCGTAGACTCCTTGAAAATTACCCCAATCCCTCCGAATGTATACCCATATGTATGCGCATGTGCCAATGCTTTTCCATGAGCATACATATGCATACGTGAACATATGCAAATACATGAACATACACACACTCGTATGGAGGACAGGCCAGAGAGGGCCAAACCCATGCTAGACAACAATAGGGGGCCCAGCAGGAGACTAGATGACACCATGGACCTCCAGGTCTTCACTCATTCCATCAGAAGCCAAGCAACCAAGGGTGAGGATCCAGAATGTCACAGAAGGTCCTCTGCACCAGCACAGGAGAATATTTTTTTCTGTGTATATATGTAAATCCTGGTGCCTGGCTAGTTTCTTAGTTGTGTTCACAAATTTCTGACATAAATAGGCCCCTGCTGCAGCCACTCGTCATGTAACTCGCTACATAATATTGTAACTTACAATGTTACAGTATGATCACTGGGAAAGGAGACTGAGAAAATACTTGGCTTTGCCTGCAGCAGACTAATGACAACATCTCACCCTAGGCAAAATGTCCTAATTGAAATGCAAGTACTGCTTTTTTTATGATAAAAGTTAGAGCTTTTCTGAAAAATCACATTTACTGTATACTATGATATACCAGTAAATTATTCATTCAGACCTATAAAGTTACAGAAAGGGAAACTTTAATAAAGAGATGGGCAAACATTCTAGAAATTGTCATAAAATATATATAACTAGAGAAAAAAAGTTTAGTTTTATAATGACTCCTATGTTTTTGTTTGGATGACTCTCTAGGTTTGCAGCGCCATTCAAAATCAAGACTTTACATTGATTGATGACTACTGTACTGGCCTAAAGGCACTTCTATATCTGAAGAGCATTGAAGAGCTCCAAGACTGGGATGGGCAGAGTCCACCAACCATACAACACCAAACTGGAAAACCCATTCCGAAAATCTCCAATATTGTTGGAAAGGTTTGTTGCTTTTTTTTTATTGTAGTTTGTTTTCTAAAGGAACAATGCAATCAAATAACAAAGCCAGATTTTCCAAGCTGTAGGAGGCAAGAATATAAAAGACATCTTTTCTTTTCATTTCTTTTTTTTTATGAATAGTAATGTTTCTCCAGAATCTGTCGGCATGGAATGGCCTTGATTTACATTTACCATTCATAGCTCTCCATCATATAAAGTCTATGGCATAATGCATATTTAAATATAAAAAATGCAATCACAAGAAAACAGTGCTAACATTTAGCTGTCTGTTCTCTGGTATCATACAGAAGCACAGCATGTAAAATTTAAAATTTTTATTTTGCCAATTGCAAAAAAGAAAACAGAACAATGCCTTATACATACTAAATACGCTTTAAAAAATAACGCCAAAACCTAGAAACTGCCCAATTTTTATCCAGAGCCAAGTTATATTGGAACAGTGCCACATTAATATGTTCAGAAGCAAAACTTCACTTTGTACCAATAGCAGGAATTAATTAAAGCGAATGTACTATAATTTTGATGTTTCTGTGCCTATAACTATACAATTTTTTTTTATTCTTCTGACTTGGTGAACCCACCTCATGCTCAGCATGTCATTGCTGGACAGTGGCGGGACAAGGTATTCCAGTGCCCATGGCGAAAATGCCAAAATGCGCCCCCCCCCCCCCCCCGGTCGCAGAGCACAGGGGTCAGAGCTAGTAGAAGCATTTGCAGCACACAAAAACACATGTGATGGTTGCAGAGTGCACCAGTACTACTATTTACATTTGTGGTTGGTTGGTCATCACAATGATCACAAAGCACACAGCACAGCCAATTAGATTGCTTTGATGACGGCTTGGTTCGCAGTCAGTAATGAGTAACCTGGCTGCCCAGGGGTGATTTCTGAAGATTGTAAATGGTGCTCTAGAACTATGATCTGCGGGCTGCAGCGCTGATCATTGTATTCTGACAGTGGAGGAGTCCTGCTGTCAGAGTACAATGGCACAGAGGGGGGATTCCTCCATCCATCTTGTTTTGAGTGGATGCAGGAATCTGTTCAGCTTGCTGGAAAAAAAATATCATGTACTAGGGTGGCACTTATACCGGTATTGTTGCTGATACTAAGCATTTGCAAGAGTACTTGTACTTGTGCAAATGCTCCAATATCTAAAACCAATACTTTCTGTGCGATTTGAGCTCATACAAAATGAGTGGGCTCAAATCGCACTGTAAAGAATCAAATGTGATTTGAACAGGAATGTGGTGCGATTCCTGTCTGAATCACATGCAGTTTCCCACACTGCTCCTGTATGAACCCAGACTTATCATAATAACTTCAGTCTGGGTTCACACAGGAGTGGTGCGGGAAACCACATGTGATTCAGACAGGAATCGCACCACATTCCTGTTCAAATCACATGTGATTCTTTACAGTGTGATTTGAGCCCACTCATTTTGTACAGGCTCAAACCTGTCTTTTCATTTCCTCTCTTAAACCCTCCAAAGCCCCAGGCCCTGATGGTTTCTCTCCCGTTTACTATAAAAAATTTGCTGAATCCCTACTTCCCAGACTGACTAATATGTATAATCATATACTCAAAGGAAATGCTGCTAGCTAACACGTCCCTCATTCCCAAACCCGGCAAAGATCATACCCTCCCCCAAAATTTCCACCCCATTTCGGTTATAAATAATGACCTTAAAATATTTGGGAGGATCTTGGCTGACAGACTGGCCAAAGTTATTACGACCCTGATATCACCCGATCAAACCGGGTTTATCCCATCGAGGCAGATCACAGATAATATCCGTTTAGCCACTAATATACTACAGGACGCCCATATGAACGCGAACTCAGTACTGCTTTTGAGTTTAGACATAAACAAAGCATTTGATAGTGTCCTTTGGACGTATCTGGACACAGTACTATCCAAATTTGGATTTAGTGAGGCATTTATACATGGCTTCAAAGCCCTTTACCATAACCCGAAAACCCGAATTAAGCTTCCAGGATGTTACTCAGATTATTTTTCCCTGAGGTGTGACACTAGACAGGGGTGTCCATTATCCCCGCTTTTCTTTGCGCTGGCCATGGAGCCCCTGTCTAGATCCATCTCTAATGACCCAAACATTAGGGGCTACACGAAAGGAGATCGGGAATTTAAACTTAGCCTCTACGCGGACGACGTACTTTTATTTATTTCAGACCCTCTACTCTCCCTCCCCAACCTCATGTCCTCCCTTGACTCCTTCTATAAATTATCAGGCCTGGGCGTCAACCCCTCCAAGTGTTCGGCTCTACCAATTCATCTCCCACAACTTTTATTGACCACTCTTACAGATAAATTTAAATTCTCATGGAACCATGCCTCCCTACAATACCTAGGTATTAAACTAGCCCCCTCTTTGAAACAGCTATATTCCTTGAATTATCCTCCAGCCTTTTCAAATGTCAAATACCTCTTAAATCAATGGTCCTCATATCGTATATCATTTTTAGGGAGAATTCAGGCAGTGAAAATGAACATCCTCCCCAAACTCCTATTCCTATTTAGATCCCTACCCCTATATGTTTCTCGCTCAGTTCTACAGAGGATTCAAATAGATCTGCTTAGATTTATATGGCAAAACAAGAGGCCACGAATGGGACGCATACTGATGTATAGAGCCCAGAGGAGGGGAGGCCTGGGATGCCCAGATCTGTGGAACTACTTCCTGGCATCACGTCTTATCCAATTGGCACAGTGGCATACCATTCCTACCTCTATACCATGGCTACAATTTGAGCAGGTCTCGGTGACTCCATACTACCTCCCCGGTCTTCTCTGGTCCCGTTCAATTGCTCCTAAAGATGTCACCCCATTAAATAATTATGTGGAGAAGCGGCGAGGGATAAAGGGACCATCTCCGTACTTTATTGATACCTCAATGATTATAACTCCCCTCAAAAATCCATAGCAATGGCAGCATGGGAGGCAGAGATGGCCCAAGAGGTCCCTGCTGGGGACTGGCAGGACATGATAGACCACATGCACAAATGCACACATTCTGTGTCAATCAAGGAAACGGTACTCAAACTTCACACTAGGTGGTACTACACTCCAGAGCGCCTTCATAGAATGTATCCCATGGTCTCTGGCACATGTTTTAGAGGATGTCAGGACGGGGGTACGTTGCTACACACGTTCTGGAGTTGTAAAGCCTTAGACACCGTTTGGCACAAGACTACATCTCTCATAAAGCTTCTCTCCGGAATATCGCTTACATTGACATGTCAAATGTGTTTGCTGTTTGCAGAGCTTCCAGATGTTCCCCTCCCCATACAAAAATTAATCCACACACTTTTTAGTGTGATTCAGTGGGCAATAGCATTGAACTGGAAGCGCCCCCACGTTTCTTGATCACAGGTAATTTCTCGTATGGAGTCCATCAGGTCTATGGAGAGAATACATCCTACTCTCCTGGACTCCATGCACATATTTGACCGAAAGTGGAACATTTGGACAGCCCATCTGCTTAGTAACAGACTAGAGGATCCCTCGGTACCCGCAGCAGACTCACAATGAAGCAAATCATAATCCTATTTGTTAGAACCAACCTGTAGGATGCCTCCAGTTCTCTATAACATATCTGATCCTTATATTAATGGAAACAACATTTTTGTTGCCTGACTGTAAATTCAATTTACTGGAAGTGCACATTTATCACAACTGTAAGCTCCCTTTTTTCTTTTTTTTTTTTCTTTATTTGATTGTCTTTTCATTTCCTTTTTGTTTTTTTACTTCTGTTTTATGGGCTAAGTTTGTACGGTTATGAAAATTATTATTTGCATTATGTGTGATATATCATTTAACTGTTTTGGGCTTTCTGGCCACCATGATTCTTGTCACCACCGTGCCTGTACACCCAGATGTTATATTTTCCTACAATAAAAACGTTTGTAAACAAAAAAAATTTACTGGAGAGGGGGGAGAGAAGTCGCTGTCCAGGAGAGGAAAAGTTGTATACATGTAGACTTATTCAGGAAAGTGCTGATACCTTCCCAACCTCAAGTGCCCCACCTGCTTCACTCTACTGTTGCTGAAAGACTAGTACCCTGTACTGTGCAGGCAGGGGGCGGGTGTAGTGCTACGATCTACATGCAGGGACAAAGCCGCTCTCTGCCTGTGTTATATGTAAGTGTTGTACCCGGCAAACTGCGCCCTCTTCTCACATTAAATCGTCCCGCCCAGGGCAGATGCCTCTCCTGCCCACCTCTAGTACCAGCCCTGTTGCTGGATAACTACGTACTCAGCATTGCAGCACAAATACTTCCAGCTTTTTGTGCCATATACCTCAGCAAACATAAAACAAAATATCATTCTGTTAATCACTATGATGTAGAACCGTGAGGGGGTTAATACTAATTCTCCCAACTTATTTTAACTGCAGACAGGATAACACAAATTAAAAAGTAATGCATTGTAAATGCTACATTACCTAACTTCTTAATGTATTGCTAGTAGCCCCTTTTTAATCTGTTTGGAAATTGCTTTTAAGGTAGAATCAGAAAATCCTTTCCTTACTGTGATAATATTAAGGTCTGATAAACCCTAAACTGTGTCAAGAAAATTAAGGAGTGGTACTAAACACAACGCCACCCTATTTTTCCCACAAAATTTACAAGTTGGCAACAAATATGGTCAGATTAAAATCTCATGCCTGTGTTTGGCATTAATGAGAGGTGACACATATGACAAAACATAGTTAAAGCTAGAAGGAACACAGAGATTTCATATGCTTCAACTAGCCAGGGCTTTCAAAGGACTCCCGATGAGCCATTTTGTAAAGTTAAGTCATAAATTATCTGAATACATTTTAAGGAATAGAGATATGTAAGTCTGGAATATTGGCCTAGCTAAACTCTCATATATCTTTCAACTTCCACTCATATCCCATTACTCCATCTGTAATGGAGTTACCCTCTCAAAAAAGTGTATATGCTAATGTAGAAGTAGATACCAGTCAGACACCTAACATGTATAAGACATGATAGAAGGCTAATAAGAAATGTTAGACCGCAAAGACATGCCATAGACCTATTATATTTGGTTTTTAACAAGTAGTAATCTCATTTTGCTAAATAATATGCTGGTTTTCAGAACTTGAAACCTTATCATATGGAAATATAGATAAAACTAAGATAGTGGATTTTAAGGATGTGTCTGCTGGGCCCACCTATAATACACTCCTCATACACTCCTCCCCTCTGATTTGTGTGATTTGTGTGTAGTTAGCTCTGCAACACCCTCTCCAGGGACAAAAATAATGGCTTCACTAGCAGCTGCATGTTCTCGTTTTAACATTGGAACTAAATAAAACAGACCTACCCCCTCTTAATAAACTTGAATACACAAATGTAATCTCATTATTAAAAAAAAAAAAAAGAATACAATTAATATGATTTACTTGCCTCTTACTTTTTGCCTAGTTTCAGGGATCTACCCCCCCCCCCCCCCGTACTTTAGTAACCCATGCCAGTGGCCGGCTTATTCTTCCTTATTTTTCACCAGCCCTGCTCCTAACCTTGCCCATGCACTGTACATCACACATGGAAAAAACTTTCCACTGAGATCTGAAGAGATTTTGTAGACTAGAGACAAGTTCAAAATACATGAAATATAAGTTAAAAGCAGTATTTAGTTTGGCTTCAAAATGTTTAGACATCAACATGCAGCCATGTGTTTTGTAAGTTTGGGGAAATAGGTCCACGTAAAAGATAATTGAGAGCAATGTTAAAAGAGTCCCCTACAACATCAGAGTTGACTAATTTTCAAGTGATGCAAACTTTTTTTTTATTTCTAATTATTATTTTTCATAATTGTATTTCTTTTCTTTTTCATGAAAATTATACTAGAAAAAAATGTTAAGATGAATCTCAGAATGCTCTAGAACTAGAAATCAAGAGCTATGCTATGTGAAGAAGTTACAGTATAATAATCTCTGTTATATTCCTGTCCGGGCATGGCAAAGAGTGATACAAACAGTTTTTAAAGGTCAAAATTGGAATAGTAGATACCTTGAACAGTACGTGTATATGTTAAAACATGTTTTGGCAGCTACCGTGTGTGTAAAAAGTCAACTGCTTTGTTGTCCCAGTGACAGTCATCCTCTGCCTGTTGGTTATAAGATTTTTGTCTTGCAAACTGGAAAATTCCAGTGTAGGGTGAAGCTGTAAATATCACATGTGGATAACAGCTTGTTAGGATTGTTCTACTTAAAGCATTAATGCATGAGTTAAGTAAATAGCCCTGCACTAAAGGACTGTAACTTCTGTGGAAGCAGTTCTTGGACTTGAGGTGATGTATAATTTTTACAACACAACAGTTCCCTCTCCATCCTGGTCTACGTCCATGTCATGCCTGGTCTAACAGAGTACAAAATTATGAGTAAATGTGATCTGGTGAATGTGTATCAAACAAGGTGTATTGAAACATATGGCAAATCAAAGGAGAACCCGACATGTGATTTACATAAGGCAGATATCCAGGCACAAAAGACCCTGGAGGGGCATGCAGCAGAAGGGGCTCCATCTGTCTCAGGTACAAGTAGTTTGGGTACAAGGAAATAAGTACTGAACCTAATTTACCAGCTGATGCAATCTCTAGTAGACTGACGGTCTTCAACTTTGATCATTCTCAGCTTCAGGAAGCACTGCATCAGGTAATTGTTACTGACCTTATGGCATACTTGCAGTTTCTCTAGGTGGAGAGGCAATCTGCCTACTGACATGAAATAGAGATAGCTAAGCATTAGCAACAGCAAAAGGATAAGTACCTTGATATTCTTGTGTACAGGAAAGTACCTTTGGCTGTGGGCCATGCTGACAAATTTTCAGTCATGTATATGGACAGTGACAGCAATATTATTAATTTGCTATCCTTTGAGAAAATGTGCCATCAGTAACAATGGCCACAGACACAGTGACCCAGTATCCAGTGCCAGAGCTTAAAGGAATGGGAAGAAAGAGCAGCGCCATCTGAGTGCAGCAATTTGGCAACATTTAGTGCAAGGTATTAAAACTCACAGGACAATAGAGATCATCAGCGCATGTAAATGATAAGGTTCATCTGCTCAGGAGGAGAAGGTAGTCCGGTGTATGGTGGGTGGCCGCTAGTCTCGGCTGCGCTGGTGGCTTCCATTGATTCCTGGGACTCGGGTACACGCTCGAGAGGGACCGCTGACATCACATCCAGGTAGGGGGTGGAGCGGGCGAGGCTCATGTTTGGAGCATGTGTGCTCCTTCATCAGGCAAAATCATATCATTTACATGCACTGATGATCTATTATCTATATCTATGACAGTATCACGTACCTGGTAGAAGAGCCTGAATGGGCGAGCAAGGCCTCCCTTACACCTCTGACTTGGGGCCTCTGATAGTGGGAACAGAAGGTGCCAAGGTACAGAGTCGCACAAGTGCCAAGAGTCTTTAACTAGTAGCTGGACTGCAGACCTGGTAAGGCTGGTGAAGACAGAGGCAGACTTCAGCAGGAAGACCGACAGGCAGGCAGCTGGTGCGGATGGCAGCAACGAAGAAGCAAGGTCAGGCAGGCTGGGTCATACAAGGCTAGGACAATCGGATGCAGGGTGCAGGCAGGATCGTAGTCAGGAGGCAAGCCAAGGTCAAAAGCCGGATCAGCAAACAGGAGCCAAGGAGAAGACAGGAGGATGGTCACAGGACAAGCTGGGGTCGGTGCTGGTGGAAATCAAGGGATGGTCAAGACAAGCCGGGTAGGTAACAGGGATCAAGATACAGGTTTTCAGGAAACAGGATGCACAGAAGCTGAAGACGAAGCAGTACTGGGGCTAGGTACTGGCTGCGCCTTAATAGATTCGCATGTGCGCGAGCATCGATGCACACACGGGTGCACGATGGCTTATGTTTGCGTGCCAGTTCGCGCATGTGCACTTCTATGCGCCAGGGCCCGATTTCTATGGGCAACAGGAATGCGTGTATTTCTGTGCCTCAAAGCTGGTATGCGCATCCTGACAGAGAGTTTTATTTCATAATTTGCATTAAACATTGCCAAATTGCTGCACTCAGATGGTGCTGCTTTTTCTTCCCATTTGTTTCCTGCAGAGTACCTTCTAGCTCTTTTCAGAGCCGGCAACTGTCCAGTTCCAGCAGCCATACTACATTGGCACTGTTTCTCTTGAACTTTATTGAACTGGCTTTATCCATCTGCCCATGCCCCTTACATCCAGCTCCCAGTGCGCCTAATACTGTTTGTTTTTTTGTTTTTATCTAAGCTGAAAGGGAAAGCCTTAACGGGTAACTCCACTGTGGTGGGGAAAAAATAGCAAACCAATGCTGCCACCCCCCCTGCTGGCCGTCCCCACCCCCCGGAGATGGACATGAATGTGGGGAACACCAGGAACCCCCCCTGAGGGAGACAGATAGCCTCCTTACCTTAGAAGGCAGATGTCCTGCCCGGGATGATTCCGATCTCCCCTCCTCCTCCCTCCCCTGTCTGAGCCAGGGAGTCCTGGATGGCTGAGCTGCTGCGGGTGAGCCATCATGGCGGCTGGGGGGTCGGTGCATCTTCCCCCTGCTTCTCCTCCGGCCATGCATCCCTCCCCTCCTCCTCTCTCCTCCCCCTTGGCCAATAAGATCGCATCTCCTTTCGGCCAATCGGGAAACGGGTCTCACGACCCGCTTCCTGGTTGGCTGGGAGGAGAATCAGTGTTACAATAGAGAATATTCATTTGCTATTGTCTCACAGCTGGGTGGGCTTCGGTGCTCTGCGCCCCAAGTCCATCCTTTTTTGAAGCCTATTAGAGCCTCTGGCTCTAATCACATGCTTAAAAAAAAACACATTCCCCTCCATTGGATTCAATGCATCCAGTGCCCTGTATGTAAATTAGGGGCCAGATGCATGGATAGGGGGGCAGCGCCTGTGCACCCCTAATGGACGGGCCGCCACTGACTAAGTCAGATTCCAGGCATCCCCTGGAACAATAATTACATTTTTGATGAGATTTTCCCATTAAGGGACACGTCTAAAGGGATGGCAGGTCCAGCAGTTTCCTCTGTAGATGCCACAGCTGATTGATAATTATGAAACCACTCTCATTAGATTCATTTTCCTACATGGACACAGGCAAACATACAGGGATTTCTTCAGAGAAACAAAAGTTTAGAATCTGCAACAAAGGTTGGTAAAATCCTTGCAATGTACATAGATCACCCAGAGGGGAATGTTTTTTTTCTCAACAAAAGTGGAGCTACGCTTTAAAGGCCTTTTTGGAATTACTAACTGACAAGGGTGATGATTATGAGCCCACAAAGGATGCTATAAATACAAAGTATCAATTGACCTGAATTCTTTCTACCTGACCTCTCGGCTGTAAGAAATTCAGGTTATTTCAGAAAGATCCTTTAGACCAGGGAAATGCAATTGGTGGACCTCCAGCTGTTGCAAAACTACAAGTCCCATCATGCCTCTGCCTTTGGGTACCATGCTTGTGGCTGTCAGAGTCTTGCTATGCCTCATGGGACTTGTAGTTCTGCAACATCTGGAGGTCCGCTAATTGCATATCCCTGCTTTAGACACTTACATGGATGTGGTAAGTCTGCCTACATACCATTTTCTAGAAATGGACTAAGGAACTGAAAAAATATTCCTTTGAATTCCTGAATGACCTGATGATCCACTATTAACTCCCACACATCTGTCAGCTGTTTGTGATGAAACTCAGGCCTGAGTCTGCCAAATTCTGCAGAAATAACAGCTACCTACATAAACACTCAGGCATTTAACTGTCACAGGTCTCCACCTAGTGGCTAGAGAAAAAAGAAGACCAAAGCAAACAACCTTGGCTACACCTGTGAGCAAAGCCTCTCAGTGACTGGCATCTGGAGCTTTTAGTACCAAGCCAACATTAGCTGATCCTTCAGATGGTACACCTGTGGCAAGCCAGGACATATCAGGAACACCTGTCCTGATCAAAGAAAGCCAATTTCACCTTGCCAGTTGGCCAGAACCTCTTCCTCTCCACTGTCTATAAAATGCTGGGGCAATACTAACAACCTACAGCCTCATATTGTGACCAACAAAACTATTACTTGCTTTGGAGACAACTGTGCAGTAGTCACACTCATTCACCCTGAGCTGGTGGATTAAAAGGACATTATCTCACTGAAATTCTTTACCCTCTCTGGTGTTGAGGATCTTGCTCATTGATTAAGTGGGGGTGGGATAGGAAAGGTTGGAGTCTCAGATGAGACCTCAACCCTAAGGTACAGATCTAAGCATTTTAATCTCCTTCTATGGGTCTTATAATGACAGCCTGCAATTGGATCCTCTGGACATACCAAGGTACTTTGTAAAGATGTGGATGTGACTGGATCCTGAAGTGAGCGGGGTGGATGTTATGAGCCCGAACCACGCTGCTACTCCCATGCTCGTTCCAGCCTAGCAGAGCAGGGAAGGTGACGCCGGAAAGTCAATCAGCTGAGCGGGCGAATGGATCGGGTGTCCCCCTCGGCTTCTGGCACTCGGCCTGCATGCTCTCCAGCGCGCTCTCCCGAGGCTCTCCTGGGATAGGATCCAGCGCACCTCCCAGTGAGAAGGGAGGAGGTGCACACCCGAGATTGTGTGGCTGTTTGCGGCTGTTTTTGGCATCCTGAAGGCTTACGGGGAGGTCTGTTTCAGGATGACCAGGAAGAGAGGTGCGGAGGAGGGGGCTGCACAGGACAGAGCTGGTGCTCACTTACAGCGTGGACCCAAGGACAAGACAAGTCAAGCTGCTGCAAAATTGGAGCGCTTTGCACACACACCCAACCGTACGCCCAAAAAAGGGGGTCAGGCAGGGGGTGTGCAATATCAGGGATCACAGGCCAGCCATCCTGGGGGGAGAAAAAGTCAAGGCCCAGCAGCAGTAGGTGCCTTTGCAATAGCGGCAGAACCGGCCCCACAAACAGCCCTGGAGGGGGAACATGAACTGAGTAAAGATTTAAGGGAAGGTGTGGGTGTGCTAGCATCAGGAGCAGAGGAGGAACCATCCCTGAAAGATATCCTTCTAGCAAACAATAACTGCAAGGCATCACTGTTTGAATTATCTGATCAGTTCAAAAGGTATCAGAAATTATTTTTTTTCCTTGAGACAAGAGGTGCAGGAGGTATGTGGTCGGACTGCCATCCTTGAGGAGAGAATTAGCCAGGTGGAAGACGATGTGCTTCCAATGAGGCAAGAAATGAAACTTATGAGGGACCAACTGGATAAATGTATGTATAAAATGGACAAAATAGAGAACAGGCTACGCAGGAAGAATGTAAGGGTGCTTGGTTTACCAGAAAGAAGTGAAGGTAATAACCCCATAGAGTTTATGGAAGGCTGGTTCAGAGATATGTTTGGTATGGACTCTCTATCAAGGTTCTTTGCAATTAAGCAAGCACACAGAGTGGCCTCCAGGGCACCTTCTTCAGGGAGTCAGCCAAGGCCCCTTATTATTAAGTTCCTGTATTTTAAGGACAAAGTTACCATCCTCCAGAAAGCAAGAGATATGAAAAACATACAGTACAATGGTGTAAGGATTCCTTTGTATCCAGATTTCTCCCCTGAGTTACAGAGACAAAGAGCAAAGTTTATAGAGTGTATGCGCAAGCTGCAGCAATTCAAAGTCAGTTATGCATTACTTTATCCTGCACGCCTGCGCATAACAGCATTTGGAGAAGTGAAGTTTTTTAATGTACCTGCAGAAGTGACATCATGGTTGGAAAAGAATGAAGGAAGGCTACAGTGGGGCGAAGGAACATGAGGAAATTAGCTTTTGACGGTGCCTATCCAGTTCAATGTTCCTGTGGACTTTTTTTTTTCTCCTCTCACTCCAGGACTTCCATTTGGTTACAGTTGTGTATATATAGAAGTGAGGGTGTGGGGGAGGCAGTAAACACTTATATTGACATATATTGACATAATGGGGTCAGTTCCCCTCTTATTGGGTTCGGGTAGTAACTTCAGGGGTTGATACAGTCACTATAGAAGCCCTTAGTATGGGCTCAAGGTTGGGTAAAGGGGAAAAGAGAATTAGGACGGGGGTGGTGGAGGGGGGAGTGTATGTGGGTGTATGGGAGTATGAGGGAGACAGTGATGTGGTGTGGCATGATATAAAAGGTTTTGAGTTTGTATTGGGGGGAAAAGCACTAATGGGGTATACAGGAATTAAGGTTAAAATATCACTGATCATTAGTCATAAAAGTATTAGGGTTAAGAATATGGAATATCCTGAGAATAGTAAGGAAATAAGGACAGGAGCATGATAGGTACTAAGGACGGTATAGGCAAATCCCCTGATCCAATAAAATATGTTAAGATATGTTCGTGGAATGTGAGGGGGTAAGGGACATGTCTAAAAAAGCAGGCAATTTTTTCTATGGCTGGTAAGGGTGGATTTAGAATACTTTGTCTGCAGGAGACACATCTTGAGAGAGGTACAACTAGTGCTTTAAGGCATAGGAATTACCAGGTGCAGTATCATTCCACCCATACCTCTTATTCAAGAGGAGTGGACATATTGATAAACTCCGGATTGGTTTTCTCCTGCAGACAGAGTAAAGTAGATGAGAATGGACAGTACATTTTTCTTTTTTGCGTGATAGAAGGTAGAGTATGTGTAATCGCTAATGTTTATATTCCTCCTCCATTCAGCACAGAAATTATGGGCGATTTAATAAGATTCATAACAGATAAATCTGGGGTACCTGTAACAGTGGAAGGTGACTTTAATATGACAATGAATAATAACATAGATAGGTTCCCGCCAAGGACCATGAGTAGTGGAGTATGGAAGGGTCTGCTCCTCCAATATTGTGAGGAGGTAGGGCTGCTAGACGTCTGGAGGAGGTGGCATCCGGGAGAAAGACAATATTCGTGTCACTCTAGGACACATGCCTTGTTGTCCAGAATTGACTTTGTGTCGTGCAATGAGGAAGCCTTGAATTTTTTGGAGGGGGTAAAGTACGAGCCAAGAGGGATTTCAGATCACTCACCAGTAGTGGTTTCAATAAAAACTGGGATAAGATATAGTAGAGGTGACTGGAAAGTAAATCACTTTTGGCTCAAAATGATTGAAGATGCTGGGACAGTTGCAGCCAGTCTGGTAGAATTTATAAATCTAAATTCAGGTTCAGCCCCACTGGGTATAATATGGGACTCCCTGAAGGCTTTTCTTCGGGGGATATTGATACAGAAAATCTCTTATGTTAAGAAACAACCACAGGCTAAGGAAATCAAAGCAAGAGAGAGGGTGAGAGGAGCTGAAGCCCAGTATGTGGAGGAACCAAACCTAGCCAGCTATGGGAAATGGGTAGAAAGTCAAGAGGAATACAGGAAATTAAATTTGGAGAAAGTGGAAAAGAAGAGAATGTTCCAGAGACAGATTTTTTTTCGGGGAAGGAGAGCAAGTTGGCAGAACCCTGGCCCTGATAGCCAAGTCAAACAGCCCCTCAACTACTATACCAGCAATTTGGGATAAGGAAGGGGAAATTAAAAGAACTACCCCGGAAATAGTAAAGGTATTTAAAAAATATTATGAAAACCTATATAGTGTCCCACAAATAAACGTAGAGGGGGATATGTGGGACTTTTTTGAAAAATTGGATATAAACCCCCTATCAAGAGAGGACAGGGAAGAATTGGAAGCCCCGTTGACGCTGGAAGGGATACAAAGGGTAATAGTAGATATGGCAAACCAGAAAGCTCCAGGTCCAGATGGCTTGCCCATAGAAATACGTAAGAGGTATGGGGAAGTATTGCTCCCTAAACTTGTGGAGGTATTAAATGGGGCTGCGGAAGAGGGGAAACTACCGATATCAATGACAGAAGCCACAATAATTGTATTATTAAAAGAAGGGAAAAACCCGCTTGATGTGTCCTCATATAGGCCCATATCGCTCCTGTGCTCAGACGTGAAGATCTTGGCAAAAGCTCTGGCAACAAGGCTAAATAAAATAATTTCCAAAATGATACATCCAGGTTTTATACCGGATAGATCTACAAGTGTGAACATAAGGCGAGTGTACCTAAATATGCAACTTCCAATTGAGAATGGAGGGAACAGAGCCGTCCTTTCATTAGATGCGGCCAAGGGTTTCATCTGCCTTGAGTGGTACTATATATGGAAGGTACTGGCTGAATTCCAATTTGGTCCTAAATTTGTCCAAATTATTAAAAATATTATATGATAGCCCAAGGGCCAAGGCCAGGATCAATGGCGAGTGCTCCGACTGGTTTCAGTTGGGGAGGGGAACGAGGCAGGGGTGTCCGTTGTCGCCCCTGCTCTTTGCCCTAGCAATAGAGCCACTGGCTATGGCTTTGCGAGCCTCTCAAGAGGTACAGGGTTTCAAAAGAAGGAGGGGGGAGGAGAAAGTTGCTATGTACGCAGATGATATCTATATCTATTTCTGGGGGACACGCAGGCTTCCCTAATGGCAGCCATGGGGATAGTTAAGGAATTTGGACATTTTTCTGGGTTGGCAATTAATTTGGAAAAATCAGCACTTATGCCAATAGATCCCCTTAGAGAACCCCTTCCGCAACTAGCATCTCAAATTAGAGTAGTAAGTCAAATGAGGTACTTGGGCATTAATGTAACTAGAGATCCGGGGCAGTACATAACAGGAAACGTGGTCCCACTTATGACAAAGTTAAAACAGAAAAGCCGGGTGTGGGCCCGTCTCCCTCTCTGTCGCCGAACGATGCAATTTAGTTAAGATGGTATGGATGTCACAAATTTTATATGTTATATACAACTCTCCTGTGTGGATTCCAAAACACTGGTTTAAAAGAATGGACAGTGTGTTTAGAGAACTAATTTGGAAAAATGGGGTGGCAAGGATTCGTTTGCAGGTGTTGCGGCGGCCAGGAGAGGCGGGGGGTTTGGCATTACCTGACCCAAGGTGGTACTTTCTTGCGGCACAAATGCAGTACATGGGAAGAAGTAACAGGCTAGAAGAAAGAGGGGTAGGAAGTAACCTATTGCTGAACGATACTAAGCATGACACGTTGGTAGAAGCTGTTGAGGCAGACTCCTTCGATTCCAATTGTCCCACTGCCCAGTTAATGGTTAAGAGTTGGAAGTCCGTCAAGACCGAGTTAGGTTATGTTGGATTATCAGAGTTTACCCCATTATGGGATAATTAAAATCTAAAGGAACTTAAAGTAATGGGGAGATTAGAGGAATGGGATCGGAGGGGCATCCACTGCCTGGCACACTTATATAAGGCTGGTAGACTAAAGTCATTTCAGGAGATTGTGGCAGAGTACATGGTTCCTAACCGACAATTTTATAGGTATTTGAAAATTAGGCATGCCTTGGCAGTGCAATTTAGTGGGAAGGAACCAGAGTGGTGTGAAATGCCCTCTCTTAGGAAACTGGTGAATGCTAAAACAACAAAAGGACTAATCTCTGATATGTACGAATGTATTAGCATGATGGGTCAGGAGGGATCGGTAGAATCCAAGAATAGGATTAAATGGGAGGGAGATGTGGGGCAATTAACGGAGGAGCAATGGAAATATGTTCTGCCACTGGGGCCCAGGATCTTTCTTTCTCCTTCACAGATTGTATCCCATCTGTATTTGGTACATAGGTCATATTACACGCCTCTGAAGTTACATATGTTTGGGAGAAGGCGTGATGCTTATTGCCAAAGGTGTGGGGATAGGAAGGGTGATCTGGTACACATGCTTTGGCGATGTCCCAGGTTGTACAGGTATTGGGAAGGTATAATTGATCAAATAAACTCTGTATTTGGGACATCGCTGGGCATGGAGGCCAGAACCTGCCTTATGGGACTGATGGAGGAAAGTGTTCTATCAAGAGATATGCAGACCGCAATAATTAAGTGCTTGTTTCAAGGTAAAAAATTAATTGCAAGGAAGTGGCAGGCAAAAGAGCCCCCGACGACGCTAGAATGGTTGAAAGAGGTAGAGGATGTGATTGTAAAGGAGAAATATATTTATAAAAAGAGAGGTAACTATAAGAAATTTGAAAAAATTTGGAAATTATGTTTGGAAATGGAATAATATTAGTGGGAGAGGATGGAGGGTGGTTGGTGTGTGAGGGGTGGGGAGGGAGGTGCGAAAGGATGGTGAGGGGGGTGGGGGAAGGGTTAATGAAAGGGGGGAAAAAGAAAAATTGAGAAAGTTTTTTTATGGTGCAACTTTGTTAGTTTACAATATATGTAAATATGACTGCTTTGTTATTGGAACAAGTGTTTTATATTACTGAATTTCTCTAATAAAAAGTACTAAAGAAAAATAAAAAAGATGTGGATGTTACATTTTGGCAACCTAATGGATGTAGAGAGGGAATGGATTAGTGATGCAAAGCTCCTAGAGAAGGAGGTGGAGTAACCACCTTGCATGCACAGTCCAGTACATGTACAGTATGTCTGAATCAGGAAATTGTATTTTTTAATTTGGTGATAATGTATTGTCAAAGTGAATGGTTACATATAGCTCTGCAAATACTTCTAAAGGTGCAGACTCTTGTCACAGAGAAGAGGGAAGGTAACTGTTGCCCTTCTCTTTGCCCTTCTCTTTGCTCTGTTCCAAATGACTCAGCTTCTACTAAGCCGTAGCTGTTGTCCTCATTCGCAATGTGACATTTAGTTGGGACTTGTGCCGCTTTTGAGCAAGCACTGCCACTTGACCCAAGTCTGGAACAGCTCAAAAGCCTAGTTTGCAGCTCTCCAGCAGAGGGAGACAACAAAATGTACTAGAACAATTGAAAGCTGTAAAGGGTTATGCCTGGGTCTGTGAGTTTGTTTGCTACTACTGAGCACCTTTGTTGGCTCCTACTACTTACCTGGATTGCCAAGTTTTCCCCCTGCCTCCTGAGAGTTAGCTCATGCATGGGTAAGCTTATGCTATTGGCCTTGTGGTGAATTCTGACAAATCTTGGTGAGAGACTTTGGGACTACCTTAACTATGTTATCCTTGCTAACTTTCCTCTCTGAGCGCTCTCAGGTTGCCGGGCCTTATGGCCTGGAAAGCTCACATACTTCTAGTTCTTTAGTTGGATGGTTCTCCTATTTTCATAATCAATGTTTAACTGCAACACGTAAGTATTGAACCCCCGGTTGTCTGGGTGACCCACAGCTCATTTATCAGCTGGACTGACTTTAGTGACTCTTTGTTCCTGAGGGTCCTATAGTTTGCGCATCTGGTACATTGCACCCCTATCAGTGACCTGTGTGCCCGTTAGTTTGGGATGGAAGCCTTCCTTGGCTCTGCAGGGGTGGGGGGAAGGTGTTGAGGGAGTTGGGGATCTGTTTGCAATAAGTTAGCTAATGTACATCTCATGGATTTTCATGCCTCGAACCGTTTACTATTGGTACAATGTCATCAGTTTGTTTTTTTTTTATGCTGGAAGCTCCTGCTGATCTACTTAGTCAATGCTTTAGGGCAGTTCTCCTGAGTAAAAATTCCCCCCTCACTACTTATGCCTCAGAATAATATTGTTTCTTGGAATACAAGGGCCCTGAACTCACCAAACAAACGCTCCCTTGTGTTCCAATTTTTGAAGGCATATATGTATCCTCCAGGAGACGCATCTCTTTGATAGTAAAGACCTAAGTCTCAAGAAGCCATGGGTCAACTAGTATTATCATTCCACATACTCTTTGCTCGACGGATGAGTGTTCTAGTTCTGAAGTCTTTACCATTTAAACTGCTGCATCTTGACCTAGACCCGGATGGACAGTATGTTCTATTGCATGTGTTGATTGAGTGCTGGGAAACTACTTTTGATGGAGTTTATCTACCTTCCCCTGCCTCAGTCCAGTTAGAAAAGGTGGTGGCATTTGTGGATGAGCATGCCATAGATAACCCGGATATGGATAGGCTGTTTCCGGGGGGTCACTTTAACAATGATCTCTTGTCCTGAGCAGAGGCATTTGGGCTGACTGATGTTTGGAGGTGGAGACCTGATGCTGGGAAAGGAGGTTGCTGAGGAGGAGGAGAACCCCAGCATTCACAGCAGAGCCTTCTTCATTCTCCGCCCCTGCATGAGAGTGCTGGCTCCACCCACCTCCTTCCTCCATCTTCTCCACAGCACGGCGTGAACACAGGAAGAAGCAGTGACTGTCACTGATGCTGCCGGCTGCACCTGCTAACGGATCCTGCTCCTCTCCATTGCTCCTGCATGGGAACCCCCCCCCCACCAGTGATCAGAGCACCAAAATATTATATAAAAGACTGATCTCTGGTGATCCCCTTCTTGGATGTGGTGGCGGAGGCTATGGTGCACAGATGACTGATCCGGATGTCCTAGGGTAGCGGATACAAGGGAAACAAGAGCCATTGCTACAGTGACTACAGGAACTCATCTGGGAAGACTGCTTATGATATCCCTTATTGCCTGTCACCCCTGCAGGGGTATAAGGAGCCGGTGAGTGGGGAGCCATAGGGGGAGCACAGAAGTCACCGATCTTTCTCTGAGCACAAGAGTCACCAGACTGTTTGGAACTTTTCAGATAATAATATTTCCTTTTTATAACAAACTAATAATTTTTTGGAGCACTGTGGGCTCTTTATATATATTTTTTTGCACCAATATTTTTTGTGGCACGTTTGCACATATGCTCAGCACCGTTGATTACCTTAGTATTACATGCAGATTTTATGCTTTATTTATATTGATGGTTTGATTCATCACTTCTATTTTCATTTTTACTTATTGTTTGTCTTAATGCAATTTTGCATTGAATGATTAGTGTTTACACAGGTATATGTTTACAGGGGGGTTGGTTCTATTTATCTATTTTTATTATGAGCATATCATCACAGTGGTTTTGCTAGCACTGGTATTCCACATACAGTTTACATACCCCCCTAAAGGGAGCGCCATTCACCCCATTCTTTATTTATAACCTGATTCTGGGGCCTACACATGTCACTCAGCGTCCCCCTTGGCCTTTGTAGAGGGGCAGGCCTTCCAAGGGTGGGGGAGGTCTCCATATTCCCGCGGGGGGGATATCTGATCATGCACCATTTTAAATATAGCTTTGTGTGACGGAGCGTAACTGACTCAGACTCTGCCTCTGACCCTGTTGTGTGGGATGCCTTTAAGGCTTCTACCAGGGGACAGTACACCTCGCTTATTGATCAGGTCTGCAAATCTAGGAAAGCAGATTTAAGCCAAGCAGAGGCTGCCGCTACTGGGCAGCGATACATACAAACTAGGGATCCCCAAGACAATCAGCAACTGCAACTGGTTGGCCAAAGAGCAAATGACTAATGCCAGTATCCCTCAAATTTGTGACTCTTTGGGCACTATATTAAGTGATCCCACAGAGATAAATGTATGCTTTGCAACGCATTATCCTATGTTAACCTATATTGCTGTGGACCTTTATCTGTCCGAGATTGTTTTTCCTGTCCTTACCTTGGCATATAGGGACAGATTGGATTCTCCTATCACCTTGAAGGAGGTGCAAATGGCACTGGGCACTCTTCAGTTGGGCAAGACTCCTGGTCCTGATGGGCTTTCTGTAGAATTTTGCAAACCAGTATGCTGAGGAGTTACTTCCTCGCCTCTATTCTCTGTTTACAGGGGCGATGCAGCCTGCTTTGCTTCCTGATTCTATAAGCGAAGCAGTGATAGTTGTGATCCCAAAGCCTGAGAAAGACCTAGAGTTGTGCGCGTCATATCTCCCCATCTCACTGTTGAATGTGGATGTGAAGCTTCTCGAAAAACTTTTAGCCAACCGACGTAATACAGCGATTACAGCATTAGTACATCCGGATCAGTCAGGCTTTTTGCCTGGCAGAGGTAATGATAGCAATATTCAAAATCTCCACTAGCATATGGTCTTGGCTACTCAGGACCATCCAGGGGTAGTGACATCCTTAGAAGCTGAAAAAGTGTTTGATTCGATTGAGTGGCAATACCTCTGGGCAGTCTTGATTGGCTTTGGCTTCGGCCCCTGTCTTTTATCTTAGCTGCGTTTGTTGTATGCCTACATGATATGATCCTAGGGCTAGAATCAGAACAAATGACACCCTATCTGACTTTTTCCATTGGGCAGGGGAAACGGCCAGGGTTGTGTTGGTGATGGAACCACTGGCGATCCTTCTTCGTGCAGACCCTGCTGTGCAGGATATTCCTGTGGGTTCTATAGTGGAGTAGGTCTCCTTGTATGCCGACGATGCTCTGCTGTATCTAGCAGATGTAACCTCGTCTCTCAGTGCGGCTCTTGCTATAACTGAACATTTCGGTCATTATTCAGGGATTCACATTAATCGGGACAAGTCGGTACTTTTTCCATTACACTCCTCTGTCCCTCGTGTCGCTAATCAAGCTCAGTTATGCTGGGTGGAAAGATTTACCTACCCGGGGATTCGGGTGGGGGCCAATGTGTCTGACTACTTTGAGAATAACTTTCCCCCCTCACTTCTCAGTTTCCACGCAAACGTACCTCCTAGAAGACTCTCCCTCTGACTTCTGTGAGTCGGTTAAAATTTATTGAAAATTATATACCTTCCAAAATTTATTTTCGCAGTACTCCGGTTGTCATACCCAAACCTTTTTTGGAGGCTAGAAGGATTGGTAGTGTCATTTGTCTGGGCTGAGCGTACCCCTCAGTTGGCCAAATCGACCCTGCAGCTGCCCTTATCACAGGGTGGTCTGGCTTTGCCTAATTTCCAGCTGTATTATTGGGTGGCTGTATTGGTTACTGTCCGGTGGTGGTTCACACATCCTCAACATAATCCAGCGCTGACACTAGAGGCAGCAGTCTTAGGCTTGTATGTGGCCCTGAGTAAACTGTTCTTTATAGGTCCAAGGGCCCACCCATCTGTGACAGGACCCATGCAGGTACTCCTACGTGTGTGGGGGTCAAGCCCATTGTATATATAGAGAACCCTTCAAATTCTCCCCACCTCTGCCCCTGTGGGGGAACTCCTAACTTCCTCATTTTTATTAGATGCCAGACCCACAGATGTGGGCGCGTTGTGGGGTGCTGACATTGAAGCATGTCATTGCTAATGGCAATGTAGTGCCCTTCGTGGATTTGAGATGGGAGCATTCCCTTTCGAGATCCATAGGGTTTAGATATTGGCAATTGAACCATGCACTTAGGACACAATTTCCTGGGCCCTTGGTCTTGGAGTCTGACCCAATCGAATCAGCTACGTTGTTTCATGCAATAGAGCTGACCTGCCACAGTAAAAGTGCCTCAGGCGGTCGGCAAACCCCTGGCACAAAAATTCTAATACAATTGTGTTCCTCAATAGCCACCAGTGCTATATGTCACATTTGTGTGCACCAAATACCTTTGCAAACCCATTTATTCGTTTTGTGAAAGTAGCACCAATATCATCATTGTGTTGAACATGCCTGAGAGATCCTCTGTGGGTGAAATAAGTATGCCTGCAGTAGCATAAAAAGTCCTTTACAGTGAACCTGTAGTTTCCCCACACTGGTCACTTTTATGCACCAATCCAAAGCTTTCTGCAGACAAACATTGCTCATCCACTGGATGATCATGATCCTTCTGCCAAAAATAACTAAACTTTCTAAATAAATATTATTGTAAAAAAAATGTATTCATATATGTATCAGATAAATGCTCATAATGGTGCCTTGAAGGGAAATTACTGTACAGACAATCCCCAGTGATTTGGAAGAAAAATTCATCTATTTAGTTCAAAGTTTTTCAATTTCCAATAGGGACACCTTTTCCAATGACAACTGTCTAAGAGGGGATTTCCACTCATTTATGAAATATTTCTCTTACATTCTGTTGTGGGACTAGACATAAAGGACTTAAGAAATACTTTAATTTATGGGACACTTCAATTTTCAATTTCAGTAAAATATAGATTCTCCCATGTGGAATTGCAGTAAAAGGGTAAATTGTTTTTTGTTTCCAAAATTATTGGAGTACATCTATTGCTTGCTTGTGAATTCAATACCCTTATAGCTTCCACTACATCTGTTGTTCCTGAGCTAGAAATGTTGTGCAGCTTGGGATTGACTCACTTTAAGAATATTCCTTCACTAAGGGATAAAGGCAAAGAAAATGACTTTTCTCACTGGTGTGGAAATTCTATGCATTTTCAGCTATCTTTAATCTATTTTTAGTTAACAGTGTAGATTTCTACATCATATTTTAATGTTTTTAAGAGAACCATTATAACTTTTCAGCAAGCATTTATTTGCAATAATGTCATAGAATATATATCAATATTTTGACAAGATTTAAGGATTTTACTATATTTAGAATTCATGCTACATCAGTGAAGTGAGAAAAAAGACAGGCTGGAGTTTTGTTAACAAACAATAAGGGTACTTGCACACTGTACTGATATGTGAACATCAGACATTTCTGGCAGAAAAAATGCAAGGATGGACTGTATAGCACTTGCGTGTATTTGCGCATATTTGCATGTATTTGTGCATATATGTACACAAGTTCTAGCTTTTTTATCAAGGGAGTGTGGCATATGAGCATATTTGTGTGTATATGCATGTATGCACTAAGAATACTGACTGGCAATGAAGATTTCTGATCTATTCGCAGTGTATGTTTATGAGCCTGTGTTTACAGGCACATTAAAAACAATGGTCTGCATTTACAGCAGTACAAAATAAAATGCCTGCATGCCTAAAAAAAATTTTAAGCAGCAGTGTGTGCATACACATACATACACATACACAATATCTTCTTTGTAACTTTTAAGCTGGAAAGCAGAATACCATCTAATTCATATATGTGTGCTCTGTTGGTCACCAAAACGTTTGTAATTATATTTTCAAAATTTTTGAAGCACACACCCATCATGCTAGATTACTACAACCACTACCTAAAGCAAAATAACTTTGTTTAGAGCTTCCTGTGCCACATTCGTGCCTTCAACCTGCTCATTGGACTTTTTGTTGCCCTGATGATTCTGTAAAGCATATCCTAAAGCGGAACTTCACCCTAAAATGGAAATTCTGCTTTAACATCTCCCCCCTCCTCTTCCACTTTGGAGGTTTTTTTGGAGGGGGCGCTGGAACCTACTTCTCCTACCTCTACCACCTCCTAGGCAATTGGAGTGGAAGCTTTCCCCTGCTTTTCTGCCGGTAACCTTCTGGGACACACCACAGATCCTAGGAGGCTGTGGGACTATTCACAAAGCACAGTGCAGCTCGCGTATGTGCAGTGGAAATCTGGCTGTGATGCCGCAAGGAGATGCAAACATAAATAGGTAACTGTTGTGGACACCTCTTTTCGCCTTTTCCCCCTCTAAAACTGATATTCTTATATTCAAAAACTGAGAAGGGCTACAGTACATTAGAGAGCTCTATTGTTCACACATGCATATATCACTGCAGCAACATTCCATACATCCCTGCCTTTTCTTAAGCTTAAAGGGTTTCTAACCCTACATTATAATTTTCTGCCAGACCCCCTATTTTTACCTGCCACCCTGCACTGTGTAATTGTTTGTTAAAATTGAAGCCTGTAAATACCTTTTTGTGAGGTATCTTCAGGCCAGTCACATGACTCCCGGCTGCTCTGATACTCTGATCCAGGGCTACAGCAGAAAGAGCCAAGCTCTCACTCTGACTTCAGCCAGGAATCATGTGACCACTGAGGTAGCCGCTTGACCCCTCCCGCTGTGGGCCTGGATCGGTGTATCAGAGAGGCTGGGAGTCACGTGACCGGCCTAAAAATACCTCACAAAAAAGGTATTTAGAGGCTTAGTTTCTAACAAACAATTACACAGTGCAGGATGGAAGCTTAAAAGAGAGGGGCTGACAGCAATTTTTTTATAATTTTTGTATTTTACTAACAGCAGCAGGGGGAGCGGAGACAGAGACACAGACTCCCGAGCTGACAGGAAGGAAGGGGAGGGGGGAGAGGACAGAGGAGCAGAGAGGAGAGCTGTGGATGAGGGAGGCACATAAACTGACCACTGTGTCAAGCCTCAGCAGCCATGATAAACCGTGGTCAGTTTACAAAGGGGAGGGCAGAAACTGGCATGATCAGCCAGGTATTTTACAGCTTCCAGAGGGCCAGGTTAAACAGCACAAGCATTGTGCTGTTTAATCTGCTATAAGGGAACAGGATATATATATTTTTTTGGGTTACAAACACTTTAACCACATCATCCTTGGAAGAATTTTCCCACTTCCTGACTAGGCCATTGTGACTAGGACACTGTGTCGCTTTAACCGACAATTGCGCGGTCGTGCGACGCTGTACCCAAACAAAATTGATGGTTGCAAGGAGCGCAGGCTGAGCCAGTTGAGGGGAAACAAAAAGAGGAAAAGAAACTATAAAAAAATAAAGATTTAGGTCAATAATAAACACAGTAGATACATCATACATTGTTAATAAGCTCTGAGAGGCCTGTGGGATACAGGTCTAATCAAGTTCCTATATGTCATCCTGTCCAAGAATAGGAAACAGGCTGGGGGGACACAGAGAACCGCAGTGACAGTTACAAAAAGTCAACAGTAAAATATTAAAGGAACTCTAGAGGGTAAACCAAGGGGGTTCTAGTAAATGGAAGGGTAGCCACTCTCAAATCTCTATCGAGATACGCTCAGTATACTTAACCACTTCAGCCCCGGAAGAATTTACCCCCTTCCTGACCAGGCCATTTTTTGTGATACGGCACTGCGTCGATTTAACTGACAATTGCACAGCCATGTGACACTGTACCAAAAAACAAAATTTACGTCCTTTTTTTTCCCACATATAGAGCTTTCTTTTGGTGGTATTTGATCACCTGATCAAAAACAAATTTCTTCATCAATTTAGGACAATATGTATTCTGCTATATATTTTTGGTAAAATTAATCCCAATAAGCGTATATTGATTGGTTTGCGCAAAAGTTATTGCATCTGCAAAATATGGGATAGGTTTATAGCATTTTTATTATCATTTTTTTCACTAGTAATGGTGGCGATCAGTGATTTTTATCGGGACTGCGACATTGTGGCGGACATATCGGACGCCTAACAGACATTTTTGACACTTTTTTGGGAACCAATGACATTACTACAGTAATCTGTGCTAAAAATATGCACTATTATTGTACTAATGACACTGGCAGGAAAGGGGTTAGCATCAGGGGCAATCAAGGGGTTAACTGTGTTCCCTCGCTGTGTGTTCTAACTGTATGGGGGAAGGGCTCACTGGGCAACGTCTTCCTTCATAGCAAAAAGACAGGATCTGTGTGATCTCCCCTGTCAGAATGCAGCTTTGCCTAGTTTACACAGGCAGATCCCTGTTCTGCCACTGCAGGGATCGATCATGGGTGGCCGGTGGACATCGAGTCTGCCAGACCTGCTGATTGGATCCCCCTCTGACCAATGGGAGCGTGAGCGTGCCCACGAGCCGACGTACACCAACGGCGATTTACGCAGCCAAGCCACCTTGCCGTAGTATAACTGCAGTTGGTGGGTGGTCGGCAAGTGGTTAAATGATAAGTTCACCTTTGTTCAGGTTTTTTTTCTTTTTTCTAAAGTCCAGCCCCCTATGTACCAATATAACATTAATGTACTTATTTTGCAAAAATATCAAAGCTTTCCATTAAATCTACAGACACTTATTTCACTTGTCCTCATCCATGTTTCCAAACGTATCCATTAGTAATGCCTTACTTCCTGAACAGAATATAGGTCATGACACAGGAAGTAGTTGACAAGCTGACCTCATTAGCACACACCCTGCATCATCCACCCTCCTACCTACCCACCCATTACCAGCTGCACATTTTTTAAATGAAATGCAATCAATCAGTGATCACCCTTCTCACTAAATATACAATATACAATCAGATTGCATAGTGTATGGCCATCTTTATACAAGTACATAGGAGGGAGTGGACAGAAGCACTCAGCTGTCAAGCCCTGTTTACATCTCTGTATAGAGGGAACTCGCATTCTCCCATGTGTTTTTTTTTTTTGTGAGGGGGGAGGTGTTTTGGATCATTTTCAGTCACCACACATAGGGCAGCCCCTCCACCTGAATGGGCTGCCCTACACTGCAATTTTTGGTGCTGATATGCAAGAAAATGCACAGATGTGAATGGAGCCTCACAGTTCTTGTGTAAACACACCAATTTCACTTTCAAGCCCCATTCACATCTAGCATAGTGGGAGTGCACAATTTGAGCTAGTTTTTTCGGTGACAGCCCGTTGATTTCAATTAGCTGCACTACATGTTGCTCATGGGACATTTTGGCGTTTTGTGGGTTGCATGATTTTTACTCTGCAGCATTTGCCACTCACTCGTTTTTTCACATGGCAAAATGTGTGTTTGCTTCTGTGTTTGGTGTGCCGTTAACAATCAATGGCACTGAAAGCAACTAGTAATTTTAGGTTTATAAAGGTGGCCATTCACTATACAATCTGATTGTACAAGCTCCTTTAGATTTACCAAATTTATATAATAGGAGGAGACACCTATCTAGCCAAACGCTCTGTATCCAATCAGGCAGGTCCTTGCACTACATAGTTGATGGTAGAACTAAAGGAGATTGTATAATCAAACTGTATAGTGTTATCTCTAACTTTTTTGTAGTTTTCCCAATTTACAATAAATTGCAAAGGCTCCTCATAAATATATGGTATCAGTACGCTGATAAGTAAGATGTTTAATAGGTTAATGATTATATTATAGTTTTTGATGCCATTAGAACTACAGAAGTTAATGCCTTTATTTAACCACTTTAGCCCCGGACCATTATGCTGCCTAAGGACCAGAGGTCTTTTTCCAATTTGGCACTGCGTCGCTTTAACTGCTAATTGCGCGGTCATGCAATGCTGTACCCAAACGAAATTTGCGTCCTTTTCTTCCCACAAATAGAGCTTTCTTTTGATGGTATTTGATCACCTCTGCAGTTTTTATTTTTTGCGCTATAAACGGAAAAAGACCGAAAATTTTGAAAAAAAATTATATTTTCTACTTTTTGTTATAAAAAAAATCCAATAAACTAAATTTTAGTCATACATTTAGGCCAAAATGTATTCGGCCACATGTCTTTGGTAAAAAAAATGTCAATAAGCATATATTTATTGGTTTGCGCAAAAGTTCTAGCGTCTACAAACTAGGGTACATTTTCTGTAATTTACACAGCTTTTAGTTTATGACTGCCTATGTCATTTCTTGAGGTGCTAAAATGGCAGGGCAGTACAAAACCCCCCCAAATGACCCCATTTTGGAAAGTAGACACCCCAAGGAAATTGCTGAGAGGCATGTTGAACCCATTGAATATTTATTTTTTTTGTCCCAAGTGATTGAATAATGACAAAAAAAAAAATTTACAAAAAGTTGTCACTAAATGATATATTGCTCACACAGGCCATGGGCCTATGTGGAATTGCACCCCAAAATACATTCAGCTGCTTCTCCTGAGTATGGGGATACCACATGTGTGGGACTTTTTGGGAGCTTAGCCGCGTACGGGGCCCCGAAAACCAAGCACCGCCTTCAGGATTTCTAAGGGTGTAAATTTTTGATTTCACTCTTCACTGCCTATCACAGTTTCGGAGGCCATGGAATGCACAGGTGGCACAAAACCCCCCCAAATGACCCCATTTTGGAAAGTAGACACCCCAAGCTATTTGCTGAGAGGCATATTGAGTCCATGGAATATTTTATATTTTGACACAAGTTGCGGGAAAGTGACACTTTTTTTTTTTTTTTTTGCACAAAGTTGTCACTAAATGATATATTGCTCACACAGGGCATGGGCCTATGTGGAATTGCACCCCAAAATACATTCAGCTGCTTCTCCTGGGTATGGGGATACCACATGTGTGGGACTTTTTGGGAACCTAGCCGCGCACGGGGCCCCGAAAACCAAGCACCGCCTTCAGGATTTCTAAGGGTGAAAATTTTTGATTTCACTCTTCACTGCCTATCACAGTTTCGGAGGCCATGGAATGCCCAGGTGGCACAAACCCCCCCCAAATGACCCCATTTTGGAAAGTAGACACCCCAAGCTATTTGCTGAGAGGCATGGTGAGTATTTTGCAGCTCTCATTTGTTTTTGAAAATGAAGAAAGACAAGAAAAAACTTTTTTTTTTTTCTTTTTTCAATTTTCAAAACTTTGTGACAAAAAGTGAGGTCTGCAAAATACTCACTATACCTCTCAGCAAATAGCTTTGGGTGTCTACTTTCCAAAATGGGGTCATTTGGGGGGGTTTTGTGCCACCTGGGCTTTCCATGGCCTCCGAAACTGTGATAGGCAGTGAAGAGTTAAATCAAAAATTCACGCCCTTAGAAAGCCTGAAGGCGGTGCTTGGTTTTCGGGGTCCCGTACGCGACTAGGCTCCCAAAAAGTCTCACACATGTGGTATCCCCGTACTCAGGAGAAGCACAGAATGTATTTTGGGGTGTAATTTCACATATTCCTATGGCATGTTTGAGCAATATATCATTTAGTGACAACTTTGTGCAAAAAAAAAAAAAAAAAATGTGTCTCTTTCCCGCAACTTGTGTCGCAATATAAAATATTCCATGGACTCGACATGCCTCTCAGCAAATAGCTTGGGGTGTCTACTTTCCAAAATGGGGTCATTTGGGGGGGGTTTGAACTGTCCTGGCATTTTATGCACAACATTTAGAAGCTTATGTCACACATCACCAACTCTTCTAACCACTTGAAGACAAAGCCCTTTCTGACACTTATTGTTTACATGAAAATGTTATTTTTTTTTTGCAAAAAAATTACTTTGAACCCCCAAACATTATATATTTTTTTAAAGCAAATGCCCTACAGATTAAAATGGTGGGTGTTTCATTTTCTTTTTTCACACAGTATTTGCGCAGCGATTTTTCAAACGCATTTTTTGGGGAAAAAACACACTTTTTTAAATTTTAATGCACTAAAACACACTATATTGCCCAAATGTTTGATGAAATAAAAAAGATGATCTTAGGCCGAGTACATGGATACCAAACATGACATGCTTTAAAATTGCGCACAAACGTGCAGTGGCAACAAAATAAATGCATTTTTAAAAGCCTTTAAAAGCCTTTACAGGTTACCACTTTAGATTTACAGAGGAGGTCTACTGCAAAAATTACTGCCCTCGATCTGACCTTCGCGGCGATACCTCACATGCATGGTGCAATTGCTGTTTACGTTTGACGACAGACCGCCGTTTGCGTTCGCCTTAGCGCGAGAGCAGGGGGCGACAGGGGTGCTTTTTTCTTTTTTTTTTTTTCTTTATTATTTTTTTGCTTTTTTATCTTATTTTTAAACTGTTCCTTTCATTTTTTTTTTTTTTAATCATTTTTATTGTTATCTCGGGGAATGTAAATATCCCCTATGATAGCAATAGGTAGTGACAGGTACTCTTTTTTGAAAAAATTGGGGTCTATTAGACCCTAGATCTCTCCTCTGCCCTCAAAGCATCTGATGACACCAAGATCGGTGTGATAAAATGCTTCCCCAATTTCCCAATGGCGCTATTTACATCCGGCGAAATCTAAGTCATAAAATGCTCGTAGCTTCCGGTTTCTTAGGCCATAGAGATGTTTGGAGCCACTCTGGTCTCTGATCAGCTCTATGGTCAGCTGGCTGAATCACCGGCTGCATTCTCAGGTTCCCTGTTGAGACAGGAGAGCCAGAGAAAAACACGGAAGACAGTGGGGGGGGCATTCCCTCCCACGGCTTGTAAAAGCAGTCTAGAGGCTAATTAGCCACTAGGATTGCTTTTACATGAAAGCCGACCGCTGGCTGAAAAGAATGATGCCAAGATGATACCTAAACCTGCAGGCATCATTCTGGTATAACCATTCAAAGTCGTGAATGGCGTACCTGAAGACAAAAAAATGGTTAACAATAAAGCACAGTAAACGGTAAAGTATAAAAAATTGCATACCTGAAAAGCAAACATGATAAAACACAATAACAATAAAACATTGCAGAATAGAATACAGTAAAAAAGAGCAGAACAAGAGAGAGAGAATAGAGAGAGAGAGAACAATAAAACGACAACTATTTTTTTTTTATTTTATATATTTTTTTTTTTTTTTTTTTACACTTTTTTTGTAACTAACTTTTATAACGGTAACCAGTTCCAGGTTCGGGTCTCTCAAAATGCGATGGCATCTTGGGAGACCCTGTGAAAGTGTGCCTAGTCTGTGCAATGCTGTACCCTATGCTAATACTCAACTAATGAATGGTAGCGTTCAAAACATTCACCAATGCAAAGACCAGGATTGTCAGGACAGGAGGCACAATAATAGCGGGTGTCACGCCTATATCCGCGCTTGCTGCAGACACGACATCTTTTTTGGGGGGGTTCGTTGGGTAGGGATACTCGGGAGGACATAAAGAAAATGCCTCTCATGAAGCCGACTGCATTTGGTTGGGGATGTGAATGGGGGAAGTACGGGCGCTGCAGAAGTGGTGGGTTCCCAATTAGGATTGGCGAATGCAGCAGGAAGGGCACTATGGGCACGACGGGCCTGTGTTTGTCTTCTTGGTGGCAGCGGGACACTACTTGTGCTTGCCACCTCACCAGCTTGAACTGCACTTATGGGACTCGCCACGTCACCAAGTGTTACTGCAGTGCTGGTTTGACTACGACCGGGGTGTACTAGGCCGCTGGTGCTTGACAGTTCAATAAAAAGCTACCAAAAAAACTGTTAGCGATCGCAGGGATCAGACCTGACTCTGCGAACGCTGCAGTTATGCGTTAAGTGTTTTGTAAGTGACAGTGATTGATCGATACTGCACTTGGGTGGGCTGGGCCGGGCGGAGGGACAAAATGCAGGTGCTAGCAGGTATCTGGGCTGATCCCACTAACACTGCGTTTTTGGGAACCCTAAACTGCTGGGGACGCCAGTATAGATCTGATCGGATCAGATATTGATCCGTTCAGATACTACACCACTAAGGGAGGTGTACGGTGCGTGCGTGGGTGTTAGCGGTACTGGCGCTAATCTGACGCTGCTTGGGGCTGGTGCTTGCCAGTTCACCAAAATACTACCAAAAAAACTGTTAGCGATCGCAGGGATCAGGCCTGACTCTGCGAACGCTGCAGTTATGCGTTTAGTGTTTTGTAAGTGTCAGTGATCGATCGATACTGCACTTGGGTGGGCTGGGCTGGGCCGGGCGGAGGGGCAAAACGCAGGTGCTAGCAGGTATCTGGGCTGATCCCGATAACACTGCGTTTTTGGGAACCCTAAACTGCTGGGGACGCTAGTATAGATTTGATCGGATCAGATATTGATCCGATCAGATACTATACCACTAAGGGAGGTGTACGGTGCGTGCGTGGGTGTTAGCGCTACTGGCGCTAACCTGACGCTGCCTGGGGCTGGTGCTTGCCAGTTCACCAAAATGCTACCAAAAAAACTGTTAGCGATCGCAGGGATCAGGCCTGACTCTGCGAAAGCTGCAGTTATGCGTTTAGTGTTTTGTAAGTGAAAGTGATCGATTGATACTGCACTTGGGCTGGGCCGGGCGGAGGGGCAAAACGCAGGTGCTAGCAGGTATCTGGGCTGATCCCGCTAACACTGTGTTTTTGGGAACCCTAAACTGCTGGGGACGCTAGTATAGATCTGATCGGATCAGATATTGATCCGATCAGATACTATACCACTAAGGGAGGCGTATGCTGCGTGCGTGGGTGTTAGCGGTACTGGCGCTAATCTGACGCTGCCTGGGGCAACGCATATCACCGCCGGGCGATCAGGGGGCTAAACCTTTATTCGGTAATAAACAGCGGGTGCCCTGACACTATAAAAAATAAACAAACTAACCAGCGTCACCCGTAACAGTTATACGGTGATCAGTGGTGAAAGGGTTAACTAGGGGGCAATCAAGGGGTTAAAACATTTATTAGATAGTATATGGGGGTCCCTGACGCTATAAAACGCTGACGGCGAACCTAAATATTTACCTCACTAACTAGCGTCACCAGCGACACTAATACAGCGATCAGAAAAATGATCGCTTAGCGACACTGGTGACAGGGGGTGATCAAGGGGTTAAAACTTTATTAGGGGGGGTTAGGGGGGTATCCTAGACCTACAGGGGGGTAATACTAACTGTCCCAACACTGTAACTGTCACAAACTGACACCAATGCAGTAATCAGAAAAAAAAAAAAAACTGCTGGTGTCAGTTTGTGACGGGGGGGGGGGAATCGGGGGGCGATCGGGGGGGGGGATCAGGGTGTTTAGTGTGCCTGGCATGTTCTACTGTGTGTGTGTGTGTTGTGCACTCACATACCTGTCTTCTCTCCTCGGGCCGGAACGGAAATTACCGAGCCGAGGAGAGATGACATCATTTCCTTTGCTGCTGTTTAGCATACAACAGCAAAGGAATGTTCTCATTGGCCGGCGGCGATCGCGAGGGGGGGGCAGGAACGGATGGCCTCCCCCTCACCTCTGATCGCCGTGGGACAAAAGACGACCGCCTCGGGCACCGGGGGGGGGTCCGATCGGACCCCCCACCCGCGGAAGGCAAATCACGTATATGTACGTGATTTTGCCTGTCCGTGCCACCTTGCCGACGTAAATCGGCGTGAGGCGGTCGTCAAGTGGTTAAACTGATACATTCAGAGCATGTCAAACAGGGAAAAACAAAATTTCCAGTTAGACATAAAAATGTTTAAGCCAACTAACATCTAGGCTGGTCCACATGCTAATTTGTCATGGATTGTAGTGTTCCTCCTAAATGCTTAAACAGGCATATTTTAAAATTCATCAAGGTATGCTGTCTGAAAAATATGCCAATGTCATTCAACACAAGAAAAAACAAGAGATGAAAAACTATGATACTGACATGCAAACGGTAATCTAATTTTTTGGGGAAGGGGCTGGCAACTTAGGATATGATTCCTTATTGACAGGCTCCTCTTGTATTTGTTCAAAAACCTTTGGTGAATAACCTCTGGTTAAAAACCTATTTTCCATCCATATACATTGTATTGTTAAAAGTATCAGTATTCCTGCCTTTATACGCACATGAACTTTAATGGCATCCCAGTCTTAATCCGTAGGGTTTAATGTTGAGTTGGCCCACCCTTTGCAGCTATAACAGCTTCAACTCTTCTGGGGGTTCCCAAAGAATTGCAATAATTTGCAGGGAATTCCTCTCACTTCCTGCTTGGCTATGGGACTGGAAGTGAAGGGAAATGTCCACAATGGGGACACTGATGGCAAAAAAATAATATAAATATGACAGGGTTTATAACCCTCCCTTACTCTATTCAAAATGGAAAAAAAAAGTTTTGCCTACATAAATGTATGACTCAGAGGGTTGGCCGTGTCATTGCCAGCATCCCTTGTAATTTTTAGAACTAGATGTGTACCTCAAAATGGGATTTTAAGGGCAATGCAGAAATTGGCAGTGTTGAATTATAGTTAAAAAGAAGTTTTTTGATACAAAAACGAATAGGATATACATGAACATACACATTGATCTAGTTAAGAATAATTATAAAAACATCAGATATATGGAAACATATGATGCATCCTACTGCTAGTTACAAGTACCACCCCCGATAGGTGTGATGGCGTCCTGATAGCAGATTTCCAACGCGTTTCAACTTATTGTAAGGATAAAGTCTTCCTCAGGGAGGGACTGCATCACATTCTAAAATTTTAAGTAACAGCATGATTATTGGTATATACTTAAATATTTGTTTGTTACCTATATCTACAGAAATCGCATTACAACAGAAAAGTATTATATGCGACTTACATTTGCGACTACAGAAATCGCATTACAACAGAAAAGTATTATATGCGACTTACATTTGCATTTAACTGTGAAAAATCGCTTTCCCAGTGCTGGCAGGGGTCCTAACACGTGATTGTCAATGCTGCTCAAATATCCTCTACGGGATGGCCTGGTATATTGTGAAGAAACCAGTATTTGGCAGTCGTGATAATTAAACAACTGAAAAACATGAAGGTATAAGGGAAATGCTAAGAAATTGAACATCAAAAAGGTCAAAGAATGGAAATAATGGTGATTCGTAGGGGAAATAAGGTTCCCCAGAGCCATCATAGAGTAAAAGAGATCAAATACCTTAAATTGATTGTGTCAGGTGTATTGTTCCAAGTGGCAGGGAGCTCTGGTCCTGGAGTACCTCTCTGTAACAAAGCCAGTTGTGGAATACTGCCTGTGGCCATCCCTGGCGTCCTAATATATGGGGTGTGGGCGTGGCTAAGTGATGGGCGTAGCCCTATTCTAGGTAGAGTCTCACATTCATTGGTGGTGCAGTGGAGGGGGTGCGACTTCAATTGGCTGCTGTCACTGTTTAGAGGAAGCACCTTTGTACAATGTATTGAGGGGAAGCGTCCAGAAGCTTCCCTGTTGTCTAGGTAGCAGATGCTTGGACCTCCTCCAAAAAAAAAAAATTCCTTTTCTCCTCCCCGTGACGTGAAGCCTACACGTAGCCCATGTAGTATGGGCTCGGGGTGAGGCGGGGAGAGAGGTGCGTCTGGTTGCCGGGGCAATGTGCATATGACGTTGGGGTCACATGGCCCCGACGTCAGTTCCTAAAAGAGGGAGGGGCGCCGTGTGACTCCACAGCGCTATTGAGCAGTCTTATCCATGTTAAACCGGGCATCGGGGCATAGTAGCCCCGCTGTCTGACAAAAAAGTATCAGACTATGCACAGCGGTATATGGGGTACTGTTCTATGCTGATGTCATAGATGTCACCAAGATATACAGTGACAAGTATGACAAAAAGTAGCAGGTCTATACTCCCTCATTAGAGATGGAAAAAGGAAGGAAGAAAAATTGTATAAAAGAATTGCAAAGAATTGATTGAAATGGGGATAGTACTGATGAAATATGAAATATATATAATAAGAGAATGTGAAGGGAGATTTTTATTCTTAAATATGCCCAAACCTCTTTATGATGATTGTACTGTCATTGAGCGAATGGCAGAACATCAAAATTAGGGCTTATAACCACCGACACAGTAGGAAATCCCGGGGCATCAAAATAAGATCTGACGCCTTCGGGGTATTCGGGCCATGATGTTGCGTCATGGCCCCCCCCTGTGCCGGGTAGGGATAGTGGGCAGAATGGCAACGGTATCATTGGCCCTTTGTTTCAGCACTGAGAGGCGGATTCATATGGCACAGTCGCATGAAAAAAATGCATCTGCAGAAATAACAGCAATTAACATAATACTGTATACAAAATAGTTACACAAAAGAGATTACAGTAATTACAGTAAATAAGTTTAGTTAGAAAAACTCTCCTATATAGTTTCTGACTGGGTAGGGTGTAGAGTCTTAGCAGTTTAAGACATATGATCATCAATGGGGAGATAATGGGCCTATGGTGTTGTGGAGGGAGCCCTCTGTTTCTCCGCAAGGGGTACTGGAATAGAACTCCAGTTCTAGAAAGGCAGAGGTGCAAGAGAACAAAGAAGGTGAGATAAAAATTATGTTAATCCGTTTTCCCCGAGCTGAAGCCCTCCAAGAAGGGTCTGAAACTTTCGGTTTCATTTAGGCCTGGGGGGTAGTGGCCCTAAGGTACCTTATCCAGCGCATTTCACGCTGGAGGAGGACCTTGTTCCAGTCTCCCCCCCTGAGTGGCAAAAGAATCCTATCAAGGACTGTGAAGTTCACCGAGGGTAATCGGTAATTGTGATATCTGGCAACATGCCTTCCCAAAGGCAGATATAAGTTGCCGATTTGCATACTTTGCATATGTTTGTCGACACGTTTTCTAAATTCCTGTCTTGTTTTGCCCACGTAGAAGGCACCACACTGGCACTGCATGAGGTATACCACACCCTGCGTCTTGCAATTGGCAAAATGACGCAGGGAAAAACTTTCCCCATTAGGCAGTGCCAGTGTGGTCCTCCTACCGATGACTGGACATTGGGCACAGGAACCACATGGGTATGTACCCCATGTTTTACAGGGGTCCTTTCTTGCCGTGCCCTTGTATTCACTTTGGATGAGTGCATTTCCTATTGAGCCAGGTTTTCTATAGGTGATTTGGGGTTTAGGACCAATTAGTCCTTTCAGGATTGGATCATCTGTAAGGATGGACCAATATTTGGAGATAATTTTATTAATTTTAAAATGCTCATTAGAAAATCTCACAATAATCCTTGTAGTGTCGTCTTCTTTGGTTGGTTTCTTTGAGAAGATTAAATCCCTTCTATTGGTTTGCTTAACTCGGTTGAACGCTTTTTTTAAAGAGGATTTGGAGTAGCCTCTGTTCATGAGCCTAATGGTAAGTTTGTCCGCTTCGTGTTGAAAGTCTTCGTTGTTACTGCAGTTTCTTTTAAGGCGGAGAAACTGGCTATAGGGAATGGATCTTTTCAGAGGTTCCGGGTGAAAGCTGTTTGCATGCAACAGGGTGTTGCCAGCAGTCTCCTTTCTGTAAAGTTTACTTGATAGTCCGCCCTCAGAGTTTTTAAAGATGGTAATGTCCAGGAAATTTACTTCATGGGTATCCGAGGTCATAGTGAAAAACAGGTTAAAAGCATTGTTGTTCATCAGCTTTAGACAGTCCCTCAATAATTCAGGGGGGCCGTCCCAGATGATGAAGAGATCGTCTATGTACCTATGTGGCGAGTGTACACAGATGCTGCCTCCCCCTGTAGGAACTCCCTCTCCCACTCCCCCAGGTACAGGTTGGCATAGGAGGGTGCGCAGCACGTCCCCATAGCAACTCCCTGCACCTGGAGGTAGTGGGAGCCCTTGAAAAGGAAGGTGTTGTGTCTGAGGATGTAGTCCAGCATAGTTAGAATGAAGGCATTGAATTTCCAGTCTGTTGTTGCTCTTTGTTGTAGGACACGTTCAATTGCAGCTATGCCTAAGTGGTGTGGGATACTATTATACAGCGATTCCACATCCACTGTAACAAGTAGAGCTGAACTGGGAATGGATATTCCATCGAGGATTTGCAATAGATGTATGGTATCCCTTGTATACGATGGAAGTTCCATTACATGGGGTCTCAGGTATTAATCTATTATTTGGCTGATCCCCTCTGTGATGGAACCATTCCCGGAAATGATAGGTCTCCCTGGTGGGTCATTTAGTTTTTTATGCACTTTGGGTAGTGCATAAAAAGTAGGTTGACGTGGATGTCTAGTGCGTATAAAATCCTACGTGTCTTTATCTATTACCCCTTCATTGACAGATTCATCCACCAGGGAGAAGAATTCCTGTTTGAATTTGTCTACTGTGGAGGGAGAAATCTTTTTATAGCATTTGGTATCATTCAATATGTTAAAACACATTTTTTCATATTTGGCATTGTCCATAAGGACGATGTTCCCTCCCTTGTCCGATGCTTTGATTGTAATTTCTGTGTTGTTTTTAAGGGAGTTTAATGCCTTTTGTTGTTCCTGATTTAGGTTGCTTTTTTGTTGTATTTTTCCATCTTGTTGATTTCTTTAGTGATCTGTCCTACAAATAGAGCTATGGCTGGATTCTGATTCAGTGGTGGAAATCTGTGTGATTTCCTTTTGTATTTTTTGGTGGTTTGGACTCTGCTGGATTCCTCATATTCTTCTTCACTGCTTTCACTGTCAAGATCCCTCTCACAAAAATCCTCTATTGGGCCACTTTCTTGCAGTAATAGATTAAGATCTCTGAGAGCTCTAAAGTCTGCTGCTTTGAGATTAGGTTCCACTTCAGGTGTAGCCGTGGTTTTTTTAGTCGCATATAAGCTTTTGAGTAGAAGTTTTCTGGCGAACAGATTTATATCTTTGATGGTTTCAAAGCTGTCTAAACTCCGATTCGGACAAAAGGAGAGACCTAGAGACAAAACTTCCTGTTCTATTGTTGTGAGTTTGTGAAATGAGAGATTTATGACATTTAGTTTTCCTTCACCGGTGGAGCTGTCATGGATATCATTGAAAGTTGTGTTGGTGGGGTTGGAGGAGGTTGGGATTGTATGTTGCTCTTGTCTAAAAAAGTGTCTATATGGGTCTGCTGAGTTTTCGGAATCGCACCCTGTTCTTTGTAACTTTTTCCGGTATTCTGAGAGGATGAGCCTTTTGGGTTGCCCGGTATTGTCCCCCTAGTTCTACCCATGCCCCCTTCTCTTCCACCTCGTGTGCTTTCATTTGACTGGACGTCTGTGGTTCTACTCTTGTGTGTTTGTTGAATCTCTCCCTCCATACCTGTTTGTTTGGGAAAGGGACCCTTTCTTTTGCCTCGAAATTTGACCGCCTGGGATGAGGCTGAGGAGGAGGAGTTATTGGAAGGTGTATCCGAAAGATAGTCATTGGTCTGGTTTATATTATTCTGTTTGGGAAATCTGGAACTTTTTCTTATCTGTGAATTGGTATTCCACTTATATGCCCTGCCTTCGCCAAAAGCGTTTTTATCCCTCCAGTATTTTTTCTCCTTTTTTATGAGAATATTTTTGCTGAAGGTTTCTAGGTGTTCCTTCAGTTTTTTCTCATATACTGTGTATTGTTCGTGTTTTTTGAGGGCGGAAAGTCGGGTATAAAGTGTTTGGATTTCCATGTCCATACCTCTCAATTGCTGCTGGTATTCGTTTTGCAGCAGTAGCATGAGGTGTTTGGAACATTCATTTAGTTTTGTTTCCCAATTTGTTTTCAGTTCTTTGGTAATGTTATCCAGGGTGGGGAATATTTGTATTTGTAGACCTATAGGGTTAATGCCCTCCCTGATGTAGCGTCCTAAAGATTCTATATGCCAGTGTAGGGCAGATTTTTTCTCTAGTATTTTGGTTAAGCATGAGAAAAGTGAAGATAGGTCTGAGGTGACCTGTTCTTTGTCTTGATAGTCTTTTTGGATATTAGCCATAAGTTCCTCCCATTCTCCCCCCAGTAGGTCCCCCATTGTATGTCGTTACTGCCTAGTGGAAATACACTCAACCCAAAAGCAGAAAAAAGAAAAAGAAAGATAAATGGTCATCGGGGGTTCTCCAATGACTGAGTTGGGCTGCTCCACTCCTAAAACAGGAAAATCCCTTATTATATAATAGGATGGGTGGAGCCTCGTATTAATTAGATTAAATATTTATTTTTGGTTCAAGGAGAGTCAACAACCAACTGTCTGAGTCAACGATAGATGAGGTGTGGGTGTATTTTCCACCCTAATAAATTGTTTACATAAATGTATGACTCAGAGGGTTGGCCGTGTCATTGCCAGCATCCCTTGTAATTTTTAGAACTAGATGTGTACCTCAAAATGGGATTTTAAGGGCAATGCAGAAATTGGCAGTGTTGAATTATAGTTAAAAAGAAGTTTATTGATACAAAAACGAATAGGATATACATGAACATACACATTGATCTAGTTAAGAATAATTATAAAAACATCAGATATATGGAAACATATGATGCATCCTACTGCTAATTACAAGTACCACCCCCGATAGGTGTGATGGCGTCCTGATAGCAGATTTCCAACGCGTTTCAACTTATTGTAAGGATAAAGTCTTCCTCAGGGAGGGACTGCATCACATTCTAAAATTTTAAGTAACAGCATGATTATTGGTATATACTTAAATATTTGTTTGTTACCTATATCTACAGAAATCGCATTACAACAGAAAAGTATTATATGCGACTTACATTTGCATTTAACTGTGAAAAATCGCTTTCCCAGTGCTGGCAGGGGTCCTAACACGTGATTGTCAATGCTGCTCAAATATCCTCTACGGGATGGCCTGGTATATTGTGAAGAAACCAGTATTTGGCAGTCGTGATAATTAAACAACTGAAAAACATGAAGGTATAAGGGAAATGCTAAGAAATTGAACATCAAAAAGGTCAAAGAATGGAAATAATGGTGATTCGTAGGGGAAATAGGGTTCCCCAGAGCCATCATTGAGTAAAAGAGATCAAATACCTTAAATTGATTGTGTCAGGTGTATTGTTCCAAGTGGCAGGGAGCTCTGGTCCTGGAGTACCTCTCTGTAACAAAGCCAGTTGTGGAATGCTGCCTGTGGCCATCCCTGGCGTCCTAATATATGGGGTGTGGGCGTGGCTAAGTGATGGGCGTAGCCCTATTCTAGGTAGAGTCTCACATTCATTGGTGGTGCAGTGGAGGGGGTGCGACTTCAATTGGCTGCTGTCACTGTTTAGAGGAAGCACCTTTGTACAATGTATTGAGGGGAAGCGTCCAGAAGCTTCCCTGTTGTCTAGGTAGCAGACGCTTGGACCTCCTCCTCCTCCTCCAAAAAAAAAAAAAAAAAAAAAATTCCTTTTCTCCTCCCCGTGACGTGAAGCCTACACGTAGCCCATGTAGTATGGGCTCGGGGTGAGGCGGGGAGAGAGGTGCGTCTGGTTGCCGGGGCAATGTGCATATGACGTTGGGGTCACATGGCCCCGACGTCAGTTCCTAAAAGAGGGAGGGGCGCCGTGTGACTCCACAGCGCTATTGAGCAGTCTTATCCATGTTAAACCGGGCATCGGGGCATAGTAGCCCCGCTGTCTGACAAAAAAGTATCAGACTATGCACAGCGGTATATGGGGTACTGTTCTATGCTGATGTCATAGATGTCACCAAGATATACAGTGACAAGTATGACAAAAAGTAGCAGGTCTATACTCCCTCATTAGAGATGGAAAAAGGAAGGAAGAAAAATTGTATAAAAGAATTGCAAAGAATTGATTGAAATGGGGATAGTACTGATGAAATATGAAATATATATAATAAGAGAATGTGAAGGGAGATTTTTATTCTTAAATATGCCCAAACCTCTTTATGATGATTGTACTGTCATTGAGCGAATGGCAGAACATCAAAATTAGGGCTTATAACCACCGACACAGTAGGAAATCCCGGGGCATCAAAATAAGATCTGACGCCTTCGGGGTATTCGGGCCATGATGTTGCGTCATGGCCCCCCCCTGTGCCGGGTAGGGATAGTGGGCAGAATGGCAACGGTATCATTGGTCCTTTGTTTCAGCACTGAGAGGCGGATTCATATGGCACAGTCGCATGAAAAAAATGCATCTGCAGAAATAACAGCAATTAACATAATACTGTATACAAAATAGTTACACAAAAGAGATTACAGTAATTACAGTAAATAAGTTTCAGACCCTTCTTGGAGGGCTTCAGCTCGGGGAAAACGGATTAACATAATTTTTATCTCACCTTCTTTGTTCTCTTGCACCTCTGCCTTTCTAGAACTGGAGTTCTATTCCAGTACCCCTTGCGGAGAAACAGAGGGCTCCCTCCACAACACCATAGGCCCATTATCTCCCCATTGATGATCATATGTCTTAAACTGCTAAGACTCTACACCCTACCCAGTCAGAAACTATATAGGAGAGTTTTTCTAACTAAACTTATTTACTGTAATTACTGTAATCTCTTTTGTGTAACTATTTTGTATACAGTATTATGTTAATTGCTGTTATTTCTGCAGATGCATTTTTTTCATGCGACTGTGCCATATGAATCCGCCTCTCAGTGCTGAAACAAAGGGCCAATGATACCGTTGCCATTCTGCCCACTATCCCTACCCGGCACAGGGGGGGGCCATGACGCAACATCATGGCCCGAATACCCCGAAGGCGTCAGATCTTATTTTGATGCCCCGGGATTTCCTACTGTGTCGGTGGTTATAAGCCCTAATTTTGATGTTCTGCCATTCGCTCAATGACAGTACAATCATCATAAAGAGGTTTGGGCATATTTAAGAATAAAAATCTCCCTTCACATTCTCTTATTATATATATTTCATATTTCATCAGTACTATCCCCATTTCAATCAATTCTTTGCAATTCTTTTATACAATTTTTCTTCCTTCCTTTTTCCATCTCTAATGAGGGAGTATAGACCTGCTACTTTTTGTCATACTTGTCACTGTATATCTTGGTGACATCTATGACATCAGCATAGAACAGTACCCCATATACCGCTGTGCATAGTCTGATACTTTTTTGTCAGACAGCGGGGCTACTATGCCCCGATGCCCGGTTTAACATGGATAAGACTGCTCAATAGCGCTGTGGAGTCACACGGCGCCCCTCCCTCTTTTAGGAACTGACGTCGGGGCCATGTGACCTCAACGTCATATGCACATTGCCCCGGCAACCAGACGCACCTCTCTCCCCGCCTCACCCCGAGCCCATACTACATGGGCTACGTGTAGGCTTCACGTCACGGGGAGGAGAAAAGGAATTTTTTTTTTTTTTTTTTTTTTTTGGAGGAGGTCCAAGCGTCTGCTACCTAGACAACAGGGAAGCTTCTGGACGCTTCCCCTCAATACATTGTACAAAGGTGCTTCCTCTAAACAGTGACAGCAGCCAATTGAAGTCGCACCCCCTCCACTGCACCACCAATGAATGTGAGACTCTACCTAGAATAGGGCTACGCCCATCACTTAGCCACGCCCACACCCCATATATTAGGACGCCAGGGATGGCCACAGGCAGCATTCCACAACTGGCTTTGTTACAGAGAGGTACTCCAGGACCAGAGCTCCCTGCCACTTGGAACAATACACCTGACACAATCAATTTAAGGTATTTGATCTCTTTTACTCTATGATGGCTCTGGGGAACCTTATTTCCCCTATGAATCACCATTATTTCCATTCTTTGACCTTTTTGATGTTCAATTTCTTAGCATTTCCCTTATACCTTCATGTTTTTCAGTTGTTTAATTATCACGACTGCCAAATACTGGTTTCTTCACAATATACCAGGCCATCCCGTAGAGGATATTTGAGCAGCATTGACAATCACGTGTTAGGACCCCTGCCAGCACTGGGAAAGCGATTTTTAACAGTTAAATGCAAATGTAAGTCGCATATAATACTTTTCTGTTGTAATGCGATTTCTGTAGTCGCAAATGTAAGTCGCAGATAATACTTTTCTGTTGTAATGCGATTTCTGTAGATATAGGTAACAAACAAATATTTAAGTATATACCAATAATCATGCTGTTACTTAAAATTTTAGAATGTGATGCAGTCCCTCCCTGAGGAAGACTTTATCCTTACAATAAGTTGAAACGCGTTGGAAATCTGCTATCAGGACGCCATCACACCTATCGGGGGTGGTACTTGTAACTAGCAGTAGGATGCATCATATGTTTCCATATATCTGATGTTTTTATAATTATTCTTAACTAGATCAATGTGTATGTTCATGTATATCCTATTCGTTTTTGTATCAATAAACTTCTTTTTAACTATCATTCAACACTGCCAATTTCTGCATTGCCCTTAAAATCCCATTTTGAGGTACACATCTAGTTCTAAAAAAAGTTTTGCCTATAGTTCTACTTTAATTCTAATCCATTGGAAAACATTAACTCCCATGGTCTATCAGCCCAATAAAGAACATTAGTTGTCCTTTAAATATGCGAAATCCTTGAAGACAATCAGAGGATATCGTAATACCTGCAATCTATTATAACCCAAATCATGTGGCAACTCTCAGCATGCACATGCAATATATGCAATAATATATGCAATAAGTTTCATTCCAAAGTCTTTGTTATAATGTATATTCCTGCACATCAGTCACTCTTGCCTAGATGTAATGGGGGATATAGCAAGTATATAGTATTTTGTAATTTTATCATTTGACATTTTCAACTACAAGACTTTCACAGAGTTAAGACAAAGGTTTGCCAAATGAGTGGGATAAACTACTGATTAAAGTGCTACCAAACCCAGGACCCTGCATTCACTATATCTGGTCGCCCACAGTACACAGAACATGGAAATGCAATTATTTTAGTAAATATAAACTGCTAAATACCTTTTCTTATCAGCAGTATATAGCAGTTTTGTGACTTCAATCAGTGTCTGGTTAAAGCTTGTAGGAGCAGTTTTCATTCTCCCCTTATTCCCTGTGAGGCTGTAGGACCCCTGGCCTTCTGTCTGAACAGTACTGATTGGCCTTGTGCTGATCACATGTACCCTCCCAAGAAAAAAAAAATCTCTCTAGCACTACACACCAAACTGAGCATGTACAGAGTGCCCCCAAGGGGGGTCAGTGAAGACAGGATCAAACAACCAATTTACACAACGTGGAGATTTAAGCCCTCCTCAGGTTCCACCATGATTATAACAATCATGCTTTACTGCACATACAAACTGATTTTACTGTTGTGGGTTTAGTAGCCACCACCCAGTTAAATATAAACCACCTATTAAAGGTGATTTTCCAATGATAAGAGTGATGCTAAATTTCTTTTTAGTCTGTAATTCTTATTCCATTATGTTCAAAAATAACTTCTGCCAATGGGTGACTTTTAACTAATTTATAACCAGTCTCTCCAAACACAAGACTGGTGAAAAAAATGAATTGTTTTTTTGTTTTTTTTCTTAATCAATTTAAAAATTGTATAAATTAGAATGGTTATCATAAGTTCAAGACAATTTAACAAAATCATATAGTTGTTTTTTGTTTAGAGCTAATACTTAAAAAAATAAAGTCAGATTGGTTTGTCTTTTTAGTATGATTAGAAATTTTTTCCTTCTGAACAATAGAAAGGGATTGTTCCCATATGGAAATTCTACAAATTAAAATGAAACAAGTAACAATTTTAAAGCTATAGATTGATCTACACTTAATTACATACTCCTACTCTTTGAATGATAGCTGCAAGGATTGGGAATAAACACATTTAAGGCTGAGAGGAAAGTCTAATGCAATGCACAAACCTGCTGAACCATAGAAAAGACTTGACAGATGTATTTAGAGAACAACATTTCTATTTACTGTACATTGCATGCATGCAAGGTTTTGTTTATAGTGTAGCAATTTACAGCACTAAATTGTTAATACAGTCTAGCAATCATTGATTACTAAAGTAATATTTACAATTCATAGAATAGTTATGATTTTTCTTTGATATTTCTGCCATAGTCCAACCTATGGTGCTATAAAATTGTATGCTACAGAAAGTGACTGCAGTTAGGTTGCCTTTACACTGGGGCGGCGGGTCCGCTAGTTTTAGCAGTGCTTTACCGTCATTTTAACAGCACTTTTTCGGCCACTAGCGGGGTGCTTTATTTTTTTTCTTCAAATAACAGTTTTTTATTAGCTATCTCAGCAGATAAAAGAACAAAAACACAACAGAGTGAATTCCGGATAATACTATAACAGGGATATAGCAAGTACAGACATTTTAGCAGTAAGTGGTGCAAGGTCATTACTAAATCATATTATAAACTGTTAGATGGTTGTGTCACACTCTATGTGAGAGCCTATGGAATGTATGGAAAACGTAAGAGAGAAGGTAGGAGAGAAGAAGCGGAATGAGAGAGAGATATGAAGGAATAAGAAAATAAAGGAGAAATGGGAAAGTAAAGTAGTAGCTCAACCATCATCTCAGGGCGGGTTCTCCCAAAGATGCCACACCTCCCAGACCTTATCATGTTTTTCCAGCCTATCCTGCAATCTAGCTGTCATTTTTTCCATTAGCTCCACATCTTTTATTCTGGCATACAGAGCGTCTTGGGAGGGTGGGGAGCGCCGCTTCCAGTTGAGGGCAACCAGACATTGTGCGGCTGTAAGGATATGTCTAAGTAGCCTCTAGGATATTTTGGCAATTTGTATTGGTGACACACCAAGCAGGAAGAATTGGGGACCTGTATCTCAAAGAGGCGGAACAATAAGCGTTGCGTCGTAGTCCAGAAGGGCTCTATCATGGGGCAACTCCAGTAAATATGGAAGAGGGTACCTTTATTCCCCTGACAGCGCCAGAGCCGATCAGAGTTAGAGAAATAAGAAATAGATCACGTGGAGTACGTCCAGTGTCAAGTACCAAAAATAAAGGATTTTATGAGCATTTTCTTTGTAGAGCATACAAAAGGAGCTCTTAGCCACCTGGGACCAGATTGTCTGTCATGTCATCTCAGGGTTTTCTTCTCCCAGTATCTTTTCCCAGCGGAACATATAGACTTGTTTACCCTGGTTTTGTATAGAGTAGGAGCCTGTATATGTCGTCGATCAGGCCTCCGGCGTGCAGATTCATCCAATATTATGATCTCAAAGGGGATGTCGCTGAGAATTGTAAATTCGGGCAAAGGTTTGGGCATAGTGGCATATTTGCAGATATCCATAGAACACCTGGCGAGGTAAGTCATATTTTTCCTGAAGTTCAGTGAACATTAGTAATTTACATGATCTAGGGTCTACCAAGTGACCAAAGTGAAATAAATTCCGTGTTGCCTAGGGTGAGGACATCTGGTCAGTGAGACTAACAGGCACCTTGGGGTTGCAGAGAAAAGAGGTCAGCAGTGACTTTGCTTAACTAAGCTCGTGTTCGTGGGATAGTTTGTGCCAGAGCAATCTAAGTTGAGACATGGACACCAAAAGCCTACCAGAGTTTACCTCCACATTCGCATGTGATTTGGTCGCATTTATTTTATAACCCGAGAGGGACCTATAGGTGTTGAGTTTAGCATGCAAGTTGGGTAGGGGAGTCAAGGTGAGTATAACACCATCTGCAAACAGTGACAGCTTAAACTATTTCCCTCTGACTGGTATACCCCAAATGTCTGGGTTTCTATGAATGGATGCCACCAGGGGTTTAACACACAGTGCAAACAATACAGGTGAGATCGGGCACCGCTGGCGGGTGCCATTAGCAATCAGGAAAGAGGGATACAGAGAGAAGGGAGTTTTCACTTGGGATGTAGGGTTGGTATAGAGGTGTAAAATGGCCCCCAGAAAGAGTCCCTGGAATCCCATATGACGTAACGTGGCAAACAGGAAAGGCCAGCCAAGGCAGTCAAAGGCCTTTTCCGGGTCCAGACCAAGCACTAAGGACTCCAGGCCGTCCCTGTTTGCCACATCAATTAAGTCTATAACCCTTCTCGTGTTGTCTCCTGCCTGACAGAGAGGGACAAAGCCCACCTGATCCTTGTGTATTAAAGAGGGTAAAATAGTGTCAGGCGTATTGAGAGAAGTTTGCTAAAGATTTTCAGGTCAGAATTCAAAAGTGCTATAGACCTATAGCTAGCACATAAAGAGGGGTCTTTTTCTGGCTTCGGTATCAAAGTGAGGAATGATCTTTGCATATCTGAGGGAATGGGAGTTTGCTGAAGGAAGGCGTTAAAGAGTTTACACATATGTGGTATCAGCAAGGGAAAAAAGGATTTATAATACTCATAGGGGAGACCGTCTGGACCAGGGGATTTATGCGTAGGTAGGATTTTAATGGTTAACATGAGTTCCTCCTCTGTGATGGGTGCGTTGAGGGGAAGGAGGTGGAGGGGAGGGATCTCAGGATTATTGTATAAAGCGGTGTAGAACTCCTCAAAGGAGTGAACAATGTCCTGAGGGTGAGATAGTAAGCATCCCAGTCTGTTTTTAATTTGATGTGGAGTAGTTGTGTGAGAGCATTCAGATTTTTTCAGTTTCTGAGCTAATAGAGTGTGGGCCTTATTCATTTATGTCATAGTACAGTTGTCTTAGCCTAGTCAGGGCCTTTTCTACTTGGCCTAGTACCAGGTATATAAGAGTCATGCGGAGACAGACAATTTTTTTGTGTAGGGGTAGGGAAGGGGAGGTTTGTAGCCGAAGTTCCAGGGCCCTAACCTCCCTCTCAGCTTGTGATTTGGTGGCCCTCATGTCTTTTTTCATAGCCAAAGTGAGCGCAATGCAGCAACCTCAGAGAACTGCCTTATGGGCTTCCCAGAGGGTGGAAGAGGATATATCAGGGGCGTTGTTCTCAGTAAAGTAGAGTTTCAGTGTAGATTCACATTCCATTTTGAAGGGAGGTGTTGTTAGAGGAAGTTATTCAGCTGCCAATGACATGACTTACAATTAGGGGTACCTAAGTACAGGGTGGAGAACCCACCAGGAGTCAAAAAGAGCATATTCTCTAGTGAGGTGACGGAAGAGTTTTGAGTCTCTAGAGGCTCGGTTTGCAAATCCCTAGGGTTCACCACGTGGCATTCAAGAACCGAGGAATGGGATAAGTCCCCACCTACAATTAAGAATTCATTGGGTGTCCGAAAGAGGCGTGCAAACACTTTAATTAGAAAGTTGATCTGGTGGACATTCGGGGCATAGAGGGTGCAAAAAGTGACTGCCTGCACCTGCCATTGTCCGGGCAGGATAATAAAGTGTCCTCACAGGTCATTGTAAGACTCAGAGCATGTGAACAGGGATCCATGTTTAAAGTATAGCTACACCGTCACGTTTGCAGAGATTAAATGTCTGATAAACTAGAGGGTAGAATCTGGAAGCAAATGTGAAGGAATCCCGCTTGTTAAAGTGGGTTTCCTGAATCAGGATGATATCTGCCCCCGACTGCCTGAACTCTCTAAGCGCCAGGTGTCTCTTTCTGTTGGAATTTAGGCTGTGGACATTTAGTGACATAACCTTAGCCATGGTTTTGGATATAGACATACAGAAAAGCACTTATCTGGTCTATCTGGAGGAATGCCGTGGTATAGAGGCCGGGAGTGCCCCATCGCTAGGAGAGAAACCAGATGGTTGCAAGGAGCGCAGGCTGAGCCAGTTGAGGGGAAACAAAAAGAGGAAAAGAAACTATAAAAAAATAAAGATTTAGGTCAATAATAAACACAGTAGATACATCATACATTGTTAATAAGCTCTGAGAGGCCTGTGGGATACAGGCCTAATCAAGTTCCTATATGTCATCCTGTCCAAGAATAGGAAACAGGCTGGGGGGACACAGAGAACCGCAGTGACAGTTACAAAAAGTCAACAGTAAAATATTAAAGGAACTCTAGAGGGTAAACCAAGGGGGTTCTAGTAAATGGAAGAGTAGCCACTCTCAAATCTCTATCGAGATACGCCCAGTATACTTAACCACTTCAGCCCCGGAAGAATTTACCCCCTTCCTGACCAGGCCATTTTTTGTGATACGGCACTGCGTCGATTTAACTGACAATTGCACAGCCATGTGACACTGTACCGAAACAAAATTTACGTCCTTTTTTTCCCACAAATAGAGCTTTCTTTTGGTGGTATTTGATCACATCTACGTTTTTTATTTTTTGCGCTATAAACAAAAGAAGAGCGACAATTTATAAAAAAAACACTATTTTTTACATTTTGCTATAATAAATATCCAAAATTAAAAAAAAAAAAAATGTCCTCAGTTTAAGCCATTATGTATTCTTCTACATATTTTTGATAAAAAAAATTGCAATAAGCGTATATTGAGTGGTTTGCGCAAGTTATAGCGTCTACAAAATAGGGGATAGATTTTAGGCATTTTAATTTTTTTACTAGTAATGGCAGCGATCAGCAATTTTTATCAGGACTGCGATATTGCGACGGACAAATCTGACAAATTTTGACACTTTTTTGGGACCAGAGACATTTATACAGCAATCAGAGCTAAAAATAGCCACTGATTACTATATAAATGTCACTGGCAGAAAAGATGTTAACACTAGGGGGAGATCAAAGGGTTAAGTGTGTGTTCCCTAGGTGTGTTCTAACTGTGAGGGGATTGGACTGACTGGGAGAGAAGACAGATCATTGTTCCTACTTAGTAGGGACACACAATCTGTTTCTCCTTCCCTGACAGGACAGCGATTTGTGTGTTTACACACACAAATCCCCGTTCTTGTTTTTGTGCCCGCAATCGCGGGTGGTCGGTGGGGATTGCGCATCGGGTCCCCTGCTGTGCAGAAGGCGCACAACTGCTATGGCTCTTAAAGCAACCGCAGTATATACAGTGGGGCAAAAAAGTATTTAGTCAGCCACCAATTGTGCAAGTTCTCCCACTTAAAACGATGAGAGAGGCCTGTAATTGTCATCATAGGTATACCTCAACTATGAGAGACAAAATGTGGAAACAAATCCAGACAATCACATTGTTTGATTTTTGAAAGAATGTATTTGCAAATTATGGTAGAAAATAAGTATTTGGTCAATATCAAAAGTTCTTCTCAATATTTTGTTATATATCCTTTGTTCGCAATGACAGATTTCAAATGTTTTCTGTGAGTCTTCACAAGGTTGTCACACACTGTTGCTGGTATGTTGGCCCATTCCTCCATGCAGATCTCCTCTAGAGCAGTGATGTTTTGGGGCTGTCGCTGGGCAACACGGACTTTCAACTCCCTCCAAAGGTTTTCTATGGGGTTGAGATCTGGTGACTTGCTAGGCCACTCCAGGACCTTGAAATGCTTCTTACAAAGCCACTCCTTCATTGCCCAGGCAGTGTGTTTGAGATCATTGTCATGCTGAAAGACCCAGCCACGTTTCATCTTCAATGCCCTTGCTGATGGGAGGAGGTGTGCACTTAAAATCTCACAATACATGGCCCCATTCATTCTTCCATGTACACGGATAAGTTGTCCTGTTCCCTTTGCAGAGAAACAGCCCCAAAGCATGATGTTGCCACCCCCATGCTTCACAGTAGGCATGGTGTTCTTTGGTTGCAACTCAGCATTTTCTCTCCTCCAAACATGACGAGTTGTGTTTCTACCAAACAGTTCTACTTTGATTTCATCTGACCATATGACATTCTCCCAATCCTCTTCTGGATCATCCAAATGCTCTCTAGCAAACCTCAGATGGGCCTGGACATGTACTGGCTTAAGCAGGGGGACACGTCTGGCACTGCAGGATCTGAGTCCCTGGTGGCGTAGTGTGTTACTGATGGTAGCCTTTGTTACGTTGGTCCCAGCTCTCTGCAGGTCATTCACTAGGTCCCCCCGTGTGGTTCTGGGATTTTTGCTCACAGTTCTTGTGATCATTTTGACCCCACGGGGTGAGATCTTGCGTGGAGCCCCATATCGAGGGAGATTATCAGTGGTCTTGTATGTCTTCCATTTTCTAATTATTGCTCCCACAGTTGATTTCTTCACACCAAGCTGCTTTCCTATTGCAGATTCAGTCTTCCCAGCCTGGTGCATGTCTACAATTTTGTTTCTGGTGTCCTACGACAGCTCTTTGGTCTTCAACATAGTGGAGTTTGGAGTGTGACTGTTTGAGGTTGTGGACAGGTGTCTTTTATACTGATAACAAGTTAAAACAGGTGCTATTAATACAGGTAATTGAGTGGAGGACAGAGGAGCCTCTTAAAGAAGAAGATACAGGTCTGTGAGAGCCAGAAATCTTGCTTGTTTGTAGGTGACCAAATACTTATTTTCCACCAAAATTTGCAAATAAATTCTTTCAAAAATCAGACAATGTGATTGTCTGGATTTGTTTCCACATTTTGTCTCTCATAGTTAAGGTATACCTATGATGACAAGTACAGGCCTCTCTCATCTTTTTAAGTGGGAGAACTTTTTTGCCCCACTGTATAGGGCGATTCGCACAGCAGAGCCATTCTGCTGCTGTATATATATATATATAGGAGCCGGCCAGGGTAAATCAGGGGCCTGAGAGGGCCGCGTGCAAGTCTGTAGGGTGAGCCAGGAATGTCAGCCAGGTGGAAGCTCGATCCACCAGTGGCTATGGCAGAAGGGGATGCCCTACTTCAGTCAGCCATTTGTTTTGTTTGGTAGCTTTACAGGGGGTGTCCAGACCTCTGGAGCGTTTAGTTGGAGAGACCTTCTGCCAAAGCGTGGGCGGTGATGGTGAGGTGGCTACCAAGTCCCACTTTGGGAGTTGGGGGACAGGGATCCCCAGGACATTGCAGAAAGCTTCTAGGTCTTCTGGATAGCGTAGCATGGCAGATTGTCCTTGATGTCTTGCTATGAGGCTGAAAGGAAATCCCCATCAGTAGTTGATGTCCTCTTCCTGCAGCGTATGGAGAAGGGGTTGGAGGAGCCTACACTTTTGCAGGATGATCCAAGAGAGGTCCGGGTACAGCTGTACCGGTGTGTTGTCAAAAACTACTTTGCCAATGGAGCAGGCTTTGTGCATGATATCTTCTTTCAGGGGGTAAGAGTGAACTCTACAGATGACATTGCAGGGTTTGGAGGCAGGTCCCTTAGATCTTAGGGCAGGTTTACTAAAAATGACAACACTGGAACATGTCTGTAGTCACAGAATAATACGTGTTGATCCTGATACAAACTCAGTGTCCTTGTCACGCAGTGAACTGAAGTCTTAATGTTATCAGGTTTCCAAGCTATCTTCTGTGAACTAATCAACCCCTCCTTAAGAGACCAAAAAAGTATGAAGTGTCTGTAGTCTTTATCAGAAGACCAGAATGGGGTGGCATTGCTTCTCCTTCATAGATGCAATACACTGATGTAACATTGTCACTCAAGCACATGAAGTGGGTTATTGACATGATCACCAGTTAAAAATAAAGGGAAAATGCCTAAATAGGACTAACTAACTAATGCAGTCGCTACATCTAAGAACTGATAAGCTGCAATACATACAATTTTGGGAGTTAGATACAGTATCTCACAAAAGTGAGTACACCCCTCACATTTTTGTAAATATTGTATTATATCTTTAAATGTGACAACACTGAAGAACTTACACTTTGCTGCAATGTAAAGTAGTGAGTGTACAGCTTGTAGAAATTTGCTGTCCCCCCAAAATAACTCAACACACAGCCATTAATGTCTAAACCGGTGGCAACAAAAGTGAGTACACCCCTAAGTGAAAATGTCCAAATTGGGCCCAAGGTGTCAATATTTTGTGCGGCCACCGTTATTTTCCAGCACTGCCTTAACCCTATTGAGCATGGAGATCACCAGAGCTTCACAGGTTGCCACTGGAGTCCTCTTCCACTCCTCCAGAGCTGGTGGATGTTAGAGACCTTGCTCTCCTCCACCTTACGTTTGAGGATGCCCCACAGATGCTCAGAAGGGGTTAAGGTCTGAAGACATTCTTGACCAGTCCATCACCTTTACCCTCAGCTTCTTTAGCAAGGCAGTGGTCAATGTCAGTGTAGCAAAGTATCATTTCAGTGTTGTTACATGAAAAGATATAAAATATTTACAAAAATGTGAGGGGGTGTACTCACTTTTGTGAGATACTGTATGTTTTAAGGTTTTGTATAAATATGTTTTGAGGACTACATTTTTACACTTTAAATGGAGTTCAAGTTTCAATGACAACTTCTCTCATACATTTTGCTTAAAGGGGAACTGAATACAAAAGTGTCAGGAATGCTATGCTAACTATAAAAGGTATGTACTGTAATAAAAATAAAAAATGTTTTCAGTGCTACTAGTACTGTACTGAGCAAATTGGGTAAGCTAATTATCTCAGCATGATCTAATAGTGAGGGAAATGGGAAATAAAAGCAGAAAAATGAAGATTTTCCAAAGAGTAAGCATGCAGGATGTTTGCAGACTAATGTGACTTGAGTTCCCCCTAAAAATATAAATGCACTCTCTGGTATGTTGGGGTGCCTAGACACTGTATATCTGCAGTGCGAGATTAAGGCTCTGCTGACTGTGACTAATAAGGAGATCTGGAGTAAGGTTTGGTGCTGCCCACTGTTGTCTTTCCTGGGGATTTTAAAATTGGGATGTTAAAGCCCTGCTTTTACCAAGATGGCCACCTCCACACAGATACACCATTCAGAACAGGGCATGGTAAGTCAGTAATGGGAAAAGATGAGCTTCAAAGAGACCGCAGGCAATATTGATTTTCGCTCTCCTCTTGCTTTTTATGGGCAAAGCTTCAGAGGCAGCTCTAGACTTTGTGAGGCCTTAGGCAAAACTTAGACATGAGGCCCCACTGTATTATGAACTGTATTAGGAGGGTATACAGGGGGTAGGTAAGTGGGCATAATAAAGATATATTTTCCTTAAGCAGAGCTGCACAGGGAAGCTGCTCTCACAGATCCTACCTATTCTGGTAGGCTGTCACAAAGAGAGAAATAAAGGGGGATGGGTGGAGAAAGAAAGAAAGAAAGAAAGAAAGAAAGAAAGAAAGAAAGAAAGAAAGAAAGAAAGAAAGAAAGAAAGAAAGAAAGAAAGAAAGAAAGAAAGAAAGAAAGAAAGAAAGAAAGAAAGAAAGAAAGAAAGAAAGAAAGAAAGAAAGAAAGAAAGAAAGAAAGAAAGAAAGAAAGAAAGAAAGAAAGAAAGAAAGAAAGAAAGAAAGAAAGAAAGAAAGAAAGAAAGAAAGGAAAGAAAGATGGAAAGGAAAGAAAGAAAGAAAGATGGAAAGGAAAGAAAGAAAGAAAGATGGAAAGGAAAGAAAGAAAGAAAGATGGAAAGGAAAGAAAGAAAGAAAGATGGAAAGGAAAGAAAGAAAGAAAGATGGAAAGGAAAGAAAGAAAGAAAGATGGAAAGGAAAGAAAGAAAGAAAGATGGAAAGGAAAGAAAGATGGAAAGGAAAGAAAGATGGAAAGGAAAGAAAGATGGAAAGGAAAGAAAGATGGAAAGGAAAGAAAGATGGAAAGGAAAGAAAGATGGAAAGGAAAGAAAGATGGAAAGGAAAGAAAGATGGAAAGGAAAGAAAGATGGAAAGGAAAGAAAGATGGAAAGGAAAGAAAGATGGAAGGAGAGAAAGAAAGATGGAAGGAAAGAAAGATGGAAAGGAAAGAAAGATGGAAAGGAAAGAAAGATGGAAAGGAAAGAAAGATGGAAAGGAAAGAAAGATGGAAGGAGAGAAAGAAAGATGGAAGGAGAGAAAGAAAGATGGAAGGAGAGAAAGAAAGATGGAAGGAGAGAAAGAAAGATGGAAGGAGAGAAATAGAAGGGGGTGGAGAAAGAAGGAAGGAAAGTGAAAAGATGGAATGAAAGAAAGAAGGAAAGAAAAAGAAAGAAAGAAAGAAGGAGAGGGGGATGGGGAAAGAATGAAGGAAAGAGAAAGAGACAAAAAGAATGGAAAGAAAGAGATGGGGGTGGAGGAAGAAGGGAAGGAAGAGCATCCCCTACATCAGTGTACTCACTGGGAGGCAGGATGGACTGGATGGATGGATGGATCAGACTCCCCTTGTCTTTTCCTTTTCCTGGGCTCCAGCTTGAATCTTCCCGCCCACACATCCCCTTCTGTGAGGCAGAACAGAGAACACTGCCGAGGAGAGTGGGCGGGGCAGACACAGGAGGAGAGGGCAGGAGGAGGAGGAGCAGAATCTTTCTCTCCTCTTCTGTCTGGCTGTGCGGGCAGCAGGGGGAGGGGGGAGATCTGTCAGAACAGGCTCTACTGAACGGCTCTCCCTCCCTGTCTGTGATCCAGAGATGTAGGTGAGCTCCGATCACAGGTCTCACTTGCCGCCTGTTATCTCTCCCTGTAGCAGAGTGAGGGGACTCAGTCTCTGCTGCTGAAAGAGGAGGCTCTCTAATTAGGTAAAGTAGCCAGCTGTGCGAGGCCCCTATGACTGCGAGGCCTGAGGCCACCGCCTATTTTGCCTAATTAGAGAGCCGCCTCTGCAAAGCTTCCTGAATTCAGGGTTTGGGTGGGGTTAGGCATGGTGTTGATTTGCTAAAGACAAATAGATTGTGCACTTCGCAAGTACAGTTGCTCCAAAGCTTAGTAAATGAGGTAGAGCTTCACTTTACAAAGAATACCCAATCACATGTAAGGAAAATCCAAATGATAAAACAGCATTTTTGCTGACCCTTGATTGGATGAGGGCAGTCAGCAGAGCTCCCTCTCATTTACTAAGCTCTGGAGCAACTGCACTGCATATGTATTTGTTTATTCTCCAAAACTACCTGTGAAGTTTCCCTGTAGTAGTTACTAGTTAATATCCTCTCAACCAAAAAATAAATAAAATATAATGTCACGCTGATGAGACTTCTAAAGACTTTTGACTTTACAGAGCATCTGTTACCATAATTTAGCTTTGCAGTGAATGCAGTATAGGGGTAGAACTGGGAATTCTAGTGGAAGGATTTTATCACTGGAATCTCTGATGGGTATAAGAAACCAACATTTTTTGGTGTTATAAGAATGTAAATATTGCACATGGGCATACTGATATTAAAGCACACTATTAGAGATGATGTATACATTTTTACCCATCTGTAGATTATTATCTGATTCGCAGGTTTGTGTATATAGAACTTTGAATATTTGCACCTAATTGCATTTGATTTCTTCATCTCCTACTAACATCCTAAAATGAGAAAAAAAACATAAAATTAAAAAATGTTTTCAGTGCTACTAGTACTGTACTGAGCAAATTGGATAAGCTAATTATCTCAGCATGATCTAATAGTGAGGGAAATAAATGCAGAAAAATGAAGATTTTCCAAAGAGTAAGCATGCAGGATGTTTTCAGACTAATCTATTGGGATATACTAATATTGGTAAACAGCCTCTATCTGTTAACAGTATGGTTGGGGATGAATATTATTGGTGTTAAAAGAGGCAATGCAATTGCTGATTTCATTTGATCTCCAATGGTTTTATTGGGACCAGCTTTTTATGGCATACACATATTTATTCAGTACATCTTTTTTGAGTGCATCTGTGTTTAACTCATAGTCATATAGCATTGTGAATCTAAAGACTGTAAAAATCTGTTAAAATGGTTGTAAACTCGGTTACACCACTGTTACCTACAGGTAAGCCTATAACAAGGCTTACCTGTAGGTACTGAGAATATCTCCTAAACTCGCACATATTCAGTATATGAGCTGCTGCCGATCTGCACATGCGCACTGAAGAATGGCTCGCTAGTGCAGTTTTTTCAGGATTCCGGCCATGACCGGCGGCACTCACACACATGCGTCATCATGGCTCTGGCCAATCACAGCGCCGGAGCTGCGAACCTGGAAGTAACTCCGGTGGAAGATGTCAGTCAGATGTCAGTCAGATGTCAGTTGGAGTCCCAACGCCAATTCAGGGCATCGTTCTGAAGTAAGTATTTCATAATGAGCTAGTATGCGATGCATACTAGCTCATTATGCCTTTATCTTGCAGGGTTTGTTTTTTTTTTTTTTTCGAGGTTTACAACCTCTTTAATAAGCTATTTTTTACAAAAATGTTTGTAGCAAAATTTACTATTATGCTTGTGGTTGAAAGAGGACATAATACAAAATTTGGTAGTAATTGGAAATATACAGTGTTTCCAGAGGTTGGAAACACAGAAGACCCCAGGTGGCCAACGAAGTTGTGCACAATGGCAGTATGTAAAATGGGGACATCCCCTTTTGCCTGCTTCTAAGTCCATTCCCTCTCTCCTTTTCTTCCCCCATCTCTACAACCAGACATCAATAAGTAACTGGAGTAACTCAAATGAGTTCAAATAAATTATCCATTTGCATTGCTTGAGACTAGATTTAAACAAACATAACAGCAAGCAATCAATTACATGCTTCATAGCAGTGCTCCTCTATCTCCAATGAGGGATGTTCCCCAAAATGCACCATGTATTGTTTTTTAATGTAGAATGCTGTTATAAATCTATGTTAGAGAAATAAATGAGATAATTAGCTTTAAAGGAAGCCAGCACTGACAGAATTCCATAGGTTGCATTTGTAAACCTTTCTTTTTTAAAACACTAGTTACTTGGCTGCCACACTGATCTAATAACTTAAATACTTTTTGCCCTGTACAAGTATTATGTTCTGAAAGTATTGAAGTCAGAGTTAAAAAAACACCTATCATTTTCAAAGGTGGTAGCCTACACATTTCTCAAAGTGCAATTTTATTTTAGGATATAGGGGCTGTAACAATGAATCTGCCTGGGTGTGATTCGTGGAGAGTTTGTCAAGTCCTGTTTGAAATTACCAGAACATATAACTTAAGTCTATAGGGAGTGAATCTTAATATTAAATTCTGGCCATTTTCAAGGCTAATAGGAAAGCTATTGTGAAAAAGGACATGGTCCCCTGGGCATAGCCATAGACAGACATTTAACTAAGCAAAAAAGAATCCTTTTAGTGTGACTTTTAGGGTGACATTGAAAAAGAAAAACAACAATCCTTTGAAACACATGTTTGGGAAATGCTTTTCAAGTTATATGTGGTGTTGCAGAACAATACAATTTTCATAAACAGCATCAATAATACTGTATTCTGGCATCTCAAATTTTTTGGACACTTACATTTGGTTAGGCTTAAATACATATTTATATACAATATATCTCAGTCTGATTCATTTCAACCTGAAAAATGACTTATTAATTTTGACTGCAACACCTGATTTTTTTTATCAAGTGGTAATAGGAGTAATTTAATCAATGGAAGCTGCAGCAGATCTAAAAACCATAGGAAAGTTTACTCTTAACTTATGTTAACCCTAATGTCAGAGGCATTGATTAACTTTAACACCTGTGGCATTGTATGTGATCAATGTGATTGGACTGGGGCACATGATTGAGCATGCTCTCAACAGAAAACAGTAATGCATATATGTTGCAGCATGGGATAAGGCCCAACACCGATGTGAAGGGGTTCAAAAAGTTAAAGATAAAGCCTCCAACTGTGTACAAATTTGTCAGTACTAGTATAGTTTGTGGAAAGATTAGCTGAACTGAATTTATCTTCTCTAGAGAGGAGGCGGTTAAAGGGGATATGATCACCATGTATTAATACATAAATGGTCCATATAATGAACTTGGTGTGGAGTCATTACAGAGGACAAGGGGGCACTCTTTGTCTGTGAGAAAAGAGATTTACCCTCCACATACAGAAAGGTTTCTTCACAATAAGCTGTGAACTTGTGGAATAGACTTCCTCAAGAACTACTTCTGGCTAGCTCAGTAGATTTCTTTAAAAAAGAGCTGGATGCATTTCTAAATACCCAAAACATAACTGTATACTAACATTTATAGGTAATAACACCCAGTGGCATAGCATGGGTTGTCAGCGCCCAGGGCAAGGCAAGAAATTTGCGCCCCCTAATCCACTGACTTTTAGCACTCCCTGAGTCCCTTCCACTAGTAAGGTAGTACTGACCAACCTAATTCCTACACCGACCTACCTGACCACTATATTAACCTACCCGATTCCTATACTGACCACTGCACTAACCTAGCTGATTCCTACACTGACCTCTACACTGACCCACCTGATTCCTACACTGTCCACTACACACATGATTATTGCTCACTGATTGGTTGCTAGACGATACTGCACACAATTACTGATTACCCATTGGTTGCTAGAGGTTAATTATTATTGATCACTGATTGCTTGCTAGAGTTTACAGCAGATCATTACTGTTCACTGATTGGTTGTTGAAGGTTACTGCACATCATTACCACCATTGCACAATATTAATTCTCCCTAACTGGTTGCTAGAGGTTACAGCGCATCATTATGGCTCACTAATTAGTTGCTAGAGGTTACAGCACATCATTAAAGCTCACTGATTGGTTGCTAGAGGTTACAGCATATCAATACAACCCACTGATTGGTTGCTTAAGGTTACAGCACATCATCTCACTACCTGCACACCACAGACTGTGGAGGTGATGGAGTGCAGAGTTCAGAGGTGCATTGCGTACGGAGTGTAGGGTTCAGAGATGTGCTTTGTATGGAGTGCAGGGTTCAGAGGTGTGCTGTATATGGAATGCAGGGTTAAGGGGGGTGCGCTGTGTGCAGGGTTGAGGGGGTGTACTGTGTGTGGCTTGCAGGGTTGAGGGGGTGCGCTGTGTGTGGCTTGCAGGGTTGAGGTGGGTGCACTGTGTGTGGTATGCAGGGTTGAGGCAGTGCGCTGTGTGCAGGGTTGTGGGGGTGCGCTGTGTGCTGCTTGCAGTGTTGAGGGGCAGCGCTGTGTGCAGTATGCAGGGTTGAGGGGGTGCTCTGTGTACAGCATGCAGGGTTGAGGGGGTTGCACTGTGTGTGGCGTGCAGGGTTGAGGGGGTACTCTATGTACAGCATGCAGGGTTAAGGAGAGTGCTCTGTGTGTGGCGTGCAGAGTTGAGGGGGTGCGCTGTGTGCGACGTGCAGGGTTGAGGGGGTGTGCTGTGTGTGAAATGCAGCATTGAGGGGGGTGAGCTGTGTGTGGCATGCAGGGTTGAGGGGGGTGCGCTATGTACAGCATGCAGTGTTGAGGAGAGTACACTTTGTGCGGCATGCAGGGTTGAGAGATGCACTGTGTGCGGCGTGCAGGGTTGAGGGGTTACATCTGTGTACCTCTCCCCCTCCTCCAAATACAAAGCTCTCTTCCCCTCAGCTCAGCTCCCCTCCTTGGCTCAGCTGCCACCATGCAGTACAGAGCGAGTACTTGGAGTGTGCTGTGTCCATGCAGGCTGTCGGTGAGGAGGGGGCCAGGGCTTCTGTCTGTGTGGATACCGCATCCTCTTCCTCCTGGCCTGGGTTTCCTCTAGTAGCAGCACAGTGACAAGCAGGAGTTAGACTCGTCACTCAGGAGAAGCGGCAGAAGTCCGGGCTGTGGGGCAGGCTAAGAGAAGGGGCAGAGCGAGCGGGGATTCTGGAGTCATGTGTAATGGAGACGGAGGATGCCTCAGCTGCCCTAAATTCCCCCCACTCTCCGCACGCCACATGGTCACATTCCCTGGCATCATTGTCTTCACTGTTCAGTCACTCACTGCGGTGTCAGTGTTACCGCGGCGCTGGAGCCTAAGCCGGGACCGCATCACAACTTCTTTTTCATTATAGCGAACAGCTCACAGTCTCCTAGACTAATCTGCCGCCTGTCACTGCGCCCCTCTAAATGTTGCGCCCAGGGCAATGCCCCCCCACGCTATGCTACTGATAACATCAGGGGTAGTTGATCCAGGGAATATAAGATTGCCTCCTGCAGATCCGAAAGGATTTTTTTATTCCCCACTGTAGCAAATTGTATCATGCTTTAATTTTTTGGGGTTTTTTTTTGGCCTTCCCCAAGATCAATTTTTTTTATCTCCATTGGTTAAACTAGATTGTGTCCTTTTTCAACCTAACTGGGTAACTATGTAAACCACTTGACACTAATAAGTGTGCTCAAAGCAGTCAGCTGTATTCAAATTATTTACACCTTTTTTTCAAAAGAAAAAGAAAGTGTCATTGTTTAAACAGTGTTAACTTGACTTATGCCTAAAAATGTTTGTCTCTTACCAACAGTTAATTTAAAACTACATTTATTTCTAACCGTAAATCACTAATCACAGCGCTGTTCCCACATAAAAAAATGTAGATACTTATATATCTATCTTGCAAAGTGTCATTGTGCTTAAAGTGCTCGAAAATATGACTTTATAAGGTGCTCCAATAAAAAGTGCTTCTGTGCTGCTATTCCTGCTTCACAGTGCTGCGTGCATTGTTCTGTGCCCAGTGTCATTCACCAGATTCTTTTGACTTTGTGCTTTTCATCAACAAAGTCTCCCACGATTGCGGATATTCCCCTCGGTCTTTGCAGGATGATACACAGCACCTCCTCTTTCACCACTCCACCAACAATCTCCTCCAGTCCCTTTGCCTCAACTCCTCATGCCACATCCACCATGTATAGGAACAGAAGGGGGGGCTTGCATAGTGTAATAACGTTTTTTAATAAAATAAAGGCTTTCCTCTAATACATAGCACTTTAAAGATAAAAACATGCAGTAAAACCAGGAAATGTTCCACAGAACAGAAATGATGTCACCATGTAGTCCCACCCTTGCTTGTGCTTGTTTCAGCAGCATGTATACTCACAATATCGGTGCACAGAGCAGGTAAGTATGACATCTTTTTATTTTATTTTTTTTTATAATCAAAGTTTTATTGAGTTTTCAAAAAGTACAAAAGTGAAAAGGGGAGTACAAGACATTAGTCACAAAAAAAAAAAAACTGGTATTACTTAACATACCACTAATGCCGCGTACACACGAGCGGACTTTCCGGCAGACTTGGTCCGGCAGATCGGACTCCGTTGGACAATTTGATCATGTTTGGGCTCCAGCTGAATTTTTTTCCCAAAAGTCCGACAGACCTAGAAATAAAACATGTTTCAAATCTTTCCGACGGACTTGAGTCTGGTCAAAAAATCCACTCGTCTGTATGCTAGTCCAACGGACTAAAACCGACGATAGGGCAGCTATTGGCTACTGGCTAACAACTTCCTTATTTTAGTCCGGTCGTACGCCATCACGTACGAATCCATCGGACTTTGGTGTGATCATGTGTAGGCAAGTCCGTTCCTTAGGAAAGTCCGTCGGAAGTCCGCCGAAAGTCCGTGGGATAGACCGTCGGACCAGTCCAGTCGAGAAGTCTGCTCGTGTGTACATGGCATAAAATGCTTGCGTATATTGGAAATCAAAGATTTTGCTGCTTTCAGCAGGTGGGGGGTGACACGTTTCTTATATAATTTATTGGAGGAGGTGGCGCCATGGAACAAAAAGTGTAGAGGAGTACTTTCTATAGGTCTGAGAGCCATTTTCTTAATCCATGGGGTAATTGAATCCCAAAAGGCTCTAATTTTAGGGCAAGACCATCATATGTGGAGAAACATGCCTTGTTGGCCACAACCCATCCAACATTGGGCATCAGCAGTTGAAAACCTATGGGCCAAGGGGGAAAGGTTTTTTTTTTTTACCACCTGGTAAGAAATTTGTAAGACGACTCTTGTATATGGGTACAAATGGAGGAAGCGTGGGTCAGTTTACTGATTCTCTGAATCTGAGGGGGGTAAAATCCAATTCAAGTTCCCTCTACCATTCTCTGATCTAAAATGGAGTTGACACAGAGTGAGTACTCAGAATAAGTTTATACATTTGGGAGAGTAGGTGCCTAGATTCTGTATAACACACATAGACTCAAATGTGGAGAGGTTATCTAGCGGTCTCAAGGGAGTCAGTTTGCCTAATGCCGAACCAAGTATACCGTAAAGTCCGGTTGTGTGTACACGGCATAAGAAGTCCTGAAGTTGCCAGTATCTCCATGTTGCTAGGGGAAATTCCCATAGGAGGATTGTAGCGTAACAAGGGGTAAAAGTTTACCCTGGGGAGCAAATTTTGCACAGGCTGTGTTGCCATTAGTCCCCCAGGAGTGGAAAAACCCAATATCCTCATCCAGTGGGAACAATGGGAATCCCCCTAGTAGTGGTAATGGGGAAGTATTGATAGCGTACTAGCCCAATACATTCAATCTGTCCCAGACTGTCAAGGTGTTCTGAGTTAGAGGGAATGTCCAGTCTGAAAATCCTCTAGAGCCAGACAGAATCCAAGGAGCCCCTGCTAAGTTTCTACCTGCCATTGATTTTTCCAGAGGTACACAGATTTTATTTGGAATGTCATGACACCAATTTAGCATGTGTACCAAAGCCATGACCTTATAGTATAATGCAATGTCTGGGAGGTCAACCCCGCCACCCAGTTTGTGTCTGTGCAGGACATCGTACGGCAATCTTGACCGTTTCCCCTGCCAAACAAAAGTCAGAAAAGTGTGTTGCATATGTTTAAAAAAGGTCTGTGGTAGAGCAATGGGCACTGTATGTAGTAGGTACACTATTCTCGGTAGGATTGTCATTTTAAGCACATTCACTCTTTCGAACCAAGTCAAACGGTAGGCCTGACAAACTTTCAAGTCCTCCGTCACTGTGTCCAATAGTTTACCAAAGTTGAGGTCATATAAACGTTTCAGATCCGGTGATATATGGTTTTTCTAAATATAGAAGTGATCACCATGCAAATTGAAAGGAATGTTGTAAGGAAGTAGCCATGGCAGAAGGAACGTGGATTGGTAACAGCTCAGATTTATTATAACTGATTTTGAAGATAGACAGTTGGCCAAATCTACTGAATTCCTTTATGAGGAGTGGTATGGAGGTGAGGCGTTGGGGAAGCAGACAGCTTATGCTCAGTAGAGCGTTTGTGAATCCTACAATGTCCCTAAGGAAGTTCCAGGACAAGGGCAAGCAGTAAGGGGGATAAAGGGCAACCTTGCCCGGTCCCATTACCAATACGGAAGTAATCTGACAACCTCCCAGTCACCTTGACCCTGGCTCTAGGTTCATAATATAAAGCCAAAATCCAGCCCAACAACCGCTTGCCTAGACCTGCCTCTCGAAGCAATTCCACCAAGTAAGTCCAATGCACCCTGTCGAAGGCCTCTTCAGCATTCATTGACACAAATACACAAGGCTTTCACTCAGGGCTGTGCTGAGCCCAATGTAGGATATGTAATGCCCGGATAGTATTGTCTCTGGTTTCACAGCCCACCATGAAACCTGTCTGTTCTGGATGAACAAGGGCTGCAACACTGTTCTGAAGGCGATCAACCAAATAGCCAATATTTTAGTGTCCGAGTTCAATAATGAAATGGACCTATAATCGGCACAGTATTGAGGATCTTTACTGAATTTGACAGCACCGTAATGTGGGCCAAAAGGGCCTTTAGGGGCAAATGATTATTAATAGTGATAGAATTGAGATAGTGGCAGAGAGGCTCTGCTAGAATCGAAAAAAAAAATTCTTATAATACTCATTTGTAAAACAGTCAGGCCATGGACTCTTGCCCAGTGGTAAGCCGGAAAAAACAGCACTCGGTTCCACTGTATTGATCGGCGTTCCAATTACTCTATGATCTCAGAGGAGAAACCAGGAAAAGCAGATTTCCGCAGTTATGCCTGTATCTTAGCAGAATGTGCTGATTCCTTGGCAGGGGAGGAGGCAGATTGGGATGTTGTAAAGAGAGGCATAACATTTTTTGAATTCTCCAGCTATGGATAGGGTGTCAACAATTTGAGTGCCCCGGGTTTTCAAAATGTGAACATGGTGTAAAGTCTGTTGCTTCTTTAACATCCTAGCCAGGAAGTGAGCACATTTGTTTCCTTGCTCATAAAACCGGTCCCTTGTCCCTTGCTCTACGGTCTAAGCACTGAGATAGAGAGAAACATAGGGAATCTAGTTTTTGAGCATCAGCAGGATCAGAAAGTGTTTCATGCTTAAGTTCAAGAGAATGGATCTGCTCCAATAAACCTATAAACTCCTTCTGTTTCTCTTTTTTAATCCGGGAGATGTGTGCAATCAGCTCCTGTCTGATCGTGGCATTGTGACCTTTCCAAGTTGCCTGGGTGGACACATCCTCAGATGAATTGGTTTCAAAATAAAATTGTAGAGAGCGGGATACCACCTCTAGGGTAGTTGGGTCATCTAAGAGGGCTTCATTAAGTCTCCTTACCTGCACAGTCTGGTGGGCAGAAGGGGGGTAGATGGACAGCGTCACTGGAGAGTGATCAGAGATTGTTATAGACTCTATGGAAGAAGAAACAACGTTACTCAAAAAATATTGGTCAATGAGAATGAGTTTAAGATGTGAGGAAAGTATTGAATGTCTTGGAGTAATAACTAATGTCTTACACTCGGGGGTTCCACACTCTCCAGCTGTCTACCAAATGTGAATCATGGATTTGTTTTTTAACATGTTTTAAAGCTCGGTAAAAGAGAGGCGTTTTACCTGAGGAGTTGTCTAGGGTAACATTAAAAACACCCCCAATACAACCAAACCTTCCTTGAGCTCTGTCAGTTGTTTAAGAGTAGCAGATAGAAAGCTAACAGTCCAGAAATTTGGGGCGTAGATCGCTGCAAATATATATTTTTGAACATGGATCAGTACCTTAATAAAAAGGAAACAACCCTCAGGGTCACTGTGTAGGGACAACAGGGAGAACGGGCAGAACTTTTGGATGGCTAGGAAGACCCACCTTGCTTTAGGGATAGGGGAAACAATATGGTACCATTGAGAGTACATCGTAAGGGGTAAGCGGGGCTAGATTTGACAGTGAAGTGCATTTTCTGCAATAGCAAGACATCTGGGAAAAGTGTCGCAATTCCTGCCAAAGGCGCCTCTTTTCTGTGGAGAACAGAGCCCCCTTACAATATAGGATAGCATTTTTGCTATCCTATAAGTAAGATTTAAGAGTAAATACCTCGTGGGAACAATAAATTGCCTGAGAAACAAGTAAAGTCTGTAGTGCTACCATAGGCAATCCTATGAGCCCCAGAAAAAAAGATAGCACTTCTAAAAACAAAGAAAAAAAAAGAACAAACAACAACATCCAGAAAAAAAGAGCATACGCTATAGGGAGGATGGCAGCGGAATGAGGGTGAGAATCTGCATTCGTTGGCATCCACCCAACTGCAAATCTGCACAGAAGTCCTCCAAGGGAGGACCAACCTAGTTGGAGGGAAATGTCTGCACAAAATCAGGATTGTTCAGCATACCCTGATATAATACAGTATAACAGCAACAGAATACACAGCGGCAGTAACAGTGAAACATAACAGAAAGGGTCCCAAGCATATGAATGCCTTCCGAGTGTTAGGGCTCGCTAATAGAGGACAGTATAGCTGCCGCTACACAAACAGTAGAAAGCAAGGCCGGGGCACCCTAAGTGGGGATCCAACAGCAACATTCTGAAAAGGGAAATCAAATAGGTGAAGGAGTGGAGCCGTGACCTCTGCAGCTGGTGCGATTCCTTTTGCGGGATCCAGAAGAGGCTTGTCGCCAACATTCCGGGTGTTGTGGTAGGGGGATGTTGTTATGCAACCTCCAGTCTGGAAAAGCAGTTGGAAGGAGATCCAAAGTTTCAAGGAACTGGAGTAGGTCATCCCTGGTGCACAAAACTGCAGACCTTCCATTCCGAGTGGCCATCAGGCAAAAAGGGAACTGAGCATAAAGCTCATATACTGAGAGTAAAGCTTCTAGCAGAAGGCGAACCGCACACCGCTGCATGAGGGACTTCTGGGACAGGTCCGGAAAGAGGGAGACATTAGCACCATCTATGTGCTGTTTAGCACGTGTTGCTCTCATAATTGCCTCCTTCACTGAATATTTATGTAATTTGAATATAATATCTCCAGGCTTAGTAGTATCCTGGGGGACAGGGAGAAGGGCTCTGTGTACCCTGTCAATCTCGATAGTGGCAGGTGCGGAGTAACCCAGGATCTGCCGAAAAAAAGCCCTGTACAGTAGGCAGCAAGTCAGGAGTGCGTGTCGCTTTAGACAGGCCATGAATGTGAATATTCTGCCTCCTGTCCCTATTTTCATAGTCGTGAAGTTGATCCAGTAGGGAGTTTAACACATCCTCATGGTGTGTGGCAGTCTCTTGCAAGACAGTAACAGTCTGCATGAGATCCTCCTGTCCTGTCTCCAGGGTCTCTACCCTCTACCCCAGTGCAGCTGTGTCCTCACGCATTCCATCTATGACTTGCTTACATGAGAGTTCCACAGCAGCTATCAGTTGCTGAAGATCAGCTTTAGTGGGGAGAGCCTGGAGGTGTTCTCTAAGATCCCAGTCCCTGTCAGCAACACCTATATCTGAAGGCAAGGATAACCTACTCACAGTCCCGGTGGAGGGTGAGGGGCTTGGACACAGTACACAGCAGCTCAGTGTGTAGGCGAGCCGCCGCTGTGCTGTGGGGAGGATTGCTGAGCCGCTGCATGGCCGGGTGCCATCTTGACTGCAGAAACGAAGCTGTCAGTGTGAGGAGTGAAAAAGGGATGCAGCCCTCCCGCTCAAGACCCACCGCCCCTGGGTGGCTGAAAAGATTTTCTGGGCTTAAGAGGCATACCCAGACAGGCTTTAGGAGGCTGTGTGTTGCCACTGTGTTGCTGGAAAGCCCAGGGGATGCAGGAGCTCAGAGCCTTGGGTTTGGTTCCAGATTATCTGAATAAAATGGCACCAGTCACTTTAATGAAATAAACATAAGCTTGCTTAATAAAAATAGGTAAAAAAAAAGTGAGGAATAAATCAGGATACCCCAAATGCAGCTGGTCTTAAAGAGGAAGTAAACTCTCCCACTCTGTTGCTTCTTTTAATTTAGTCCATTATAATAAGTAATTCTCAAACTATAGCCACTGTAATCCAGCCCAAATCGAATATTACTTACTGTTTAAAGAAACTTTAAAAAACTTGATTTCAGGGGTAAGGCAGTGCCATCTTAAGTATTGTTTTCTGAGTCCACAGTAGAGTGTATTTCTGCTTTTACATTGAGCACTTCCTGTATTGTTAACCAAGCATCCTTCTCAATCCAACGTTTCTATGGCAACCCTGTTTCCCTGCTCATAGCTGACTTGTTTTATTTCATAGTATTTACTTGTGCAGATTATCTAGTGTTTGCCTATGTCAGTCTTATCAGCTTTAGCTGATAAGACTGCAGTAATGCTGTCTGATGCTCAGGTTTACACTCCATGTGATGTCACATGGGGTGTAGTAGGAAGCTCTGAGTGATTATGCAGTCTCGTGGGATTTCAGTGTTGTGCCGTAGGAAGTCCTGATAATAGACAGACAAGCACACAGAGTGTGCCGTAAATCAGGGGAGATATGGGCACGCTCAGTGACGTCATTCTAAAGAACAAAAAGGATTACAACAATACTAAGCAAGTAAGGAGATATCTATAAGCTGTGTTCATTAGGGTTTTCCATGCTGATTTACATGGGACAAAGTTGTGGAGGAGAGTTTGCAACCACTTTAATCACCTGACCAGGCTCTAATCCTCTTCAAAGGCCTTAGTCTTTTTCTCTCTCTCTATGTCTGCTCCCACTGACCATACTAACTGATTACTATGTGGGCTTGGCTGCTTAAAGATCAAGATTCCAGTGGTATCTTGGTCATAGACACCTAATGCAGCAAAACTGAAAAGGTTGTTGAGGTATAGTCTCTGCTAACCACATCTATACAGTGGGGCACAGCTTCAGGTGCTTCTTCTAGGCCAATTAATTCAGCTTTCAGCAAGCTATCACCTTTAGTGGCCTTCCAGGAGGGGATACTATTGTAGCATCCACTCTCCTAGGGCCTTAGTCCAGATGACTAAGAAATCACTCAGAAACACATCCCCCAAAGGCTTATCCCAAGAGATGAGCCAAGGTGGCAGGAAGGATTTCAGGATGCCAAGCTTAGAATGAAGGGGATTGACTAAGCTGTTAAATTTTCATAACATTTACTCCTGAAGCACGACTCAGCAGCATCTGGCAGTGAAAATACCACCTTGTGATTAGGATAACTTGCCAAACGAAACAACTTGGCTGGCTACAGCCCACTGCTACCTACAAATTACACAATAATGTAAAAAGGAAAGTTTAGTAAAATTACCATAGCCCAACAATGTGAAGATGCCATAGGATAAACCCCCTTGCACAGCACCTTTTAAGGTTATGGACATTGTACATAGTTTTCCAGCTGCTTTCACATGTCTTATATTACTAATCTCGCAAAAGGTTAAAATCATAAAAAAACAAAAACGATTTTACTGTCACTCTTATGAGTTTGAACAAGAGCTTGTACATCATCTGCCTGAGCTATCTTTTACACTACCACTTGACATTCCTTAGAGATCAGAGTGTTTGTTTTTTTCCAGAACACTATTGTCAAGTCATATTTTTGTTAAAGACATCATTAAGGTTTGTCTAAATTGCATCGGGTGCACAGAGTCTACACTTCTGACAGTTGTAAGGTCTCCAGGGCTGACTGCCTAGTAGCTGTACTAACAACCTTTATGAAAGCCATTGCTTTGCTGTGTTCTGGGTAAAAGAATGATATCCCAGAACTACACTGGTTTCTGGATCCTTAACCATATCAAGCACAGCACACTTATTTGTAGAATCTGTTATTTGCTTTTTGTGTTTCCTTTTACTTATGTTAGATGAATTGTTAATAAGTATTGTTTTAAATCTACCAGAGTTCCTAGTCAATATTAACCCATTACAAGGGCATTGTAGGAAGCATCTATTTGTTGTATTGGAAAATTTAAAAGGACTGGAATTATATTACATCCTAGCACACAAACATATTATCAATAATATTGGGCAACTCTTTTTGTTGAAACAGCTTTATTGGTGCTGCAATGGCAGCAGGTTGAACTGAACATTCACTGGTCTTCTTAGCTGTACCTAGCATTCATACTAATCTGAACAGATAGGAACGATACAACCTTTCATAAGGCTTCCTTTTTTTAACACAAACCAATTTACCACCAAAATATTTTATCTATGTTTAATTGTGATACTCACAAAAAAGAGGATATGCTTGCCTCTCTAGCTGGAAAGTAGGTTTGTTTAATTAGGTGAGCCAAATAAGGACTGGCTTTTCATAAATGTTCGACCCAAACCCAAGCTGTTTGCAGTTCACTGAACATGTGAACTACATTAAGCTCTGGTTCACATTGATGCTACTTTGAAATTGCCCTACTTCACTTGTAGCGCAATTTAAAAGTAGCAAGGTTAGCGCGATTTCAGGTGCTACTTGATAGACATCTGTGTGGCTTCATGCACAGATGTCTATTGAATTCGCACCTGAAATCGGCAAAAGGAACTACTTTTGCAAATCGGTTCTGGCGCCGCAAAATCGGTATCGCACCAATTGGAACAGTGCCATTGCCTCCAATAGGCTGCGATTTGTCATGCAATTTGATCTCTCAAATCGCATGACAAATCGCTCCAATGTGAACCTAGGCTAAATGGCCAGATTTCCCTGTTTCGCCTGCTCGAACCTCCAGTTGCTGCAGATGGAAATAATTCATTTAGGGATTGTTTACACTTGTGCAGATACTTGCATTTTTCAGCACCAGAAAATTACAGGTCTATGCAAGGTACACAGAAAATAATTGTTTTTGTATGTGTCTTGTACGCACTTGAATGCAGCCTTTAAGTGAACTGTGGTGCAATGCAGAATCCTGCAATATGTCAGCATTTTTCTGTCCTGCTCCGAAGATCACCTGCAGCAGGTTTTTTTTGCATTTCTACACACTAAAGCTAAGCTGTTATTATTTAATGTGTATTATTTATGCTGCATGAGCAGCAACTTGTAGTTTATACAGTGTTAGGATCTATGCCTGTGACAGCACTGATTGGTTCAGAGTCACATAAAGTAAGTCACATAAATCTCCATGTAGGGAAATAGTGGGTATTTTTTTGGTCACCAGTGCTTAATGGAGAAGATAGGGAGAAACCCAGCGGTAAGCATATGCTGGGGAGAGTTGAGTGATAATTTAACCACTTCAATACAGGGCATTTTCACCCCCTTTCTGCCCAGGCCAATTTTCAGTTTTCAGCACTGTAACACTTTGAATGACAATTGCGTGGTCATGCAACACTGTACCCAAGTTACATTTTTAACAATTTTTTTCCCACAAATAAAGCTTTCTTTTTGTGGTATTTGATCACCTCTGCGGTTTTTATTTCTTGTGCTATAAACAAAAGAAGAGTGACAAGTTTGAAAAAAACACAATATGTTTTACTTTTTTTAATAAATATCCAATTTTTTAAAAAAAAAAGAACACATTTTTCCTCAGTTTAGGCCAATATGTATTCTTCTACATATTTTTTGTAAAAAAAATCGCAATAAGCGTATATTGATTGGTTTGCGCAAAAGTTATAGCGTCTACCAAATAGGGGATAGATTAATGGCATTTAAGGTTTTTTATTTTTTTTACTAGTAATGGCGGCAATCTGCAATTTTTACTAAATGAATGGGAACTAGTGCGCAAAACCACAATGTGGGCAAAAAAATCTTGAACCTGACGGTAAACCACCCGATGGAGAGCCGCCAACATAGACAGGTCCACTCAGTTCCCCAAAATGCAATTAAATAAAAGATATGTGGCGCTAATCCATCAATCAGTAGTACCACTTGAAATATAAAATAATGGGCCGATCAAACCCCACCTTCTACAGTAAATATCCGGAGAAAGTACCCAATAAATAATAGCATACCAAGTGAATAAAAAATATAAAATGGTGGAGATACAATTCTAAGGTATGGGAAAATGTAAAATTTAAAATCTAACAAAATACTATCAAGTGCTTAATCAACAATACCAATTTCCCCTCGTTAAGTAAAAACCAAAATATTGTTCTATGTGGATCTGTGAAAAAAATAAAACTAACTTATCAAATAAGATGCTCAAAACCAAAGTATATGTGATAATGATAAATCAGTGCCTTACAAACAAATCAATACCTCATACATATTCACTGTGAATAAAATAAATAAATATATGGATATAAATATGACTAATATGGTAAAGTGACCCTTAATCGTGAGTATGCATATACAGATATTAAAGTGACAAAATGGTGCAAAGATGTTCAGCATAAAATGTGCAATAATTGATACATAGCCAAATGCAAATTTCAATCGTACCATCAAATTATAATAAATAAATAATAAAAATAATAAATAGGGCAGTCAATCCCACCACAGGGATGCTGTCCCAAACAGTGACAATGGTGTAGTAAAGTCCAAAAAAGTGCAGTAGTGGTAAGTGGTTTCCACAGCAAAGTCTTTACACACAGTGCTAAACCAATGTGCAGTGATTTTTTCTTTCTTTTTTCTATGCACGTTTTAGTGCATCTCCCAAGTGTTTCCCCCAGCCTCTCACCTCCAGAAGCGGCCCCCAATGGGCCAAGTAGGGCGGGTGGATAATAACTAGGAAAAGCTGTGTTCCCTGCAGCGTGTCTTTAAGCATCAAATGAGTCTGTCTCTCATCCCCAGCTTCCAGCGCTTTCAGCGGTCCCAGCAATCTGTGCTTAAGACATTCCGAGATTTTAGTTCCTTCAGGAGGTCCCCAGTGTCTATGTTCTCCAGGATGTAGATCAGATCATCTCTGTAATACTCGTATATCCTCCTCAGTGATGGATCTTCATATGAAGACAGCTGATGGTGGAACTTCCTGATGTCCTCCTCTGTCCTGGCCTGGGAGTTGGTTCCCTTCGTGCTTCTCTCTCCCCCTCCTCCTCCTCAAGTCACAGCCCCACAGTCACAGGGCTGTGACTTGAGGAGGAGGAGGGGGAGAGAGAAGCACGAAGGGAACCAACTCCCAGGCCAGGACAGAGGAGGACATCAGGAAGTTCCACCATCAGCTGTCTTCATATGAAGATCCATCACTGAGGAGGATATACGAGTATTACAGAGATGATCTGATCTACATCCTGGAGAACATAGACACTGGGGACCTCCTGAAGGAACTAAAATCTCGGAATGTCTTAAGCACAGATTGCTGGGACCGCTGAAAGCGCTGGAAGCTGGGGATGAGAGACAGACTCATTTGATGCTTAAAGACACGCTGCAGGGAACACAGCTTTTCCTAGTTATTATCCACCCGCCCTACTTGGCCCATTGGGGGCCGCTTCTGGAGGTGAGAGGCTGGGGGAAACACTTGGGAGATGCACTAAAACGTGCATAGAAAAAAGAAAGAAAAAATCACTGCACATTGGTTTAGCACTGTGTGTAAAGACTTTGCTGTGGAAACCACTTACCACTACTGCACTTTTTTGGACTTTACTACACCATTGTCACTGTTTGGGACAGCATCCCTGTGGTGGGATTGACTGCCCTATTTATTATTTTTATTATTTATTTATTATAATTTGATGGTACGATTGAAATTTGCATTTGGCTATGTATCAATTATTGCACATTTTATGCTGAACATCTTTGCACCATTTTGTCACTTTAATATCTGTATATGCATACTCACGATTAAGGGTCACTTTACCATATTAGTCATATTTATATCCATATATTTATTTATTTTATTCACAGTGAATATGTATGAGGTATTGATTTGTTTGTAAGGCACTGATTTATCATTATCACATATACTTTGGTTTTGAGCATCTTATTTGATAAGTTAGTTTTATTTTTTTCACAGATCCACATAGAACAATATTTTGGTTTTTACTTAACGAGGGGAAATTGGTATTGTTGATTAAGCACTTGATAGTATTTTGTTAGATTTTAAATTTTACATTTTCCCATACCTTAGAATTGTATCTCCACCATTTTATATTTTTTATTCACTTGGTATGCTATTATTTATTGGGTACTTTCTCCGGATATTTACTGTAGAAGGTGGGGTTTGATCGGCCCATTATTTTATATTTCAAGTGGTACTACTGATTGATGGATTAGCGCCACATATCTTTTATTTAATCTGCAATTTTTATTGTGACTGTGACATTGCGGCAGACATATCGGACACTTTTGACACTATTTTGGGACCATTCACATTTATACAGCGATCAGTGCTATAAAAATGCACTGATTACTGTATAAATGTCACTGGCAGGGAAGAAGTTAACACTAAGGGGCAATCAAGGGGTTAAATGTGTTACCTAGAGAGTGATTCTAACTGTAGGGGAAGAGACCGATCGGTGTTCCTCTGTACTGGGAACACACCATCGGTCTTCTCTCACCTGACAGGACGTGGATCTGTGTGTTTACACACACAGATCCACGATCCTGCTCTATTATTGGGCTATCGCGGGTGCCCGCCGGGTACGCGCATTGGCTCCCGAGTGACGCGGCGGGCGCGTGGGCCCCCTAGACAGCCGGGACACCAAGGACGTCATATGATGCCTGCCCAGGATGGGAGATCCCTCCTGCGGACGTCATTTGACGATGGCTGGGATGGGAAGTGATTAAAGCACAGGATTGCTTTAGAGCGATCATAGTATGTACAATGTGTCCCACTTTTTAAACAATATGTTAGTAGTTTTCAAGTTTTAATCTCTTTACGCTTATGTAACACATATGGGTGGCAGCAATGATGAGCTTTATTGCCTACACGTTGCACATATGCATCAATGGGCGGTTGAGGTTTCTGTGCTGAGAATGCACTTGTTGCGCTCTCCCTGCACAGTTACCAAGCTGTCGGACAGCTCCTGATCTCTTTTAATAGTCAGGATCTGGCAGGTACAGTTCCTGATCATGTGACTACTGTGGCAGCCAATCACAGTGGTCCTATGATTGGGCAGAATATTTAAGGTAAATTACAACAGTTTGCTTTAAGAAAATGTATGACTGTAGATTTAAACTGCAGATACAAGGTCTAAAAATATACTGTATGAACATATGTTTTTGGGAACTAGGTCCTGGCCTGTGCTTCTCCAGGATAAGGGAGCTCTATCCTTGTCTCCCATGGCAAGTCTAGATATTTTCTCATGATGATCATAAAAGGAACTTAGAGGACAGAGATTCTGTTAAAGTGTGAGGTGAAATAGTGGATCAAACTTTAGATCCATCTATGTGCAGGTTGATTTACTGAGATTGCTCGATCAATCAAATTCAGTACAACCAGCCTGTCAGGTTTTTTCATATGATCATTGCCACTGCCTACAGCTGGCAGCAGTAATCACTGTATTCTAATGGCGGGGAATCCTCCTGCCATCAGAATATATTAGCACAACTGGAGGGATTCCTGTGGTTGAAGGAAAGAAAATTGCATAACGTATGGCCAGCCTTAAGGTTCTTAAGGGCCATGTCATACTCCCTTACAAGCTTTTTGTTCTAAATAAAAGATTACTAGTTAAATGATTTTTAAGGGGCTCCCTTTTAACGCAGAATTAAAACAACTTTAAATGTTGTTTAAGTCAAATATAATTTCCAGAATATGATTTATTAATTGTAATATATTCAGCCATTTGAAAAAAATGGCTAAGTTCTACAAATAGCTGTATCTTTCCATAGTAAAGCCTACATGTGCATACAGTTTGCTATGTTAACATATACATTTAAAATAAAGAATGTTACATAGGGAAGATATGAAATGAAAAAAATCTGATCACAGTGGATACAGTACACTTCTAATGTTAGCATGGTTCTCTGATTTCTGAAAATGGAGCTATCAAATAAAGGTCTACACAATGATTCTTTGACAATGGTGGTTATTTTGTATAAAAGTGAGCCACTCTGGATCACAACTGTAACAGAATAAAATAACAACCATAGGACCCAGAACACAGATTATTAGTTTCTCATCTTCTGCTGAGACAATTGCATATGCAACTGTCAGAGATCTGTCAAAGGGGAACACACCATCCATTACTTGCTGAGGTGAAAGAGCTGGCTAAATTTGATCTAATCCATGAGATGATTGGGAAACTGAGCCAAGCGAGTTTCATCTAAAAAAACACAGCGGAGAAAGAAAATCAGGCCAAATATATTGTTTACTTCTTGTTATGAAGGTACAGTGGTGGTATCAATCAATCCGTTTTCCTCCCTAGATAATAATGCATCTATAGTTGTATTTGTCACATATTAATGTCCAGAGTTTTATAAACTTGTTCACCTAGAAGGTAGATACATTTTTGGTTTAAGAAAGGTAGATCAATGAATTAGTAGAGAACAAATGCTGTACAAATATCATGCAAACCTTTAAAAACCTTGTGGGTGTTCAATCACCTAGAAATATGCATTGTTAAAATGAGCAAGTTTGAGGCAGGCAATATAGGTTCAGTAACAGTTAAACCAGCTGAGCTGGGAAAAGACATAGCATCTTGTCCACAGAAAGCCAAGTAAATAAGACAGATATAAGGCTGTACATTTGAACGTCAAGCCAAAGATCTGGAACTGAAGAACAACCAGTAGTAGAATTTTTTTTTCCAGATGTCAGGTAATTTGATAATGTTCTTGTAATTCATGCATTCTATGAGGGTCTTTATTAGACTGTAACTTAAGCCAATACAACTCCATTACTAGGTTGTTAAGGATAGACTGAGTTTTGAGTGCAACCAGACTTCGAAAAATATGCACTACACTGAAATATTTGTGAAGACGAGTGTAAGGATAGGAAAGCACTTTTGAAGTGTACTGCAACATATTACCTTTCATTGCAATGTGTTGTGTTACAAAAAAGGGTCAGGGTTTAACGTATGATGCATGTTAACATGGATGCAATATCTTGTCACACAGGTGTAATCCATGCCTGACTGTGTGTGTAGCACTTATCCCTGGAAGGAGCTGCTGGTTTTGTTTGTGTTCTCTTGCCCCGCCAGTGATGTACCTGGACCAAACAAACACAGACACACATGTAACAGCAGAATGTGCTTTATTAAACAGGCAAAAGCCCTTAAAGGGATGTTGTGTTATACAAATTAAGTAAGGTAAGCATTAGAACAATAATAAATGTGAACACAAGCAATTCTCATAACAGAGTAAATGTTGGCACAATATGCAAGTGGCCACAATGAAGGACAGCCTATCTATTAATAGGAATGGGCGAACGGTTCGGCCCGAGCATAAGTTCGAGCCAAACTTTGGTTGTTCGGATGTTCTGCGAACACCGAACAATATGCGGTGTTCGAGGCAAATTCGAAAGCCGCCGGAACACCGTTAAAGTCTATGGGACACTAACATGAAAAATCAAAAGTGTTCACTTTAAAGGCTTATATGCAAGTTATTGTCATAAAAAGTGTTTGAGGACCCTTTTAAAAATGGATGTTTTTTCGGGAGCAGTGTTTTTTTAATGCTTAAAGTGAAACAATAAAAATGAAATATTCCTTTAAATATTGTGCCTGGGGGTGTCTATAGTATGCCTGTAAAGTGGCACATTTACCCGTGTTTAGAACAGTACCACAGCAAAATGACATTTCTAAAGGAAAAATTGTCATTAAAACTGATTGCAGCTGTAATGAATTGTCGAGTCTCGGCAATATAGATAAAATTCATTGAAAAAAAGAGCATTGGATCCCCCCATATCCATTACTAGGCCCTTTGGGTCTGGTATAAATATTAAGGGGAACCCTGAACCAAAATAAAAATAAAATTGCATGGGGGTCCCCCTAAAATCCATACCAGGCCCTTCAGGTCTGATATGGAAATTAAGTAGAAGCCTGCACCAAATAAAAAAAATGGTGTGGGGTCCCCCCAAAATCCATACCAGACCCTTCAGGTCTGGTATGGATTTTAAGGGGAACCCTGTGCCAAAATTTAAAAAACATGGCATGGGGTCCCCCCAAAATCCATACCAGACCCTTATCTGAGCACGCAACCTGGCAGGCTGCAGGAAAAGAGGGGATGAGAGAGTGCCCCCCTCCTTAACCGGGTAGCCTCCAAAGCACCTTGTCCCCATGTTGATGGGGACAAGGGCCTCATCCCCACAACCCTTACCTGGTGGTTGTGGGGGTCTGTGGGCGGGGGGGGCTTATCGGAATCTGGAAGCCCCCTTTAACAAGGGAACCCCAGATCCCGGCCTCCCCCCTGTGTGACAAGGTACAAGTACCCCTACCATTTCACAAAAAAGTGTCAAAATGTTAAAAATGACAAGACACAGCTTGGGGACAAGTCCTTTATTAAAAAATAAAAGAAAAAAAATGTCCCACGGTGTCCATTCATCTTCTTCTATCTCGCCGCGACGGACTGAAAAAGTAAAAAAATCTGCAAATGATTCTCCTGTATGGGAGGCTCCCACCATGTGACACTTCTTCGCTGATGACAGTTCTTATATAACTGAGGGAGGAGCCTGGGTGACCCCGCCCCCTCTGATGCTACGGGGACTTCCCTAGGGCTTCCCCGTGGCATCAGAGGGAGGCGGGGTCACCCATTTATGTCACCGGGTTCCCCGGCCCCTCTGACACCACAGAGACTTCCCCATGGCTTCCCTGTGGTGTCAGAGGGGGGCGGGGTCACCAAGGTATGTCACTGGGTGGCCTCGCTCTCAGTTTTATAAGAACTGTTAAAGACAATGAAGTGTCACATGGCAAGAGCCTCCCATAGAGGAGGACTGGTTGTGGATTTTTTTTTCCTTTTTCGGTCCATCGTGGCATGAAGGAGAAGATGAATGGACATCGTGCATCATGGGACATTTTTATTTTTTATTTTTTTAATAAAGGACTTCTCCCCATGCTGTGTCTTGTCATTTTTAACATTTTGACACTTTTTTGTGAAATGGTAGGGGTACATTTGTACCCCGTTACCATTTCACACAGGGGGATCTGGGGGTCCCCTTGTTAACGGGGAAAGGGTTGTGGGGATGAGGCCCTTGTCCCCATCAACATGGGGACAAGGTGCTTTGGGGGTCTACCCCAAAGCACCCTCCCCACTTTAAGGGCATGTGGCCTGTATGGTTCAGGAGGGGGGTAGTCTCTCATCCCCCCTCTTTTCCTGTGACCTGCCAGGTTGCATGCTCAGATAAGGGTCTGGTATGGATTTTGGGGGGACCCCTATGCCATTTTTTTTTATTTTGGTGCAGGGTTCCCCTTAAAATCCATACCAGACCTGAAGGGTCTGGTATGGATTTTGGGGGGGACCCCTACACCTTTTTTTAAATTTGGCGCAGGGTTCCCCTTAATTTCCATATCAGACCCGAAGGGCCTGGTGTGGATTTTAGGGGGACCCCCACGCAATTTTTTTACAATTTTGGTTCAGGGTTCCCCTTAATATTCATACAAGACCCAAAGGGCCTGGTAATGGATTGGGGGGGACCCCATGCTTTTTTTCAATGAGTTTTATCTATATTGCTGAGACCCGACAATTCATTACAGCCACGATAAATTTTAAATGATAATTTTTCCTTTAGAAATATCATTTTGCTGTGGTACTGTTCTAAACACAGGAAAAATGCACCACTCTATAGGCATACTATAGACACTCCCCAGGCACGATATTTAAAGGAATATTTAAAGGAATATTTAATTTTTATTGTTTCACTTAAGCATTAAAAAGATCAATGCTCCAGTTTAAAAAAAAAAATTGCATTGATACATGTCCCCTGGGGCAGGACCCGGGTCCCTAAACACTTTTTATGACAATAACTTGCATATAAGCCTTTAAAATTAGCACTTTTGATTATTCATGTTCGTGTCCCATAGACTTTAATGGTGTTTGTGTGTTCTGCTGAATATTTTACCTGTTCGGTATGTTCTGGTGCGAAACGAACGGGGGGGGGGGGGGCGTTTGGCTCATCCCTATCTATCAATGAAAATGCCCTGCTTAAACCACTTGCCAGTGGAATATAAACTACTTAGCTCTGCCAGTGTTGGGACCTTTTAACTCATGGTGGAATTCTTTCTGTCCAATGTGAGCATTTATAATACATCTGGAGTGATTAACCACTGATACAATAGTGAAATAAAAAGTTGTATAATATTATCAGTAAAATTGTGATAAAACTATGCTTCTTTAACAAGGAGAAAAATGGAGAAAACAAATCAGTATAAATTATAATGGAGAAAAGTCTCCACGACAAGTGTGTGGGGGTAATCTTTGTTTCAAAATTTCTCTTTCAACATGTGGCCATGGGAGATGTAATCTTGTTGACTAGAACTGAGTGAAAGGTTCAGGCTGACCAAAAGTTCGGCCCAAACATTGACTGTTGGAACACTCAAATTTGCGGGCGCTTCATGATGCATTCTAGGGCCCTAATTGGATGAAGCAATGCACTTGACCGCTGGTCAGATGCAAGGCTTTGCCCAATCAGGGCACAGAGCGCTGTCAGAGCCCTGATTGAACAAAGTCATGATGACTTTGCCCAATCATGGCTCAGTGCTCATAGTCCCACCCCACACTATAAAAGGTTTCTTCCCACAGGAAGCTTGTGCAGTGTGTTGTTGGAGTGGCGATAGATAGAACAGTGCTCAGTTTGCTACTAGCGAGTTAATGTGTTAACTTATTGTGACTCTGAGAATAGAGTGTTAGTATAGTGTGTCAGTATAGTGTATTTTTTTTTGTCCCCTGCTGCCCCCTTTTTTTAAAAATTGTCAGTCACAGTTTTTCTGGCATCCAATCACACATTTCCCAGGTTCTATTAAATTTCAGTATTGAGCCCCCATCATCATGTCTGGGAGGCCAACAAGGGGAGGCAGACATCCCCATGCCACTATGAGGGGGCCAGCTGCATCTGTGTCCACAGGCAAAGATGGATGTGGTCCGTCCTCAGGCAGGACATGTTTTGACATGTTTTAGTGATGTTTCTCATGCTATCCAGGCAGAACATGCAGAGGAGGTGGTAGACTGGCTTACTAAATCATCCTCATCCTCCTTGTCCACAGCTACTCCTGCCATAGCCCCAGCATCATGCATGGAGGAGTCAGATGAATTATCTGAACACAGCGTCAGCTACTTGCTTCATAAGGGTGCACAGACATTACTTGATTGTGATGTTGGTTCTGATGTAGAGGAAGGGAATAACATGAGCTTACAGAGAGTGGAAAACACTGATAAACAACAAATTGGCAGTCATGTTCCCCCAGCCGCAGCTTATTGTCAAGTTGGCTCAAGTGATGATGAGGAAAGAGGGGATGATGATGAGGTCACTGATGCTACTTGGGTGCCGGATAGAGCAGAGGAGGAGATTGAGAGGGAGAAATAACCCCAATGAAGCAGGATGTCCTCCAGAGGCAGCCATCATGGAAGAGCAGAGAGCAGCCATCATATTCCATCAGTATGTGGAACTGTTATCTCCTGGCCTACTTCCCACAGCTCAGCTGTGTAGGCCTTTTTTAGCAGCCAATTGCACTGTCGCAATTTGCAATCTCTGCCGCAAGTAGATCAAGCGTGGGAACCCGCAGACAGATGGACTCTGTCATCCCGAATTCATCTTAATCCTGATGCGCAATCTGGACATCTGAGGGAGACCCTGCTGTGCCCAGTTATCCCACCCCATCCTCGCCAGGATCCGATGTGGGGTCAGCATTGTATGGACTTGCTGTGACTTGTAGTCCTCCATCTTCTCCTCTACCCAGAGACGTACTGGAATGCAACATTACAGTCTTCCATGTGAGTGGATATTGTTTGTTGAATAAATGATTGCTGATATATACTCAGAGGCGCCCCTTTCCTTGTTTATTATGCCTATGTAAACAAGGCAAATTGCCGTTCTGTCAGAGGGGAAAATGGAGCTCTTGTGGTTCTGCTAAGCAGAAACATGGATCTCTGTTTTCCTAGTCAAAGTACATCCCCCACAGTTTGAAAGCACCCCCTAGGGACACATTTAACTGTTTGATTGCCCTGATGTTAACCCCTTCCCTGCCAGTGTTATTTGTACAGTGACCGTGCATTTGTCATAGCACTGATCACTGTATTGAGGTCACTGGTCCCCAAAAAGTGTCAGATTTGTCTGCCACAATGTCACAGTCCCACTAAAAATCGCTGATCACCGCCATTACTAGTAATATAAATAAAAATTCCATTTATATATCCTATAGTTTGCATGAACTTTTGCATGAACCAATCAATATACGCTTATTGGGATTTTTTTACCAAAAAATATGTAACAGAATACATATTGGCCTAAACTAGGGATGAGCCGAACACCCCCCTGTTTGGTTCGCACCATAACATGCGAACAGGAAAAAGCACGCGAACACCGTTAAAGTCTATGGGACACGAACATGAATAATCAAAAGTGCTAATTTTAAAGGCTTATATGCAAGTTATTGTCATAAAAAGTGTTTGGGGACCCAGGTCCTGCCCTAGGGGACATGGATCAATGCAAAAAAAAGTTTTAAAAACGGCCATTTTTTCAGGAGCAGTGATTTTAATAATGCTTAAAGTCAAACAATAAAAGTGTAATATCCCTTTAAATTTCGTAGCTGGGGGGTGTCTATAGTATGCCTGTAAAGGGGCGCATGTTTCCCATGTTTAGAACAGTCTGACAGCAAAATGACATTTAGAAGGAAAAAACCCATTTAAAACTACCCGCGGCTATTGCATTGCCGACAATACACATAGAAGTTCATTGATAAAAACGGCATGAGAATTCCCCACAAGGGAACCCCGAACCAAAATAAAAAAAAAAAAAAATGACGTGGGAGTCCCCCTAAATTCCATACCAGGCCCTTCAGGTCTGGTATGGATATTAAGGGGAACCCCGGCCAAAATTTAAAAAAAAAATGACGTGGGGTTCCCCCTAAATTCCATACCAGACCTGAACCCGCGCCAAAAAAACGGCGTGGGGTCCCCTCAAAAATCCATACCAGAGCCTTAATCGAGCACGCAGCCTGGCAGGCTGCAGGAAAAGAGGGGGGGATGAGATTGCACCCCCCCTGAACCGTACCAGGCCACATGCCCTCAACATTGGGAGGGTGCTTTGGGGTAGCCCCCCAAAACACCTTGTCCCCATGTTGATGAGGACAAGGGCCTCATCCCCACAACCCTGGCCGGTGGTTGTGGGGGTCTGCGGGCGGGGGGCTTATCGGAATCTGAAAGCCCCCTTTAACAAGGGGACCCCCAGATCCCAGCCCCCCCGTGTGAAATGGTAAGGGGGTACTTACCCCTACCATTTCACTAAAAAACTGTCAAACATGTTAAAAATGACAAGAGACAGTTTTTGACAATTCCTTTATTTAAATGCTTCTTCTTTCTTCTATCTTCCTTCATCTTCTTCTTCTTCTTCTGGTTCTTCTGGCTCTTCTGGTTCTTCCTCCGGCGTTCCCCCTCTGACGCACGGTGACTTGACGGGACTTCCCTGTGACGTCACGGGAATGACACAGGGAAGTCCCGTCATGTCCCGTGCGTCAGTGGGGGGCGGGGTCACTGGGTGGCCCCGCCCCCCGTTATTTAAGAACCGTCAGACGAGGAGACGCCGTCACACAGCGGGAGCCTCCCTCCATGCCAGCATGGATGCGGAGCGGCTCGGGGAAGAAAATGAAGAAGAGAAGAAGAGAAGAAGAGAAGAAGAGAAGAAGAGAAGAAGAGAAGAAGGAAGAAGAGAAGAGGATGAAGAAGAAGATGAAGAGAAGAGCGGGAGCCTCCCCCCATGCCATGGGTGCGGAGCGGCCCGAGGAGAAGAAGATAGAAGATGCCGCGGAGGAGATGCTGGACGAGAACGCCGGAGGAAGAACCAGAAGAGCCAGAAGAACCAGAAGGAGAAGAAGGAAGATAGAAGAAAGAAGAAGCATTTAAATAAAGGAATTGTCAAAAACTGTCTCTTGTCATTTTTAACATTTTTGACAGTTTTTTAGTGAAATAGTAGGGGTAAGTACCCCCTTACCATTTCACACAGGGGGGGCCGGGATCTGGGGGTCCCCTTGTTAAAGGGGGCTTCCAGATTCCAATAAGCCCCCCGCCCGCAGACCCCCTCAACCACCGGCCAGGGTTGTGGAGGCCCTTGTCCTCATCAACATGGGGACAAGGTGTTTTGGGGGCTACCCCAAAGCACCCTCCCAATATTGAGGGCATGTGGCCTGGTACGGTTCAGGAGGGGGGCCGCACTCTCGTCCCCCCTCTTTTCCTGCGGCCTGCCAGGTTGCGTGCTTGGATAAGGGTCTGGTATGGATTTTTGGGGGGACCCCACGCCGTTTTTTTTTTTTTTTTTTTTTGGCGCGGGGTTCCCCTTAAAATCCATACCAGACCTGAAGGGTCTGGTATGGAATTTAGGGGGAACCCCACATCATTTTTTTTTTTTAATTTTGGCCGAGGTTCCCCTTAATATCCATACCAGACCTGAAGGGCCTGGTATGGAATTTAGGGGGACTCCCACGTCATTTTTTTTTTTAAATTTTGGTTCGGGGTTCCCTTGTGGGGAATTCCCATGCCATTTTTATCAATGAACTTCTATGTGTATTGTCGGCAATGCAATAGCCGCGGGTAGTTTTAAATGGGTTTTTTCCTTCTAAATGTCATTTTGCTGTCAGACTGTTCTAAACACGGGAAACATGCGCCCCTTTACAGGCATACTATAGACACCCCCCAGGTACGAAATTTAAAGGGATATTACACTTTTATTGTTTGACTTTAAGCATTATTAAAATCACTGCTCCTGAAAAAACGGCCGTTTTTAAAACTTTTTTTTGCATTGATCCATGTCCCCTGGGGCAGGACCCGGGTCCCCAAACACTTTTTATGACAATAACTTGCATATAAGCCTTTAAAATTAGCACTTTTGATTTCTCCCATAGACTTTCAAAGGGTGTTCTGCGGCATTCGAATTTGCCGCGAACACCCCAAATTGTTTGCTGTTCAGCGAACTTGCGAACAGCCAATGTTCGAGTCGAACATGAGTTCGACTCGAACTCGAAGCTCATCCCTAGCCTAAACTGATGAAGAGATTACATTTTAAAATTTTTTTTTATTGGGTATGTTTTAGAGCAGAAAGTAAAAAAATATTTATACCACCAAAAGAAAGCTCTCTTTGTGGGAAAAAATTATGTCAATTTTTTTTGGATACAGTGTCGCACCACAGAGCAATTGTCATTTAAAGCAACTCAGTGCCGTATAGCAAAAAATGGCCTGGTCATGAAAGGGGTAAAACCTTCTGGGTCTGAAGTGGGTAAATGTCAATTTTTTTTATAAATATCAGTTTTGCTGCAGCAGGTTCTACTGTATACACAGTACAGATGTGCCACTTTACAGGCACACTAAGGGGACCCCCAAGGCACTATATTTAAAGGAATTTATTGTTTCACTTTATGCATCATTAAAATCGTAAAATCATTAAAATCGCTGCTCTTTTAAAAACTATCTTTTTTCAAAATTTTTTTTGCATTGGTACATGTTCCCCAGGGCAGTACCCGGGGCCCCATACCCTTTTTATGGCCAATAACGTGCATAAGCCTTCAAAATGGGGACTTTTGGTTTTTCAGGTTTGGATCCCATAGACTTTAACAGGATTCGGAGTTCGGGTCCAAACTTTTGCGATGTTCGAGAAGTCTGTCGCAAACCGAACTGGGGGGGCATTCTCGATTGTTGATGAGTGCAATTATGTTTTAAGCAGCAAAATTTGCTTTTGGGTATGTTTTGTACCCAGCAGGAGTGGTGACAGCTTTGATAGTGAAGACAGGGGTTGAGGAGGCCTTTCTTCATTATTGTGATCATGAGGCTAAAGTTGACACCACACAAACCATTACCATCAAACCACAACCTCTTACTGTAGGTGTACAATGCAATTTCATAATTAGTTTGGACATTGGTCCATCTTACTTGAGGATCCTCATTTGAAAACAACTTTGACAGACAAACCCAAGGTCTCATATAGATGAGCAAGAAACATCGGGAGTAAAATTGCCCCCAGCAATCTTAAACGCCATCCCACCGATATTAACCATTCTCTTACCTTCTTTACTTTAAAGGGCCATGTCAGTGTCAAAAACTCAGGTGCCTCACGTGTAAACATATCCAACATGAACAAAAAGACTTCACCCACAAAGGTACTACCTATGTTCCACTGAAGTTTTTAAATTGTTCATCGGAGTTCGTCTTATATTGTCTTTCTTGTCCATGTGGGTTATTATACGTGGGGCGCACCATATGCACTCTCAGAAAAAGGTTTGGGGAACATCAGAGATTTGTGGAAGACCATTCTGACAAGCACAGTGTCCTCAGACACTTTTTGAAAAATATCACAATAAGTTAACATGGACCCTTTTATTAGAACCTGAATACAGTTTTATATACAGTAGAAGAGGAGGTTCCCCCCTCCTGCTCATATTACTCTAACAATACACCTGTAACCTAATTAACCTAATTAACATGAACTAGTTTACTAAATCATTTACCCAGACTAGATGACTCAGAGACATGATCTTTAGGACACAGACTTGTGGTCACCAAGCTTCACATAGTAGTATAAACACAATAGCAGGAGCTAATTACAATTAACAATACAAACAACAATGACTGGAATACTCTTAGAAGCTGTGGTAAGCCAGACTAGACTTATTTACAATAAACACATTATAGCAGACAACAAGACAGGTAATTGGAGTTGATGATATTAGCATCTCCTCACAGTATGTGTCCCAACAGTATGAATCAGTCACTATTTCTAATATGGCAAATACAGGGTCCCCGGAGTCTGTGTGTCCTGGGGGGGACAAGGACCTGAATCCAAAGTAACAACACCTCAAGGGTCCTCCAAATGCCAGGGCCCATAATCTGTAGGCAAGAGGCTGGCATTCAGTCCCCTCCAAAAGCCTCTGTCCCGAGTGAGTCTGTCACAGGAATCTGTTAGGTAAGACAGATAGTCCCACCATCCCACTTCCCTGTGTCCCCTCAATTAGTTACTTTGTCTAATTTCGTAAACTACATCCTTTGGTGGTCTTTCTCACTTTTTGGAATATCTATATCTTACATTATGTTGTACTGATGATTTTTTTCCATTTTTTTCCTGGTTAAAGAAGCATAATTTTAATATAATTTTACTGCTCCGAATGCGTGCCGCCTCCTCTGCTCGAACACTTGGAAGTGACATCATCTGCTCGCTCTCAGTGTCCCTGAGTCTATCAGGAAGCGCTGGCTGACAATGTACTACCCAGAGACACAGACATATAGCGAGAATACTCCATTGCTGCTCAGTGGAACTTACTTCTTTTAAAACGCATCTACTGTGAGTTGCCATTTTAAAGAAAATTAAGTATACTAATGTGTTGCTGCACTTTGAAGGCTCTGTTCTACTTAACTCTTGTCTTCCACAGAGTTCCCTCTAGCTCTTTCTGGAACTGACTGCCCCACAGTGTAAGCATATTTTGGACTTTTTATCATTTAAAATTTGTTCTTAGAGACTTTTGGCACAGTACATTTTGGTCCTGTGGATGTTGTGTGATCTATTTTGTTAATAGATTAATGTTTTCTTCTGTTCCTTTCTCTCCCGTGCACTGCAATATCAAAATCATTCAGGGAGGGGGCAACTAGCTGTAGTAGGGATAAATGGTCTGCCAGGGGGGTCAGGGGTACAACTAAATTTGTGAAGAAACAACGTAATTGTATAAGGTATGATAGCCATGACAAATTGTTTACAAACTTTCTTGATGTACCTCAGTTTATAGATGTTGTTAAGGGAACTGAATGCTACTGTTGGGGCAGTGGAGTAAAAGATCCTAGTTGGGTTGAATAGGTTTTGTTTTGCTAATTCAGAAATAACTTTTGCTTTGTGAAAGACTACCTTTACAAAAATGTCAGCTAGTGTTTAGTTTGTTTATGAGGAAAGAAGGTTATTAACTATTTTGTGACACTGATTCCATAATCTGTACCTAAACTAAGAATCTGAGCTTTTAGTATAAATGACATGTCTATGATCTGTCTTCATAAATAAACTCTATTGTGTGCCATCTTGAAAGACCAAGCATATTTTCTAATTAAATAGAATATTTCTAATTACTGTCTTTATTTATTACCATGATCATTGAACTCTTTGAGGTTAATCATAAAATATGATTTTGTAAAAACATAAAAAACAGCTCTAACAAAATTTAAAGAGAATATGTCATTAGAAAGACCAACATAAAAGTCCAGTAGAATATACCAAAGAGTAATTGTACATGCCATTTGTTTGTAATTCAGAAATGCTAAGTGCACATCTGGAATCCTTAGTGCTCCATGCAACAAATCAGTAAATTGTAATTGACACCAAGTACTTACATATACAGTACCTTAGAAGTGCCATCATTATGCAAAATATATTTGTGGTGAATACATCATGGCAGCATGAAATTGTAAAGTCCCTGATTTGGCCGACTGCTATTTATTACCATCTGTTTTTAGAATCGTTCCCTGCAATCATTTGGTGTATTTTAACTCTGGTGTGTGCTATAGGTTACTATTGAGTTCAATTTCTAGTCAGTATAGGAGCAAATCCCTATATTACACAAAGCACATGCCTTATTTTGTATAGGACTTGAGTTTTCCTGAGATCCATCTTGTAGTTGAATCTGACATTTATCCAAAGAAATAGTATGTAAAAGAACTTTGAGGTGACAGCTATTGAAGTGTTTTGTCACTTCATGATAGGCATTGCTTTATAGGTAGAGTCAACTTTAGGCTACAACAGTGATGTTTCATTTTCATATTTTCCATCTCTACTCCTACCTAGCTCAGTTATCCTTCTATGACAGCAATGCTTATTTATGGCTTTACTTCTCCTGGTATGTTGTCTGTAATATAAGATACATTAAAATCAAGCTGTGAAGTGCCCCTTTCATCCACAAGTAATATGATAACCAGTAACATTTCAAGTTTAGATATTTTATCATTGGTGTTCCTGGGAAACATTAAAAACCATCAGGTGGTTTACCTCCCAGAAGATAAAATATCACTTTTAATGGATTGAACCCCATTTTTTTTCCACTTTCCAGTACATGCCATTTCTTGAATAAATTCCTTAGCATGACAATGAATATGATGTAAACAATCATGGTATTTGTATTAAAAGTTACCTCAAGCAGGATATTTCTTACAGTATACATAATGCCAGATTAGATGGACTGGTTAGGTTCCCCTGACAATTTCACTTCTATGTCAGTATAGGTGTGAGGATGGTCCTGACTAACACTGGCATCCAATTATTTCTTGAAACTGGGAAGAGAATTGCTGTGCTTGGTTTTCAACAACTGGCCAAATTGGCATCCTGTAGAGCAGTCTTATGTTCATATCACCAGGCACTTTTCATTCTCTAGAGAAAAAGAGGACTAATATGTTTTCCTATAGAAATGTTGCAATAATATAATGTAATATAATCTGAGCTGAATTGGGAGTGGATTAATATATGTTTAATCCTCAATCAATTTGACATATCCTTAATATCTTACTTATAAAGTTAGTTTATATTGCTTGCTTGGTCTACAAATATATTTAGAAAAATGTAGTCATGCTGATTTTCTTCAATATATTTTTATTAAAAAAAGTAGGGATGAGCTGAACACCCTCCGGTTCGGTTCGCAGTAGGAACATGTGAACAGGTTAAAAATTTGGCAGAACACATGAACACCGTTCAAGTTGATGGGACACGAACATGAATAATCAAAAGTGCTAATTTTAAAGGCTTATATGCAAGTTATTATCATAAAAAGTGTTTGGGGACCTGGGTCCTGCCCCAAGGGACATGTATCAATGAAAATTTTTTATTAAAAAATGGCAATTTTTTTCGGGAGCAGTGATTTTTTTTTAATGCTTAAAGTGAAACAATAAAAATGAAATATTCCTTTAAACATCATGCCTGGGGGGTGTCTATAGTATGCCTGCAAAGTGGCATATTTTTCCCGTGTTTAGAACAGTACCACAGCAAAATGACTTTTCTAAAGGAAAAATTGTCATTTAAAACTGATCACGGATGTATTGAATTGTCGGGTTTCGGCAATATAGGTAAAAATCATTGAAAAAAAGAGCATGGGATCCCCCCAGTCCATTACCAGGCCCTTTGGTACTAAAAACGGGAAAATGCGCCACTTTGCAGGCATACTATAGACACCCCCAGGCATGATATTTAAAGGAATATTTCATTTTTATTGTTTCACTTTAAGCATTAAAAAAATCACTGCTCCCGAAAAAACTGACGTTTTAAAAAAAACTATTTTGCATTGATACATGTCCCCTGAGCAGGACCCAGGTCCCCAAACACTTTTTATGACAATAACTTGCATATATGCGCACTTTTGATTTTTTATGTTAGTTTTTCATGTTAGTGTCCCATAGACTTTAACAGTGTTCCTGCGGCTTTCGAATTTGCCACAAACACCACATATTGTTCGCTGTTCTGCAAACATTGGGCTCATCCCTATAAAAAAGTAGTTGTTCTGTTTTTTTGCACAGAGCCTTAATCTATCCATATACTATTTCTATATGTTGTAAACTAGAAGATTATTTAGTGAATATGAATTTACCATAACACAGAACCTAAAACTGAAATAATGGATTATTAGGAGACTTGAATTTAAATTAAATTCTGAGTCTTATAAATTAAACTCTATAGATTATTATGGAAACCGTTAAGCAACAGAGTCCCAGGGTCAAGCTGGAGCACGTAAGTTTATTCTTATAGACTGTTCACTTTGCAAGGGAATTTTCTCCCAAGTCTAGTGAATGAGGTAAAGGTCTGCTGACTTCCGTCATCCAATCATGTGCTGTTTTTTGCTTTTTATTATTTACCTGCTCATAATTGGGTATTGTTTGTAGAGTGATATTTCACCACAGTCACTAAGTTATCTGGATAATTCCCATGCAGACTGCAACTTTCCTTGCAAAGTGAACATCCTATTAACCTTTGTAAATCAACCCCCCATTAGGTAAGGTGTTTAAAATCACTATACTGATGAGTAACAGAAAGAAGATATACGACTACCCAGTTTTCAGTAGTGCAAATATCAATTGTCAAAAATGTTTTTAACTCCAAAACTGGCTATTTTTTTCTTATGAATGGCTAAGTCATGGACAGAACATAAAATATATACAAACCCCAGAACAAAAATGTAATGTATTGCAGTTTACAAGTACTAGAAAGTGTAGAAAAATACCCATTGCTCCTACCAGAAATGCAATATCCTTGTATATTCCCGGTCACTTAACTGACATCTCAAACAATGTTGTCAGTTTTTCATGTTCTTTTGTGTGAACCACGCAATACCTCTCGTCTATGTAATGGAAATGAGGTGAGGGAAAGTGTTGTAGTTCAAATCAGGAAGGACTGCTTCTACATACATACAGTACAATGATTAAGCACTGTCATCCTAGGACAGGTAGTCACCCTAACCACTTGAAGACCAGGCCTCTTTTTCTGATTCGGTGTTTAGTTAAAGTTAAGTTAAAAACAAGTTTTTTTGCTAGAAAATTACTTATAATCCACAAGCATTATACATTTTTTTTCTAACACTCTAGAGAATAAAATGGCGGTCATTGCAATACTTTTTGTCACACCGTATTTGCGCAGCGGTCTTACAAGCTCACTTTTTTTGAAAAAAATCACTTTTTTGAATAAAAAAATAAGATAGCCGTAAACTTAACCCAATTTTTTTTATATTGTGAAAGATAATGTTATGCCGAGTAAATTGATACCCAACATGTCACGCTTCAAAATTGCGCCCGCTCGTGGAATGGCATCAAACTTTTACCCCTGAAAATCTCCATAGGCGACGTTTAAAACATTCTACAGGTTGCATATTTTGAGTTACAGAGGAGGTCTAGGGCTAGAATTACTGCTCTGTGTTAGCTTCTGCGTGCAAGCTTGTCGGGACGGGGCGCTTTAAAAAAAATTTTTTTCTTATTTATTTTACTTGATTTTATTTATTTTTTCACTGTTATTTAAAAAAAAATGGGTCACTTTTATTACTATTACAAGGAATGTAAACATTCCTTGTAATAGAAAAAAAGCATGACAGGTCCTCTTAAATATGAGATCTGGGGTCAAAAAAAAATTATCACCATTAATAATATCAATCAATAATATAATCAATAGGACCGCCGGCTCAAAAAATGGATACCTTGGTTGTGGCAGCAGCTGCTGCCATCACCGAGATATCCATCTTTAAACTGCCGATGTAAATGTACAGGAGCTGGTCGGCAAGTGGCTAAAGCATCCTGCTTTGGGTTATATATTTGTACATACCAGTTAGGCCTGATTTTCCATTCTGCACTTGCATCTAAAATCTGGAAAAAGCCAGTTCTCTTTCAATCCACCGTTAAAATTTTATGCGAATAGAAGTAAAAGTAAACTAAAAGTAGTATGCACATGTATACCTTGAGCTTGTTGTAATTAAAAAAAAATAGTGATTTCAACTTCCTTTAAAATTGTATTGACAACAGAAAATTCCAGTCAATCAATACTTTAGACAAACAGTAACATTATGCCATTTTATCATTCAGTAGTGGTATAGTTCTGGAGCAATATCAATAAGAAGTGCATTCTTTCCAAGATACCTTTGTTTCCAGCCTTAACCTTCTATATTGCCCGATATCTAATCTTGAAATAAAGCATCTGATTGAAATTCTTAGCACTTGCTTCCCTAACCCTCATCTTACCTGGCTTTCTTTGCCTAGCCCTTCTGGGTTACAACGGATTGTCCTGAGGAGCTTAGCTTTGACATTTAAGGTGACCCTGAGATCCATTCAATGTTACTTTGCTGGTTTGTCAAAACAGTAACTTAAAAAGTTATTAAATGAATAAAGACTGATTTCTGCTCTCATTCATATTTTCTCAAACTTGAGATTGGCCAGGAGTGTTTTATAGTGATCGAAAAGGAACATCAGTTTCACAAATAATATTATTTGTTTGCTATCTAGTGAGTGACAGGTAGACATAATGTGGTAAGATACCTACTTCTGGCTGTATTATTATACCCTGTCCAAAAACAACTTAATAAATGTACAATTTTAGACAATATCTAATTTTGCCGCTTGCACTTCTTTGTGATTGCTTGACCCACGTGGTTTGCAGATTATGCTTACCGCCGACACTTCTCATTAAAATGGCCACAGTTCATCAGTTTCGGTAGCTTGGAACAAACTTGGAATGAATTATTATGCAACAAAAACGCTGCTGTCAAGCAGAACAAAAGACAAGCAAACGAGAGCTTTGGCTTAATGAGGCTAAGTGAGTGTCTACCCTGCATCACAGTGACTTGACGGCCTTTGAGAACAGATCTCTTTCTCCACAGGTCAAAACCTTTAGACTGTTATTTTGTGTTTATTCACCTTGAGGCTAATATACATTTTAATATGCTCCACATAGAACCAAAAAAAAAAAAAAAACAACCATTAGATTAGAATGTGTGCAGATCCTGTTAAATTAACAGCAACAGAACATGCCAGTATATTGAGGTTTTTTTTTCATATTTAATTATAGTGCACTATAGTACATTTAGCTAGCATAAACTGTACAATTATTATGTTCCATTTTTTATATCTTTTCCTATTAACTGTGCACATTTTACCTCCCGTGTGTCAGGGAAAGAAATTTGTGTATCATCATTGTCAAGGTTATTCCATTAGGTTATGGAGGATTTAATCGAAGTGTGTCTTTGAACAGGATGATGAACATAGATTATCAATTTGGGAATGGCAATTTTGGTAGAAAATAATACATATAATATAAACACTATATGATCTCCAGTGAGCTTTGCTTGGTTTGTATATTATTAGTCATGATAATAATTCTATGCATTTGTTTTTTTGCAATGTGATACACAGCTACAGTTTCTTGCAAAAGTATTCTCCCCCTTGGCATTTTTCGTGTTTTGTTGCCTCACAACCTGGAATTAACATGGATTGTTTGAGGATTTGCATCATTTAATTTACAGAACATGCCCATAACTTTGAAGATATTTTTTTTATTGTGAAGCAAACAACAAATAGGACAAAATAACATGAAAAGTAAATGTGCATAACTATTCACCCCCCTAAAGTCAATACTTTGTAGAGCCATCTTTTGTGGCTATAACATCACTTTGGATAAGTCTCTATGAGCTTGCCACATCTTACCACTGGGATTTTTGCCAATTCCTCCTTGCAAAACTGCTCCAGCTCCTTCAAGTTGGATGGTTTGCGCTTGTGAACAGCAATCTTTAAGTCTGACCACAGATTTTCGGTTGGATTGAGGTCTGGGCTTTGACTAGGCCATTTCAACATATTTACATGTTTCCGCTTAAACCACTCAAGTGTTGCTTTAGCAGTGTGTTTGGGGTCATTGTCCTGCTGGAAGGTGAACCTCTAGCCTCAATCACATACAGAGTGGTACAGGTTTTGCTCAAGAATATCCCTGTATTTAGCACCATCCATCTTTCCCTAAACTCTGACCAGTTTTCCCAGACCTGACTGCTGAAAAACATCCCCACAGCATGATGTTGCCCCCACCATGTTTCACTGTGGGGATGGTGTTCTTTGGATGATGTGATGTGTTGGGTTTGCACCAGACATAGCATTTTCTTTGATGGCCAAAAAGTTCAATTTTAGTCTCATCAGACCAGAGCACCTTCCTCCATACATTTTGGGAGTCTCCCACATGCCTTTTCGCAAACTCAAAATGTGCCATTTTGTTTTTTGCTGAAAGTAATGGCTTTCTTCTGGCCACTCTGCCATAAAGCCCAACTCTATGGAGCGTACGGCTTATTGTCATCCTATGTACAGATACTCCAGTCTCTGCTGTGGAACTCTGCAACTCCTCCAGGGTTACCTTAGGTCTCTGTGCTACCTCTCTGATTAATGCCCTCCTTGCCTGATCCGTGAGTTTTGGTGTGCGGCCGTCTCTTGGCAGGTTTGCTGTTGTGCCATGTTCTTTCCATTTGGTTATGATACTGTATATTTGATGATGCTCCTAGGGATCATCAAAGATTTGGATTTTTTTTATGACCTAACCCTGATTTGTACTTCTCAACAACATTGTCCCTCACTTGTTTGGAGAGTTCCTTGGTCTCCATGGCAGTGTTTGGTTAGTGGTGCCTCTTTCTTAGGTGTTGCAGCCTCTGGGGCCTTTCAAAAAGGTGTGTATATGTAATGACAGATCATCAGTTCACTAATTATGTGACTTCTGAAGGTAATTGATTGCACCAGAGCTTTTTATGGGCTTCATAACAAAGGGGGTGAATACATATGCACATGCCAATTATCAGTTTTTTTTTATTTCTGAAAAAAAGTTTTATGTATATATTTTTCTAATTTTACTTCACCAACTTAGACTATTGTGTTCTGATCCATCACATATAATTCAGTAGGGCTGAAACAACTAATTGATTATTAAATTAATTGATTTAATTCATTAACAATTTACTAGTAAAGTAGTAATAAGTAGTAGTAATAAATTACTATTTTCATAATCGATTAATCGGCCAGCCGATTAGTTGGCCTGCATACAGAATGCATTATTTGTTTACATATCAGGAAATACAGTGCAGCACACATAAAGCTCAGTACACCATCCATACATGTCAGTAAGTGCCTGAGAACTTGTGAATGTGTGAGGAGCAATGCCTCATGGGACATGTAGTCCTGGGCAGGAAGTGAGTGGTTCTAAAGACAGAAGTTTTCTTTACCTTGCTATTGGGGCACTTATACTGTACTTAACGCACAGTAAAAAGCAGTGTGTAGAAACAGATCAAAAGCAAGCTGCATAGGTGTGTAACAAGCCTTATGCTGGCCACATGGATTAATTTTCAGATGACAATATTCATATGAAAAGTCTTTCGCTGAATGAAAGAATGTTGTTTGAAATTTCCACTTGTTTTTAACATTCTGTTTGTTTTAAAATGAATGTAATTTATGAACGAAACCACATACACTGTCTGAAAATTCCTTTGACCAAGCAGTTTTCTATTGTTTCTAAATTTTCCAGTCACTGTGGTTGAAAACAAACATCGATTTGACCCCACTAACGTTTCAAAAATCGAACGAACGTTCTTAAAATTACATTTTTTTTTTGAAGGAAGACATTGTTTTCGTATGGCCAGCATAAAATATAGTACAGTTCTGTTTGAAAATCTGCAAAACAGTCTTTAACTTTTTTTTTCTTTAAAAAAAGATCTCTGAGTCTGATATTCACCAGATTCAACCTCTAATAGTATATACAGTATATCTCCTCTAATAGTTTATACAGGATATCTCTTCTGTTATTCTTAGAGGGGGTTAGGGTGCTATCTAACCTTATAGTTGGTTATTTATATTTACCACTGCATATAGAGATATTTAAGAATAAATTGCCTTTTTTTAAAACTTTACATATTAACTAAATTATACAACACGCTTTTTTTAAGGTTATTAACCGATTAATCGAAACAATAATCGGCCAACTAATCGATTATGGAAATAATCGTTAGTTGCAGCCCTATAATTCAGATTAAAAAAACATTGAACTAAAGGCTGTAACTAAAGGCTGTAATGTAACAAAATAGGTAAAAAGCCAAGGGGGTGAATACTTTTGCAAGGCACTGTATAAGGGGGCATGCAGATTATTCATTGTGTGTGGCATAAATAGTGCTGTTATTAGTGTAAGAGCCCATTCACACAGGGGCAACACGACTTCCAGCACGACTTTGGGAGGCAACTTGGACACGTCTTGAGTATGAATCACAGCACGACTTGGGGCAACTTACAACACAACTTGAAGTCGCCTCCAGGACAGGGAACTTTACAAGTGGCCAATCAGAGCTTATCAGCTGTGTGTGAGAAGGAGGGGGCTGGCTGTTTAGTGGAGGAAATTACTTTCTGTTTCTTTTCTGCTTCCTGTAAAGTTGCCTCAGTATGAACAGTGATCAGACTTGGAGGCAACTTCCATTGAAATCAATGGGTACAAGTTGCCTTCAAGTCGGATTGAAGTAGTACAGGAACCTTTTCTGAAGTCGGAGCGACTGCAGTAGTGTGCATTAAGACAGATCCATTCACTTACATTGATTTTTTCATGTAGCGCGACTTGAGGCGACTAGGGGCGACTTGGGGCGACTTGAAGTCGGATCCAAAGTTGCCCCTGTGTGAATGGGCTCTTAGGGTCAAAAATACGTAAAAGAAAAATATATCTGTGCTGCCCATGTCAATACTAAACAAGTTAGAGATTAAATCTGTAATCTGCTTTGCTACTGATGACAACCCAGAATATGCTTTCTTTTACACATTTATAGTTATTGATGAGCAAACTATTAAGTGACTCAGTCATGGGAAAAATATAGTGGTTCCCATTGCTTGACCTCTTCTGAAGATGCTAGTTGCCTGGTATTTTTAAAAAAAGAACAGCGCTATGTAAAAAATGTAATTCAATGTGTAAGCATATATCCATAAACTGATCACCTAAAATCCATATTTATTCATCAATATAATTTATATAGATATCACATATACATGATTTTTAATTAGGGAAGACACCATGCTAACAAGGTTAAAACCTCCAATTTATTATAAAACAAAGTGTGCACTCACACATAGTAATAACAAAGTAGAGCACTGTCACATTACATGCATCCAATCAGCAGATAGTCTCATCCCATCTGGTTTTCATCAGAAGCGTGCGTGCTGTTGTAACGTCCGTAAGCCCCGCTTGCCTGGTGTCTGACTTTAAGCTGAGTTACAGACTTGGAAGAAGCATGTTGTAAATGAGTGTCAGAGAAGTGTCAGGATGCTTTAGGATGAAAGCATTCAAGTAATGCATCAGCAAGAGAGTCATGGAGCTAACAATCTTAAATATGATGTCAGCATTAGCAGCCACTATAATTTTCTCATGACAGAGTCACTTTAACTCCTCCTACTGGGGTACATTTTAAAATAACAGGTTGGTGGCACTAAGATAACTAGATAAATGGCTTCTGTCCTGTGTCTAAAGCCTCGTACACACGCTTTGATTTTCGGACAACAGAACGTCCGATTTTTGTGGCATGCCAGTCTCATGTCGAAAGTGAAGAGGTTACTAACAATACGAAAATTTTCGTATGACAGAATACAAATTCAGAAGTGACATAACGTGTGGCATAATTTTGTATGAATTCTTTATTTTCTGAGCATGCGTAGTCTTGATCTTACGATTTTTTTCGTACGAAAACCATACTGATGAAACTAAAATCAGACGTTGAGTTCACATCCAACAAAAATTGTATAGTCTGCACATTCAGCTTTTGTCTGATGAGAAAAGTGAAATCGACTGTCGAAAGCACCATACTAATGATCTGAAAATCCTCAGACAGTTCGTCGTACAAATTTTTCCATCTGAAAATTTTATAATCTGTACATCCAGCTTTTGTCTGATGAGAAAAGTGAAATCCGCTGTCGAAATTACCATACTAATGATCTGAAAATCCTCAGACAGCTCGTCATTCAAATTTTTCCATCTGATTTTACGGGCCTTCATCGTGTGCCTTTAGACATGTACAACAATGTATCTCATGCACGATTACCAAGCTCTATGTTTAAAACCCTCTCATACCAGCGTGTTATTTTATGTCCAAAAAATTGCAGCAAAAGCGAGCTCACCTTGAAGTGTCTACTTTCCAGAAAATAGGTTTGGGGAATTGATACTGTTCTGGCATTTTGTTTGGTATGTTTTGTAACAGAACGTAAGGGAAAATCTTTTTTTTTTTTTTGTTTTTTTTTTCTTTTTATAGTAAAACGTGGTTAATAAATACCACTAAAAAAGAATGTCCAAAAAACAAATGGTATAAATTTAATTTGAGTGAAGTACTGCATGACAAAGTAATTCTCAATCAAACTATCACAGCACTGAAAATTGCCTGGTAATGAAGAGGTAGTACAGGCTGGTTCACAAGTAGTTTAAGTGAATCTGTGCTTTGACCATGAGGGGCAAAACAGCATGTTCACATTGTTTTAGCCCTCCCCAGCAGCACATACCTTCTTTTTGCTACCTGTTCAGACATCAACAGTGAAAAAAAGTTATTTTAAGTTTTGTGTCACTGGAGTCAAAGCTTACACAGGTACAGGTGCATCTCATAAAATTAGAATATCATCAAAAAGTTAATTTATTTCAGTAGTTCAATTGACAAAGTGAAACACATATATTTAATGTAGATGTGTTACACAGAGAGTAATATATTTCAAGCATTTCTTTCTTTTACTTTTGATGATTATGGTTTACAACTAGGGATGAGCCGAACACACCCCCAGTTCGGTTTACACAAGAACCTGCGAACGGACCGAAAGTTAGTGCGAACTTTAGAACCCCATTAAAGTCTATGGGACTCGAACATTTGAAATCAAAAGCGCTAATTTTAAAGGCTAATATGCAAGTTATTGTCCTAAAAAGTTTTTGGGGACCTGGGTCCTGCCCCAGGGGACATGTATCAATGCAAAAAAAAGTTTTGAAAAACGTCCGTTTTTTCGGGAGCAGTGATTTTAATGATGCTAAAAGTGAAAAAAAAGTGAAATATTACTTTAAATATCGTGCCTGGGGGGTGTCTATAGTATGCCTGTAAAGTGGCGTGTGTTTTCCGTGCTTAGAACATTTCCTGCACAAAATGACATTTGTAAAGGAATAAAAGTCATTTAAAACTGCTTGCGGCTTTAATGTAATGTCGGGTCCCTGCAATATGGATGAAAATCAATGAGACAAATGGCATGGGTACCCCCCCAGTCCATTGCCAGGCCTTTTGGGTCTTGTATGGATAGTAAGGGGAAACCCGCATCCAAATTAAAAAAAGGAAAGGCGTGGGGCCCCCGGGCTCTATATACTCTGAACAGCAGTATACAGGCGGTGCAAACAAGACAGGGACTGTAGGTTTGTTGTTAAGTAGAATCTGTTTGTAATTTTGAACTGGTACATTTTTAAAGTGTAGCTCCAGCCAAAAAATCTATTTTTAAGCTTTTTGGAAAACATAGGGAAGGGTTATCACCCCTGTAACATTTGTTTTGCTGTCTGTGCACCTCTTCAGAAGATTTCATCTCACTTTCTGTCCCAATGACAAATGTTTTTAGAAAATTTGGGGTTTTTAGTGAAACAAGGATCGGTGATAAAGCATCAGTGAAGAGGAGACACGTTTTTCCCATATTAACTCTTACAGGAGAGAATTTCCCTTCCTAGGGGTAGATTTCATCTCACTTCCTGTTGTCTCCTTTCGTTTGCAAGTAGGAGTCATTTGTAAGTTGGATGTTTGAAAGTAGGGGCCTGCACTATATACTCTGCAGAAATTTAGGCCTTAGGTGTTGGTATAGCCCTCACAGTTACTCTTGGTGGGCGCAGGAACGGGCCCTACTGTGAAATATTAGATCAAGAATTGTAATTACATCCATTGTTGAATGGGGCAGAAAAATTGGGCCTTAGGCACTGGTGCCACAACACTGCAACCCCTCACAGATTCTATAGTTGGAGTGCAGGAATGAGCCCTGTTGCAAAGTATTGCATCAAAAATTGTAATTATACGCCCCTGTTAAACAGGGGCTGAAAACTTGGGCCTTGGGCACTGGTGCTGGTGCCACAACACTGCAACCCCTCACAGATACTCTAGTTGGAGTGAAGGAATGAGCAATGCTGCAAAGTATTGCAGCACAAATTGTAATTACATGCCCCTGTTAAACAGGGGCAGAAAAATTGGGCCTTGACCACTGGTGGCGGTGTCCAGAACCAAAAATGTTCTTACAAGCTATCAGCATGAAAATTGAGGAGCAAGAGGATTGTCACTCAGCATAACAGGATAGTCACTCAGCATCAGCATAGGCAGTCTTGAAGGGATCTCACATTTAAAAAAAAATCAATCGTTACATCAGCATCAGGTGCTTGGTAGCTGGTGATCCAAGATTGATTAATTTTTATGAAGGTCAGCTGATCAACCGATTCGGTGGACAGGCGCACACTGTGATCGGTTACAAAGCCACCAGCAGTACTGAATGTGCGTTCCGAAAGAACGCTGGATGCAGGACAGGCCAGTAGCTCAATTGCATAATGTGCAAGCTCTGGCCAGTGATCCATCCTCAAGACCCAGTAACGCAGAGGATTTTTGGTGCGAAAGGTGTCCAAGTCTGATCTTGCCCCTAGGTAATCCTGCACCATGTGAATCATAAGCTGGAACCGATCAGACCTTGGGGCTGCGGACTAAAAAATTGTCTGAACGCATTGGTCAGGCGGCCACTTTCTCCACCGCTCCTTCTGTGACTGACCGAAGCCTCAGCAACACTTGGTCCAGGAGGACCAGGAAATTGTAACCTCCCAGGCTCTGTAAATGCGTTGCACAAACCTTTCTGCAAGGTCTCCTGAAGATGTTTCATCCTCTGCTCCCTCTGCGATGGCAAGATAACCAAAACCTTACCCTTGTAACATGGATCAAGGAGGGTTGCCAGCCAGTAATGATCCCTACCCTTGATACCATGAATATGAGGATGCTTCTGCAGGTTTTGCAGGATAAAGGAGGCCATGCAGCATAGGTTTGCTGAGGAATTTGGTCCAGAGTCTTCTGGGTCACTAAGGACAACATGATCCGCAGCCACCTCCTCCCAGCCACGTACAAGTCAATAGGTTTCTTCGGACTGTAAATGATCCCTTGAAGACTGCTGCAGATGCTGAGTGCCAGGCTCCACCTCCATGCTGACACAATCCTCCTCCTCTTCCTGTGTGATCGGTGGGCACGCAGGAACACTGTCTGGATAAAGGGGGCCTTGAGAGGTAAGGAAGTCCTCCTCTTCCTCCCTCTGTTCTGCCTCAAGTGCCCTGTCCATTATTCCACGCAGCGTGTGCTCCAACAGGTGGACAAGAGGGACAGTGTCACTGATGCATGCACTGTCACTGCTCACCATCCTCCTGGCCTCCTCAAATGGTGACAGGACAGTGCATGCATCCCTGATCATAGCCCACTGGTGTGGGGAAAAAAACAAGCTCCCCTGACCCTGTCCTGTTGCCATAGTTGCATAGGTACTCATTGATGTCCCTCTGCTGCATGTGCAGCCACTGCAGCATGGCCAACATTGAGTTCCACTTGGTGGGCATGTTACAGATTAGACGGTTCTTGGGCAGGTTAAATTCCTTTTGGAGGTCAGCCAGCCAAGCACTGGCATTATATGACCTGTGGAAATGCACACAGACTTTCCTGGCCTGCCTCAGGACATCCTGCCCAAGAACCGCTGCACCACCAAGTTAAGGAAGTAAGCCAAACAGGGTACATGGGTCAGTTGTCCCTGTTGGAGGGCAGAGTGGAGGTTGGTGCCATTGTCACAAACCACCATACCTGGCTTAAGCTGGCGTGGCGTCAACCACCTCTGAACCTGCCCCTGCAGAGCCAACAGAATCTCAGCTCAAGCACCACATGGCATCTTTTTGCCTGCGTGCTTGCGTAGACCCTTGAATGCCTACTGAGCACCGTTGGTTCCGAGGGCAAACCAGCTCAGGAAGAGGCCATGGAGGAAGAAGAAGAGGGGGTGGAGGAGAGAGGTGTGGCAAAATCACCACTAGTAGAATTTTGGAGGCGTGGTCGAGGAAAAACCTCCAACACTATTGCACCCTGTTCTGCATCCTTCCCAGCTGCCAGAAGAGTCACCCAGTGCATGGTGAAAGATAGGTAACGTCCCTGTCCATGCCTGCTGGACCATGATTCAGCGGTAATATGCACCTTAACGCTGACCGCCCTGTCCAGCGAGGCCAAGACATTGCCTTCCACATGCCGGTAGAGAGCCGGAAACACCTTCCTTAAAAAAAGTGGCGTTTGGGAACATGCACTGAGGAAACGCACATTCCAAAAACTCACGGAGGGGAGCAGAGTCTACCAACTGAAAAGGCAGCAGTTGAAGTGCTAGCAATTTAGCCAAGCTAGCATTCAACCGCTGGGCATGTGGATGGCTGGGAGCAAACTTTTTTCGGTGGTGCAGCAGCTGGGGCAGGGAAATTTGCCTGGTACAATCTGACGTCGGTGTACAGATAGCAGATTGCCCATAAGTACTTGGCTGTGACACATCTAATTCTACACCTTCATTCCTCTCAGTGCAGGTGTCAGAGAGGACTGAAGGTATAGTGGGGTTGGAGATCCCAGCTGATGAAGAGCAAGGAGAGGTCCGCGTTGTTCTTTGGTGTGGGTCTGTTAGGTACGTTTGCCAACGAATTGCATGGCAGGTCGACATATGTCTGGTCAAGCATGTGATGCCCAAGCAGATGATGTTTTGACCACGCGAGATACGCTTGAGACATATGTTGCAAATAGCAGCGGTGGGATCTGATGCACTCGTCTCAAAAAAAAGCCCACACCAAAGAACTTTTGGAATAACGCACAGAGACAGCAGCGCCCTGCACATGCGGAGCCCTGTGGTGTGATGCAGTCAGTGTGCTGCCCTTAAGCTGGCCTCTGGAGGGCATCCTGCCTCGTTGGAGATGTGCCTCACCTCCTCCTCTCTCCTATCAGGCACCCACGTGGAGTCAGTGACCTCATCATCCCCTCCCTCCTCATCACTGGAGCAAACCTGGCAGTATGCTGCAGCTGGGGGAACATGACTACCAGATTGCTGTCCTTCTTGGGAACCCCCTCTCTTTGGGCTCACGTTATTGCCTTCCTCTAGCTGGGTACCATCATTGGAGCTTTCAAAACGTTGGGCATCCTCCTGGAGCATGTACCCATCACTGTGGTCAAACAGTTCGGGAGACTCCTCAAGAGGACATGGTGGGGGCTAGGGAAGGAGTGACTGATGCCATTGAGCCGAGGAAAGAGGCCGCATTGGCAGCTGCTTTGCCAGACAAAGTACCCTGAGCCTGGGTGAGAGAGGATGAGGGGGATGAGGAGGGCATGGTCATCCACTTTACCAAGTCTTCGGCATGTTGTTGCTCAACACGGCCAGCTGCCGAAGAAAAGGACAAGCGTGTCCCACGGCCACGTACTGATCAGGATGCACCGTCTCCACCACCTGCACTGTTGCCTCTAGACACAGAGCCTGCTTGCCCTCTTTTATTGGCTTGTGACTGTCTGCCCCTCCTTTTTGGCCTTCCAGACATACTAATGGCCTGCAGTGAGATGTAGCTGCACAAAGCTGGGATGTATATATATATATACTGATACTGCAGCTAGCAGAATCAACTGCCTGTCTGTAGTATTATTAGTATGAGAACACCAGCAATTTTCTTCAGGTAGCTTTAGGTGTACACTGTGCAGAGGACACAGTACACTAATGTCCTGTACACACGGTCGGATTTTCCGACGGAAAATGTGCGATCGGAGCATGTTGGCGGAAATTCTGACCGTGTATGGGCTCCATCTGACTTTTTCCATCGGATTTTCTGACACACAAAGTTTGAGAGCAGGCTATAAAATTTTCCGACAACAAAATCCAATCGCGTCAATTCCGACCGCATGTGGACAATTCTGACGGACAAAGTGCCACGCATGCTCAGAAGAAATTCCGAGATAGACCAGCTCGTTCTGGTAAAATTAGCGTTCAGAATGGATAGAGCACTTTCGTCACACTGCAATCTTCAAAATTGTTTAATACAGCGCACTCTTTTCTTCTTTATAATGTAGGAAGAACAAAATAGTTTTGCTGCTGATATTCACACAGAGTTCTCACAAACTTCTTTCTTTATTATTTATTGTGATTCCCTCAATATATTATGATTTATCACATCTGACCAAAAATCTATATCATTTTTTTTTTTTGTGTTTTTTTTTTTTTTTAAACCCTGATGTGATTTTTTTTATTTTTTTTTGGTTTGTATTTTTTTCAAGGCTGATCTTGTTTTTTTTTTTTTTTTTTTAGTTATTTAACATCCAGAATATTTTTGTGTGTGTTTTGTGTGTCAAGTTACCACAACACCATTATTATCTTGTATTATTTAATCTCAAGGAGATTGGTGTTGGTGTCTCTTGTTAATTTCACATTGTATTTTTGAAATGTACCTGAATCCTCACAAACAAACTGTCCTTTTTGATGGAAAACACACATAGGCGAGTATAATTGAAACCAAAAAACCTTTATTAAGGGCTCATAACCAAACAAAGAGGGAGGCAACGCTGGAGAAACAGCAGAAATTGGTGAAGCCTTTGACCCCCAGGGCAGACATCAAATATTTTACTGCCTAATTGGTGGCCTGAGGAGCCCATATCTAAGGGAGTGCAGTCTGGTCCAGAAATCCCAGAGATCATGAAAGCAGCAGATGACATCTGTGTCCCCAGGCTGTGGTCATACAAGAGACTGCATATTTTGCCAGACCAGACTGAACCCAGGTCATCACTCTCTGGTCTTCCTTCCACGCTTCCTTCCACGCTGTGGCTGTGGTGGTGTAGTTGTGGCAGGAGGAGGAGGAGGATGTTCCAACTCAATCACGTGGGTATTGGGTGTGATTTCGCCCCTCACCCCCTTAGTTAAGACTTTATAAAGAAGGTCCTCACACAGCTGGCGTTGGCCCTCCTGCATGCCCTGCAGTTTGGTGGTAGCCATGCAGGCAAAGGCCTCTTTAGGAGTGGGGGTGGCTCTGAGGGACGCAGAAGCCTCCTGAATCAGCCTGAGTGCTGAATCCTGCACGTGACTCCCCTTCCTGGGTCTTTTGTTTGGAAGGCAGAGGGGAGGAACCTGTGATTCTGTCAGGCTCCTACTGGGCCCAGGCTTCTCCTGGCTGCCACTTAGCTCCACCTCCTCCTGGCTGCCACTAACCCCCGCCTCCTCCTGGCTGCCACATTCCACAGCCTCCTCCTGGATGCCACATTCCAGAGCCTCGTCCTGGCTGAGGTCTTCCTGTGTATGAAAAAGGGACATAGTTTTAGTTTTTACTTCATCAATCACACACAATTTTCATCTCATTTTACTGTTGCAAATTGAATGTTAACAAATATAAAAGACTATCATTCTAAGCCCAGCATTTTTCATTCTTGTACCAATTATTTTTGCCCACTACTGTCTATTGATATGTAAAACACTTTATTAAATCAGCAATTAGTGATCAATAATAACATCTAGTAAACATCATTTATTTATTGATCATAAATCTGTAGAACAATGCTATACCTGGCTTCAGCTGGGCTCCTCCACTTCTTCCTGGCTGGAAGTCCCAGGTTGGACATCGGAAGCCTCAGCTGGGGTGGAAGGAAGAGTGGAAGGAAGGGTTGAGAGGGATTCCCTGACTTCAGTCTGGTCTGACAGAAAACGAAGTCTCTCATAATACCAGAGCCTGGAGACATAAATGTCATCTGCTCCAGCTCCTGATCTCTGGGAATCCGTGACCTTCTTGCGCTCCCTTAGATAAGTTCTCCTCAGGCCACCAATTTTGGCTTTTAAATAAGGGATGGTTGCCGTGGGGACCACCGGCTTTACCAACTCCAGCAGTTTCTCCAGCGCTGCCTGCCTCTTTTGTTTATGATTATAATGTGGATGTTTCACCTGCCACAGACAGGGCAGCTCCCTGTACTTATCTATGAACGGGGGAGGAAGTTGTGGTCATTGAAGCCATCCATTTTCTCTGCAAGACACAACACAAGACAAACCCTAATGTCAGGCCAAACTCTCCTAATCTTGTTACAATATAGGCCTCAACGTAGAAGCAGTATAGGCCCAAGTTTAGATCTTACCTTCGTTATCACGATCGGCGCCTCAGATACTCCTCCGCTCACAGATCGTACGTACTACGCACGCGTGTTACGCTTTATACACACTGTGCATGCGTGAAACTCCGCCCGCCCCTGACGTTCTTTCTATTCTATTCCCCACCCCTTCGCGTTCGGCGCAGTGGGGGAAGAGCACATGGTGGAGACACAGCAGGTGCGTGCTAATTACAGCAACGAGGAGGAAGAGGAGGAAATCCCGGAGCCTGAAACGTCCCGATCCCGGAAGAGACGATTTAAGGACTCAAATATGTCCTTTGGAGATGGTGGATATCCTGAAGAAGGCCCACTATAACAGGAAGTATGTACCTTACCCCAACCCCAATGTCAGAAAGGCCAAGATTATGGCAAAAGTGGTCAAGAGTCTTCACCGGAATTTCGGGGTACGACGATCGAAAGATCAGCTCAGGAAGAGGTGGTCGGACCTCAAATTAAGAGAGCATGAGCAGTACAGAAAAATCTGGAGAGTGCTGCAAAAAAGTAAGTAGTTGTGCTGTGTTCCTATTCTTTATGTATTTTACATTTGTGCTGCTCCATGTGCTTTTCTTAACTGTTATCCAGTTTAACCACCTCAATACAGGGCACTTACACCCCCTTCCTGCCCAAGCCATTTTTCAGTTTTCAGCGCTGTCGCACTTTGAATGACAATTGCGCGGTCATGTTACACTGCACCTTAATTAAATTTTTATCATTTTTTTCCCCACAAATAGAGCTTTCTTTTGGTGGTATTTGATCACCTCTGCGGTTTTTATTTATTGCACTATAAACAAAAGAAGAGGGACAATTTTGAAAAAACACAATATTTTTTACTTTTTGCTATAATAAATATCCAATTTTTTTTTTTTTAACAAATTTTTTCCTCAGTTTAGGCCGATACGTATTCTTCTACATATTTTTGGTAAAAAAAAATTGCGATAAGCGTATATTGATTGGTTTGCGCAAAAGTTATAGCGTCTACAAAATAGGGGATAGATTTATAGCATTTTTATTATTTATTTATTTTTTACTAGTAATGGCGGCGATCTGCAATTTTTATTGTGACTACGATATTGCGGCAGACACATCGGACACTTTTGACACATTTTTGGGACCATTCACATTTATACAGCGATCAATGCTATAAAATTGCATTGATTACTGTGTAAATGTGACTGGCAGGGAAGGGGTTAACACTAGGGGGCGCTCGAGGGGTTAATGTATGACCTAAGGAGGTGATTCTAACTGTGGGGGGAGGGGACTGACTGGGGGAGGTGACCGATCGCTGTCCCTATGTACAAGGGACACGCCATCGGTCTCCTCTCCTCTCTGACAGGACGTGGATCTGTGTTTACATGCACAGATCCACGCTCCTGCTCTGTTACCCGGCAATCGCGGGTGCCCAGCGGACATCGCGGCCGCCGGGCACGCGCACCGGGTCCCGAGTGACGCAGCGGGCACGCGTGCGCGCCGCCGGCGGCGCGCGTGCGCCCCCTAGTGGCTCGGGAGGGCGAGGACGTCATATGACGTCCTCCCAGAACAACAGAAGCCTCGTCCAGCCGTCATATGACGGTGGGCGGTGGCTTAGTGGTTAAAATGGCAACTTTCATGTTCATGGGCACATTATTCGTTCGCATAAAACATTGTTCGTTGCCTAGAAAACACCATTGTTTTGGCCATATGCATTTGTCCACATTTTTTATGGCCTACTTGTCCGCAAATAATTTGGTTGTGTAGATGAGTTTGTAACTAGAATGAAATGCAAACTAGATTCTGTGTAAGGAGAGGACACTCAGCAGCAGTTTTCACATCTGGACGCTGGAGCACTAGTGTGGGACACATGAACACCCTTTTTACACAGGTGCTCCAGTGTATACTATAGGGGTGTCTCCATCTGTGAAGCTTGTACAAAACAGGTAAGTATTCAAGCTTGACAAAGGACACTAAAAATTCTACATCTTGGAACTCTGCCAAAACAGACAATTGTACCCCACTTCCAAGCAATGTTTCATATTCCTATTTCTGCCATCAAATATCTGTGTGCTAAGTATACTTATTTTTTTTTTACTTAGGGGATAAAAGACTCGGAGGACACCCCTCATCCGAGGAGACCACAGACCCCCCACCTCTGGAACAATGAGAAATCCACCCAAGCCAAGCAGAGCAGGAGGAGGAAGACGTGGTGGAAATTGGCACCACAACAGGTGAGTGTCTGCAACCACAGGCTCAGGTAAGAGATGGATGCCGGCATATTTATAATGCATGGTGTGTTTTTGTTTCTATATTTTTAGGTGATCGTGATGTTGTGGATCCAGGGCATTTCACCTTGTAAAGTGCACAGATCCTGATTGGGGAGATCATGGGGTGTAATAGGGACTTGGAAAACATCTTTAAAAACATCAACGATGTTCTACAAAAAATGAAGAACATCATTGATGTTTTAGGGAGAGTTTAAAACCCCTCAAAATCCCTTTTTTTTGGCACTTTTTGTGAGCTCAAAATTTTTTGGGGGGAGATGCCTGTCGAGAACTTCAAGTCCTGCAGGCTTCTCCCCATCGCCAAGTACCGCAGGGTGGCGATGAGCCTCTGCTCCGGAGTGATGGCTTGCCTCATGCAAGTATACTGCCTGCTGATATAGGGGGTCAGCAAAGCCAACAAACGGTGAAATACAGGGTCCGTCATCCGGAGAAAGTTCCTGAAATCATCAGAATTATTCTCACGGATCTCACGGAGCAAAGGCATGTGACAGAACTGGTCACGCTGAAGCAACCAATTCTTGGTCCATGAACTCCTCCTCGCCCTGTTCATGGACTGGGCTTGTGTCAAGGTAAGGACCCCAACACCAAGCCCCCGCACAGCACGAACTCTACGAGGAGTACGTATACGCAACATGGCTAGAAAACACTCGGCTGCTCAGAACGAAGTAACAGAACGCACTGAAGAACAGCAAGGCCTGTGAAGAGCGACCTGAAAAACAGTAACGAACGAACAAGAACACAATGACAAGAGTCACGCGTCACTTTCTGCTCGCACTGAAGAGCAGATACAAGCCCACAAGCACAAACTGAACAGCAGAAAACGATCTGAAAACCACAAGTCTGAAAAAGCGTGAATCATCTCTCACCAAACTTTTACTAACACAAGATTAGCAAAAGGAGCCCAAAGGGTGCCGCACTTGGTTCTGAACTGGCCTTTTCTAGTCTCGTCGTACGTGGTGTACATCACCGCGTTCTGGTGATTGGAAATTCCGACAACTTTGTGCGACCGTGTGTACGCAAAACAAGTTTGAGCCAACATCCGTCGGAAAAAATCCATTGATTTTGTTGTTGAATGTCCGATCAATGTCCGATCGTGTGTACGGGGCATAACTGTAAATATTGTAGCTGCCTGCCTGTGGTACTAATAGGATCAGAAGAACACCAGCAATTTTCTTCAGGTAGCTTTAGTTGCACACTGTGCAGAGGACACAGTACACTAACTGTAAATACTGAAGCTGCCTGCCTGTGATATTAATAGGATCAGAACTACAGCAATTGTCTTCAGGTAGCTTTAGGTGCACACTGTGCAGAGGACACAGTGCACTAACTGTAAATACTGCAGCTGCCTGCCTGTGGTACTAATAGGATCAGAACAACAGCAATTGTCTTAAGGTAGCTTTAGGTGCACACTGTGCAGAGAACACAGTACACTAACTGTAAATACTGCAGCTGCCTGCCTGTGGTACTAATAGGATCAGAAGAACACCACCAATTTTCTTCAGGTAGCTTTAGGTGCACACTGTGCAGAGGACACAGTACACTAACTGTAAATACTGCAGCTGCCTGCCTGTGGTACTAATAGGATCAGAACAACAGCAATTGTCTTCAGGTAGCTTTAGGTGCACACTGTGCAGAGGACACAGTACACTAATGTAAATACTGTAGCTGCCTGCCTGTGGTACTAATAGGATCAGAAGAACACCAGCAATTTTCTTCGGGTAGCTTTAGGTGCACACTGTGCAGAGGACACAGTACACTAACTGTAAATACTGCAGCTACCTGCCTGTGGTACTAAAAAGATCAGAAGAACACCACCAATTTTTTTGAGGTAGCTTTAGGTGCACACTGTGCAGAGGACACAGTACACTAACTGTAAATACTGCAGCTGCCTGCCTGTGGTATTAATAGGATCAGAACAACAGCAAATGTCTTCAGGTAGCTTTAGGTGCACACTGTGCAGAGGACACAGTACACTAACTGTAAATACTGTAGCTGCCTGCCTGTGGTACTAATACGATTAGAAGAACACCAGCAATTTTCTTCAGGTAGCTTTAGGTGCACACTGTGCAGAGAATACAGTACACTAACTGTAAATACTGCAGCTGTCTGCCTGTGATATTAATAGGATCAGAACTACAGCAATTGTCTTCAGGTAGCTTTAGGTGCACACTGTGCAGAGGACACAGTACACTAACTGTAAATACTGTAGCTGCCTGCCTGTGGTACGAATAGGATCAGAAGAACACCACCATTTTTCTGCCTGCCTGTGGTACTAATAGGATCAGAAGAACACCACCATTTTTCTTCAGGTAGCTTTAGGTGCACACTGTGCAGAGGACACAGTACACTAACTGTAAATACTGTAGCTACCTGCCAGTGGTACTAATAGGGTCAGAAGAACACCACCAATTTTCTTCAGGAAGCTTTAGGTGCACACTGTGCAAAGAACACAGTACACTAACTGTAAATACTGTAAAAACGCCTTCCTGACTGTCAGTAGGAAAGAGAATAACAGGAACGGATCTAGCTAATCTGAATACAGTGTGTGTATATATATATATATATATATATATATATATATATATATATATATAGATATAGATATATATATATATATATATATATATATATATATATAGATCTATATCTATATATATAGATATAGATCTATATATATATATATCTATATAGATATAGATATATATATAGATATATATATATATATCTATATCTATATAGATATATATATATATATATATATATATATATATATATATATATATATATATACAAAACCTAGGATGCATATATATACACTGTAAGTGCAGCTAACTGACTTGCCTGCCTACTCTAACTTTTTTTTTAACAGAAAATACTCTAACTTAAATCAAATGACACTGTCTCTCTGTCTATCTATCTCTCTCTACCGCAACACACTACACAAGGCCGCCACACAGGCCACCTTATATAGTGTGGGGCGTGTACTAAACCCCCTGATCCATAATTGGCCAAAGCCACCCTGGCTTTGGCCAATTACTGCTCTCTGTACAGACGGCGGCCAATCATCAGCCAGCAATGCACTGTGATGCCGCAGTGAATCATGGGCCGTGGCGCGCCACTCGAATTTGGCGCGAGCGGCCCATAACGTTCGCAATTCGATGAACGGTCGAACAGGCGATGTTCCAGTCAAACATGGGTTTGACTCAAACTCGAAGCTCATCCCTACTTACAACTAGTGAAAACCCAAAACTCAGTATCTTAGAAAATTAGAATATTACATAAGACCAATCAAAAAAAGAATTTTTAATACAGAAATGTTGGCTTACTAAAAAGTACAGTAATGTACAGTATAGTATGCACTCAATACTTTATTGGGGCTCCTTTTGCATTTCCTACTGCATCAATGCTGCATGGCATGAAGGCAATTCAGCCTGTGGCACTACTGAGGTGTTATGACAGCCCAGGTTCCTTTGATAGAAGCCTTTGGCTCATCTGCATTGTTGGGTCTGGCTTCTCTCATCTTCCTCTTGACAATACCCCACAGATTCTCTATGGGGTTTAGGTCAGGCGAGTTTTATGGCCAATCAAGCAAAGTGATACCAAGATCAATAAACCAAGTGTTATTTTTTTCCACACCTGCAGCTGATTTTTCTATATTTGGTTTACAGTATCTCAGCTATCCTTAAAGTAGATAAACCCAGTCTCTAAAATCTCATATAATCATTAACTTGTTAATGTAATTTCAAAAGTTTTTTTTTTTTAAATATACCACTGTCAATACATAAAACCTGCTCACTGCAGAAGTTTGCCCCCCTATTGTCACCATTAGGAAGCTGGTCCTGAACAACTTCCGCTGGAAAGTGTACATATATGTATACAGGGAAGGTCTGAAATGCGACTAAATGAGATCAGCAATACTGAGATGCAAAAGAGAAAAAAAAACATGATAATTTTTTATGATACACATTGCTTAATCAAACTAAATGTCATCCAGCTAGATTTTACATTTGCTTTAAAAGTGCTATTGAACTCAAGAACAAAATTGTGATTTTTTTGCAGCTTCCAGTCCTTAAATGTGGTGACTGCGCTAGTTTTCTTTTTTAGACTTTTTTTTCCCCTTTATTTACACTTGGTGATCTGCCAGTATTAACACTTTCTCTCTTAGGGTCTCTCCACTCTGGATGGAGGAGCAATGGACACACCCTTGGAAAGCAGCATTGCCATCCTGGGGAGTAGGTAGTTTTAGATGCACTAGACTAGATGCAGATATACAGTGCCTTGAAAAAGTATTCATACCCCTTGACATTTTCCACATTTTATCATGTTACAACCAAAAATGTAAATATATTTTATTGGGATTTTATGTGATAGACCAACACAAAGTGACACATAATTGTGAAGTGGAAGAAAAATGATAAATGGTTTTCAACATTTTTTACAAATAAATATGTGAAAAGTGTGGCGTGCATTTTTATTCAGCCCCCTTGAGTCAATACTTTGTAGAACCACCTTTCGCTACAATTACAGCCTCAAGTCTTTTTGGGGATGTCTCTACCATCTTTGCACATCTAGGGAGTGACATTTTTGCCCATTCTTCTCTGCAAAATAGGTCAAGCTCTGTCAGATTGTAGGGATGAGCCAAACACCCCCTGGTTCGGTTCGCACCAGAGCTTGCGAACAGGCAAAAAATGAACACATGAACACCATTAAAGTCTATGGGACACGAACATGAAAAATCAAAAACGCTAATTTTAAAGGCTTATATGCAAGTTATTGTCATAAAAAAAGTGTTTGGGGACCCGGGTCCTGCCCCAGGGGACATGTATCAATGCAAAAAAAGTTTTTAAAACGGCCCTTTTTTCGGGAGCAGTGATTTTAATAATGCTTAAAATTAAACAATAAAAATGAAATATTCCTTTAAATATCGTGCCTGTGGGGGGAGTCCTTAGTATGCCTGTAAAGTAGTGCATTTTTCCCATGTTTAGAACAGTACCACAGCAAAATTACATTTCTAAAGGAAAAAAGTAATTTAAAACTACTCGCGGCTGTAATGAATTGTAAGATCTCGGCAATATAGATGAAAATCATTAAAAAAAACAGCATGGGTTCAGCCCCCAGTCCATTACCAAGCCCTTTGGGTCTGGTATGGTTATCAAGGGGAACCCCGCACCCGAATTTAATAAAAAATTGCATGGGGGTCCCCCCTAAATCAATACCGAGCTCTTCAGGTCTGGTATGGACATTAAGGGGAACCCTGCACCAAATTAAAAAAAAAAAGCATAGAGGCCTGTCAGAAAGCATGAACCAGACCGAGACAGAAGTACAATAAAATCACACTCGTTTATTAATAAAAATAAAAAGGTAGATAGAGTAAGCTTAGCCAGAGTCCAGTAACCAGATCGGGTAGTCAGCCAAGCCAGAGTTCAGTAACCAGATAGGGTAATCAGCCAGGCCAGAAGTCAGGGATCCAAGTAGAGGAACAGCAAGCAGGATAAGGAGCCAGAAGGGATGTCAGCAAAGTCAGTCTTTAAACAGGAGCGCAGGAGATGGTTTCTGGTGATGTGACCAAGGCAAAGGCAGAGATCAAGTGAGCTGGATGGCTTGAAGTAGGCAGGACTTATGAGCATAATCAACAACAGCTGGGTGACTGTGGAGAGAGATGGGAGCTGGCAATTAGCCGACAGCTGAGCGGCCAGTTCAGAGAAGGAAGGACTGAGCCCAGCCCTGACAGGACCCGCCAAAATCCATACCAGGCCCTTCAGGTCTGGTATAAGTTTTAAGGGGAATCCCAAGCCACAATTAAAAAAATGGCATAGGGGTCCCCCCCAAAATCCATACCAGACCCTTATCCCAGCATGCAACCTGGCAGGTCACAGGAAAAAAGGCGCCCCCTTTTCCTGAACCGTATCAGGCCACATGCCCTCAACATGGGGAGCATGCTTTGAGGTCACCCCCACGGCACCTTGTCCCCTTGTTGATGGGGACAAGGGCCTCATCCCCACAACCCTTGCTCGGTGGTTGTGGGGGTCTGAGGGTGGTAGGCTTATCGGAATCTGGAAGCCCCCTTTAACAAGGGGATCCCCAGATCCCGCCCCCCCCATGTGAATGGGTATCGGGTACATTGTATCCCTACACATTCACCAAAAAAGTGTCAAAATTTTAAAAATAACAAGAGACAATTTGGGACAAGTCCTTTATTAAAAAAATAAAAGATAAAAACTGTCCCGCAATGTCCATTCATCTTCGATCACAGCGTCTGGCGACCTGATAAAACACAAACAAAAAAAAACGGAAAAAACTCTTTCTCCATGGGAGGTTCCAACTGACTAAAGCCTCTTTGCGATGACAGTTGTTATATAGCTGAGGGCGGGGCCACCTGGTGACATAAACAGGTGACACTGCCCCCTCTGACATTATGTCACGTCACGTCCCTGCTGTAGATGGACTTGACTAACAAATTAAAGCTAATCACTAGCTAATAAGCAGTTATAGCAACAGTTTGTTTTCTTTTTGAGATAAAGATTATATAATTGAATAAAAGCTGTCCATTGTAAGCACCACTGTCAGTGTTAACCTCCCTGGCGGTATTCCCGAGTCTGGCTCGGGTTGGATTTTTTATACCAAAAGCGGTATCCCCGAGCCAGCCTCGGGCTTGCATCGCAGGATCCAGGAAGAGCATACTTACCTTGTCCCCTGGATCCTGCGATGTCTCCCCGCTGTGATCGGCGAGCCGCTGTGTCTCAAAATAATGTGCAGAAATAATCATACCGCCAGGGAGGTTAAATGGTTGTCTCAACCTTCTATATTCCTCTTTGCTAGACAGCGTGGTCTTTTAAAGGGACAGCCTAGGTATGCTCTGGCCATCTTTTCAAGATTCTGGTTATGGTTTTAATTTAAGATCTTTGCCTTAGTTTTGAGCTGTGTCTTGGTACATCTTAGATCTTGTTTAGTTGCATTAGTAACTGCAGTAGATTCTGCTGTTGATCCTGGCTGCCTTTCCAAGTGCAGCAAAGGCACAAGTAGGTTGGAAAATCAAAATGATATTGTGCAATCAGATTGGGACATGTATGTGGCCTACTTTACAATTGACTTATGGTCCAGGTTATGCAAGCAATACTTTGTACAGCATTATCCAAAATTGTGTAAATTGATTGACTCTTATGTGAGTCATATTTCTGTACAATTCTCTTTATTCTCTAAGATTCTACAATAAAATTGCAAAATTTGCAACATGTGTGACCAGTCTTTTTAGACTTTTCAATAATTTCTATAATGATAAAAAATACAAATCTAAATCCAAAGCGGCATGCCAACACCAGTCTGAAGTGCCTGATCAAAGAATAAGCAAACAATTGCTAATATTATACTTTATGTAAAACTGATACTGTGCATTAGAGAGTGACTTTCTGATTGCTTCTTACATGCCTGTTGCAAACCTAAACTGTCAGATAAACAGTTTTTTTAATAATGCTACAAACTAAAAGAAGACACACATGAAAAGATCATGGATGTAGAAAATAGCACATTAGAACAAAAATGTTTTTTAAATGCCACTCATTTACAATAGTAAAACAAATTTAAAAGGTATATTGAAACCAGTTCAACTTCATACAAGCAACAAACTAGCTACAAACCTCTTAAGGCCTCTTGTACACTGCAGCTTGAAAAAAATTATATGAAAGAAAAAAATTAAAAATCAGCTTTTTTGGTCAGTAATTTACACCTCATGCGTACAAATGTGCGCAAATGCCTATTTACATATTGTGCAGAATGAGAACGCGAGAATACATTTTTGCACATTAGCGCGAAAATGCGCAAATGCATATACACGCAAATGCATACAAAAAAAAGTCTGAAAAAGTAGATGCTCAATCAGGAGTATCATGTGCAAGAGGCTTAATTCTGTAACTTCCAGTTTCACTATCCTTCAGTATCTAAGAGACATGTAGCATCACCCTGCCTGACCTCTATTAGTGGCTACTGAGCTCTCACAGTTTATTTTCTATGACTATGATGAATGATGGTAATATTATGATACTAAATAGAATTTTGGGTTACTTACCTTTTCTGTCTTACCTTTTTTGTACTCCATAGCTTCATCCAGCATGTGGCCATGCATGTCATAAGTGCATGCATTTATACAAGATTTTTCCAGTTGCCCTTTAAAGGCCCATAACTTTGTAAATATGATTTATGTGATAGAGCCTTGCTCGGTGAATGCTCATGGTTAACCTTGTGTTGTGCAGTGCTGCTTACACTGCTTTTTTCCTTGCTCAGTTTTTGGACCTCTGCCTGTCCTGACCTCAACCTTCTTCTGGTCTTCAGTTTTGTTTCCAGCCTGTTTAATTGTTTTGTTGTCTTCCTGGTATTGACCAAAGTGCATAATGCTCTGTAATTGGTGCAGTTGGTTTCCTGGTCTTAAAATTCACATCCACTGTTTACAGCAAGTTTCATCAATACTGGACAATGGCACTGAAATCCAACAATTTTGGAGAATGAAGTGGCAGTGGGTTTCCCTTACCTGGTGAACACAGGGCAACTGCCCCATTTGTATAATGGTTAAAGGGTAACTAGACTTTTGGGGGGGGGATAGCAAATAAATAAAAAATAATATTGCATATACAATTGCGATATAAGTCATATTGTAATGAATGCTATTAAAAATGATCTTTCCTTTTCAATCTGCAGTACTGTAATTTTCTGTAAAATGCAATGCAATATGGTAATCTGGAGATGTTCTGTACACAAAATGTATACAGAACGCCCCTCAGAAATATCATTTCCTGCTAGTGTGTTTAGCTCACTGATTTTCCCAGGAGTCTGCACTAAGATGCAAATCAGATTTCCGGCATGCCCTGCAAAAAAAATGTAATTTTTGGTGAGATACTTCCAATAGGAAATCATGTCTAAAGGGATGCAGACCCTGCAATTTTCCTCATTAAAGCCCTGCAGGTGCACAGCTGATTGATAATTGTGAACCCACTCCCATTAGATTCACTTTCCCGCATGGACACAGACAAACACACAGGGATATCTTCAGAATAAAAAAAGGTAGAAATCTGCAACAAAGTGTGTTAAAATCCCTGCAATGTACATAAATCACCCAGAGGGGATTACTTTTTTTCAACAAAAATGAAGTTTCTATTTAAAGGAGCTATACATTGTGTGGAAATGCATGGAAAAATACTGTTTATATATTTTTTTATTTTAATTTTTTTTACACTACTATTACGCTTTGCAACTGAACTTTTAAAGTATTGCATATGTATATGCAGAAACCAAAAATCCAGATAAAGGAAACATGTAGGAAAGCAGAAAAAAAATATACAAAAAACACTAATGCTGCATACACATGATCGGACATTCCGACAACAAAATCCTGGGATTTATTTCCAACGGATGTTGGCTCAAGCTTGTCTTGCATACACACAGTCGCACAAATGTTATCAGAAATTCCGAACGTCAAGAACATGCTGACGTACAGCACTTACGACTGCACTATAAAGAGGAAGTTCAATAGCCAGTGCGCCACCCTTTGGGCTCCTTCTGCTAATCTTGTGTTAGTAGAAGTTTGGTGAGAGACGATTCGTGCTTTTCAGCCTTGTGCTTTTCAGATTGTTACTGCTCTTCTGTTTGTGCTTGTGGGTTCGTATCTGGTTTTCAGTGCATGTAGTTAGTTCTTATCTGGTTTTCAGTGCATATTTTTAGATTACGTATTTGATTTTCAGTGCGTTCTGTTAGTTCGTTCTGACCAGCCGATGTTGTGGGTACATACTCATCATAGAGTTTGTGCTGTGCAGGGGCTTGGTGTTGGGGTTCTTAATTTGATCCAAGCCCAGTCCATGAACAGGGCGGGGAGGAGTTCATTGACGAAGAATTGGTTGCTCCAGCGTGACCAATTCTCGCACATGCCTTTGTTGCGGGTGATCTGTGAGAATAATCCTGATGATTTCAGGAATTATCTCCGGATGACGGACCCCGTTTTTCACCGTCTGTTGCCTTTGCTGTCCCCTTATATTATGAAGCAGGACACCTGCTTGCGGCAAGCCATCACTCCGGAGCAGAGGCTCGTCACCACCTTGCGGTACTTGGCGATGGGGAGAAGTCTGCAGGACTTCAGTTCTGGACAGGCATCTCCCCCCAGGCTCTGGGGATCATTATTCCAGAGACCTGTTCTGCCATCATTCAGGTCCTGCAGAAGGACTATATTAATGTAAGATTTCTCCTTTAACATCACATTATTGTATTTAAATAAATGTATTTTTTCAAATAAATTTGTATTTTAAACTGAAAAATATCTCCTGTGATTTATTGCTTGTGTATCTTTTAGCTGTCTCCTAGGTTCTCCAATGGGCTTTTTTTTGGCCATTTTCTTCAATAGTGCAAACGTAATTTCTTGGATACATGAGGTGACAAGCTCTTCTTCAGCTAACTATTATGTTGTTGTTTTGCTACACACACACACCTTGATTTTGTTGTTAATGTATGTAATGCATTAATGATAAAAATATTCATCATTTTCAACACCCTGAATTAATTTTTTGGAGTGCTGAAAATGGCCTGATTGATGCAAATTATAAAGCACTGTGGGTGTTATTTACTAAAGGACAATCCACTTTGCACTACAAGTGCACTGCAAAAGCGTTCTTAGTGCACTGAAACTGCAATGAAAGTGCAGTTGAAGTGCAAAGTGGATTTTCCTTTAGGAAATAACCCCCATTGTCATTGTAAACACCAACTTAAGCAAAAAACTGCTATTGAGCATTGAAAGAAGAAGCCACACATTGTTGAGTAGAAAAGTTTTTACTCTATGCACATTCACATGTGCGTTTAGAAAAGGGTTTTTGAACAAACCAACATATTTTTGGAATAAACTTTTTTTTTGGACAGTAGAAATATCCTTTTTTGTGTGATAAATAGGCATGTTTTTAACCACTTGCTTACTGGGCACTTCAACCCCCCTCCTGCCCAGACCAATTTTGAGCTTTCAGCACTGTTTTTTTCCCACAAATAGAGCTTTCTTTTGGTGGTATTTGATCACATCTGGGATTTTTATTTTTTGCTAAACAAACAAAAAAAGATGGACATTTTTGAAAAAAAAAAAATCATGTTTAATAGTTTGTTATAAAATTTTGCAAACAGGTAATTTTTCTCCTTCATTGATATGCGCTGATGAGGCAGCACTGGTGGGCACTGATAGGCTGCACTGATGGGCACGGATAGGCACAGATAAGGCGGCACTGATGGGCACAGTTAAGGCGGCACTGATAGGCACAGTTAAGGCGGCACTGATGGGGACAGATAAGGCGGCACTGATGGGGACAGATAAGGCGGCACTGATGGCCACGGATGGGTGGCACGGATGGGTGGCACGGATGGGTGGCACGAATGGGTGGCACGAATGGGTGGCACGGATGGGTGGCACGGATGGGTGGCACGGATAGGTACCACGGATGGGGGGGCACTGATGGGTGGCACTGATGGGCACTTATGGGCACTGGTAGGTGACACTGATGGGCACTGATAGGTTGCACTGATGTGGGTGCTGATGGGTGGCACTGATGTGGGTGCTGATGGGTGGCACTGATGGGTGGCACTGTGGGCACTGATGGGTGGCACTGTGGGCACTGATGGGTAGCACTGTGGGCACTGATGGGTAGCACTGTGGGCACTGATGGGTGGCGCTGATTGTTGGCACTGTGGGCACTGATGGGTGACGCTGGTGGGCACTGGTAGGCAGCACTGCTGCCTATTGCCTTGTGTTAGAAGATCGCCGTGATCGGGACTGATGTCCCGATCACGGCCGCCGGTGATCGGGTTTTTTTTTTCCTCCTCGCGCTGTCAGCGCAAGGAGGAAAAATAGCCAATTACCGGCTCTGTTTACATCACATGATCAGCTGTCATTGGCTGACAGCTGATCATGTGGTAAGGGGTCGGGACCAACCCCTTACTCTGATCACCGAGCGCGCCGCGCGCGCCCTGCAGGGGGCGCGCAGGCCGCTCATGCACGGGACGACGTCAATAGACGTCGTCCCGGCAATTTAGATCCGCGCTGTTGCCGTCATTTGGCAATGGCCCGGATCTGAAGCTGTTAAAAACATAAAACAATACACAACTCAGGAACTTACAAAGTTCAACTTTGATAAATTGAAGGCAATATCAGACATTAGTATGTCCAAACTGTGTTGATCTTGCCTTCATCAGATGGGGTGATGTCACCCCTGTGAAAGCCAAATTTTGAAGATGCACACAAATTGAGGAGTCAAAATGGGAATTTCCCTCCTGATCCCATGCCTAAGGTCAACATGTGCTAGCTCCCATCATGGGGGATCAATGGACGTGTTTCGGGGGTGCAACCCCTTCCTCTCAGCTACTTTAGTTGCGAGGAAGGGGTTGCATCTACAAAGCGCGTACATTGATATCCTGTGATGGCAGATAGCACATGTTGACACACTGTGTGCATCTTCAAAATTTGGCTTTCCACATTTTGTAGAAAAGAGATAAAAAAAAAAAAAATTAAAAAATTGTGGTGTGTGTTAGATTCTGCCTAAAACATCAGTGAAGTTTTTGAGTCTTTTTTCCACATCATTGATGTCTTCCTTGATCTTCTGTAAATCACGATTGCAAACCGTGATCTCCCCGATGAGGACGTGTACACTTGCACTTGTGAAATGTGTTTCTTCTTACATCCATGTCACCTAAAAAAAAAAAAAAACATACCATGTATTATAAATATGCAGGCATACATCTATTACCTGAAGCAGTGGTCTCAGACACTCACCTGTTGTGGTCACTATTTCGCCCACTTCATAAACCTCTCCTTCCTCCACATCCTGAGGTTGTGGTTTTGGGATTTCCTCTTCTTTAGGAGGTTGTGGGTCCCTGGTATCCTCTGATGTCCCGATTCTTTTATCCCCTATGTGAATAAAAAAAGGTATACTTAGCACACAGATATCTAACGGCAGAAATAGTAATATGAAACATTGCTTGGAAGTCGTACAATTGTCTGTTTTGGCAGAGTTCCAAGCTGAAGACATTTTTTTCCCTTTCTTAAAGCTGGAATACTTACCTGTTTTGTGCAAGTTTCACACATGTAGAGACCCCTAGTATCCACTGGAGCACCTATGTGGGACACCCTAAAAAGTTTGTTCTGGTGTCTCACACTAGTGCTCCTGCGTTCAGATATGTAAACAGCTGCTGAGTGTCCTCTTCTTACACTGAATCAAGTTTGCATTTCATTCTAGTTACAAACCCATCTAGACAACAATGTACTAAACTTCTTTTAATCCAAATAGGCATGAACAAATGTAGTTAACCTGCATCTGCCAAAAACATCGTATTAGTGGGCAAACGAACAATGTTTACTACGAACGATTACTGTGCCCACGAGCTTGAAACTTGCCATTTTAAACAACAGCAAAGAAAAGCACATGGAGCAGCACAAACATAATAATAAGAAGAATAATAGGAACACACAACAAATACTTATTTTGATTCTTCTGTACTGATTCTGCTCCCTCAATTTGAGGTCTGACCATCGTTTCCTCAGTTGATCCTTGGATCGCACTACCCCAAAATTCCTGTGGAGACTTTTCACAAATTTAGTCATGATCTCGGCCTTTCTCACATTTGGGTTTGTGTAAGGTCCATGCTTCCTATCATAGTCGGCCCTCTTCAAGATGTCCACCATCTCTACAAAGGACATATTTGAGGCCTTTAATCTCCTCCAGGATCGGGACATTTGTGGCTCCGGGCTTTCGTCTTTGCTGTACTTTTTCTTTCTCCACCATGTGCTCTCCCACTGCACCGAAAGAGAAGGGGTGGGGAATATACTATAAAGAAGGTCAGGGGCGGGCGGAGTTTCACGCATGCGCAGTGTATATAAAGCGTAACACGCGTGGATCGTATGTACGATCTGAGAGCTGAGGACAGAGTAGCAGAAGCGCCGATCATTCTAACGAAGGTACAATTTTAACTTGGGGCATCAGTGGCCTATACTGCTTAGAGATCGAGGCCTATATTGGGACAAGATTATGCGAGTTTAGCCTGACATTAGGGTTTGTCTTGTGTTGTGTCTTGCAGATAAAATGGATTGATTCAACGGTTATTATTTCCTCCCCCAATTCATTGATTTGTACAGAGAGCTGCCCTGTCTGTGGCAGACAAAACACCCCTTTTATACAAATCGACTAAAGAGGAAGGCAGCACTGGATAAATTGCAGGAATTTGTAAAGCTGCAGATCCCCACGGCAGACATCAACTATTTGAAGTGCAAAATTGGTGACCTGAGGAGCACTTATAATAGGGAGCACAAGAAGGTCCAGGATTCCCAGAGATCAGGAGCAGCAGCAAATGACATTTATGCACCCAGGCTGTGGTACTACGACAGACTGTGACTTCTGTCAGACCAGACTGAAATCAGGTCATCACTCTCAACCCTTTCTTCCACTCTTCCTTCCACCCAAGCTGAGGCTTCCGACGTCCAACCAGGAAGAAGATGTGGAGGAGCCCAGCTTGAGTCAGGTATAGCATTGTTCAACATATTTCTAAAAATTGTGTGTGATTGATGAACAATAAACTAAAACGATGTCCCTTTTTCATACACGGGAAATCCTCAGCCAGGAGAAGGCTGTAGAAAGTGGCAGCCAGGAGGTGGCAGGGGAGAGTGGCAGCCAGGAGGTGGCGGGGGAAAGTGGCAGCCAGGAGGTGGCGGGGGTAAGTGGCAGCCAGGAAGTGGTGGGGGAAAGTGGCAGACAGGAGGTGGCTGGGCCCAGTAGCCTGACCGAAGCCCAGGTCCTTCCCCTCTGCCTTCAACAAAAAAGGCCCAGGAAGGGGAGTAATGTGAAGTTAGCACTTGGGTTAATTCCCCAGGCTTCTGCGGTCCTCAGAACCCCCCAAGTCTTCTTGAGGCCTATGCCTGCATGGCTGCCAACAAATTGCAGGAAATGGAGGTGGGCCAACGCCTCTTCTGTTAGGAAGTGATATATCTGGCCCTAAATAAGGGGTTGAGGGGCGAACTCTCAAGCAAACCCACCTGTGTGAGTTGGACCATCCTCCTCCTCCTCCACCTCCTGCTACAACTCCAACACCAGAGCCACAGCCTGGAAGCAAGCATGGAAGGAAGCGTGTAAGGAAGACAAGAGAGTGATGGCCTGGGTTCAGTCTGGTCTGGCAAAAGACGCCGGCTGTTGTAAGACCACAGCCTGGGGACATATATGTCACCTGCTGCATTTCCTGATCTCTCGGAGTCCTGGACCGGATTGTGCTCCATTTTAAATGTACTCCTGAGGCTCCAAATTTTGCCTGTCAAATAGTTGATGTGTGCCCTGGGGTACAAAGCCTTTGCTAATTTCACCAGTTTATCCAGCATTGCCTTCCTCTTTATTTTGTTATGACCCCTAATAAATGTTTTTTTTTCTTAAATCACTGGCTATGTGTTATAATTAAAAAAGCACAGTTTGTTTGTGAGTAGGCAGGTACGTTTCAAAAATACAATGTCAAATTAACAAGGGACACCAACACCAACCATTCTCTTTGAGGTTAAAAAATACAAGATAATAATGGTGTTGTGGTAACTTGGCACAAAACGAGAAAAAATATTATGGAGACCACTAGAAAAAAAAAAACCAGGAGATCTTGATTTAAAAAAAAAGGAGATCACTATAAACAAAAATTATAAACATTATTTTGGAGATCTGGCGAAAAAATAAAAAAGATTATTCATGAGATCACAAGAAATAATAAAGAAATTAGTTTGTCAGAACTCTGTGTGAATATCAGCAGCAAAACAACTTCATAATTCTAGCATTGAAAGATTTCAAAATTTGCAGCATGATGAATGTGCCATCTCCATTACGAACGCTAGTTTTACCAGACCGAGCGCTTCCGTCTCGTACTTGATTCAGAGCATGCATGGAATTTTGTGCGTCGGAATTGTGTACACACACTCAGAATTTACCACAACGGATTTTGTTGTCGGAAAATTTGAGAACCAGCTCTCAAATTTTTGTTGTCGAAAATTCCGGCAAAAAAATTCCGATGGAGCTTACACGCGGTCGGAATTTCCGACATCAAGCTCACATCGAACATTTATTGTCGGAATGTCCGATCGCGTGTACGCGATGTAAGGCCTCATAACCACTGGACATTTTGCTAATTCTCCTAGACTCCTTTCACCCTAGCAGTTTTGGCATAAAAACTCTTGTAAACTCTTCTAACATGTTTAGGTGCATGAAGCACTTGGGCGTTAATTAATTTCATTGGTCAGAATATAAAGTTATCCTGGGCACTGAAATGAATTAACGCTCAAGAGCTAAACGTGTCTAGCGCTTAGGCGTTTATACACATTTACACACATTTAGGCATATCAAGCGTTTTTTGCTGCCAAAACTCTGCTGCTCCTGGATGCACTGGCTGTGTTTTGTTTTTTTCTTCTTCCTCTAAATGTCTCTGCCTCTAAACTCCTCTTAATGCCTATGTGTGCATAGACACATACGCCAATCTGCAAGGGTGTTTAGAGGCAGGAAAAAAAACACCAATCGCTCCTAGGAGCAGCAGAAAAAATGTCCAGTGTGCATGAGGCCTACATCTGAACCTGACTAGACAATAAATGCTATATCTGATATGCTTTTACAGTTTTCCATTTGTGTATACATACAGTAAATTATTTGACACAATTGACCTCCTGTCTATTGGCAACTTCAATAGTGCCTTTGCAAGCTTCATGACTCACAGATCTTTATGTTTATGCTGGCAAACCTAAGCTTAGAACATTAGTTGCAGGAAAAACTGGTGAAGTGGAAAGGGCAGAGATCAGGATAAAATGATATGGTGTATGCTTAGCGTGCAGCGTGGTGTAACTTGTGTCTTATCCCCTAGGGATATTTTGATTTCAGTTTTTTTATTTTTTCTTTCTCGTTCTCAGGTCATAAACTTGTTTCATCTTACAAAACGCAATATATGCTGTGGGTGAGAAGTGCAAATGTACTTTGTTTTCTGACACAGTTTCTATATCCTTTGCTATATAGGAAATATAGAGGTACAGGCTTTTGTGCAGTGCTTGCATTATCTGAATACCATCTCATTCATATAAAAGAAAAGTTGTATATGTAGAGACTCAGCAAGGGCCCTGGAGCAGGAGGGATAATATAAGTTTCGATTTGTTTGTCTAATGATACTGGATCCAAAAGTACAGAATGTAAAATAGGTCACACACACTGGACGCTTTCAGGTTAAGACACGTTTCCTGAACTCTTCTTTGTTGCGTGGCATTGCTTTAAACCAAAGGGTATGTGTAGACGTTTTGTACATATTTCCTCTGTTACGGTCAGAGAATAATACAGTGATCCACTACAATTTTGAGGTCCAGGTTATATGACAAATTTGCAAGATTTGTAATACTTATACACATTAATACATCATCAAATGCATCTTTTAATTTTTTACCACTTCAGCCTCGGAAGGTTTTACCTCCTTAATGACCAGGCCATACGAATATGGAACTGCGTTACTTTAGCGGCCGTACCATGCTGTACCCAAATAAAATTGATGTACTTTTTTACAGCTTTCTTTTGGTGGTATTTGATCATCTCTGCGGTTTTTATTTTTTGCGCTATAAACAAAATAAGAGCGCACAATTTTTGAAAAACACAATGTTTTTTACATTTTGCTGTAATAAATATCCAAAATTAAAAAAAAAATGTCCTCAGTTTAGGCCGATATGTATTCTTCTACATATTTTTGGTAAATAAATCGCAATAAGGGTATTTTGTGTGGTTTACACAAAAGTTATAACGTCTACAAAATAGGGGATAGATTTTAGGCATTTTTATTATTTTATTTTTTTACTAGAAATGGCGGCAATCAGCAATTTTTATTGAGACTGCGATATTGCGGCAGACAAATCAGACATTTTTGACACTTTTTTGGGACCAGTGACATTTATACAGCGATCAGAGCTAAAAATAGCCACTGATTACTATATAAATGTCACTGGCAGGGAAGGGGTTAACACTAAGGGCGATAAAGGGGTTAAGTGTGTGTTCCCTAGATGTGTTCTAACTGTGAGGGGATTGGACTGAATGGGAGAGAAGACAGATCATTGTTCCTACTTAGTAGGAACACACAATCTGTTTCTCCTCCCCTGACAGGGCAGAGATTTGTGTGTTTACACACACAAATCCCCGTTCCTGCTCTCGTGCCCACAATCGCGGGTGGCCGAGGGGGGGGGGCGCATCCACCAGCCACGCACGTCGGGTCCCCTGCCATGCAGCAGGCACGCGCCTGCTATGGCTTTTAAAACAGCCACAGTATATATACGGCAATTCGCCCTGCAGAGCCATTCTGCCCCCGTATAGATACAGGAGCCAGTCAGGAAGCAGTTAAACAAGGGTGAATCAGGGGCCTAAGGGGGCCGTGTACAAGTCTGTAGGGTCAGCCAGGTGGAAGCTCGATCCACCAGTGGGTATGGCAGAAGGAGTTGTCCTACTTCAAAAAAAAGGGGCAACAATTTTGAAAAACATAAACTGTATTTTGACTTTCTGCTAAAAAACACATCCAATAAAAAAATGTAAAAAATCTAATTTCTTCATCAATTTAGGCCAGTATGTATTCTGCTACATATTTTTGGTTAAAACATTCCCCATAAGCATATATTGATTGGTCTGTGCAAAAGTTATCGCGTCTACAAACTTTGGGATATTTTTATGGTATTTTTATTTATTTTATTTTTTTATTAGAAATGTCGCAGAACTGACACTTTTGACACTTTTTTTGTGGACCAGTGACATTATTACAGTGATCAGTGCTAAAAATATACACTGTTACTATACTAAGGGGTTAACATCAGGGGCTATCAAAGGGTTAAATGTGTCCCTAGGGGGGTGCTTTCTAACTGTGTGGGGGTTGCTCTGACTGGGTGAAAACAAGATCTCTATCTTCTCCCCTATCAGAACAGTGATCTGACTTGTTTACATGGACAGATCGCCGTTCTGCCTCGCTCGGGAACGATCATGGGTGGCCCGCTGTTTGGCACCCCCTCTATCCAATCAGCGTGCGCACCCCCTATTGCATTAAATGACGTACAGGTATGTGATTTTGCACAACAGAACTGACCCGCTGCAGTACTAGTACGTTAGGCGGTCGGTAAATGGTTAAACAAAAGCAGTGCAAGTACCTAAATTTGACTTGGTATTAGCCTTTTGAAAACCCATGTACAGAACAGCTCAGACAGGGAGAAGGAGAAGCAGCACAAGCAGCTAGTCAGTTGTGCTGCACTTTTCATGTGTTAACATGGAACATGATGATTGGAGGAGAGAACAGAGTATTAGGGAAATGAGCTTGTCAGTTTGATGCATCTTTTTTGATTGTCCAGTCACAGACTGGTAGAGGAACATGACCTAGTTGTATAATTTAACTGCATTAGTGGAAAATCAAATCTCCTGCTCTCTCCAGCCTCAAATGACAGAAATACAAATCCTTTATCAGGTGACACAGTTCATTTATATATACAGTATCTCACAAAAGTAAGTACATCCCTCACATTTTTGTAAATATTTTCTTCTATCTTTTCATGTGACAACACTGAATAAATGACACTTTTGCTACAATGTAAAGTAGTGAGTGTACAGCTTGTATAACGGTGTAAATTTGCTGTCCCCTCAAAATAACTCAACACACAGCCGTTAATGTATAAACCGCTGGCAACAAAAGTGAGTACACCCTTAAGTGAAAATGTCCAAATTGAGCCCAAAGTGTCAATATTTTGTGTGGCCACTATTAATTTCCAGCACTGCCTTAACCCTCTTGGGCATGGAGTTCACCAGAGCTTCACAGGTTGCTACTGGAGTCCTCTTCCACTCCTCCATGAAGACAGAGCTGGTGGATGTTAGAGACCTTGCGCTCCTCCACCTTCCATTTGAGGATGCCCCACAGATGATCAATAGGGTTTAGGTCTGGAGGCATGCTTGGCCAGTCCATCACCTTTACCCTCAGCTTCTTTAGCAAGGCAGTGGAGTTATGTTTGGGGTCGTTATCATGTTGGAATACTGTCCTGCGGCCCAGTCTCCGAAAAGAGGGGAGCATGCTCTGCTTCAGTATGTCACAGTACATGTTGGCATTCACGGTTCCCTCAATGAACTATAGCTCCCCAGCGCCAGCAGCACTCATGCAGCCCCAGACCATGACACTCCCACCAACATGCTTAACTGTAGGCAAGACACACTTGTCTTTGTACTCCTCACCTGGTTGCCGCCACACACGCTTGACACCATCTGAACCAAATAATTTTATCTTAGTGTCATCAGACCACAGGACATGGTTCCAGTATTCCATGTCCTTAGTCTGCTTGTCTTCAGCAAACTGTTTGCGGGCTTTCTTGTGCATCATCTTTAGAACAGGCTTCCTTCTGGGATGACAGCCATGCAGACTAATTTGATGCAGTGTGCGGTGTATGGTCTGAGCACTGACAGGCTGATCCCCCACCCCTTCAACCTCTGCAGCAATGCTGGCAGCACTCATACGTCTATTTCCCAAAGACAACCTCTGGATATGATGCTGAGCATGTGCACTCAACTTCTTTGGTCAACCATGGTGAGGCCTGTTCTGAGTTAAATCTGTCCTGTTAAACTGCTGTATGGTCTTGGCCACTGTGCTGCAGCTCAGTTTCAGGGTCTTGACAATCTTCTTAAAGCCTAGGCCATCTTTATGTAGAGCAACATTTCTTTTTTTCAGATCCTCAGAGAGTTCTTTCCCAAGAGGTGCCATGTTGAACTTCCAGTGACCAGTATGATAGAGTGAGAGTGATAACACCAAATTTAACACATCTGCTCCCTATTCACACCTGAGACCTTGTAACACTAATGAGTCACATGACACCGGGGAGGGAAAATGGCTCATTGGGCCCAATTTGGACATTTTCACTTAGGGGTGTACTGACTTTTGTTGCCAGCGGTTTAGACATTAATGGCTGTGTGTTGAGTTATTTTGAGTGGACAGCAAATGTACACTGTTATACAAGTTGTACGCTCACTACTTTACATTGTAGCAAAGTATCATTTCTTCAGTGTTGTCACATGAAAAGATAGAAGAAAAGATTTACAAAAATGTGAGCGGCGTACTCACTTTTGTGTGATACTGTGTATGTGTATATATGTATATATATATATATATATATATATATATATATATATATATATATATAAATTTCGTATATATATTATTAGTAGTAGTACACAGGATTTATACAACAACCATTTACGCAGTGCTTTACAATATAAGTCTAGGTTCACACCTATACGGCTGCATGTGATGCATTTCTCAGGCACATTTTTCAGTGCATTTTTTAATTTTATCTCAGCGGTTTTTATGTGTTTTTGCATGCAGTTTTCATGCATTTTGCGTTTTACCTTTTTTTTCTCTCTCTTTAAATGTACTGTAAAACAGACTGTATAAAGCTGGTTGCTAAGGAGAGGGCCAGGAAGCTGGCCACCGCATCCCTAACAACCGATGAGTCATCAGCTGTCAGCGGGGTTCCCCGCTGAAAGCTGAATGTAAAAAAAAATTGCAAAAAAACGGGAAGAAGAAGAAGGCAGCGAATGGGTAAAATGGTGGCGGAAGAAGATGGCACCGGCAGAGATGGCGGCTCAGAGCTATTTTACTAATAAAGGAATTGTCAAAAACTGTCTCTTGTTTTTGTTTACTTTTTACTGCTTTTTTTGGTGAATGGGTAGGGGTACGATGTACCCGATACCCATTCACATAGGGTGGGGGGTCCGGATTTGGGGGTCCCCTTGTTTAAGGGGGCTTCTAGATTCCAACAAGCTCACAGACCCCGACAACCACCGGCTATGGTTGTTGGGAAGAGGCCTTTGTCCTCATCAACATGGGGGCAAGGTACTTTGGGGTGGGGGACGCAGAGCCCCCCCTGCCCCAAAGCATCCATCCCCCCCATGTTGAGGGCCTGTGGTCTGGTATGGTTCAGGAGAGGGGCGGCGCTTGCTTGTGCCCTCCCTTTCCTGACCTGCCAGGTGACATGCGCAAATAAAGGTCTGGTATGGATTCTGAGGGGGAACCCACACCGTTTTTCTTTTTATTTGGTCACCTTCGAATCCATACTAAACCCGAGGGGCCTGGTATGGACCTGGGGGGAACCCCATGCTGTTTTTTTTTGTAAATTTTTCTGCCAGCAAATTTTTTTTTTTTTTACATTCAGCTGATTACTCATCAGTTGCTGAGGATACAGCAGCCAGCTTCCCACCCCCCGTTTAGCAACCAGCTATTAACAATGGTGAAATAAGAACCACAAAAAGCAAATCACATCAAAAATGCACCACTTGCGTTTCTGGTGAAGCTCCATTGAAGTCTATTAGCTGCAAATCATGGGAAAAAAGTCCCCGACCCTTGCCAAAAATGCACCAGCAGCAAAACGCATAGATGTGAACTACTACCATAGGAAACTATGTTAAATGGACTGTAGTGCATTTCTGAAAACTGCAAAACACACAAAAAAATGCATAGGTGTGAATGTAGGATAAAGGGGGGACAGTACAATTACAATACAGTTCAATACAGAAGGAATAGGAGGGCCCTGCTCATGAAGCTTACAATCTAGGGAGGTGGTACAAAGGGTTATAGCTGCAGGGGATGATCTGATGCAGGTGACTCAAGTACAGTTCTTAGATGGAGGGTGAGGTAAGCTTCCCTGAATAAATGAGTTTTCAAGGATCGCCTAAAGGCGGATAGGGTAGGAGCTGACCGAACATACTGGGGAAGAGAGTTCCAGAGGATAGGAGAGGTTCTGAAAAAGTCCTGGAGGAGATCATGCTAGCAGGTAACAAGGGAGCTAGAGAGCAGGAAGCCCTGGCAGGAATGGAGAGGACTATTTAGGCAATATCTGCAGATGAGTCTGGTGATGTAGATGGGGGCGATGTTGTGGATGGCTTTGTATGTTGTGGATAGTTTTTAGAATGTTATACAATAGGGTAGAGATACCAATAAAGGGATTGGCAGAGAGAGGCAACAGTTATAAATTAGTAAGGTGTATTAGTCTAGCAGCAGCATTAATAATAAACTGAAGGCAGGGGGTTGTGTAAAGGTATGTGTGTGTGTATGTATATATATATATATATATATATATATATATATATATATATATATATATATATATAGTAATATTTGGGGATTGTTTAGCTCAGTGTAGCACTCACCAGTGAGTAGAGTCCATGTCAGCTTTTTGGCCCACTTTTATTAAAGGGATAGAAAAAGTCCAACAACAGTACAGTTGCCCACGCAGAGGTTTCCACCATCAACACAATACATCTGTCCATCTGACCCTGTGACACAGGCTCTCTGTGTTCATGTACAAATGCTGTACCTCTGTTAGCTATTCCCAAAACCTGGTCCCAGGACTGGAGATTTCCTCCCACCCAGATCACTATAAAATCCCTGGGCTCCAGGTCCCAAACAGGATTTTACCAGCCACAGGGGAAAGTGAAAAAACTGTTTCCTCCAAATCAAACAAGCATCCTGGAGCCCCTCAACCTGCCTAGTTGAGAATCTTGGGAACATACACCATGACAGGGAACCACACTGTCACAATACATATATATTAACTGTTTACCTGGAGTTCATCTTTATGTTTCAGGAGTGAATGCTATAGCGTAAGTACCTGAACAAATGGATTCATCTGCTTATCTGCTACATATTTAGTTAGTCAGACTGTCGGAGTCCATTTAGATTGCTGTATGTTTTATAACCTTTTACGGCTATATTTTTTTTTTACTTTTAAATATTTTTAAGGTATGGCTGCAAATGTCCATTGGGTGAAATATAGATTGTTGTAGGGTATTAAGACCAATACAGTAGTATATTATTATTAAAGAGTAATTCCTGTTTTTCATATGCATATTGATGTTCAGGACTAAAGAAAACATTTTTATTGGCCTTATTTTAATATAAAATACTAAATGTTTATGTTTTATATACTTTTTGAGCAAGCATATGGAGCTTTTATGTTAATTTTTCACATTTCCAACTTCTACATTTCTGCTGAAAAAAAATAATATCCTTACAGCTACACTGCTCTCTAAGAGAAAGACAGTTTACTAATTAAATCTGAAATTAGAGATGGACCAAACACCCCCACACCCCCCCGTTCGGTTCATGCCAAAACTCTTAACCATTGCAAAAGTTCGGACCCAAACCACAAACACTATTAAGGTCTATGGGACCCGAACTTGAAAAATCAGAAGTCCCCAGTTTGAAGACTTGCAATTTATTGGCCATAAAAAGGGTATGGGGCCCCGGGTACTTCCCTTGGGGACATGTACCAATGCAAAAAGAATGTTTTAAAAAGATATCTTTTTAAAGGAGCAGTGATTTTAATAATGCTTAAAGTGAAACAATAAAAATGAATCATTTCTTTAAATATAGTGCCTGGGGGGTTCCCTTAGTCTGCATGTAAAATGTACAGTGTAAAGAACCTGCTGCAGCAAAACTGACATTTATTAAAAAAAAAGACATTTAACCACCTCAATACAGGGCACTTACACCATCTTCCTGCCCAGGCCATTTTTCAGCTTTCAGCGCTGTCACACCTTGAATGACAATTGCGCAGTCCTGCTACACTGTTATGCCCCGTACACACGGTCGGACATTGATCGGACATTCCGACAACAAAATCCTAGGATTTTTTCAGACGGATGTTGGCTCAAACTTGTTTTGCGTACACACGGTCGCACAAAGTTGTCGGAATTTCCGATCGCCAACAACGCAGGGACGTCAACCACGTATGACGAGACTAGAAAAGGCCAGTTCAGAACCAAGCGCAGCACCCTTTGGGCTCCTTTTGCTAATCTCGTGTTAGTAAAAGTCTGGTGAGAGACGATTCATGCTTTTTCAGACTTATGGCTTTCAGATCGTTTTCTGCGGTTCAGTTTGTGCTTGTGGGTTTGTATCTGCTCTTCAGTGCGTGCAAGCAAGCTACGCATGACTTTGTCATTGTGTTCTTGTTCGTTCGTTACTGTTTTTTAGGTCGCTCTTCACAGGCCTTGCTGTTCTTCAGTGCATTCTGTTACTTCATTCTGAGCAGCCGACCGTTTTCTAGCCATGTTGCGTATACGTACTCCTCGTAGAGTTCATGCTGTGCGGGGGCTTGGTATTGGGGTCCTGACCTTGACACAAGTCCAGTCCATGAACAGGGTGGGGAGGAGTTCATGGACCAAGAATTGGTTGCTTCAGCGTGACCAGTTCTCTCATATGCCTTTGCTCCGTGAGATCCGTGAGAATAATCCTGATGATTTCAGGAACTTTCTCCGGATGACGGACCCCGTATTTCACCGTTTGTTGGCTTCACTCACCCCCTATATCAGCAGGCAGGATACCTGCATGAGGAAAGCCATCACTCCGGAGCAGAGGCTTGTCGCTACCCTGTGATACTTGGTGACAGGGAGAAGCCTGCAGTACCTCAAGTTCTCGACAGACATCTCCCCCCAGGCTCTGGGTATCATTATCCCAGAGACCTGTTCTGCCATCATCCAGGTTCTGAAGAAGGAGTATGTGAAGGTAAGATTTGTATCCTTTAATATCACATTTTATTGTATTGAATGTTTGCTAATTTATTGTATTTATTTCCTCATTCCCTAATTACCATGATTGTAATATGCTGTGAATGTCCCCTTTGTTCTCATGCATGCTGGATTTTTATGTAATTATTTTTTTAGTCCTTCATACATATTTGCCTTCACTTACCTCCCCAGCATGGTCTCCTGCCCCTATATTCACCTCATGTAGTCACTTAACAATGTATTTTATCAGCTCCATAGTAGTGCTTTACCCCAAACACCCCCTAAAATGTTTAGAAATGTGATTTGTGCTTTAAATTCAGGCAGAGTGCCAGAGGCTTTTTTTGGGGTGTCCCCAAATCATTTTTATTAACCCTCCCTCCACCCAACTGCTAAGTAAGCTGATCCCAATTCTCTATCTATCCTCAATCATCTATCTGCTGACTTTGCCAAACCCATACACACTATACCCATCTCTTTTGTGCTCAGATGTATGGATGAAGGGACTGCCTGTATACTTTCAAATGGTACTGTTTAAAGTTTTTGTATCCTATTATTATCTTGATAGGTAATAGCAGAATGTCCAAATGTGCTCAAATGTGTACACTGTGTATTTATATCTTTGTATTATGACACTTCTTACCTGTCCAGTGGGCTGCCAATAGTGTAACTAAGGAGGGGCTGTTCCAAGTAATACCCATTATTTAGGCATTCATCTCTCAATGAAGTGAAGAGGGTTACCTGTCCAAGATACCCCCCCCCTATAATGTTAGAAATGGCCCATGAGAGGGGGGGGATATGATAGGTGTACCTTATACTTTGGTGTTGTAAAATTCCCCTTAATAAATGTTATCTGGATGTTGGCCAAGAATGTTTGTGTCTAATCTGCTTTCCATGTTTATGTGCAAAAATACTAAGTTTTTTTGTTTTCCTCAACAGTTTCCTTCCACGCCACAGGAATGGCAGACTGTGGCCTCCCACTTTGCCCAGTGGTGGGACTTTCCTAACTGTGGAGGGGCAATTGATGGGAAACACGTCCACATCATCCCACCACCCAACTCGGGGTCATACTATTATAATTACAAGGGGTTCAATAGTATTGTGATGTTAGCGGTGGTGTCGGCTAATTACGACTTCCTGTATGTGGACGTGGGGAAGAATGGCCGGATGTCCGATGGTGGAGTCATCGCCCAGACGGAGTTTTACAGGCGTCTCCAGAATGGCAGCTTGGACTTGCCACCTCCAAAAGACAACGTGGGAGGACTCCCATTCGTCTTCGTTGCGGATGAAGCATTTTCACTGGGGGACCATCTTATGTGGCCATTCTCGATGAGGACTCTCACCCCGGAACAGAGGGTTTTTAATTACCGGCTGGCCAGAGCCAGAAGAGTGGTGGAGAACACATTTGGAATCATGGCCAGCCGGTTCTGCTTATTTCTGACACCCATCCATATGGCGGAGTATAAACTTAATCATATAATCCTGGCATGCTGTGTTCTACATAACTTTTTACGCCAACATTCTGCCAACTATGCTGGCTCAGTTGGGCCTGAGGCTGGAATTCTAAATAAAACAACCCTGACGGCGCTTGAAAGTGGCTGTCCTGGCTTGCCCTCCCTGAGTGCCCATGATGTCTGGTTAAGATACCTTGAGTTCTTTGCGGGTAGGGGGGCCATCAATATGCCAGACAATTTGTGAAGCCTTTATCAAATAAAAAAAAGCAAATCTTTGGTGACATTTACTGCTTGTGTTTGTTTTAGCTGACCCTGACAGCAATGTGGAGAGTCCTGAAAATGGCGTGATTGTGTAACCTTATACAAAGCACTGTTGGGTGTTATTTACTAAAGGCGTAGACACTTTGCACTACAAGTGCACTTGAAACTGCACTGAAACTGCACTTGTAGTGCAAAGAGGATTTGCCCTTAGGAAATAACCCCCATTTTCACAGAAAGCAGCAATTACATCACCACAAAAGTGTTGTAGCGTTGAGACAATAATCCACACATTCTTGATAACAATCTTTTTAATGCCTGCACAATCACATGTGCATTTAGAAAAGGTTTTTAAAACAAACCAACATGTTTGTTGTATAACAATTTTTGGGGTGGCATTATCAAAAATAGAAATGTCCATTTAAGATAAAACGGGCATGTGTAAAACCAACAAGAAAGACACAAATCTTGAACTTACAAAGTTCACATATGGTAAAACTTGAAGGCAATATCAGACATGAGTATTTAGGAACTGTGTTTGATATAGCCTTCAGATGGGGTGAAGTCACCCCTGGAAAAGCCAAATTTTGAAGATGCACACCAATTTATGAATATCAACATGTGCTAGCTGCCATCATGGGGGATCAAGGGACGTGTTTTGGGGGAGTAACCCCTTCCTTACAGCTACTTTATTATTGAGGAAGGGGTTGCACCCCCAAAAGGCATCCATTTATCTCCCGTGATGGCAGATAGCACATGTTGGCACACTGTGTGCATCCTCAAAATTTGGCTTTTCTAAAAATCGCTAAAACATTTTTAAGATTGTAGCACACAAAAAAACAAAGTGATTTGGAGGGGTTTTAAACTCGCCCCAAAACATCAATGATGTTATTATTTTTTTGACTAACATCATTGATTTTTTTCTTGAGGTTTTCCAATTCTAAATTACACCCCATGATCTCCCCAATCAGGATCTGGGCACTTTCTGATGTGAAAGGATCTGGATCCACAACATCACGATGACCTAAAAAGAGAGAAACCAAACAAAAACAGGTATAAAAAATCTGCCAGCATCCATCTCTTACCTGAGCCTGTGGTCGCAGACACTCATCTGTTGTGGTGACAATTTCCACCACATCTTCTTCCTCCTCCTGCTCTGCTTGGGTTGGGGGTATTTCCCCTTCTTCCAAAGGTGGGGGGTCTGTGGTCTCCTCGGATGAGGGGTGTCCTCCGAGTCTTTTCTCCCCTATGTAAAACAAAAATGGTATAATTTGCACACAGATATTTGATGGCCGAAATATAAAGATGAAACATTGCTTGGAAGTGGGGTACAATTGTCTATTTTGGCAGAGTTCCAAGATGTAGCATTTTTATTGTCTGTTGTCAAGCTTCAAGACTTTACCTGTCTTGTACAAGCTTCACAGATGGAGACCCCCCTATAGTATACACTGGAGTACCTGTGTGGTCCCCCTAATAAAAAGGGTGTTCTTGTGTCCCACACTAGTGCTCCAGTGTCCAGATGTGAAAACAGCTGCTGAGTGTCCTCTCCTTACACAGAATCTAGTCTGCATTTCATTCTAGTAACAAACCCATCTACACAACCAAATATTTTTCATACAAGTAGGCCCTAAAAAATGTTGGCAAATGCATATGGCCTAAACAATGGTGTTTTATATGCCGAAAGAAAAATGTTTGATACGAACGAATAATAGGCCCATGAACATGAAAGTTGCCATTTTAAACTGTACAACACTTAAGAAAAGCATATGGAGCAGCACGAACGTATTAAAGACAAAAAGAATAGGAACACAGCACAACTACTTACTTTTTTGCAGCACTCTCCAGATCTTTCTGTACTGCTCGGGCTCCCTTAATTTCAGGTCCGACCACCGCTTCCTGAGCTGATCCTTCGATCGTCGTACCCCGAAATTCTGGTGCAGACTCTTGACCACTTTCGCCATGATCTTGGCCTTTCTGATATTGGGGTTGGGGTAAGGTCCATACTTCCCGTCATAGTCGGCCTTCTTCAGGATGTCGACCATCTCCAACATCTCCCCAAAGGACATATTTGAGGCCTTAAATCGTCTCCTTCTGGATCGGGACGTTTCTGGATCCGGGCTTTCCTCCTCCTCGTTGCTATAATTAGCACGCACCTGCTCTGACTCCGCCATGTGCTCTTCACCCACTGCGCCGAACGAAAAGGGGAGGGGAATAGACTAGAAAGAACGTCAGGGGCGGGCGGAGTTACACGCATGCGCAGTGTGTATAAAGCATAACACGCGTGCATAGTACGTACGAAGGAGTATCGGAGGCGCTGATCGTGATAACGAAGGTAAGAGCCAAACTTGGGCCTATACTGCTTCTAGATTGAGGCCTATATTGTAACTATATTAGGAGAGTTTTGCCTGACATTAGGGTTTGTCTTGTGTTGTGTCTTGCAGTGAAAATGGATATCTTGAACGATACCGGCTTCATGGCAATCTTCATTGACATGTTCAGGGAGCTGCCTTGTCTGTGGGAGATCAACCACCCACATTATAAGAACCAAACAAAGAGGAAGGCAGCGCTGGATCAATTGTTTGAAATTGTGAAGCAGGTGATCCCCACGGCAGACACGACCTATTTGAAGATCCTAATTGGTGGCCTGAGGAGCACATATCTAAGGGAGCGCAAGAAAGTCCAGGATTCGCAGAGATGCGGAGCAGCAGATGACAGGATGTGGTACTATGACAGGCTGCATTTTCTGGCAGGTCAGACTGAACCCAGGTCATCACTCTCCAGTCTTCCTTCCATGCTTCCTTCCCCCCAGCTGAGGCTTCTGACGCCCAACCTGGGCCTTCCAGGCAGCAACATGTGGAGGAGCCCAGATTGAGCCAGGTATAGCATTCCTCTAAATATTTCTGCTTGTCCAATCAATGATGTTAACTAGATGTTAGTTTGGAGTACTAATTTATGATTGTGATTAATGATGCAAAAACTAAAACCATGTCCCTTTTTCATACACAGGGAAGTCGCAGCCAGGAGTTGGCCGGGCCAAGCAGGCTGCCTGATATGCAGGTCCCTCCCCTACACCCGCAAAGAGAAAGTGGCAGGAAGAGGAGTACCCTAGAGGAGGCTGCCATAGGCCTCTTTTGGAAGGCTACAGAGGCCCTGGGAGCACCACACACTGTGGAGGAGGACTTTGCTGGCATAATTGCCTGTAAAATGCAGCGGATGGAGGAGGGCCAACAACTCATGTGTGAGTCATTAATTTTGGAAGCTCTCAATAAGGAGTTGAGGGGCCAAATAACATCTGATATCCACATTTGTGACCTCACACATGGTCCTCCTCCTCCTCCAGGCCCTTCTACTCCTCCTCCTCCTCCTCCTCCAGGTCCTACTAGTCCTTCTCCTCCTCCAGGTCCTACTCCTCCTCCTGCCACATCTCCAACAGCAGAGCCACAGCCAGGAATAAAGTGTGGAAGGAAGACCAGAAAGTGATGACCCTGGATCCAGTCTGGTCTGCCAAAAGATGCAGCCTCTTGTGGTACCACAGCCTGGGGACACAGATGTCATCTGCTGCTTTCCAGATCTCTGGGACTTCTGGACCAGACTGCACTCCCTTACATATGGACTCCTCAGGCCACCAATTTTGATGTTCAAGAATTGATGTCTTCCCTGGGGTTCCAAGGCTTCGCTAATTTCTGCTGTTTCTCCAGCGTTGCCTCCCTCTTTGTTTGGTTCTGAGCCCTTAATAAAGGATTTTTGGTTTCAATTATACTCGCCTATGTGTTTTTTCCTTCAAAAAGGACAGTTTGTTTGTGAGGATTCAGGTACATTTCAAAAATACAATGTGAAATTAACAAGAGACACCAACACCAAACAATCTCCTTGAGATTAAATAATACAAGATAATAATGGTGTTGTGGTAACTTGACACACAAAACACACACAAAAATATTCTGGAGTAAAACTAAAACTAAAATAAAACAAATATCAGCCTTGGAAAAAATACAAACCTAAAATATAAAAAAAATCTGCCTTTAAAAAAAAAAAAATAATAAAAATATTTTTGTCAGATGTGACAAATCAAAATATATTAAGGGAATCCCGATAAATAATAAAGAAATAAGTTTGTGAGAAGTCTGTGTGAATATGAGCAGCAAAACTACTTCATTCTTCTCACATTATAAAGAAGAAGAGAGTGCGCTGTATTAAACCATTTTTAACATTGCATCGTGAGGAAAGTGTTGTATCCATTGCGAACGCTAATTTTACCCGACCGAGCTGTTCCAACTAGGAATTTCTTCTGAGCATGCGTGGCACTTTGTGCGTCGGAACAGGCCACACACGGTCGGAATTGACGCATTCCGATTTTGTTGTCGGAAAATTTTATAGCCTGCTCTCAAACTTTGTGTGTCGGAAAATCCGATGGAAAATGTCCGATGGAGCCCACATACGGTCGGAATGTCCGACAACACGCTCCGATCGGACATTTTCCATCGGAAAATCCGACCGTGTGTACGGGGCATAACTGTATGAAATTTTCATAATTTTCTTCACACAAATAGAGTGTTCTTTTGGTGGTATTTAATCATGCCTATTTTTTTCCCTAAAAAAAAAAAAAAATTTTTCCTTCACTGATGGGTGCTGATGAGGCAGAACTGATGGGCACTGATAGGCTGCACTGATGGGCACTGATGAGGTGGCACTTATGGGCACTGATGAGGTGGCACTTATGGGCACTGATAGGCGGCACTGATGGGTGGCACTGGTGGGCACAGATAGGCAGCACTGGTGGGCACAGATAGGCAGCACTGGTGGGCACAGATAAGCAAAACTGATGGGCGGCACTGATGGGCATTGATGGGTGGCATTGATGGGCAGCAGTGATGGGCATCACTAATAGCCAACACTGACTGGCATCACTAATGGCCACTGATTGCTGGCACTTGTGAGCACTGATTGCTGGCACTTGTGGGCACAGATTGGTGGCAATTGTGGGCACTGGTTGGCACTGATTGCTGGCAGTGGTGGGAAATCATTGCTGGCACTGGTGGGCACTAAATTGTAATCAAGGCACTGATGATCAGTGCCCTGATTACACACCTAGCTGTCCCCTGTGAGTAGATGCAACTTATCGGCTCTCCTCTCCTCACACTCTGTCAGGGTGAGGCAAGGAGCGCCGATTACCGTCATCTCTGTGTTTACATGTGACCAGCTGTGATTGGACACAGCTGATCACATGGCTCTTTACACAGATCAGGGTCGCGCCATATCCTAGCAACACGGTGTGGCCAGAATGTGCGCATCTGGGGGGGCGAAAGCTGTCATTCTGGGAGGCCATCATATGACGTCCACCCAGAACGAGAGCCGCACCACCCAGCCGTCATTTGGAGGTGGGCAGGTGGCAAGTGGTTAAATTGATTTTCCCTGCAAGCTTTCTTTATTTGGATAAGCTGGTATTTAGACGCTGGGCATGTGGGTGGCAGGGCATGTGTTCTTTTTTCAATGAAGCACCTGGGCAGAATAATTTGCCTGCTATACTCTACAGCTGGTGGTGTGCTGCTGGCACACATGTTGCAAGGACCTGTGACACGCTTTGCTATACCATCATCCCTGCCAGTGGAGGCTGCTGAGGGGTCATGAGATATAGCAGGGGTAGACATGAAAGGTGAATGAGGAGGAGAAGAATTGTGTCCCTTGTGTGTAGCTTTCAGGTGCTCTAGGTGTTCTTGCCAATGGGCTGAGTGGTGGGAGGTTAAAGTAGTTGTAGAGGCTGAAGTTTTTTTACCTTCATGTATTCTATGCATGAAGGTAAAAAACCTTAAGCGTGCAGCTCCTCAGCCCCCTTATACTTATCTAAGCTTGATCTTGATCTTGATCCAGCGATGTGCACAAGACGAGAGACTCTCCAGAAGGGAACCCAAGAAGAGGAGGATCAAGGCTGCTCTATGCAAAACCATTTCACAGGTAAGTATGACACGTTTGTTAATTATTATTTTTTTCTGTTTAAATCACTTTAAATGCCTTGTCAAGCATGTGGTACCCAAATGGCTGGTGTTTTTGCCATACTTGATCTGCTTGCAGCAGAGATTGCAAATTGAAACAGTGAAATCAGCTGTACATGTGCTAAAAAAGGCTCAGACAGCTGAGTTGTAGGAAGTGGGCCAGGAGATAACCGCTCCACAATCTGATGGAGTAGGGTGGCTGCTCTCTACTCTTCCATGATGGCTACCTCTGGAGGACATCCTGCCTTGTTGGGGTTGTGCCTCCCTCTCACTTTCCTCCTCTGCTCTATCCAACACCCACGTTGCATCAGTGACCTCATCATCATCATATCCTCCATCCTCACCATCACTGGAGCCAACTTGGAAATACGCTGAAGCTGGGGGAACATGACTGTACCCTTCCTTTACCTCAGAACCAACATCAGAATCAAATAATTTCTGTGCATCCACAAGACAAGTGGCTGACGCTGTGTTTATTCAGCTGACTCCCCAATGCATGATGCTGGAGCTATTGCAGAAGTAGCTGTGGACAAGGAGGCGGAATAAGCCACTCTGGCAGCTGTGGTGGACTGTGCACTAGTGACAGCTTGGGTCATAGATGATGAGGATCATTTAGTAAGCCGGTCCACCACCTCCTCTACATGCTGTGGGTGGATAGCCTGGGAAACTTCACTGAACAGAGACAAATGTGCCCTACCTGAGGACGGACCCTGTCCACCTTTGCCTGTAGACACAGATGCTACTGGTCCCCTCATAGTGGCATGGGAACATCTGTCTCTCCTTGATGGCCTCCCAGACATGATGGGGTGTTAGTACCCAAATTGAATAGACGCTGGTAAATGTGTGATAGGATGCATTTGAATGAAAAGGGATGTTTGGTGCACTTTAAATTGAGGACTGATGCTGGTGGGGGGTGGGGTAATAGTGAGTAGGGGGAGTGGGGATATATTCTTCCTTCCATCTCATCTATCATAAACCTAAGAGCAAGTTTTGAAAGTCTCCTGGGATCATACTGTATAGGCTATTCAAGGTAACAAACCTTAAGAAAATTATCATGAGAGCCTTGGAAGATAGTGTTCATCTTCTCACTAATCATTATGCCTGTTATTCTTTGCAATGCTTCCTGATAAACCAGAGAAGATGACCATCAAGACCTTGTAATTTTTTGCTTAGCTGCTCCAAATAAGAAAGAAACTAATTTATTTTTGAGCTTAGTCAGCACTTCAAGAGGTTTATGCAGTGACGGCTGGTGGGTTTTTTTTTGCAGTCCACCCTTTTGAGAAGCCTATTGGAGCCTCTGGCTCTAGTCACATGTTTCAAAAAAAAGAAAAACCCCCCATTGGAATCCATGACTCCGGCACCCTGCTTGTAGATCAGGGGCCTGGAAGCATGGATGGGGGGGCGGCGCCTGCGCACCCCCTATGCACATGCCGTCACTGGGTTTATGCAAAAGTGCCTCCCATGGATCTTTGCGTAAATTATGATGTATTTTCATTTGGATCAAATGGTAGATATGTATCCTCAGTTCTTGTGCCCGTGAATATGCCCACCAAATGTACATCATACCTTGATCTGCAAATCCCCAGAAACATAATGGATTATAAGATGTTCAATATTTAGCAACCAGTGTAGATGTAAAATACCATAGGCACATAACCTTATATGAATTCTCGACAGCAGTCATATTTAAAGTAACGGTCCAAATATTGCTGCAGTCCTCAATAGACAAAGATTTTCCCATCTCCTGCTCCCACTTAAGCATAAAAGATAATTTGTTAGAATGTGTTGAGGTTGTCAAAGAAAGATACAATTCTGAATTAAAGCCACACTCATGGGGGCCCTGTCTGCAGATGCATTCAAAATTTGTGATAAGGTCATTTTTATTTATTTATAATTATTGAGAAAATCTAATGTTTCAGTTGAGTATACCTAAATATTTCCCTTGTCTTATACTGTTCTTGTAAAGTCACCCAAAAACAGCTTAAAGTGGTTGTTAAGCCACTACTATAAAAACCTCCCATCCCCTCTATAACATAACAATATGTGTCCCTTTGTCTATGTTATATAAAAAATATGCTGATCTGTACCTACATGAGAGTGGCTCTGGGCGGTCACATGACTCCTCAGCTCTCTCCTCTGCCTGGCTGACAGCTCCAGCGGTCGGGGCCAAGCACTCCCGATGATGTCAGCCAGGGAGGAGAGGAACAGAGGAGAGAGAGAGAGCCGAGAAGTCACATGAGCGCCAGGAGACACTCTGATATAGGTACAGATCGGCAATGTTTTTAAATAACACAGGCACGGGGACACATATTGTTATGTTACAGAGGGGACGGGAGGATTTTATAGTATGTATGAGAGCAGCAGGAGGGAAGGAGGCGGGCACTGACATGAGCAGACAGGCAGAGAGGGGAAGGGGGAGAGATGAACAGAGAAGGACAGAGCAAGGCTGTGGATGATGGAGGCACATAAACTGACCACAGTGTCAGGGCTCAGCAGCCATGATAAACTGTGGTCAGTTTACAGGGGGGGTGGGTATAGCCAGGCAGGATCAGCCAGGTTTTTTTAGGTGATAGAAGGGGCCAAATTGCACAGCACAAGCACTGTGCTGTATAACATGCTTTAAGGGAACAGAATCTGTTTTTTTTTTTTTTTTTTTTTAGGTTAACAAAACATTTTCAGTTTGACACTTACCTTATTTGTATCCGTTTTTTTTTTATGCTCAGAATGCTTTATGTAATACAAGTTTTATGTATCTTCCACTCTTTTGGCCCCTCTGTCACCAACATTTTGCCCATGCCCTATCCTTTGCAACTCTTTCATTCCTTTAAATACAGGAAAGCATACCAATATGCCATGCTGCTGTCTGCACATTAAAGAGCAACATCAACTTACAAGTCAAATAAGTTCTTTGACATTTTCATCAGTAAGAGTATCACTGATTCTGACACTGGTTTTGATTATGACCTAAAAGCCAGGATTGCTTTGAGGTTAGGTAGGAACCTTATTCCTGACCCCCTTAAAGGGTGTCGCCTGATACAAGATTTTCAGCTTGCTTCATTGTAGTGATTCTCATATCTGTGTATAAAAGTTCCAGTTTTCTCCTACTTTTAGTAAAGTTATTGCCATGGCAGCAATGTTACATTCTTTATTGGAAAATTTCTGTGAGAACTGTGAAAAAGATTATAATGAATATTTCTGTAAATTTAAATTCTTTAAATTGGCCTTGGGCTGAAAGTTCTAAGTGAAAATGGTTGATTTAAAAAAAAAAGGATGATTTTAGTTGCCAAGGTGACATTGATTTAACAGTTCTTTGTTTTTAGGCATTATGAGATTTCTGAATTGCCATTACTAACATAAGGGGCATGTGAATCTGAATATATATTAAAAACAAAGCATCGATGCACATTCATATAAGAAAAATTCAATTGCTTGGATACACAATGCAGAGTACATCCTACGACAAGTATGTCCTCAAATTACTATTGATTTGCCTTAGATACAGATGTCATATAGAGGTATATCCAAAAACACCACTTACTATAAACAGAAGGGATATATAGTTGGGTATTCCACATATTCTGCTATGTTTTAAACAGTAATAAAATATTTGATTGTAAGTAATGACAATTGGGACAATGCCCCCCTTTAGTCTGATTTTTTAGGAAAGCATCAGTAACACCATATTCTGGCATCAACTTGGGAAAAAAATCTACAATTTGTGAGATGCATTGCAGTTTAATAAAACATAAAAACAGAGTAAATCCCCCCCCCCCGTAGGCTTAGGATACACCATGTCAAGCTGTATAGAGGGGCATGGGGCCACACTGAGTAGTTCAAGCAAAGGCTTGAACTTCTGCAGAATTCTCTGATGTTAACATATACCTCTCCTCCCGATGGCCTCTTTCTTAAAAATAAAATACTAGATATTAAATGTTCATAAGTGTTCAATAATGTAAGATTATCATTGTCAGATATCACATATTCCTTACATACCATTGTACATATAGGTAAAAGATTTAGTGAATAGAGTTGGGCGGACGGTTCGGGCGAAGCAAAAGTTCGGCCTGAACATCGCCTGTTCACCCATTCAGCGAACGCCCAAATTTGTGAGAGTGATAACACCAAATTTAACACACCTGCTCCCCATTCATACCATACACTAATGAGTCACATGACATTGAGGAGGGAAAATGGCTCATTGGGCCCAATTTGGACATTTTCACTTAGGGGTGTACTCACTTTTGTTGCCAGTGGTTTAGACATTAATGGCTGTGTGTTGAGTTATTTTGAAGGGACAGCAAATTTACATTGTTATACAAGCAGTACACTCACTACTTTACATTGTAGCAAAGTGCCATTTCTTCAGTGTTGTCACATGGAAAGATATAATAAAATATTTCCAAAAATGTGAGGGGTGTACTCACTTTTGTGAGATACTGTAAGTGGAAGTTCCACTTTTGGGTGGAACTCCGCTTTAAGGAGCAAAGCTGAGAAGCCAGCCGCTGCATCCTTAACAACCGATGATATACCATACTAGAACAAAACATGTACCTTGTGGGATCTGATAAATACACAAACCAAGGAAATTTATGTTACATTAAGTTATCCAGGGTATTGTTGTCCTGGCTGTAGAATCTGGAAAAACTGGCCATTTTGCGGATTCTACAGCCAGGACAACGACACCCTGGATAACTTAACTGTAACTGTGATTTTAACTAGTTTTGTCTTCAACCTTTTAAAACAACCCCTTTGTATATGCAGAATAAAGATTTGTTCATTTTTTTTAAATTTCCTTGGTTTGTGTATTTATCAGACCCCACGAGGTACATGTAAAGTCCCACACAATTTTGTTCTATTATGGTATATGCTCTTTATGGGATTGTATCTCTGTAGAGTCATAATTGTCTCACACTCATCCCCTGTACCCCTTTACTTAACAACCAATGAGTCATCAGCTGTCAATGGGCTTCCCCGCTGACAGCTGAATAAAAAAAAAAAAACATTGCCGGCAAAAAACTAAAAAACTAAAAACCAGCGTGGGGTCCCCCCTCCCATGTTGATAGGGACAAGCGTTTCTTCCTCACAACCTTGTGGGACAGGGGTGCTTATCAAATTCTGGAAGCCCTCTTTAACAAGGGAGCCCCCAGATCCCGCCCCCCATGTGAATGAGTATGGGGTATAGTGTACCCCTACTCATTCACCAAATAAAGTCTCAAAAATAAATAAAAGCAGTAGACAGGTTTTTGACACTTCCTTTATTAATTTTTTTTTTTAAAAACTATGTCCCCTGATGTAAATCCGGTGCCCACTGCCACTGCCAGACTTTAAAAAATAAAATGCTCTGCCCTCCATGAAGGCTGACCGCCTACTGCAGGCTCCGCTGTTTGATAGTTGTTATGTAGGTAAGGGGCAGAGCCACCAGGCTACATCACGGTGGTCCCGCCCCCTTGTGACATAATCGAGCCAGCATGCATCAGTCAGGGATTGCACAAGGGGGTGGGGCCACCAGGTGGCTCCGCCCCTTACCTATATTAGAAATGTCAAATGGCGGATCCAGCAGTAGACAGTCAGCCTTCATGGACGGCAGAGCTTTTTTCATTTGTTTTTTTTCCGGGTCCTGCAGTGGCAGCAAGTGTTGGATCTACACTGGGGCACATGATTTTTATTTATTTTAATAAAGGAATTGTCAAAAACCTGTCTACTGTTTTTTTTTTTTTTCACTTTTTTTGGTGAATAGGTAGGGGTACACTGTACTCCGTACTCATTCACATGAGGGGGCAGGATCTGGGGGCCCCCTTGTTAGGCCTGCACAGCCTGGCTCCCTGTATGTGGCCAGGCTGTGTAAAAGTCTCTCACACATGTGGTATCACCATACTCAGGATGATGTATTTTGGGGTGTAATTTTTGCTATGTACATGCTATGTGTTAAAAAAATCTTGTAAATTGAAAACTTTGTGTAAGAAAAAATAAGTTTTCATTTTCTTTCCACATTTTCCAAAAACCTGTGGAAAAAAAATGACATGTTCAAAAGACTCATTATGCCTCATAGAATATACGTTGGGGTGTTTGCTTTCCACAATTCGGTCATTTTTGTGGGTAATTCCACTGTCCACTTTCCTGTGATAGGCAGGAATGAAGTTAGATGTGTAATTTATGCTCCTAGAATGCCTGATGGTACTCCCTGCATGTTGGGCCTCTCTATGTGGCCAGGCTGTGAAAAAGTCTCACAAATGTGGTATCACAATACTCAGAAGGAGTTGCAGAATGTATTTTGGGGTGTAATTGGACATATGCTTATGCTGTGTGTGAGATATAACTTGTTATTATGACAATCTTGTGTAAAAAAAAATTATAATAATTTCTTAATTTTCCCAAGAAATGTGGGAAATAATGACAACTTCAAAAAACTCACCAGGCCTCTTATTGCTAAATACATTGGACTGTCTACTTTCCAAAAAGGGGTTATTTGGTGGATATTTGTATTGTCCTGACATTTCAGGACCTCAAGAAATTAGACAGGCCGTCGGTAAATCAGGTGTGATCAATTTTTAATGATTTGCATCATAGCTTGTAGACTCTATAACTTTCACACAGACCACATAATATACATTTATGTGGGTTATTTTTACCAAAGATATGTAGCAGTATAAATTGTGGCCCACATTTATTAACAAAAATTACTTATATACAAAGTTTTAAAATAGAAACTAAAAAAAAGTCAAAATTTTTGCTCTTTCTTTACTTATATTGCTAAAAAATAAAGAACTCCAATACCACCAAAAGAAAGCTCTATTTGTGTGAAAAAAATGATAAAAATGTTGGTTTTGGTACAGTGCTGCATGACTGAGTAATTATCATTCCAAGTTTGAGAGCGCTGAAAGCTGAAAATTAGCCTGGGCAGGAATGGGGTATAAGTGCCCTGTATTGAAGTGGTTAAAAATGATTGTTTTTAAAAAAAAAATGCTGCACTGATACATGTCCCCCAGGGCGGTAAGTGGGCCCCCATACCCTTTGTATGTCCAATTACTTGCATATAAGCCTTCAAAATGGAGAATTTTGATTTCTCATGTTCGGCACTAGGGATGAGCCGAACACCCCCCGGTTCGCAGCAGAACATGCAAACAGGCAAAAAATTTGTTCAAACACACGAACACCGTTAAAGTCTATGGAACAAAAACATGAATAATCAAAAGTGCTAATTTTAAAGGCTTATATGCATTGTATTGTCATAAAAAGTGTTTGGGGACCTGGGTCCTGCCCCAGGGGACATGTATCAATGCAAAAAAAAGTTTTAAAAACAGCCGTTTTTTCAGGAGCAGTGATTTTATTAATGCTTAAAGTGAAACAATAAAAGTGAAATATCCCTTTAAATTTCATACCTGGGGGGTGTCTTAGTATGCCTGTAAAGTAGCGCATGTTTCCCGTGTTTAAAACAGTCCGAGAGAAAAATGACATTTCTAAAGGAAAAAAGTAATTTAAAAGTACTTGCGGCTATATGAATTGTCAGTCCCGGCAATACACATAAAGTCATTGAAAAAAATGGCATGGGATTCCCCCACAGTCCATTACCATGCCCTTTGGGTTTGGTATGAATATTAAGGGGAACCCCGAACCAAAATTTTTAAAAAAATTGCATGGGGGTCCCACCAAATTCCATACCAGGCCCTTCAGGTCTGGTATGGATATTAAGGGGAACCCTGTGCCAAAATGTTTTTAAAAAATGGTGTGGGGTCCCCCTCAAAATCCATACCAGACCCTTCTGATCCGGTATGGATTTTAAGGGGAACCCCACGCCAAAATTTTTAAAAAAATGGCGTGGGGGTCCTCCCAAAAATCCAAACCAGACTCTTATCTGAGCATGCAACCTTGCAGGCTGCAGGAAAAGAGGGGGGCGAGAGTGCCCCCCCTCCTGAACCTTACCAGGCCACATGCCCTCAACATGGGGAGGGTGCTTTGGGGTAGCCCCCAAAGCATCTTGTCCCCATGTTGATGGGGACAAGGGCCTCATCCCCACAATCCTTGCCCGGTGGTTGTGGGGGTCTGCGGGCAAGGGGCTTATCAGAATCTGGAAGCCCCCTTTAACAAGGGGACCCCCAGATCCCGGCCCCCCTGTGTGAATTGCTAATTTGGTACAAATGTACCCTTACCACTTCACAAAAAAAGTGTCAAAAATGTTAAAAAAAGACAATAGCCTTTTTTTGACAATTCCTTTATTAATGTCTTCTTCTTTACCCGCTTCTTCTTCCATCTTCTTCTGGTCTTCCTTCGGTTTTCTTCTTCTTCCTCCATCTTGTTCCCCTGCTTCTTCCTCTATCTTCCTCTGCTTCATCCTCTGGCATCTTCCTCTGGTCTTCTCCTCTGGCATTTTCCTCCAGCTTCCTCTTCCCTGCTTCGTCCTCCAGACGATCCGCCTCAATGGGCTCTCCCACTGTGTGACGCTTCTGTTCTTGTGACAGCTCTTATATAAGTGAGCGTGGGGTCACCCGGTGACCCCGCCCCTCTCTGATTCACGGGAACTTCCCTATGGCTTTCCCCATGTGGTGTCAGAGGGGGCAGGGTCACCCATTACGTAAATGGCCATTTTTAAAACTTTTTTTGCATTGAGACATGTCTCCTGGGGCAGGACCCAGGTCCCCAAACACTTTTTATATCAATAACTTGCATAGTAACCTTTAAAATTAGCACTTTTGATTTTTCCCATAGACTTTTAAAGGGTGTTCCACGGGTTATGAATTTGCCGCGAACACCCCAAATAGTACGCTATCCGGCGAGCTGGCGAACAGCCAATGTTCGAGTCGAACTCATCTTCAACCCAAACATAAAGCCCATCCCTATTTGGCACCCATAGACTTCAATGGAGTTCGCAGTTTTGAACAGAACTTTTCCCTTGTTCAGAAGTTCTGCTGCAAACTGAACAGGGGAGTGTTCGACCCATCTCTATTAGTGAACTTTAAACTCATTTAGATCAAACTGGTCCAAGCAAACTATTCCCTTCACTAACACATACAGTGGTTGTCAGCACTGTATTAACTGGATGTAGCCTCAACTACATTTTTATTCACAATTCACATTTTACTGTGGTACCATGTGCAGACAACACAGATTCCAAGAGTGGATTTTCGGGAAATATAAAAGCTAATGGATGCTTAGTGAATGTATACCTACAAAAAAAAGGCCTCCCAAATTATATAAAGAGAAATACAGTATAGTATCTGTTATCATGCCTTGAAAGACTATTAATAGCTTAATGGATGACAAAAATTGAGCCTTCCATTTACCAAATGTATCCATATAGTTATTTATGCTTCATAAGCATGAACCTAGATGTGTCTGTGATAGTTGCTTCATCATTCCATACCCTACTTTCTGTATAATTGAACAAACAGAGATGTATTTCTTCACTATCAATATTTTTTGGCAAGTTCTAAACAATGATAAAAATAAACCCCTGTTGTTCAAACAGCCAAAGATTGTTTGACTTACCCTACATTTGCATCCCTGACTGCGGGTGTGGCAATCACAGCGATACCCACAACCACCCGTAGTGAAAATGCACTGCTCTATGGAAACACATGGGGCTGCCATTCAGCAACACATGTAATATCACAGTGCGTGTGCATGGTCAAAAAGATCATGTATTTTCCCTGCGGGTGCATTTTTGAAAAGGTGCATGCACTTTTTTTGCAGAAACGCAGGCATGGCAGACCATTCATTTGGGATACAAATGCGGCTGCACATAATACAAGAGTGTGAACTAGAGATGGGCCAAACACACCCCTGTTTGGTTTGCAGCAGAACTCTCGAACAGGGGAAAAGTTCTAAACCGAACAGCGAACCCCATTGAAGTCTGTGGGAGTAGAACAGGAAAAATCAAAAGTGCCCATTTTGGAAGCTTATATGCAAGTAATTGGCCATAAAATATGTATGGAGGTCTGGGTACTGCCCTGGGAGACATGTATCAATGCAATTATTTTTTTTAAATGAGTGTTTTTCAGGAGCAGTAATTTTAATGATGCTTAAAGGGTAAATATACTTTTTAGGTAAAAAAACATTACCCTGGGTAATATATGTACATTGCATGGATTTTAGCAGACTTTGTTGTGGATTCCTACCCTTGTTATTCTGAAGAAATCTCTGTGTGTTTCTCTGTGCCCATGTGGGAAAGAGAATCTAATGGGACTGGTTTCATAATTTTAAATCAGTTGTGCACCTGTGGGGCACTAATGAGGAAAGCTTCTGAGCCTCCATCCCTTTAGATGTGTTCCTATTGGGAGTATCTCACCAAAAATGACATTTTTGTTCCAGAGGATGCATGAAAAATCTGACTTGCATCTTAGTGCAGAATTCTGGGAAAATCGGTAAGCCAATCACACAAGCAGGAAATGATGTTTCGGGGTGCGTTCTGTACACATTCTGTGTACAAAACACCTCTGGGTAGCCATATTGCATTACATTTTCAGAAAATTACATCAGCTGCAGATTGAAAAGGAAAGGTACTTTTTAATAACATTCAATTACAATATGACTTGTGTCGCAATTGTATACACTACATTAATTTTCTTTATTTGCTATTTTTTTCCCTACGAAAACGTAAAATTCCTTTAAATATAGCTGCAGGAACTCACAGCCCTTTTTGTGGGAAAGCTGAGCCAAGTCGCTACGCATTTCCTCCTTCCAGGAGGTACTTTTAGCCTTGTTGCCACTGGAAACCGCACTCTCCCAGCAGGACTTTGCTGGCTCTCTCTAATTGGCTGTTGGCTGTATTGGCTCCCCCTGAAGCCACTTTCCATAGTCCATGTTCCACCAGTCACATTACTGATCATAACATTGTTGCTATGGGCAACCACACTCAGTCCTGGCCTCTGGTCAGCCTCTGGCCAGCCTCTCTCCTTACACTGAGGGATGGCTTGCTTTCCTCTTTAGCTTGGCCCAATGCTGCCAGATGTCACTTGCACCACTTCACAGGAGATTCAAACAACAGGCAAACTCCCTCTCTTTCTCTGCACACCCCATACTTGCACAGAACAACAACAAGAGTACTGTCTTTAAGGGGCCTCTTCCTTCCAGGTATAACCCCTGCACAGCACAGGCAGTTTCTGGCAATAGCTCACTGGTATAGAATGTGAAGATCCCCAGTTCATCTCCCTGCATCCGAGCACCACTTGTAATGTTGGGAGTTGTTTATCCTAATGCCACGTACACACGGTCGGATTTTCCAATGGGAAATGTTGGATGTGAGCTTGTTGCTGGAAAGTCCGACCGTGTGTATGCTCCATCGGACATTTGCTGTCGGACTTTCCACCAACAAATGTTTGATAACAGGTTCTCAAATTTTCTTGGCAGAAAGTCCGATCATGTGTATGGGACAGAAGTATAGAGCTCACTAGTGAGTACAGTCCACACCAGCTGTGCCATTTAAAGGCTTTTTAGCCCATTTTGTTAAAGAGAAAGCAAATGTCCAGCAAAACAAACAGTTGCTCACACAGAGGTATCCACCATTAATGCGAAACAAAGTAAGTCAGGTTCAGCCATCTGGCTCTCTTTAGCAGCAACGCAGCTCAGGCTTTATGCCTCGGTCCTCTTAACCATCTAACAGTGTCCCTGTATTTACGTACAAACACTATACCTCAGTTAGCAATATTTTTTTCACAGCCTCCCTGCTGCTCCAGCCCACAGGCTTGGGCCCTTTGCCTGCTCTGTCGGACTGCACCGTCCAGACATGCACGCTTGTGGTTGCTCCCTTACACCCATGTGGACTCTTCAGGATAGTGGAGCTCAAAACGTTGGTCCTGACTCTACAAGAAGCCCAGAACCCACATGCACAATGCTATTCCTAAAACCCGGTCCCAGGATTGGAGATTTCCACCCAACTAGATTACTGCAAAATCTCCAGTTTCCAAATCGCAAATTGAGTTTTATCAACCACCAAAATAAACTGAAAACACAGTTTTCTCCAAATTAAAATTAAACAAGCACCCTGGAGCCCCTGCTACCCACCTGCCTTGTTGAGAATCCTGGGCGACATACACCATCACAGAGAACTGCACTGTCACATAATATATTAAATAAATATATATATATATATATATATATATATATATATATATATATATATGTACTGTGTATATAGTAATTGTATCCATATTGGCGACACTTCCCATCATTTCTCTTTTACAACTAGGCACATTGTAAAAATGGTTGATGGCAGCCTTTTATAGTGAGAGGGGGCCGGATTATCCTTACTGTTGCTTCTAAAAGATCTGACTAAATTTTCACACACCAAGTGCATTATTGGTAGCTGGTTGCTTTTATGGTGAATGACCACACTAGTTTGCCATTTCTGTAAACTATGAATGAGTTACGTTTGCCTCAAACCTTTATTTAACCGAAAACTCATCCTTTTTGGAATGTAACATGAGCACCTATTTATAGCTTTTGGTTTTACACTAACAAACTTTCCAGCGGCATTAGCATACTTTTCTGGGTTTTGCTACTTCCAAGCTTTGTTTTTTGTTTTTTTGGGGGTTTTTTTTGCATTGGCGCAATATTGTGTTTTGTCCCCCACAAAAAGCTTAACATTCGGAAGGTTAAAAAGCCAGTACTAAAGTGCACGTATATCCAAGGACTTATCTTATTGGTTTTTATATGCATTTTGTATAAATACCAACTGGAAAATTTCACACTCGCAGGTGTGTGAACATGCAAGCACACGTACACACTATTAATTATTCTGAATATGCATAGTAGCAACCAATGTCTTGATTTATTCAAGATGATGGTTGAACAAGATATAGAAGAGATACATATACGTCCCATCAGAGGAAATAAGCACATTCAACAGGGTCTTAAGGAATTAGAAAAAAAGAAAGACATTGTTATAAGACCGGCGTACAAGGGGGGGGAATAGTGGTAGTAGACAGCGCGGGAGTCATCTATATAGACAAAAAAACTACAAGAAAGAACTAAACCACCTAATAGAGGACAAACAAACCTACATTAAACTAAAAGGAGATCCTGTGAACAGATTAAAAGCCATACTTACTAAAAAAATAAAAAAAAAAAAACCAAGGGAAGGGCATACTGGATAAAAAGGAAGTCCAATATTTAGTTCTGTAGCACCGAAGACCCCTATTATATACCAGGTTCCCAAAATACACAAAAAACACTAAAAAACCCCCAGGACGCCCATTTATTAATGGGGTGGACTCTTTATTCTCCAGAGTTGGAGAATATTTGGACCATTATTTGCAACCTATTGCCCAACAATTCCCGTCTTATACGAAAGACAGCAGGGATCACATTAATCATATTAGGAACATTCCGGTAAACAGATGTTTTTAGTAAGTATAGATGTTGATTCACTATATACTAATATCAAGCAAAATGATGCCACCTCAGCAATAAAATGGGCTCTGGAAAATAAAAACACCTTACAAAACACACAAATAGATTTCAGGTTGGATATATTGCAACTAGCAATGGAAAACAATAATTTCTGGCATGATAAACAATACTATAAACAAATAAGGGGTGTCGCCATGAGAGCTAAATATGCTCCCACGGTGGCTAATATCTTCATGATCAAGTGGGAGTCAGAAGAAATACATGGCAGAAATATCCCAGGATTAATAACATATAGTAGGTATATTGATGATATTTTTCTTATTTGGGAGGGCAATGAGAATACTTTAAAATAATTCTTACAACATATCAATATTACTAAATACAATATTTTCTTCACAGCAAGTTACAGTATAGAGAAGGTTAATTATCTGGATTTAGAAATATTCAAACAAGGCAATAGCATATATACCTGCATATTCTTTAAAAATACAGATAGGAACAGCTGCATTCCCACCTGTAGCGGCCATCATCCAAAATGGATTTCAGGTATACCTAAAGGCCAGTTTATGAGGGTAAAATGAAATTGGGATTTTCCAGAGGACTATAAAATACAATCCAATATGTTGCTCGACAGGTTTGAACAAACGGGATGCAAAGGCCCACAGCTCATTAGCACACAAAGAGAAGTAGGACTGATGGATAGGAAACTATTACTCACCCCAAAACCAAAAAAAGAAGAAGAAAAATATGATCTTACCTTCTGTACTGAATTTAATAGGCAACATAAACAAATAGAAAAAATCAGAAAAACTCATTGGACCATTTTGCTCAGAGATCCGACATTGGCTAAAACAATACCAATACGCCCCGAGTTTATTTACAGATGCCCACCAATATTGAAGGATAGAATTGTTAAAAGTATTCCGGACCCCCTAAAAATATGATGACTTTCCTTGATAGGTTTTTTCAAATGTGGCAAATGTTTAACATGCAGAACACGTAAAGGAGGTAAAAGAAAAATAACACACTTTAAATCAAAAACTACAGGACAGATACAAGAAGTATTCAAATGTATCACTTGTGGCACCACACATGTCACATACCTCTTAGAATGTGATCTCCAATATGTGGGTCGGACCACGAGAGAACTTAAAGTCAGACTACGAGACCACATCAATAATATTAAAAAGGGCTTCTTGAAAACATAGCTTATTATACCACTTCAGAAGATTTCATAAATTAAACAGGCTATTTCTCAAAATATTATATGGATATATATCAATGAATATATCAATTACTCAATGGATATATCAATTACAGTCTTTGGTGCCTAAAGGGTTAAACGTGGACTTAGACATTAATTGTTGTATTAATAATTTTTAAATTTAATTTTGATTTTAATAATATTTTTTTCATTTATGTATTTCTTAATTTTCATATATGTATTTATGTATTAAGTCAACCTTTGTTATTTTATTTATTTTGTTTTATTTATTGTTGTACAATTTATTTGATATGGAATGGCTGCCATTAGAAATATTTATAATTATTTGATAACAAGTCACTATCATGTTGAGTGGACTAGACCATCCAGTTATCACATAATTTTCAATATTAAAAAATATTGTATTGGTATGTTGAGCCTAACTCCACATTGGGGTGGATTCAACTTCCTATGTATAATATTAATTTTTTAGTACTAACAGGGTGTTTTGAATGCTTCCTATGTACACAGGAAGTGATTCCATATTAACCTTACATGTGGGAAGATGGTGATTATGTTACTTCCGGTTTTGACAGAAATGTCACTTCCGGTAAAAACATCACTTCCGGTTCTGGCAAAACATCACTTCTGGTTCCGGCGGAAACTAGAAGTAGTTATAATTATTACTGCGTCATCAATGGGAGTAGTGGGTGTCATTGGTTGTAGTGGGCGGGACTTAATATATATAAGACAGCCAGTCACGGGCCCCAGAAGCTTCTGATGATGACCAGTGGGAGGGGTGAAACGCGTCAAGCTGAGGAGACCTAGTGACCATTGTTTTCACGCCAAGGCAGCATTTCTCTGCATGTTTTAAACATTTTTTGATGTAAGTGTAATATTTTTGGGATTTTAGGAATAAACCTCGCAGTATTACACTATATTTATTCTTTTCCCTTCATTGCCATACATCCTTATGGATGCCTGATCACTAGGATGGGAAGGATCCAGGATATCCATATGTTTTAATCATACCGGTGGAAGATAGGAGTTATCCCTATGTAGTGTCCATACAATCCAGTTACCAGTGATGGGAGATGCTGATCTAGAGATACTAACAGGCATATTTACAGACTTTTTCTGGTCAGTGGGGACCCAGGAGGGGAGCACGAATAGTCACCTGAGAACCACCACTACAACTGTTTACAAGTTCAGCACACCATATTGGATGGACTTTATATGATTGCACTTTATATATATATTTTTTGCACTTTATATTTGCACTGAGCACATTATATTATGTCGTTAAGCCATATCATGACATTGCATATGTTGATATAGGTTTGCTTAATACTATACTGACAAGTGAAATGCTGCATCTGCTAACATGTGACATGGCAAGTGACATGCTGCATCTGCTGACAAGTGACAAGGCAAGTGACAAGCTGCAACCGCTGACAAGTGACACACATCTGCTGACAAGTGACGTGGCAAGTGACACGCATCTACTGACAAGTGACGTGGCAAGTGACATGCATCTACTGTCAAGTGACGTGGCAAGTGACATGCTGCATCCACTGACAAGTGACGTGGCAAGTGACACACTGAATCTGCTGACAAGAGACATAGCAAGTGACACACTGCATCTGCTGACAATTGACGTGGCAAGTGACACTCTGCATACGCTGACAAGTGATGTGGAAAGTGACACACTGCATCCGCTGACAAGTGACGTGGCAAATGACAAGCTGCAACCACTGACAAGTGATGTGGCAAGTGACACACTGCATCTGCTGACAAGTAATGTGGCAAATGACAAGATACAACTGCTGACAAGTGACACGCACCTGATGACAAGTGACGTGGCAAGTGACATGCATCTACTGACAAGTGACGTGGCAAGTGACATGCTGCATCCGCTGACAAGTGACGTGATCAGTGACACGCATCTACTGACAAGTGACATGGCAAGTGACACGCTGCATCCACTGACAAGTGACATGGCAGTGTGACACACTGCATCTTCTGACAAGTGACATGGTAAGTGACATGCTGCATCTGCTGACAAGCGATGTGGCAAGTGACAAGCTGCATCTGCTGACAAGTGACACGCATTTGCTGAAAGTGACGTGGCAAGTGACACGCATCTACTGACAAGTGACATGGCAAGTGACATGCTGCATCTGCTGACAAGTGACATGGCAAGTGACAAGCTGCAACTGCTGACAAGTGACGTGGCAAGTGACATGCATCTACTAACAAGTGACGTGGCAAGTGACACACTGCATCTGCAGACAAGTGAGGTGACAATCTGCATCTGCTGACAAGTGATGTGGCAAGTGACACACTGCATCTGCTGACAAGTGACGTGGCAAGTGACACGCTGCATCTTCTGACAAGTGACAAGGCAAGTGACATGCTGCATCTGCTGACAAGTGACATGGCAAGTGACAAGCTACAACCGCTGACAAGTGACGTGGCAAGTGACACACTGAATCTGCTGACAAGTGACATAGCAAGTGACACACTGCATCTGCTAACAAGTGAGGTGGCAAGTGACAAGCTGCAACCACTGACAAGTGACACGCATCTGCTGACAGGTGACGTGGCAAGTGACACACATCTACTGACAATTGACGTGGCAAGTGACAAGTTGCATCCACTGACAAGTGACATGGCAAGTGACACACATCTACTTACAATTGACGTGGCAAGTAACAAGTTGCATCCGCTGACAAGTGACGTGGCAAGTTACAGGCATCTGCTGACAAGTGATGTGGCAAGTGACATGCTGCATCTGCTGACAAGTGACGTGTCAAGTGACAAGCAGCATCCACTGACAAGTGACACACATATGCTGACAAATGACGTGGCAAGTGATACCCATCTACTGACAAGTGACACGCTGCATCTGCTGACAAGTGGCGTGGCAAGTGACATGCTGCATCCGCTGACAAGTGATGTGGCAAGTGACATGCTGCAACTGGTGGTAAGTGACATGGCAAGTGACACGCTGCATCTGGTGGTAGGTGACAGTGGCAAGTGACACACTCAGGGCTCCCACTGATTCTGCATTATGATGAGTTGAATTATTTCATTATATATTACAATGTAATAATAGAAATAATGTGCTTCGATCATTCTGACACCATAACAACCATGGTGCTGGGATGATTGAAACGCCAACACCAGATGTTTGAAACAAAGTGGGCGGTCTGGATAAAGTCCAGGGTCAAATTTTTGGTCCAGCCCTGGCCATACCCACACAGCAGATTACCCACATAGTGGACTGCCCGCCCATCCTCTCCATGTCTCCCCCCATTGCTGCAGACAAATGCCATGTCGGGACAAGAGGCAGAAACTGCAGGAGCAAGTCAGCTGACCAGCTGATGACCAACAGCTTGAAGGGAGGAGCTTTCTGGTGTGAACAGAGACCCCATGTTGGAAAAGGCATCACTGGAGGCACGACTGACACTGTAACCAAGCAAGTGCCAGCGCCATTGATCCCATGCCCACCACCACTGCCTCTGACTGAACCCCCCCTCCCCATTACCAGTGCCTCTGACTGAACCCCCCTCCCCACCACCACATCTGCCTCTGACTGAACCCCCCCTCCACCGCTGCCTCTGTCTGAACCCCCCTTACTACCACAGCTGCATTGGACAGAACCCCCCACCACCACTGTTGCATGTAAATCTGACTTCCTGATACATTTAATTGTAGCTTTAATTGCCATGATATAAAATAATGGATGTGGGGGGCTTTTGGTGGGCGTGATTTTTTTTGGGGGGGCAGCATTTCATTCTTGGGCCTAGGGAGCACAATGTCTTGGACCGGCCCTGCATAGAGCAATAGGGTAAATTAGTCCTAAAACCTGGCTAAAATCAGATAAACATATAAGAAGCTAAATATAGGTATCTAGTTTACAAAGTAGTGTTAAAAATCATGTGTTTATTTATAATTCTTTGAGCCAAATTATTGACAGAAACACTAGCACAAGTACATATTTTGGATTTTTCCTTCTTTGCTACTCAGAAATTCCCCATATTTGACCAAATCTCAAGAGAAATCTAAGGACATGAAAGAATTGTGTCCACTCTGTGATTCCTTCATGCTACTAGAAGCGGTTAAAAGAATGACGTTTGACATTTTACTGTGCCTACTGTGTTGGGTTATTCCTGGGTGAACTCACAGCATGGAAAAAATAAGGTAGCACATAGTCTAAACTGCAAACCGCGGGGATTCTTTAGCACAAGTAACTTCCCGAGATAACCACATTTCACCGGACAAATGTTTCCCGCTAGAACATATTTAATTACAGAGAAGTTCGATGGCTGCAAGAAATCAAGATACCACTCTAACCAAACAAGCTGCTCTAGACAGGAGCTGAATTTTCTTTGTTGACTGTAGAAGAGTACAGGTTTTGCAATCGGCTGCTGCTCTTTAGGGAAAAAAAATATTGTAAGAATCAAATAAATAGATAAATCAAACAGTTACACCTCCCTGAGACTCCCATATTTCTCATGTTATGTTCAGTAAACTACAATTTTTCACACAACATTAAGTGTGCTATAAAGTTTTTAAAGAGTAAAAAGTAAAAGTCATAGATTTTTACATTGGGCTTTGATAATTTAGAGCCACTAGTCTTTTGAGTGACTGCGAAAAGCTAATCATTTGCCGTTACCATATTATTCCTTATCTCAGTACTTTTTATTCATATTTGGAGTGTTTGGAAAGCTATTATATCCCGTGAGACATTCAAATACGTCTTTAAAATGTATTACTTTTGTTCTGAAGGTATTTAAGTTTATAAAAGTAGATTTTACTTTACAGTGGATAAAACTTTTTGTGGGCTTTGAAGAAAATATAACATTTGTATTGTGTTTTAAACAATAAGGAAACAAGTCTGTGTTCTGCATTTCAGTTTGGAGGCTATACTCCAAAGGTTAGGATTAATAGCTGGATTTAAGTTTAGGGCAATGTTGGGATATTAAATGCTGCTCTACATTTTAGATCTATACTCCTGTGGTGGCAAAAGCGAGGATTAGAGAAGAGTGAATGCCTTAAAATCTGATCTGCTGACAACTCATTCAATTTGTCCCCGCAATCTGGTTCATGATGTGAATATCTGAAGCATATCAGAAATTTTCCTACCATGGTCTTTTATAGGGTTATTATTTTTTTACTGATAAAGCAGAGAAAAATGCAACCTACTAAAAAATACAATACTTTTGTGACCGCATATTCATAAAAACACACAACATAATCAGATTTTCGGTTAAAAAAATAGTAAACAGTATACTATTTATGTATTATAGTTAATTTATTTATTTTCCATTTTGAAAAGAGTAGGGAAGGGATAAGAGCCTTGTAAGTTTTTTTTGTCCAATTCAAGAGATTTGTCCTTTCGTTGACAGCTATCACTAAAACAAGTCTCCCCACTGGAAAATTCTCCCTTATTTTTGGTTTGCTGGCACCTCCAAATCTCAGAATCTCAGAAGCTCCCTAGTGCAGACACATGCAACACCACATATCTGATAGAGGATCTAGCCACTTATCAGTCTATCCAAATGAGAAAAAAAAGGTTTTGGTATTACAGTAAATACACTTTATGGTTTATGTTTGTTTGTTCTGAGAAGAATGTGACTGCTGATCTTCCTTCAGAAAATGCTAGTTGCCTGACTGGCATGGTACTGTATGTAGAGAGATAGGACATTCTAAACTATCTTCAGCTTTCATCTGTGGCATGCTTGTTTTGGATTTGTGAAGTTCTAAAGCTAGACAACTAGCATTTCAAGTAGGTAGGCAATCATGGCCGCACCAATCTTCTTCCTCTTGTGACACAGGAGGAGGGGTATAATAAAGGAGACACTAATGTTAATAACATTGTATTGAATGTTCCTGTGTGTCTGACACACAAGTACATTCCAAATAGATTAGAAAAAAACTTTATGTGAATAAATCACCAAGACCAGATGGCTTGCACCAAAGAGTTCTCAAAGAACATAGCCATGTCATAGACAAACCTCTATTCATAATTTTTAAGGGCAGTTTAGACTGGAATGGTACCAGCAGACTAGCAAAAAGCAAATGCAGTACCAATATTCAAAAAAGGTCTGAGATATATATGCCTGGAAACTACAGACCAGTCAGTAGATATGTGCTATTCATTTCGGTCCGAATATAAATTCCGTCAAAGTTTTGGTTATTTGGAGATTCAGCTGTACATGAATCTCTGAATGAAATAGTAATGAATTTTGTTTGTTTAGATTTGTTTCATTTTATTTTGTTTATTTGTTTTCTAACAAATTCCAAATTTTCAGAATGATTCAAATTTGGATTGGTCGATTTAAATTCTGTTTGTCGAATAGCTGGTTGCTAAGGAGTGGACCGGGAAGCCAACCATGGCTTCCTTAACAACCAAAGATTTATCAGCTGTCAGCAGGCTTCCCTGCTGAAAACTGAAATATAAACAAAAAAGATGGCAATAGAAAATTCAGAGAAACTTGGTCTGGTATAGATTTTTTTTTTTAAAATGGCATGGGGACCCCCCAAAATCCATACCAGACCCTTATCTGGAAATGCTGCCCCCCCACCACAAAGCACCTTGTCCCCATGTTGATGCCCAGGGTTGTGCGGGTCTGCAGGTGGGGAGGCTTATCGAAATCTGGAAGCCCCCAGATACCGCCCCTAATGTAAATGAGTATGGGGTGCATAGTGCCCTTACCCATTCACCAAAAAAGTGTAAAAAGTAAATAAAAACACAACACAAGTTTATGACAATACCTTTAATAAAAAATAAATATCCCCCCATGTTTAGATCCATCACCAATCATGACACCCGCAAAAAAAAACCTTGTCAAACACTCCCACCGTCTGGCTTCCTGGCTCGCTTTTTAATAATCAGCTATTCTTCACACACAATTCAAATCGGTCGATCATTCGAATTCGAATCATTCCAAAAACTTGGAATTTGTGAGAAAACTAATAAATGAAGCTCAATTAAATGAAACAAAACTGAAACTAATCAACAAAACAAAATTGATGACATAAAAATTCTATCCGAAACGGAACAAATTTTTCTGCTCTGCACATGTCTACCAGTCAGCCTACATCAATAGTAAGTAAACTATTGGAGGAATGATAATGGGCCATATCCAAGAATTTGCTGGTGAAAATAATGCCATTAATAGTAACCAATATGGATTTATTATAGACCGTTTTTGCTAGATCAACCTTTTAACATTCTATTAGGTGAGCCGCAATTCAGATTGGGCTTTTGATACAGTAATCTACAAATGCCTATTAATTATAAATTAGGGGCTTTTGACATTGATGAAATTGTATGCACCTTGATAGAAAACTAGTTGCTGGAGCAGGTCCAGAAGGTGGTAATTAATGGCATATTTTCAGAATGGTCTAGAGTTGTGAGTGGTCTGCCCCAGGGCATAAAGATAGGATAGGATACAAAGATAACTTGACAAAAGATACAACAACTTTACAAGAAGACCTAGTTAAAATAGAAGCTTGGTAAGCTGTGACAGACCTGGCCGGGAGAGAGACTTTTGGAGGAGACTGTATGCTGGCCTCTTGCCGATCGATCGGGGGCCCTTGCATTTGGGGGAACGGTGCTCTTTGTGAGCTGTATGCCTGGGGACCCTTGAGGTGGTATTACTGTGGATTCGGGTCCTGGTCCCCCAGGACACACCGACTCTGGGGACCCTGGATTTGCCATGTTGGAGTAGTGGCTGATTCATAATGCTGGGACAGATACTGTTAGGAGATGCTGATGTAAATTCCAGCACCTGTCTGTCTGTTGTCTGATAAAATGTGTATTGTAAATAAGTCTATAGTATGGGATCTAAGAGTCATTAGATTCCCATTGTTGTTTGTGTTAATTAACTCTGCTATTGTGTGAAGAGTCTATGTTGATTGTGATAATGTTGATTGGATTTTCTGAACTAGAAGACGGCCAGTCTGGCCTAAAAGTCATGTCTGAGTCATCTAGGCTGTCTAAAGGGATTAGTTAATTAGCTCATGTTAATTAGGTTACAGCTGTATTGTTTGAGTAATATGAGCAGGAGGTCTGCACCTCCACTTTTAGGGTATAAAAGCCTGTATTTTGCAATAAAGTGAGATTTCTGTTTGAACTTACATACAGCCTGCCTGGTGTTTGTTCTGAGCTATCACAACTGGACTAGAACTGCACAGAGCTGTAGTTCTAGTCCCGGAGCATCGGATGACCGAACCATCAGACGTTGCAATCTGATTCAATAGCTGCAGAGGAGTGTCGGGAGAGTGGAACTGAGCGAGCAAGGGGCTCGTTACATAAGCTATATGGCAAATGAGTTTTAATAGTAAAAAATGTAGAGTAATGCACTTAGGTGCTAAAAATATACATGCAAGTTAATTGCTGAGGGAAGAACCTCTGGGGGGGGGAATTGAGGATGGAAAAGGACTTGTGGGTCCTAGTAGATGACAGAATCAGCAATAGCATGCAATTAGGGATGGGCAAATGGTTCGGCCCGAGCATAAGTTCGGGCCGAACTTTCGTTGTTCGGACGTTCAGAGAACAGCTGAACAAACGGGACGTTCGACTGTTTGTTCGGCCCTCCTAACCGACCACAATGCATTGTGGCATTGAACAGTGGATTGCAAGCCCTGATTGGCTGAAGCAGTGAAAGCTTCAGCCAATCAGGGCACAGAGCACTGTCAGAGTCATGATTGGACACTGTCATCATGACTTTATCCAATTATGGCTTATTCCCGCCCCACAGTATAAAAGCATTCTTTCAATGACAGCCATTTTCAGTGTGATTTTGGTGTGGAGAGAGATAGAACAGGGCTCTGGTTAGTGCAATTAGTTAGTGTGCTATACTGTGCTATTTTGCTTCAATTGTCAGTGTAGAATATTAGTTTAGTGTCAGTCTAGGGATAGTGTGAGTGTAGTGAGGAGGACCATCATTCAGCTTTTCATAGTGTGCAGCTAGAGTAGGGACAGCTCAGATAGTTTCAGTGTAGTGTAGTAAGACCGTGTCAGTAATCTTGACATTAGTATATAGCTAGAGTAGGGACAGTTCAGTGCATCACTGTACATTTCGCGCATTATATTGCAGTATATTATATTGTATCCGTGGAGTGTGTCTGTGTAGTGTGAGTACTCAAATTAAAGGGCACCAAACACCTCTTTACATTTATTAAAGTGCATCTACATACAGATTTAAACTTCTCCTTTACATTTGCTTATAAGCACCGCCCCCTCCCTCCCAAAAATGTCTGGAAGAACAACAAGGAGAGGCAGATGTTCCCTTGGCACTGTAAGGGGGCCAGCAACAAATGTGTCCACATGTAAAGGTGGACGTGGTGGTCAGTCCTCAGGCAGGGCATCATTTCCTCTGTTTAGTGAGTTTGCCTGTGCTATCCACCCACAGCATGAAGAGGAGGTGGTGGACTGGCTTACTAAACCTTCCTCATCCTCCTCATCCTCTGTCACACAAGCAGAGACAAGTGTGCAGTCCCCTGCAGTTGCCAGAGTGGATAAACCTGCCTTCTTATCCACATCTATTCCTGTCATAGCCCTAACATCAGCCATTGAGGAGTCAGTTGAGTTATTTGACCACAGCATCAGCCACTTGCTCCTTGATGATGCCCAGCCATTACTGGATTCAGATGCTGGTTCTGAGGTTGAGAATGACAGGAACATGAGCCTAGAGAGAGGGAGGAACACTGGTAGACAAATTGGCATTCATGTTCCCCAAGCTGCAGCGTATTGCCAAGTTGTCTCCAGTGGTAATGATGAAGATGGAGGAGATGGAGATGATGATGAGGTCACTGATGTGACTTCGGTGCCAGATAGAGCAGGGAAGGAAACTGAAGGTGAGGCGGCACAACCCCAAGGAGGTCGGCATCAAAAAAGAGTAGAGAGCAGCCACCCTATTCCATCACATTCTGCAGCTGTTATCTCCCGGCCCACTCCCCACAACTCAGCTGTCTGGGCCTTTTTCAGCACATCTACAGCAGATTGCACTGTTGCTATCTGCAAACTGTGTCACTGGCACATCAAATGTGGCAAAAACACCAACCATTTGGGGACCACATGCCTAAAAAGACATTTAACATCCAACCACTCAGCCCGTTGGCAAGAGCACCTAAAAGCCACACAAAAGGGGCACAAATCTGTCCCTCCTCCTCCTCCTCCTCCTTACCCACTTCAGTCTGCCCCTGCGATACCTAATCATTACCTTTCATCAGCCTCCACTGACAGGGATGATGGTATAACACAGGGCGTCCAAGGTCCTAGCAGCTTATCTACCAGCAGCACACCACCAGCTGTAGACTGTAGCTGGCAAATTTCTCTGCTCTATATTCTGCAGCGGAAAAAAAAATACAGTCCCTGCCACCCACATTCTTTCTTTCATCAAGATTGTATACAGGTTTATGGTGGGAAGGCGCCACCAACACAGAAAGACCAGGTATTAAATCAAGAGACAAAACTATAACTCTATCAGTTTACAAAACACTGATTTGACCACATCTTGTGTATGCCATTCAGTTTTGGTCACCAATCCTCAAGAAAGATGTCACTGAACTAGGGAAAGTACAGATTAGGGCAACAAAACTAATAAGGGGATTGCAGAACCTCAGTTATGGGGAACAACTACAAACATTAAACTTATTCTCTCTGAAGAAGAGGCACTTAAAGTGTTAAGTTAACTATTTTGTTCACTGCCAGCCCCTCTATTAGAGGATGGCATATCACACTATCCAAGTCCTTTGAAAAAACGAGCGCTGTAAAAACCTCTTTTGAGCTGTCTTCAGCCCGGTCACATGACTCACAGATGCTTTACAGCCCTGAGACATTACTTCTGCGGGAGGGGACATGATCAGCCTCTGACATCAGCCGGGGAGATCACGTGACCTCCTGCAGAAGTGATGTCTCATTGCTGTAAAGTCATGTGACCGGCCTGAAGACAGTTCAAAAGAGGTATTTTGAGCGCTTGTTTTTTCAAAGGACTTGGATAGTGTGGTATGCCAGCCTCTAATAGAGGGGTTGGCAGTGACCAGTGTAGGGTTTTATTTTTAAGACTAGTGGCGGGGGGTGGGGAGGAGACAGAGACACAGCTGGCAGGCAGGAAGGAGGGGGTGAGGGGGAGAGAGGAGAGCAGAGAGGATAGATACGTGTGATGAAGGGACGTATTCTGACCACGGGGGTCAGGGATGAGCAGCCCTGGTTATCGTAATCAGTATAGAGAGGGCATACAGGAAGTGGCAGGATCAGGGAGCAGCACTGGTTATCGTGGTCAGTATAGAGAGGGCATACAGGAAGTGGCAGGACCAGGGAGTTTTTTTTACAGTTTAGAGGGGCACTGTGCTGTGTAATCTGCGTTAAGGGACCAGAATCTGATTTTTTTTTTGTTGGGTTAACAAACACTTTAAAGTGGAACTTTGTATGGTCTGAGCACTGACAGGATGACCCCCCCCCACCTCTTCAAACTCTCCAGCAATGCTGGCAGCACTCACGCATCTATTTCCCAAAGACAACCTCTGGATATGACGCTGAGCATGTGCACTCAACTTCTTTGGTCGACCATGGTGAGGCCTGTTCTGAGTGGAACCTGTCCTGTTAAACCACAGTATGGTCTTGGCTACCATGCAGCAGCTCAGTTTTAGGGTCTTGGCAATCTTCTTATAGCCTAGGCTATTTTTTCAAATCCTCAGAGAGTTCTTTGCCATGAGGGGCCATGTTGTACTTCCAGTGATCAGTATGAGAGTGATAACACCAAATTTAACACACCTGCTCCCCATTCACACCTTGTAACACTAATGAGTCACATGACATCGGGGAGGGAAAATGGCACAATTTGGACATTTTCACTTAGGGGTGTACTCACTTTTGTTGCCAGCGGTTTAGACATTAATGGCTGTGTGTTGAGTTATTTTGAGTGGACAGCACATTTACACTGCTATGCAAGCTGTGCACTCACTACTTTACATTGTAGCAAAGTGTAATTTCTTCAGTGTTGTCACATGAAATGATATAATAAAATATTTACAAAACTGAGGGGTGTGAAATACTGTGTATATATACATATATACACAGTGCACACACATACATACATTTTATGTCATCATATAACTCTGCCTCATTGATTTGTGGTTTGAAGTCTGCCTGTATAGCTCCAAGATTTTGAAAGCAGTGCAAATCTTTGATTAATTATTATTGTGTTGGAAGAATGAGTGAAACTCTTGACCTAGATTTTAGCTGGGCTTTTTCACTATTAGTCCTTGATATTACAGTATTTGCTATAAAATCTATACTTAAAGTGCTATATAGCAGAAAAAAAAACTCTTGTAAAGATTTTATGAACAAGTTAATAAGAACTAATGAGGAATACATTGTGAGCCTCTGTATTGCGGTCTCCAAGGGAACATTATCTTAAGAAGGTGTTAATGAACATAACTCACAATGGTCGGCCTCTGCCTTTGCTAAAATGTTTTTTAAAAAAATGTCTTGTTTGATGCTAATAGACGATAAAAGGTCAGGATAAGACAGTGCAAATATAATAACATAATTTACTTTGGACACTGCTTTTAGCTTAGATGTGTATACAATGTAATTCAATAATGATTGTAGAAAATTGAGGTATCATCAAGTAAATATTCAGTAGACTTGAAAGTGTTGTAAAAGTCTATATGACTGGCCAAAAACATGGCAGTTTAAGCGTATTTGTTTTATTAGATGTGTGATAACCTATTAATGGAGGGGTTCTTAAACTTTTCAATTTGACAACCCAAAAAAGAAAATTGCTACTGTACTGGGACCTAAGAAGATAACTGTAAAAAAATGCAGCAAAGCCAAACAAATACAAATATCAAAGGCAGTAAAAGACATTGCGTGTGTTCCTCGCCATTTCTGTAAGCTTTAGTAAAGCTGAGACAGATACATTTGTCATCATATTATTATTATTTTTTTTTTTTTTAAAGTGGATGTAAACCCCTTTTTTTTTTTTTTTTTTTTAATTAAGGCTTGTAACTTTTACAGTATAGGATTTCATTTCATCTGTGCCCAGTCCTGCCACGAAGAGTTAATCCTGCTCTGAGCAATCCTCTTATCTTTTTTCAGTGAAATAAAATGGACAGACAGAAAAATACCAGTCAGTTCTTCCCCCCTGCTGTGAGTGACAGATGATTTACATATCTCATGCCCCAGCGAGAGAGGCATTCTGTGTACTTCACAATTTACATCCCCCTCCCCTCTTTCTTCTCCAGCTCTCCCAGGATTGGCTGCCTTTCCTGGGTTTTGACTGGTTGTTTCTCATCATGGGGTGTGATCCACAGAAGGAGGAAATGCATGTATGGTGCAGTGAACTAGCAGGACTGGCCAGCAGAAGATACACAGACAAGTGATTTAATTCAGGGGAGATATACCACATTTATCGGCATATAACACACACTTTTTTTCCCCTTAAAATCAGGGGAAAATTGTGCGTGCGTGTTATACGCCGATCCCTGCTGTCTCTGAGGGAAGGGAAGCGAGCAGTGCTGAATTACATAGAGCCACAATCTTCTGTGTACCCGGCACTCCGTCACTCACAGCCATGCCTCCTGGCCCCACATTGGGCCACTGTTCTGTCTATCGTATGAGCAGGACCAGGAGGCGTGGCTGTGAGTGACAGAGTGCCGGGTACACAGGAGATCGTGGCTCTGTGTAATTCAGCGCAGCTCGCTCCTCCGCTTCCCTCTGAGACAGCAGGGATAATCCAACACTGACGAGGCTGCAATGATGGGAAAGGTGAGGCTGCAGATGGGCACTGAACAGACTGCATTGTTGGTCAATTTAATGGCTGCAGATGGGCACTGAGCAGGGTGCATTGATGGGCAATTTAGAGGCTGCAGATGGGCACTGAGCAGGGTGCATTGATGAGCTGTGACCCTAATTTTGCTTCAAAGTTCTTTATCTAAAATGTAAGTTTTTTTCTTTACACTTGCCTCCTAAAATTGTGGTGCGTGTTATACACTGATAAATATGGTATCTACTCAGAGCTGGGCAGAGGAGAAGCTCCAGTGATGTGATAACTGTTATGGTGCAGTGCGTGTGTCTGAGGTCACCTGATCACAATTGTAACATTCCTTTTGATCACCAGGATGTGTTGTGGGGGAGGAGTGGATGTCCAACTTTACATAATTACACCCAGTAAGGCTGAATGAGCTCAAAGCTTACAGCCTACTCGTGCCACCTGACTGCTCCCACCAAATCCCTACCCATGTCACCTGACTGCTCCCACCAAATCCCTACTCATGTCACCTGGCTACTCCCACCAAAACCCTATTCGTGTCACCTGACTGCTCCCACCAAATCCCTGCTCGTGTCACCTGACTGCTCCCAACAAATCCCTACCCGTGTCACCTGACTGCTCCCACCAAGTCTATATTTTCTTGCACAAACATCATACTAAATAAAGAAGTCATCCTCTCCAGCCTGCACCACGATGTCTCTTCCCCTTCCCACCTTTTACCCAAATCATAGCTGTCTAATCATGACCCAAACATCGCCATTCTGTCATAACCCATATCCATCCACATGACACAGGAGTTACATAGTTACATAGTAGGTGAGGTTGAAAAAAGACACACGTCCATCAAGTCCAACCCATGTGTGTGATTATATGTCAGTATTACATTGTATATCCATGAATGTTGCAGTCGTTCAGGTGCTTATCGAATAGTTTCTTGAAACTATCGATGCTCCCCGCTAAGACCACCACCTGTGGAAGGGAATTCCACATCCTTGCCGCTCTTACAGTAAAGAACCCTCTACGTAGTTTAAGGTTAAACCTCTTTTCTTCTAAATTTAATGAGTGGCCACGAGTCTTGTTAAACTCCCTTCTGGGAAAAAGTTTTAACCCTATTGTGGGGTCGCCAGTATGGTATTTGTATATTGAAATCATATCCCCTCTCAAGCGTCTCTTCTCCAGAAAGAATAAGTTTAGTGCTTGCAACCTTTCCTCATTAGGGATGAGCCAAACACCCCCCGGTTCAGTTCGCACCAGAACCTGCGAACGGACCGAAAATTTGCACGAACGTTAGAACCCCATTGACGTCTATGGGACTCGAACGTTCGAAATCAAAAGTGCTCATTTTAAAGGCTAATTTGCATGGTATTGTCCTAAAAAGGGTTTGGGGACCCGGGTCCTTCCCCAGGGGACATGTATCAATGCAAAAAAAAGTTTCAAAAACAGCCGTTTTTTGGGAGCAGTGATTTTAATGATGCTTAAAGTAAAAAAAAAAAAAAAAAGTGAAATATTCCTTTAAATATCGTACCTGGGGGGTGTCTATAGTATGCCTGTAAAGTGGCGCGTGTTTCCCGTTCTTAGAACAGTCCCTGTTCTAAGGAAAAAAAGTCATTTAAAACTACTTGCGGCTTTAATGTAATGTCGGGTCCTGGCAATATGGATGAAAATCAATGAGACAAACGGCATGGGTACCTCCCAGTCCATTACCAGGCCCTTTGGGTCTTGTATGGATATTAAGGGGAACCCCGCACTCAAATTAAAAAAGGAAAGGTGTGTGGCCCCCAGGCACTATATACTCTGAACAGCAGTATACAGGCAGTGCAAACAAGACAGGGACTGTAGGTTTGTTGTTAAGTAGAATCTGTTTGTAATTTTGAACTGGTACATTTGGGTTATTACCCCTGTGACATTTGTTTTGCTGTCTGTGCTATACAGGGGCTGAAAAATTGGGCCTTAGGCACTGGTGGCGGGACTGGTGGCGCCCCGAACCAAAAATGTTCTTACAAGCTATCATCATGATCATTGAGGAGGAAGAGGATAATTACTCAGTATAACAGGATAGCCACTCAGCATCAGCATAGGCAGTCTTTAAAGGGATCTGACATTTCAAAAAACGTATTCAATTACATCAGCATCAGGTGCTTGGTAGCTGGTGGTGATTAACACACTACACAGGGCTGCCGTGCAGGCCTTATATAGTGTGGGGTGTGTACTAAACCCCCTGAGCCATAATTGGCCAAAGCCACCCTAGCTTTGGCCAATTACAGCTCTCTCTACAGACGGCGCTGTGATTGGCCAAGCATGCGGGTCATAGTGCATGCTTGGCCAATCATCAGCCAGCAATGCACTACGATGCCACAGTGAATTATGGGCCATGACGCGCCACACGAATTTGGTTCGAACAGCCCATATCGTTCGCAATTCGGCAAATGGGCGAACAGACGATGTTCGAGACGAACATGGGTTCGACTCGAACACGAAGCTCATCCCTATTCCTCATAACTAATATCCTCTAGACACTTTATTAGCTTTGTTGCCCTTCTTTGTACTCGCTCCATTTCCAGTACATCCTTCCTGAGATGGATAGCATACTCTAGGTGCGGCTGGACCAGAGTCTTGTAGAGCGGGAGAATTATTGTTTTATCTCTGGAGTTGATCTCCTTTTTAATGCATGCCAATATTCTCTTTGCTTTGTTAGCAGCAGCTTGGCATTGCATGCCATTGCTGAGCCTATCATCTACTAGGACCCCCAGGTCCTTTTCCATCCTAGATTCCCCCAGAGGTTCTCCCCCCAGTGTATAGATTGCATTCATATTTTTGCCACCCAAATGCATTATTTTACATTTTTCTACATTGAACCTCATTAGCCATGTAGTTACCCACCCCATTAATTTGTTCAGATCTTTTTGCAAGGTTTCCACATCCTGCGAAGAAGTTATTGCCCTGCTTAGCTTAGTATCGTCCGCAAATACAGAGATTGAACTGTTTACCCCATCCTCCAGGTCGTTTATGAACAAATTAAATAGGATTGGTCCCAGCACAGAACCCTGGGGGACTCCACTTCCACTACCCACCCCTGACCATTCCGAGTACTCCCCATTTATCACCACCCTCTGAACTCGCCCTTGTAGCCAGTTTTTAATCCATGTACTCACCCTATGGTCCATGGCAATGGACCTTATTTTGTACAGTAAACATTTATGGGGAACTGTGTCAAATGATTTTGCAAAATCCAGATACACCACATCTATGGGCCTTCCTTTATCTAGATGGCAACTCACCTCCTCATAGAAGGTTAAAAGATTGGTTTGGCAAGAATGATTCTTCATGAATCCATGCTGATTACTGCTAATGATACCGTTCTCATTACTAAAATCTTGTATATAGTCCCTTATCATCCCCTCCAAGAGTTTACATACTATTGATGTTAGGCTAACTGGTCTGTAATTCCCAGGGATGTATTTTGGGCCCTTTTTAAATATTGGTGCTACATTGGCTTTTCTCCAATCAGCTGGTACCATTCCAGTCAGTAGACTGTCAGTAAAAATTAGGAACGGTGGTCTGGCAATTACTTGACTGAGTTCCCCAAGTACCCTCGGGTGCAAGCCATCCGGTCCCGGTGATTTATCAATCTTGTTTCTCAAATCTAATTTTAATTCTGTCCTCTGTTAACCATGGAGGTGCTTCCTGTGATGTGTCATGAGGATAAACACTGCAGTTTTGGCTACTGAAGCCCCCCTGATTCAGTTGGTCAGAGAGTGTGCGGACATGATGCAGGAGTTGGTCAGAGAGTGTGCGAACATGATACAGGAGTTGGTCAGAAAGTGTGCGGACATGATATGGAAGTTGGTCAGAGTGTGTGTGAACATTATACAGGAGTTGGTCAGAAAGTGCGCGGACATGATACAGGAGTTGATCAGAGAGTGTGCAAACATGATACAGGAGTCGGTCAGAGAGTGTGCGGATATTATACAGGAGTTGGTCAGAGAGTGTGTGGACATGATACAGGAGTTGGTCAGAGTGCGCGGATATGATACAGGAGTTGGTCAGAGATTGTGCGGAAATAATACAGCAGCTGCGAAATGTGGGTATGACTTAAATTGTGTAGTGTTACCCCTGTAGGGGCTGCTGAGTATAATGGTCCATCTGTCACCCTGCCTAGTCAGGCACACATGTTTTCACTCCTCAGAGACAATAAAGCAGTCCTTGCATTTTGTTTTATTGAGGGGATATTAAACTTGGATAGGGATGGGGACTCATGAGATGTCCAGGTTGTCAAACATTGGAACATTGGACTCTATATACATCCTGTATATACTCTATTTCTCCTCCTGTACATCGTCTCCTGTTTCCTCTCTTCTGATTATCGCTAAATACTCCTCCTGTACATCGCTTCCTCTCTTCTGAGTATCGCTCCATACTCCTCTTGCACATCGCTTCCTCTCTTCTGAGTATCACTCCATACTCCTCCTGCACATTGCTTCCTCTCTTCTGAGTATCCCTCTATACTCCTGTACATCACTTCCTCTCTTCTGAGTATCGCTCCATACTCCTCCTGCACATCGCTTCCTCTCTCCTGAGTACCACTCCATACTCCTCCTGCACATTGCTTCCTCTCTTCTGAGTATCCCTCTATACTCCTCCTGTACATCGCTTCCTCTCTTCTGAGTATCACTCCATACTCCTCCTGCACATTGCTTCCTATCTTCTGAGTATCCCTTCATACTCCTCCAGTACATCGCTTCCTCTTCTCAGTATCACTCCATACTCCTCCTGCACATTGCTTCCTCTCTTCTGAGTATCCCTCTATACTCATCCTGTACATTGTTTCCTCTTCGGAGTATTGCTCCATACTACTCCTGCACATTGCTTCCTCTCTTCTGAGTATCGCTCCATACTACCCCTGCACATTGCTTCCAATCTTCTGGGTATCACTCCATACTCCTCTTGTACATCGCTTCCCCTTCTGAGTATTGCTCCATACTCCTCCTGCACATTGCTTCCTCTCTTCTGAGTATCACTCCATACTCCTCCTGCACATTGCTTCCTCTCTTCTGAGTATCCCTCTATACTCCTCCTGCACATCGCTTCCTATATTCTGAGTATTGCTCCATACTCCTCCTGCACATCGCTTCCTATCTTCTGAGTATCACTCCATACTCCTCCTGCACATTGCTTCCTCTCTTCTGAGTATCCCTCTATACTCCTCCTGCACATTGCTTCCTCTCTTCTGAGTATTGCTCCATACTCCTCCTGCACATCGCTTCCTATCTTCTGAGTATTGCTCCATACTCCTCCTGCACATCGCTTCCTCTCTTCTGAGTATCACTCTATACTCCTCCTGTACATCGCTTCCTCTCTTCTGAGTATCGCTCCATACTCCTCCTGCACATCGCTTCCTCTCTTCTGAGTATCACTCCATACTCTTCCTGCACATTGCTTCCTCTCTTCTGAGTATCCCTCTATACTCCTCCTGTACATAGCTTCCTCTCTTCTGAGTATCGCTTCATACTCCTCCTGCACATTGCTTCCTCTCTTCTGAGTATCACTCCATACTCCTCCTGTACATCGCTTCCTCTCTTCTGAGTATCACTCCATACTCCTCCTGCACATTGCTTCCTCTCTTCTGAGTATCCCTTCATACTCCTCCAGTACATCGCTTCCTCTTCTCAGAATCACTCCATACTCCTCCTGCACATTGCTTCCTCTCTTCTGAGTATTTCTCTATACTCCTCCTGTATATTGTTTCCTCTTCGGAGTATTGCTCCATACTACTCCTGCACATCGCTTCCTCTCTTCTGAGTATCACTCCATACTACTCCTGCACATTGCTTCCAATCCTCTGGGTATCACTCCATACTCCTCTTGTACATCGCTTCCTCTTCTGATTATTGCTAAATACTCCTCCTGTACATCGCTTCCTCTCTTCTGAGTATCGCTCCATACTCCTCCTGCACATCGCTTCCTCTCTTCTGAGTATCACTCCATACTCCTCCTGCGCATTGCTTCCTCTCTTCTGAGTATCCCTCTATACTCCTGTACATCACTTCCTCTCTTCTGAGTATCGCTCCATACTCCTCCTGCACATCGCTTCCTCTCTCCTAAGTACCACTCCATACTCCTCCTGCACATTGCTTCCTCTCTTCTGAGTATCCCTCTATACTCCTCCTGTACATCGCTTCCTCTCTTCTGAGTATCACTCCATACTCCTCCTGCACATTGCTTCCCCTCTTCTGAGTATCACTCCATACTCCTCCTGCACATCGCTTCCTAACTTCTGAGTATCACTCCATATTCCTCCTGCACATCGCTTCCTCTCTTTCGTTCTCCAGACTAGCTAGCACTGTAGGTCTGACACTGTCTCAGCCAGGCCTAAAGCAAATGGCCTTCACAGACAGTGACCGCAGGCCTCTATCGTGTAGCAAAAAGAAAATAGTAAGTTCTGGTACTAGCTGTCCCACATGCGGCTACTGATCCTAGTCAGCCCTCTTCAGAACCTGCCAGCCCTCCTGGCTGCAGCTACCCAACTCCACTGCCCACAACATCACAGTCCTCTCCTCTGGTTCTGCACCCATCTCCAATTGCACTCTCCCAGTCCAATCAGGTGTGCCTGATTGGCCCAGGTTCACCCAAAAGTGATATTTTATTTAAATATGGATCTAAACCCCAACTGGATGACATTTAATTTATTAATCCCCTATTTTGCACCCTAGGCAAGACTGGCTACTTGCACCCCCCCACAAAAAAAAACTTCAAAAGTTTGAATAACTTGGATATTTAAAAATTAATAAAACTACATGTAGCTCAGGTGACATGGCCCACTTATATTCACCTGATATCCATGATGTTTCTCTGGACACTGGACTTTGTGTCATACCCGGAAGGGGTCTGGTGGTGTGCCGCACTGGGATCACAGAAACATTGGTCTCTGTATAAGTGTGAAGCCCTGACATTGGTTCCCACATCCTGAGCCTGTTGTGGGGAGTGCCAGGCCTTCCTCTCTGAGGTGCTTCCATTTGGAGATGCTCTGTGTGACTACCTGGTACTCTGCCAAGACACAAAGGACTATGGACCATTGCTGCTAAGGTCATCACCATGGCCACGTCATCTGCAGAGTAACACCTGGGCTTTCCAGACCTAGTAGAGGAGGATAGCACCCACCAAGGCTCCCCCAAGGACTATGGGGTTGAGTGCTCCCCCACTGCCAGTGGGGTAGAGCTCTGTCAAGAGCCGGCATTGGAGTTATCATCTGTGGAGGTGATTGATGCACTGCCACCTACAGCAGCACACCCAGCAGAGGTTAATGGTTCTTTAGGACCATCAGAGGTACAGCCATCTGCCCTACCTGCCGAGGAACCACCACAGTCTGTGGTAGTGTGTGAGCCTTCAGCCTCTTGTGAGGAGCTTGAGGAGTGGCCTGGGGGTTTGAGGGATGCCCCTAAAGGCACTAACACAGTGGAGGAGCTGGAAGGATCTGTGCTTCACCTGCAACATCTTCACCAGGCCCCACTGCTGTTCTGCCTCAGAGGGGACACTATTTCAAGGTCCCCAACCCCTGGGGGACCTGGTACCTTTCTTATATGAAGTCATAGGAGTAGAAAGGGGAGGGTACCAGCAGTGCCCTAGAGACCCCCAATGCCCACCAACCTACCTGCCCCCAGGAAAGGGGCAGAGACGCCACCTCACACTGTTGTCGTGGCTCCAGCGGCGGATGATTAGGGACATTAGGAACTCTGAGTAGAGTTCCCCTATGTCTCAGAAACTTTGTTTCATACCTTAGAGGCACAGTGGCAGTAGTGGTATGAGATTGCTATCTGGAACCATTTACTGGTGCCCAAACACCATCAGGTGCTTGTGGAAGGGACAGCCAGAGTTCCACTGAGTAAATAGGGAACTACGGATGCCATATTTACATGGACAAGGTAGTGGTGGCCCGTCCAAATTCTGAGGACATCCATTATTATGTAGTTAGGCAGGTATCTGGTACAGAGGAGTGGAAAGAGTACCTGGACCCCAAATACTATATCTAGTTTGCCCTGCAGAATTCTTTGATTCTGTTGTTTTATCAGCATGCACTTTCATTACTGCATATTGTGTATGTGACATGTTCCTGTTGAAGTAGGAAGTGCAAGATGAATGAAAACTGCATGCAAAAACCGTAAAACGTGCCTGAAAAATGCATTAACTGTAACGGCATAGATGTGAGCCTAGACCAGCAGTAGCTGCATATAATTTCTCTAGATTGAACACATTGTTTGTCAGCACAGCCAACTCTCAACTAGGCGTGCATGTGACAGGATGAAATCACAGGAACACAGTTGAAAGCCAATTGTTACCCTACAAAAGGAAGTTCATGAATGAGCACTTTCAAAGCAGGTCTCACCAGATATTCTTTCAATAAAAGCTGCAGATTTAAAAACATTGCAAACAACTTTTGAAATTACATTAACATATTAAAATTTATATACAGGTTTTAGAGTTTGGGTATACATTAACTTTAAACATAGTGAGGTGAGTCAGCCCCTGGTATCTTACTGTATATCTTGGATGCTTGAACAATGATATCTTCCTTCTGACATTTCCAAGCCTGTTCCTTTCTACCAGAGAGTTTTATGTGTTTTCCCCCACCTTTGCATTTGCATTTTCTATTGCTTTTTTTTTAGGTATGTTTGGCATCATGCCTTACTGTTCACAGTTTTCTAAAGCAAACAATTTTTTTGCGAATTAATTGCAAAGTTTCTTCTCCTGAGATCCTGCCAGTAACAATACTTCTTGTTACAAGCTGACAACACAAGCAGTTTGAAATTAGTGGCAGCATTGTCAGCCTGCCATGTGAGCTCCTTCAATTGACTTCTGGACTGCCTTTGAATTCTTTCAGAGAGACAGCCCAATGGCCATCTGAAGGAGCTCACACAGTAGGCTGACAAGACTGACCCTAATTGTGAGAGGTGACTTAAACAGTCCATAGATTACTCAGTTTTCTTTCCTTTCACCACAGGTGAAAGGAAAGAAAATTGCTTTATTTGGGGAATGCCTCCCACAGCGGTACTGTGTTCTTGCGGCAAGGGGGCACGGGCAGCGTTCCCAGCCAGCAAAACACAATGATTACTGCTAGTGGCTATAACTGCTGGCAGTAATTGAATTTAAAAAATCCAACAGGCTGTTTGTACCCAAGTCAATTGATGGATTGACTTGGGTACAAGTAGCCTGCCCACACATGGATTGAATCTTGGTCAGTCCCTGCTGAACTGGACAAATTTCGATCCATGTATGGCTGGCTTTAGTGCACTCACCCTGCAACAGGAAGTGCTGTTACTTTCAGAATCTCTAGTTAAGAAACTTTGCAACAGATTTACAGAAAACTATTTGCTTAAGAAAATATTATACCATGAGGCTAAATATCAAACATACTGAAAACAGATTTCATCTTTAATTTCTCTACTATAGTATTCTTTTAATAATAAGTCATGCTGTCAAGCATACTAAACAATGGATTTAGGTCTTACATACAATTTACTACCCTCTTTGTTTTGGAATACCTTTTTAAATAATTTTGTGAATATTTTTTTTTTAATCATGTAAAGAGGATATAGGTATTTGGTGTATAAAGTCTAATTACAGTTTCTCTTGTGTGTTTCATTTCTTTTTATTCTTTCCCATAAACAATGTTAGAACAAGGCTTTAACTCAGTAACTGACAGACTGTAATTACAGCTTTCTTTTACTTTGCATTTTTGTTTATGAGAAAAGTTCTCTACTTCATAGCTTTTCTAACTAAACTCGCATTTATTTGGTGACCTCATATGACATTTTTTAGTTAATGTTGGAAGTAGTTAATTAAAATCATGACATTTATCTCAAGTCACCTAATCATCTTCATTAGTTGCATAAAACTTTTTTTAAGAGCTTTGAAAATAAATAACTTGATGGAGTTCCATATATTATTAGTAAATTTACCCTTTTTATAAACCTTCTTTAATGGCTACAGTATAAGGATGTCCATTATTAAACGCTGACGCATTTCAGGAGGACATGAGTGGGCCTTGTTGATTAAACTGTCTGAAACAAGAACTGTTTGTGCTGGCACATCAATCAGAATCAAACCTGCTATGGAAAATAACAGGATAGTAAAAGGTCAAATCTGATTGGTTACTATAAAGGAATAAAGATGATGGCATCTGAAATGTGTAATTGTAGCTTGTAGTCCTGGTATAATACAGGGGTTTAATACAGCTGCTATAGGGAGAACAGATTCCTTCATGTTACTAAATACTGAGGTCACAATGAAATGAAAGTTTTAATTATAGTGAAAATCTCCATGAATCAAATTCTAATTTTTAGTTTGAAGTAACAATAATGGTAATGATTAAACCTGAACTCCATGCAGACATACAAAACAAAAATTAATGCAGTTTAGTAGACATTAGACCACAATGGAAAGTATTTTTAAATGGAACAAGTTTATGTACCTGAACTTGATATCAGGTATATAAACCTGATATCACACAGGGAGGGGGCTGAACCAGTGGAAGGAGCTAATCAGCTGTGCTGTAGTGCAAGAAGCATGCTAATGAGGGGAGACAACAGAGTAACAGATAAATGAGCTCATTAGTGTTCTGCTTCACCTTTCACTGTCCACCCACAAGCTGGGGTGTAAAGGGGACCTATAAGTGAGAACGAAACTGCAGTAGAGAAAGATTGGGTCCTTTCCCCTGGCAACTAGGGCTGTGTTTTGTAGCAGAGCTGTGTTAAGCCTCGTATACATGATCGGATTTTCGGCAGGGAATTGTGTGATGACAGACTGCCTAAAATCCGACCGTTAGAACGCTCCTTCAGACAATTGTTGTCCAACTTTCAGCCAACGGATGGCAGGCTTATACATTTTCAGCGGACAATGGTCTGTTGTCAGATATTCGTCTCGTCTGTACACAAGTCCGTCACACAAAAGTCCATAGTACAAACACGCATGCTCGGAATCAATGCTCACCAAACACGAAATTAGCAGAAGGAACCCAAAGGGTGGCGTTCAAGAGCTGAAATTCCACGTAGTATGTCTAGTACATCACTACATTCGGGTTTGTTGGCCGACAATTGTGTGCTGTTAGTATGCAAGACAAAATCCAGGCACATGCCCTTCGGACAAAAGTCTGACGCTCTGTCTGCCAACAATCGGATTGTGTGTACCAGGCTTAAGTCACAGGGCTGAATGGGCAAAAATGGAAAAGTTTTGGCAGGAAAAAAATATAATTATTAATATATGTATTTCATCTGTGCAATTTTGCTTTCTATCTGGAGTTTAGCTTTAAATAATAAAACATTCCATTGACAGCTAGCTTGCAAAGAGAGCAATGATCATATTTTGATAAAATAGTGTCACTTTATATAAATACTGATGTAAGTGATGTCTAAGTTTTCTGAATGCAGCAGCACAGTAGGAAGTCACATCAGTCTAAAACACTTTTTACCATCAATCTTCATCACAAACTGTGCATCTGATACCCACCATACTACAGCAATCATAAAAGTGGTGGAAGGCCTCAAACACTCTTAAGATTTCTAGCAGAGATCCAAGAGACAGCAACACGTTTAGTTCATTTTGACTACAGTTAGGTACTATACTACTCAAAGGAGAAGACCGTAACTTAGAACATTGGGACAATATTTATGACAAGGAAATCAGAAGCTCAGCACTACAGCAGTTTTCAATCATGATCTGTCAGTAACCTCTACAGTAAAGTGTCTCAGTATGAATTTTCATCAGTTAAATGTAGACAGCAGTAAAGTAGCATTGGATTTTTTTCCTTTTTACAAAAAAAAAGGATTGCGGTTTATTGATATCCGTGTGATCAGGAATATGTTGCCATGTTCGGGTCCGCTCTATAAAAGTAGATGGGGAAAATACAGTCCCATTAAGAAATAATAGACAAATGATTAAAAAAAAAAATCACAGAATCTATGTAAAAAAAAAAAATTATATATATATATATCTATCTATATATCTATCTATATATATATAGATATATAGATAGATATATATAGATATATATATCTATCTATATATCTATCTATATATCTCTCTCTCTCTATCTATATATATATATATATATATATATATATTTATGGCTGGAGCCCTATGTCCGGTATGTACATGAATACCACTTACAGTAAAGATAGGACTTACCATCGGAAATGGACCTGAAAGTGTGGACTTAGCATATGAAATGGACCTGAAAGTGTGCCTTGGTCTAATGGCCGGTATGCCAAAATAAGGGGGCATACCCTGGTTTAAGAAATGATTATTCTGTAAGAGAAATGAATGAAATGAATAGTTTGAGAAATGCTGTGAAATGGGGATGGGAGGGTGGGTATCGCGCACAGGAAACCGACAAGCACCACAGGTGAGCGGGCTGCTTAAGTACCCCCCGGGCTCCTCCCATAAATTCAGGCCACCATACTGGCCTTCCTACTTATGGCTGGAGCCCTATGTCCGGTATGTACATGAATACCACTTACAGTAAAGATAGGACTTACCATCGGAAATGGACCTGAAAGTGTGGACTTAGCATATGAAATGGACCTGAAAGTGTGCCTTGGTCTAATGGCCGGTATGCCAAAATAAGGGGGCAAAAACATTCAGGTAGGGTTATGATTTTATTGATTTTCAATTATTTATTGAGCCAATTTGGAGAATGCCTGTGCCATCTCTGTTTGTGGGTTGGGGATATACCGGGCGAAGCAGGCTGACTTCCACCTGCCCAGTCTTTTGATGATGTGGTCCGGAACCCCGTGGCGGGATGCCGCGGAGGCTGCTCCGATGCGAAACGAGTGTCCGGAATACTGACTAGGGTTAAGATGAAGATTGCGGAGAAGTATTCTTATGTGTTCCACAAACTGAGAGGCGTTTAAGGGTTTAACTGGGAACGGTAGAAGGGGACTGCTGTCTGGTTGTTCAGGCAGGAGTGACAGGAGCCGGTTGAGTACGGCGACTGGACACCAGCTGTTGTCGGTTTTGTAGAGGTGAATGTTCGCTCCTGAGCCCGTTTGCTGGGTTTTAGAGACCTCGAGGTGCAGGATGAAGTGGTCTTGGTATCTAAGTAAGTGTCGTCTGCGTAGTACTCGGTCTGTGGGTTTGTTAGAGGTGAATTCGCCAGGGCGCATGAACCCATAATACGCTAGATATATCGCTGCTTGTAAGACCGTGCTGCGGAGCAGACCGAATGGCGAGGTAGCCAGAATAGTTGACATGTCCCTAAAGATGGGTCCCGTAATGGGCAAGCGCTTAGTGCTGATGACTGGTTGTTGTTTCTGGATTCCCCTTAAAACGGCTCGTATAGCGTGAGATGAGAATAGTGAAGATTTCGTGGGGTCTTCAAGCGCCATAAAATGTTGAATGCCGGCTAGGTCCATTTCATATGCTAAGTCCACACTTTCAGGATGGTATTGTAGGATAAGGCCAACTGCGTGTGGCAGTGTGCAGTGAAGGCCAGTACCTGCTTGATATCTGTTGGTCCTTTACTGCAGGACGTGAGGAATTTGTTGAAGGCCTTCCAAGCTGTCTGGTAGGCTTTAAGTGTGTTGTAGGAGAGGGAATGATTTATGAGTTGTGTAGCTTCGTGTAAATGTTGATCTAGTCCAGGGTCAGTTGTGACCAGACAGGGATAGGGGCCGACATTGGATCGGCATCGGGAACCTGTTTGAAAAAGGAGGAATAATTGAAACGTGACAGTGCGTCAGCTGCTGAGTTGTATCTGCCGGGAATGAATGCACAGTGTATATTGAACTGATGTTGTAAAGACAGTTGTACCAACCTGCGCAGGAAGGACATGACTGCTAGGGACTTGGACCTGCCTTTGTTGATGATGTCTGCCGTGGCCTGGTTGTCGGTGCTAAAGACTACAGTTTGTCCTGTCCAGTGGTGGCCCCAGAGTTGTGCGGCTGCCACTATGGGGTAAAGCTCAAAGAGGGCAGATGTTTGGGAAAAGCCGGGTATCAATAGTATCTGTTGAGGCCAGGGTCCTGAAAACCAATAATGGCCAAAAATTGCCGCGAAACCTGTGGAGGCTGCGGCGTCCGTTACCACCTGGGGTGAATGGACCGAAACTATAGGTATGAATAGAGATATGCCATTCCAGGCGGACAAGAATTCCTCCCACATGGATAGGTCCGCTATGGCTGCGGAGTCTAAATTCAGAATCTGATCAGGGTCTTGAGTTTCCGACAGAAATCTGAGTAGGCGTGATACAAATGTGCGGCCTTGTGGAATAATTCGCATAGCGAAGTTGAGCATACCCAGGAGGGACTGCAACTGTTTTTTGGTACAGTCCTTGGTGTGTGTAAACTCGTGAAGGACTGCCCTAATGCGTGATAGTTTGTCGAGGGGGAGACTGGCTTGCATTGCGCAGGTATCCAAGCTGACCCCGAGAAAAGTGATGCTATTTGCTGGGCCATCGACTTTGTGCTCGGCAATAGGAACATTGAGGTTTCCAAAAATTACCCTAAGTTTGTCGAGATCTCCTGGGGGCTTGCTGGGTGGTTCTATCAGTAGGAAGTCATCTAGATAATGGATGACTTCATGGCATTGACCTTTGTGTAATAGTATCCAACCGAGGGACTGGGCGAACGTGTCGAAGAGCCACGGGCTACTCTTCGAACCGAAGGTGAGCTTTGTAGCAAAATAATATGCTTCCTTCCACTTGATGCCATGCCAGCACCAAAGGGATGGGTGGATGGGCAGGAGCTTGAAGGCATCCGAGATGTCGGCTTTGGAGAGCCAGGCGCCTGTGCCTGCTTTGATGATCGCTTGTATTGCCATGTCCACGGAAGAATATTTTAGGGAAAACTCCTCGGAGGGGATCAGGGAATTGAGACTGGGTATGTGGGAAGAATGAGGCGCAGACAAGTCGTACACCAAACGCAATTTATTTGAAAACTTGCCCTTGACAAGCCCAATAGGGCTGACTCTCCATGTGTTGAAAGGGGGGCAACTGAAAGGGCCTATCACGTAACCTCGATCCACCTCTGCCTGTAAGAGCTGATCTATGGCTTGTTCGTCAATGGCTGCCGAACGAAGATTGGCACATTCGTGGGTAGTGTGGGGTAGTGAAATGAGGCCGGTGTGAAAGCCTGCTGTGAAGCCTTGAATAAGGAAGGTGGCCAGGGAAGGGGTGGGATGTGAAGTGAGATACCATCCTAACCATAAGAGGTTGATCCGGCTTAGTCACGCCTTCTTGTGTTGCTTGACTTCACACAAAATCCTAGGGTGTGCTCTATGACATAAGGTGCAGAGGTGAAGTAGACGGCACTGGCTGAAGTTGCAGGACCCCTGATTAAAGTTATTACAGATGGCTGCCCCTCCCACGGTTCGGACTGGGCGTCCGAGTTTGTCCACCTGAGGCGTTGGTTCAGGGATCGGCTGACCCTGTACTGAACCTGAGGTAGAGGGAAACTCGAAAGGCCGTCTGGTTGCCGTATTGGCGCACCAGGTGGCAGTGTGGGTGGAAGACTGGCAAATCGCACACAGAGGTGAGCGTAAGCCGGCAAAGTGGCGGCAGAAGAGCTCTGTATCCATGAGACTCCAATCTGTCGTGATCTGGAACTGTATGAGTCTGGCCGCGGCCTTGGCTGAAAAGGAACGATGGTAGTCGTAAAAGGCAAAACCTCCGTACTTGTGGCCCAAGTCTACCACAGTATGGAGATACAAGTCCAGCTCTTCCCGCCTGCTAGGGGTGGCTGAGCACAGGACATCTCTGAGCATGCCAAAGGCCAGGGTAAACTCTGAGACTGTTAGCTTGCGGTTCAATCTGGGGTCTTTGGCTTTAAGGACCACTGATATGTCACCCCAGGAGTAGGCTTTATTTTCTGCCAAATCATGCACGGAAATGAGGAGAGAGGCCAGGTTGACGTCCTTGCCGTCCAAGATGTCCTTCCTGATACTGGTTGGGACCAGGTGGGAGGGGTAGACAATGTGGCTCGAGCCTGAGGTACCTGCAGGAAGAGGTGTCAAGCTTTGAGTTGCCGTTGGGTCGGGGACAGCCGTGGCCGGTCGGGCCTCCAGAAGTGCAACCCTGGTTTGGACGTCTGCCACTGAGGTGGATAGAGATGACACCATCGTGTGTAATTGTGAAATGGCCGATGATATCGACTGAAGGGACGCCTGTTGGATACTGGGTCCTGCTGCTGGTGGGGGAAAGAGGAGTTTGAAAAGCTCGCCTTTCCTTGCTGTGGCGGGGAAGGGGACACCTCTGCGTCTGAGCTCTGCCGTCAGTTTGGGGATAGTCCATCCCCTAAGGGATTGCACGCTGCCGCTTTCTGAGACCGGAGAAGGTGACAGAGGGGCCGTGAGGTCTTCGCTGCCGGTCTGAGACATGGTTGCTCTGGTGAGGATTCTCTTGAGCTTTTATTTCCTGGTTGACTGTAACCTATTAGGGGTGAGATGAATTTCAAGTTTTTTCTTTGATCCGCTGAAACATACTTACCCGACTTATTCTCCCATTCCCCTTTTTTTTTTTTTTTTTTTTTTTTACCTGGGGGGATATCGTCCAACCTGGTGCAGGGTGGACCTACTGAACTTTGACTGACCTGAGAAAAACGAAAAGGTGACAATTCGTGAAGGGATTGCTAACTGATTTTTTGAAGCAACGATTTGTACGACAATGAAACGATTCGAAATGTTTGCCTTGATTATGAATGGACTCCATGACAGAGGTCCGGCCTGGTCGTCATCATTGATTCGACCGAGAACCGGGCTCTGGAGCATGTATTGAAATGAGGCAAGTGAAAACATTGGTGCACCCGGGACGATCTGGTGCCTGTTTGATGCATCTGGATTCGAATCGGAGCACCGTATGAAATGAAATGAGAGAAATGATTATTAGACCGAGGCTTGAATTGGTTGTGCCGTGTTTGCGACTGGCAACCAACCGAGCTCTGGTATAGGTATGAAATGCTGTTTGGAACCAGCAAGGCATTCCGTAAAGAATCGGTGCATGTCAGATGCGACTGGTTCCGGAACGGTGATGCGTTGTGGGAGTGAAATGGTAGTAAGCTGCATGGCAGAGACATGGATCCATCTCCCGATGTCTGCGATTAGCTATGATCCGGACTTTGAAGCATGTATCAGAAATGAGGCCGAGCCCTGGGGTACGCCATAATGAATCGGTGCATTTCCATGCGACTGGATTCATGTGTGAACGTGATACGTGGAGATGAAATGATAACCATGACAGAAGGTACGAATTACTGATAAACGTAACTCTGGAGCATGTATAGAAATGAGGCCAGTCCTGGGGCACGCCGAGACGAATCGGTGCATTGCCATGCGACTGGATTCATGTCGGAACGTGATAGGTGGAATGAAATGATAACCATGACAGAGGTATGAATGACTGAAAACGTAACTCTGGAGCATGTATAGAAATGAGGCCAGTCCTGGGGCACGCCGAGACGAATCGGTGCATTGCCATGCGACTGGATTCATGTCGGAACGTGATAGGTGGAAATGAAATGATAACCATGACAGAGGTATGAATGACTGAAAACGTAACTCTGGAGCATGTATAGAAATGAGGCCAATCCTGGGGCACGCCGAGACGAATCGGTGCATTGCCATGCGACTGGATTCATGTCGGAACGTGATAGGTGGAAATGAAATGATAACCATGACAGAGGTATGAATGACTGAAAACGTAACTCTGGAGCATGTATAGAAATGAGGCCAATCCTGGGGCACGCCGAGACGAATCGGTGCATCTTTTCGATGCGACTGGATTCGAATCGGAGCGCGGTAGGTGACTGAAATGAGAAATGTTTTGAAATGATTTGAAATGTTAGAAATGAGTTCTAGAATGTTTCAGAAATGAGAAATGATTGGTATCGAACTGACTTGATCCGATAACTTGCAAATTGCGACTTGCTATGGCTGTTTACTGATGCATATATTTAAACACCGACATGCTAGAAATGAAGCGACGTCTGCGTCGCGGTGCTGTCGAAATGGTAACATATCGAAAGTACGAGCGATATACATTACAATAGTGAAGTGCGAGTAACGAAATTGAAAGTACGGTTTAGTGACATGACATGAAACGAAAAATGCGATATACATTGCAGTTTATGAAAAGCGAGTGAAACGAAAAATTTGAAATTACCGTTTAGTGACCTGATATGAAAACGAAAAGTCCGACGGGACCTTACCTGCGACAGCCAAGCCAGCCGCGTGGTACAAACTACGAACGAAAAACGCGGACTTCGAAAGTTTTGAGAACGGTATCGAATACGAAATTTTGCGAGGCAAGAACTTGCGGACGCTGGTATATCGAATAGTCGGCCTAGTGACGTATATCGCGCACAGGAAACCGACAAGCACCACAGGTGAGCGGGCTGCTTAAGTACCCCCCGGGCTCCTCCCATAAATTCAGGCCACCATACTGGCCTTCCTACATATATATATATATATATATATATATATATATACACACACACACATACAGTATCTCACAAAAGTGAGTACCCCTCACATTTTTGTAAATATTTTATTATATCTTTTCATGTGACAGCACTGAAGAAATCACACTTTGCTACAAGTGTACAGCTTGTATAACAGTATAAATTTGCTGCCCCCTCAAAATAACTCAACACACAGCCATTAATGTCTAAAATGTCTAAACTGCTGGCAACAAAAGCGAGTACACCCCTAAGTGAAAATGTCCAAATTGGGCCCAAAGTGTCAATATTTTGTGTGGCCACCATTATTTTCCATCACTGCCTTAACTCTCTTGGGCATGGAGTTCACCAGAGCTTCACAGGTTGCCACTGGAGTCCTCTTCCACTCTGCAACAATGCTGGCAGCACTCATATGTCTATTTACCAAAGACAACCTCTGGATATGACGCTGAGCACGTGCACTCAACTTCTTTGGTTGACCATGGTGAAGCTTGTTCTGAGTGGAACCTGCCATGTTAAACCGCTGTATGGTCTTGACCACCGTTCTGCAGCTCGGTTTCATGGTCTTGGCAATCTTCTTATAGCCTAGACCATCTTTATGTAAAGCAACAATTCTTTTTTTCAGATCTTCAGAGAGTTCTTTGCCATGAGGTGCCATGTTGAACTTCCAGTGACCAGTATGAGAGAGTGAGAGCGATAACACCAAATTTAACACACCTGCTCCCCATTCACACCTGAGACCTTGTAACACTAACAATTCACATGACACCAAGGAGGGAAAATGGCTAATTGGGCCCAATTTGGACATTTTCACTTAGGCGTGTATTCACTTTTGTTGCCAGCGGTTTAGACATTAATGGCTGTGTGTTGAGTTATTTTGAGGGGACAGCAAATTTACACTGTTATACAAGCTGTACACTCACTACTTTACATTGTAGCAAAGTGTCATTTCTTCAGTGTTGTCACATGAAAAGATAGAATAAAATGTTTACAAAAATGTGAGGGGTGTACTCACTTTTGTGAGATACTGTATGTATATATATATATATATATATATATATATATATATATATATATATATATATATATATATATAATATGTGTGTGTGTGTGTGTGTTGCCATCAGTTTCCATATCCCTGTACACTGAGTTAGCTGAGAAACACATGTAATATGAATTTTGAAATTATCTACACCCTCAACTGACCCCTATCTGAGAGGGAGTTCCACATCTTTACTGCTCTAGTAGAAAAGAACTACTTACATAGCTTAAAGGGTAACTCCACTTTTCTGTGGAAAGAATAGCAAATAAAAAATAATATAGCATATACAAATGCTACACAAGCTAATTTGTAATTGAATGTAAAAATTACCTTTCCTTTTCAATCCGCAGCATTGTAATTTTCTGTAAAATTCAATGCAGTATGGCAACCTAGAGGCGCTCCATATGCCATTGTTGTTTGGATCACCCACAAAAATGTAATCTCCTGCTTGTGTGATTAACTAACTGATTTTGCCAGAAGTCTTCTCTAAGATATAGGTCAGGTTTTAGGCATCCTGTGAAACAAAAATTTCATTTTGGGAGAGATACTGCCAAAAGGTTATTCCCCTTAGAAAGGGATGCAGACCATGCTTTAGAACAGTGCAAGTTAATCAGGTGAATAATAATGAAAAAGTCACTTCCATTCAAAATCACTCTGTAGACAATAAACAGCCTTTTCTTCAAAGTAGAAACAAGTAGGACACAGTTTGTTAAAATCCATGATATGTACATACTGTAGTTTACCCAAATGGAGCTACTCTTTAGGTCCTTCTTGTCCAATTTCATTGTGTGGCCTAGTTTTGAGACCTTAGATGAAACCGTTCCTTTTTTTCCAATGCTACCCAATGCTACCTGCACCATTGAAAGATTTTTAGACTGGGATCATATCTCCTCTTAAAGAAAAACTAAAGTTTTGCTGTCACAGAGAGTAAGCAGGCAGGCTTTTTATTGTAGAAGAGACATGCTATGTCTCTTTAGCTATAAAATACACCTACCTGCCTGCTTCATTACTTCTCCTGCACATGCACAGCTCAGCTTACATCACCGGCACGGTTCCTGTGCACGTGCACAAAAATGGTGTCATCCCTTGTCAGTTAATGAAGAGGGCTGAAGACTGGAATCGAGGAGAAGATGGTGACACTGGCGAGGGATGTGATACATTGATGGAAAGGTAAGTATAGCTCCCTTTAGTTCTGCTTTTATTGCCTCTTCTCCAGGGAGAATACATTTAATGGTTGTAGTCATTCCTCATAGCTCTGTTGCCCTTCTTTGTACTTTCTTTAGTTCAAAGATATTCCTCCTGAGGATGGGTGATCAAAATTGGACTGCATACTCAAAATGTGGGTTAACCAGAATAGTAGTCTGCTAGCCCTGCTTGCTGCAACTCGTCATTGTGTGCTACAGTATTGCTGAGTCAATGATCTACAAGGACCTCCCAATCCTTTTTAACCCTCAATTTCCCCAGGTAGTAACCTGCAATGCAGTGGAAATTTTTAACCCTCAATTTCCTTCTAGGGAGTAACCTGCATGCATATTTTATATTATACCCTTCCTTTTTGCTCATATAAACTGAGGAGAAAAATGTATTTAATACAACTGCCAGCTGCCTTAGACCCCTTTCCCACCGAGCCGCCTGGGGCATCAGTGGTAAAGCGGCACAATTTTTAGCGCCGCTTTACTGTAGTTTTAGTGGCGCTAGTCGGCTGCTAGCGGGGCGGTTTTAACCCCCCCCGCTAGCGGCTGAAAATGGGTTAAATCTGACCGCAAAACCCCACCGGAGCGGCGTTTTGCCGGCGGTGTCGCAGAGCTTCCCCATTAATTTCAATGGGGAGCAGTGGTGGAGGAGCGGTGAGTTCACCACTCCTTCACCACTCCAAAGAAGCTGCTGGCAGGACTTTTTCTGATGCCCTGCTAGCACACCGCTCCGAGGGCTTTCACACTGGAGTGAATGGAGCCGCTTTTTTCAGGCGCTATGCAGGCGCTATTTTTAGCGCTGTAGCACCTAAAAAATGCCCGCAGTGTGAAAGGGGTCTTAGTCTGTTTTTTTATTTTTTACATTTTCCTCAGCGATATGTTACTCATAGACCATTTTAGCTGCCCTGATCGTTCTCTTGAATTTCTTACATTCTTACTCCATGTTTTGTATTAATGCTAATTTGGATCAGGCAGCGCTACACCCAATGTCTGAAAAAATCCCCAAATCCCTATCACATAAATGTGTAACAATATAGAAAATACAAATAGAGCAGTGCTAAGTATAAATATTATGATGTCAACATAAATATTGATATTCCAACACATGAAACAATGTTAACCACTTGCGGACCGTCCACCGTACATTTACTGTGGCAGGATGGCCTCTCTGTGCCAGGTCATGTAGCTAGCACATGATCTAACACTTCCAGGTCTGGGATGTGGCCGGTGACCCACTTCCACTGTGATTCTACACAGCGGGACCCCAGCAGCTGATATCACAAACTTGATGTCCACCGGTACCCGCTTATTACACAGGGCATGAAAGGAAGGCAGGATGTCGTTCTGTCAGAAGGAAAGGCACTGATCCTGTGTTTCTGCTAAGCAGGAACATGGATCTTTGCCTTCACCTAGTCAAAGCACCTCCCCCACAGGGAGTAAGCACAACCTAGGCACACAAGACACAGAAAAACAACATCAATCAGTGCAGCAGTATGAGTAACTCATTTATTTAAGTGGTAATGCATTCACTAGAAAGTAGATAAAGGCAGGCACATTTTTTGAGGCAGCAGATGAGTGTCAGGGAACCAGAGCGGCTTCTATGGAGTGCAGTGAAGTCTTGCTCGGTGGTGTCAGTGGTTTCTGGTGTCCCAGGCTAGACGTGTAGGATGTGTAACTGCACCCTACACCTCTAGCCTTGGGACTCCGGAAACCACTGGCACCACCAAGCAAGATTTCACTGCACTCCATGCAAACCGCTCTGGATCCCTGACACTTATCTACTGCCTCAAAAGATGTGTCTGCCTTTATCTATTTTCTAGTGAGTGCATTACCACTTAAATAAATATGTTACTCATACTTCTGCACTTAGATTGGCCCCGCTTGTCTGTCTTTTGTATTGATTTCAGAGTCTCTTCTACTCTTCAGCCTGCTGCCTTCCTTGTGTCACCTGTACTCACTGTGGTTATCACCGAGGCTATGGACTTCCATTGAACCTATTCTCCCCACCAGGAGTCATCCACATTTATATAGTCATATATATCATATATACATATATGATTTCTAATAGTGTCAATTTCCTCACTGGTTGGACCTTGGACTTTAGTGTTCAGTACTTTGACACCACATCCTCATCATCCCAGATGACACAGCCTTTGCCTGCTGGATTACCCTAGTGCAACAATTATTGTGTTTACAACCTAGGCACACAGATAACCCTTTGATCGCCCCTGATGTTAACCCCTTCCTTGCCAGTGTCATTAGTACAGTGACAGTGCAAATGTTTTAGCACTGATCGTTGTATTAGTGTCACTGGAGCCCAAAAAGTGTCAAAACTGTCAGGCGTCTGATTTTTCCACCACAATATCGCAGTCTCGCTATAAGTCGCTGATCGCTACCATTACTAGTAAAAAAAAAATCCCATGGTTTGTAGATGCACTAACTTTTGTGCAAACTAATCAATATATGCTTATTGGGATTTTTTTACGAAAAATATGTAGCAGACTACATATTGGCCTAAATTTATTAAGAAATTTGATTTTTATTTTCATTTTTTATTGTGTATATTTTATAGCAGAAATTAAAAAAATATAGTTTTTTTTTTCAAACTTGTCAGTCTTTTTTTGTTTATAGTGCAAAAAACGCAGAAGTGATCAAATACCACCAAAAGAAAGCTCTATTTGTGGGAAAACAAGGACAAAATTTTATTTGGATACAGTGTTGCACGTCTGCCCAATTGTCAGTTAAAGTAACGCAGTGCCATATCGCAAAAAATGGCCTGGTCAGGAAGGTGGTAAAACCTTCTGGAGCTCAAGTGGTTAAAAATAAAATAAAAAACAATCCCAATGAAATCAATTTAACATAGTTTCCAGTCCATCAACCACAAAAAATGTGCACCACTTGTAAATAGAGTTAATAGTTCAAATAATGTGCTTCCAAATGGTGACAAAAAAACACAGTGGGGTTATTTACTAAAGGCAAATCCACTGTGCACTTGGAAGTGCAGTCGCTGTAGATCTGAGGGGGGCATGCAAGTAAAATAAAAAACAGCATTTTAGCTTGTACATGATTGGATGATAAGTTCAGCAGAGCTTCCCCTCATTTCAGATCTTCCCCTCAGATCCCACAGCGACTGCACTTGTAGCACTTGTAGTGCAAAGTGGATTTGCCTTTAGTAAATCAACCCCAATGTTCCATATGATGCTCCACTCAGAATGGAAGGTTCATTGATGCTCCATCCATAGTGGGAAAGTGTAAAGCATAAACTCCCCAGAACACAGGTAAATTATGCTCAATCAAAAATTGGGGTACAATCCTCCGCTCTTCTAGGCATGAAAGGCTCCACTCACAGGAAAAAAAGGGAAGAACAGAAAGAGACTCATTGCGCAAAACTATTACCTTTTATTAAAATGCATAAAAAACAAACAGCGCACTCAAACTTTATGGTGCCTTAAACTTGTCGGCACAATCAATGCTCAATAGTATGAGGGAATCACAGCCACCCCGCCTGTCACAAAAGCCGATCTGCATTCCAGAGTAGTTCAGCCCAGTAATCGGCAAACTGGAAGTGACATCAATGCCATTCAGATCTGGCCCAATGCATTTTGCCCAATCAGCTTCCTTAGGAGGCTGGATCTGGACAGCAACAAATAATTAATCCTTTACTAGTGGAAGCTGTAGGGTGGGATGGAACTACCAAACCGATCTGGCCGCTCCGATCCATCCTGTCATAGACAAAACCATGCTGATAAATGCTGATGGTGACCTTTTGCTCTTATATTTTTTAAAGAACATTTTTTCTCATTTATCTGTCTTTTTACCTTAGTATTTAGTCACCCAGGTTTAACCTTTGTTCTTTTATATTTGTTGGCCAGTGGAATGCACTGTTGAATGCTGTTGTTTAATATGTCCTTAAAAATACTCCTGCTTTACTTCAGTGTTTTTTGTTGAAATATTTGATCCCATTTAGTAGCATGCATATAGAAAACACAATTACTCTGTGATCACTGATTCCTAAATTGTTCCCAGCTTCCAGATCTGTAATCAGCTCTGTGTTGTTTGAAATTTGAAGGGTCCAACAAAGCATTATTTCTAGTCGGGTTTCCAATATTCGACTCTTTAAGTTATCCCACAATATGTGCAATAAATTATGAGCCTTAATTGAGTGTGCAGTTCCATCTGCCCAATTAATATCAGGATAGTTGAAGTCCCCATAATCAAAACATTGCCTGCCTCCCAATCATTACTAACTGTGAAAGGAGATGTGTCTTTTTCTTCTTGCAGTAAGTGGGCCTATAGCATAGACTCACAATTAATTTACCATTTATTTTGTCCCCTTGAAGCTCCTGCCATAAAGACTCCACCCCATTACCAGTCCTTTTGGTGATGTCAGCTTTCATTCTCACTATTTTATTGCAATTGACATAAAAGCACATCACCTACCCCTCTTCTACCAACCCTGTTCCTCAAAAACAGACTGTACCCTTTGATAGTCACAATCCAGTCATGTGAACTGTCAAACCAGGTTTACAGGACTCCCCCAAAGTCAACCTTCTCCTCAAGAATCAAAAGTTTAATTCTTCCATTATATTAACCATACTTCCAGCATGTGTGTACATACTCTCTAATTTTGAATAAATGTATAATATTTAGAATCAGAAAGCCTACCAGCATTGGTCTTGGATACTGTATTTTCTCTGCCATTTGCTTTGAAGCCCCATCCCCCCCCCCCCAGGTTGCCCACATCTGTATTCAGTGCAAACTTTGACATTTGTTTCCTTATTGATCTCTTCCCCCTATATTCTAGTTTACGCGTTTCTTTAACCTACTGACCACTTTCTCCCCCAACAGAGCTGCAGAATCCATATTTAAGTGAAGTCCATCCCTGCTGTATATCCCTGTTGTAGAACTGGTAACCAACCAAACTTTTGCTGTAGAACTGGTAACCAAACCAATTTTCCATGAACCTGAAACCCACTTATACCAGTTTTTCAGTCATTTATTGCTGCTTCTCAGGTGTGGCTTGTGGTACAGGAAGTATTTTTGAAAATATGGCATCGGAAGTTCTTTTTTGAACTTAGCACCTAAGTCCTTGAATTCATTTTAAGGATGCTCCATCTTTCTCTAACTTTGTAATTTTTATCAATATGTACCATGACAGCTGGCTTCTCCCTAGTCCCACCCAGCAAATTGTCCATTTGATATGCAATGTGCCAAACTGAGTGCTTGATAAACAACATACTGTTTGCCGATCATGATCTATGCCCCTATAAATTTGGTGCACTTGACACTGTGTTGATTATGGGCAGTGAACTGCACTAGAATAGTGTGTGGGGATGTTCTGCTAACAAAGGAAAGTTTTGCTTGTATCACCAACAAGTTCATGCTGCTGAACCTGAAAAAATTAAAATACCCTATCAAGATAGAATATAAATAAAATATACCTCCTTAAAAAAATGTAGATAAAAACCTGTACCTTGAGCACCAACTCTAAAACAACACAGCCCCGAACTGTTTGTCTTATTTATTTTTGCAGAAAACAAATAAAAAAAATACTTGAAAAAACTTCCCCCAAATTAGAAAAGAGGGAACAGCAGCAGATTAACAGCTGCAGACAGACATAAACACAGCCTTAACAAAGACTGTTGGGTCTATTAACTGTGAACACAAAAGTTGCAGAACACAACTATCTCTCCCTGAATTCACTGTCAGTTGTCCCTCACTATTCCAACTCTAACACACTGATGGCTGACTTATTAAATGAGGGGGCAGGCACATTTTTGAAGCCCCAATATTGGCCATACTCTGCCAAAAAGCCACGTTTCACAGCTCAGGCAAAGAACTGTGTGCATGTTGGGGGGGAGGGGCGTGTTCAGTTTTGTCTCTCAGGTGAACAGCAAAGATTCAACACAATCCTAACTTGGCAGATAACCCAAACCTCATTCCTAGTAAACAGAGGTCAAATTAGAGTTTATTTTTAAACCCGATCTGACCTATAGAATTGGTGTACTCCATGCTAGATTTGTGCAGATTGGTTCTTTCATTTCTACTACATATACAAAATCTGAGATGTTGACTTTGACATATATATTGCACATAGCAATCTGAAAAGCTGCCAGCAGCATTCCTCAGCAAGGCTTGATTTAGCACTCCCTGTCTCTTCTTTCACATTATAGTTTAGTAAATTATGAAGCAAATCAATTTTAGTGTTATAGATTTGGAAATAAATTACTGAAATATAAGCTGGCGACTGTGGTAATTGCATTTTAAATACACTTTCTGTAACTGTGCCATTAACTGATAAGGGTCTAGGCTGTAATTGCAAATATTTAAAAGGTATCAGACTCCTTGTATAAATCTGGGTTTGCTGTTGTGGTATAACATCTGTAATCTTATATTCGTGTTTTTCTGCAGTCTGGAATTTAAACCCCACCATGAAATCAGCTGTGATTATTGTTCAAACATAAAACTAATATTAATCTAATATCTACTTGTTTGAAATGTAAACTAAGCTTCATATTTGCCTGCCAGAGGTGTGAATTGAACAGAATTTTGATTAGCTCCCCTTTTTAATTTTTAATGTGAATGATGCATGTAAGCAATGCAGCCAAACATTCTATTTTAATTACCATTGCCTGGATTTTAATACATTTGTTTGAAATGTTGAACAGTTTAAAAGTAAACTAATTAAATTATTTTAAAAAGCAATGTTGACAAGCAGTACAGCCATCAAGGTCACGGCAACCTTTTGTATCTAACATTATTATAGTGCTGCATTTTGATACTAAGCATTTTTAAAGAAGTACTCTATTTACTTATAAACTGATTAGGTAAAATAATTCATTGTGGTTTAACAATAAGAACATTTTGAAGCTTTTTTTTGGTTTATGGGGCCTCTGCTGTTCTAAAAGAAACACGCACCATGACTGTTCACCCCTTAGTTATTATTATAGAGTCTAAATATTATTTCCTAATTCAGAAAAAGGGGGCAGTTTATGACCCCTGTAACACTTTGGCATGTTTTCCTGAATAATAAAAAATATATATATATATAATTTATTAATAATGTTAATAATGTAACACTTCGACTTCAGATTTCTTGTGTTTAACATTTCTTCATTTTAACTTTTCCATACACATAAAGAAATATTACCATGACCTGTATTTTTCACCACTATGAATCAGAGAGGTGGGTATAGTGACAGCACAGCTGTCATTAATTTAATTAGGTATAGGTTCACAGCAGATCCCAGTTATTTGTTGGTACTATGAGTTCATGATGAATACCAAGGATTTGCAAGGTTAACAACATGTATACTTTTGGCCAAAAAATCTAAAGGTTTGTTGCCAGAAATAAGGAACAACCTATATAGCAATGACTAGTCTTTGCCCTGGCAACTGAGTCACAAGAGCCAATAATCTGAGGAAATTGATATTTCAGCCCCTTTTCTATAAAAGGGTGGGCTCTTGGAATCTATTTTTTAGTTTTGTTATTCTTTACAAGACCTGAATAACAAGATTACCCTCTATAGACTTCATGTAGACTGGGGTTTGACATAATTTGCATAGCTTCAAACTGTAAACAAAAAACCAATAAACTGTTTGAAAATCAAACTTGGGCAAATTCACTTTTCCCTTGTCAAAAACTCTCAGTCATCTTGAAGCAGAGCAGCTGCAGACAAGAAAAAAAAATTATCTGAATGTCTGGTTTAATCTTGTTGCTCCAAATGATGTAAGTCCTACATCATTGGCAGGGGCCCCTTTCATATACACTGTGGTGGTTATTTACTAAAGGAAAATCCATTTTGCACTGCAATTGCACTTGAAAGTCGCTGTAGATCCGAGGAGGACATGCAAGGAAAATAAAAAAACAGCATTTTAGCTTGCACCTGATTGGATGATAAAGCCAGCAGAGCTTCCACTCATTTCAGATCTACCCCTTAGATTTAGAGTGATTGCATTTCTAAGTCCACTTTCAGTGCACTTGCAGTGCAAAGTGGATTTGCCTTTTGTAAATAACCCCCTGTGTGTAATTGTTAAGCTGATTGTCACCTCCACAGGTCTCAGCAATGCCATGCCATGCCCCCCACCCTGTATCCTGAGTTTTGCTTTCCCTCCATCAGGCCCAGAACAGGTGTGACAGGTGTCACTGGGTAGGGCAGAGAAATCTTTACTTATCCTCCCTCTGATAAAAAGACCAGGAAACAGAGTATATATATATCTATATCTATCGATATAGATATAGATATATCTATATAGAGAGAGAGAGAGATTTTTTAAATACCTACCACCCGCCATGTATACAAAAATACATACATTAATACATGCATGAGGACACCCATATATGAACATGGCAATTGTTGTACACATGCTATATATCACTGTGCATGTTAAAGTTATAGCAATTATTCTAGGGTCATTTTTCATGGCGAACACTATATGGATGAGCATTAGAAGCTTTTAAAGCATCACCTATAAACTATAATAGACAGCATTAAAGTTTGTTGCCATGTCATGGGCGTGTTTGCACGCAGTACCGCAAAAGCACAGCACCAGCAGATTGTTAAAAGAGGAACAGTTTCTATAGTAAGATACATTTAATAAAACTGACACCTGCTGTATAAACAACACTGCAAAAAAAGTCACTGTGACATGGAAGTCACTTGTAATATATAGGTAAGAGCATGAAATATAACACTTTTATGTCACAAATTTCTTTTTTATTAGACAATGTAAATGATTCAGTGTCTGATTAAATAAGACACTACAAGAATAACACTTTTTGCCACCAGAACTTCAAATTCACAATGCATATGGTGCATGTATAATGGGATACCTTATTTTCTGTTTATACCTCTGAAAAAACAAGTCAGGATCCCAAGTATGTCATATTGGTTATACTGAGCTCCAAGCATTTATCTTGTCTTGATCCATCAATGGTTGTTTATAAAATATAACTTGTGAAATTTGTTTTCTTATGGCAGTGGAGTGTATTACATTATAATTATGTACATGCTTTCCTTTACACCTATACACTGATGTGTTCCCTTAATAAAACTTTTGAACAAGAAAAAAACAAGTCAGTACTTTTCAACAAACAATAGTGCATAAAAAATGTTGAAGATGGTCACATTTCCAAACAATAAAATTAATAAATAAATGTAAATCAGCCAACTAACCAAAAACAGGACCCTAGAAAAATATTTATTGTTTAACATTTTAATAAAACATTTACCTTGAAATACAAAAGCTGCTTTTGCTGCAAAACATAGTTTGGATTTAAATAAAAAAATTAACACAGAAAACACATTTTTAACCATCTGAAAACTGTTTAAAAGATATTTAAAATCCAAAAACAAAAAATTATTATATTGTAGCTTATCAGTTCTTAAATGTGGTGGCTGCATTCCTTTTTTATTTTTTAGTCTAAAAGCATTTTTCGTAAATGCAGAAAATATATATTATCTTGCCAAAAATGCAGTGTCCATGTCTCTGAGCTGAACTGAACTGAAAGTACAAAAATGTTATTTCCCTTCTGTCAATCTGCCACATATAATGGAGATGAACTAAGGCAGACATGTTTTAAGTCCAGAATGGGAGATAACCAGAGGAACACTGAAGTGAGCAAGTGAGTATAGTCATAAAGAGACAGGAAATGTGTTATATGTGGGATCACCATGTGAAAATAAAGGAAAACAAGCCTGAGAAAAAATAAAACTAATTCAACCTCCTCATAAAAAGACTGGCAAGCTGCAATATTTTATTTATGTGTTTAGATATGCATTAAGGCTTTCTGTCTGCCTGTTTATCTATTGTATATATCCATTTCCTCAAACACACCTTTTACTGTTTCAGTAGGTGAAAGTAGTAATATTTCATGTTGTAGGGTTTGTATGCATTTTTCTATCCAGTTTTATTTTCTGTCTAATGGCACAATGGTTAATCTGCCAGTCCACTTTATGTCTCCCACTTGGATTTCTGTTCTATAGAGCTCTAGGGAAAAAGCATTGCATACTCTACAATAAGCATATGTACCATATTTCTAGCAGTAAATGGCCAATTACAGTGTTAAAGTATGACAGAATTCAATTAACATAAATATGTGCACATTTTTCTCTTACATGCTCAACAAAATGTAGATAAAGTGCCTGTCAATGTTTTAATTTTTTCATGTTCTAGTTAGACTGAACAGAAAGCTTTTCCTCCACAGTATCATGAATATGATAATCTATGGAAATCACTATAGAAGGTACTTAAGTTAAGCACATTCTACATTAATCCCTGATGAATTGAAATCTCTTCTGTTTAGAGAATGTGTTGTTGTCTAATAGGTGACAGGCTGCCAGATGTTCACTAACTAGCATAAACCTGTTAAGTGTGACAATTTTCAGTGTTTCCTCTTTTTACAAGAAATGTTGTACAGTTTTATTTTAATGAAAAAGAAACATTAGTATAAAAGAAGTTTGCCTCATTATGTGAATTGAAAGTCAGATGTTGGTATAGTAAAGAGTAGCCTGCTAATTTGGCCTTTTCATTTAATGGGAATTGTGGAATGATGTTTTATTTCTAGAAAGTTGTCAGTGAGTTGAATCCAATACAGACCATTTGCCCCCTTGTTGGATGAAATCTCAGAGGTTCCAAGCCCCACACATTTATTAAGAAAATTGGAGTGCTCTTTTCTAAAGTTAATGGTTTTGCTCTCTTCACTCTAAAGCTTCGTACAAAAGATAGGATTTTCCGACAACAAAACCATGGAATTTTGTCCGAAGGCCGTTGGCTCAAAATTGTCTTGCATACACACGGTCACACAAATGTTGGCCAACAATTACGAACGTAGTGACATACTAGACATACTACGTGTTTTTTTAGCTCTTTGGCTCCACCCTTTGGGCTCTTTCTGCTAATTTCATGTTAGTAGAAGTTTGTTGATTTGCGCTTTTCTTATTCGCGTTTTTCATTTAGCGCTTTTCAGTTCACGCTTTTCATTTCGTGCTTTTCAGCTCTTTTCAGAATGGCCGTTTGTCAACCAGACATGTTGCGGAATCAGAGGAGATAACGTGTTATTTATTATTGGCCTTGAAGTTATTGGATTGACATTATTTTTTTGGTTAAATAATTATTTGATTTGGTAAATTTTCTATATTTTTGGATGCATAGAATGCACTTTTTGTTTTTTTCTATTGGCAGATAGCATGTCTATTTTTTTTTTTTTTAATGCACAATAAAAAAAATTGTGTAGAATAATACTTGGCTATGTGTTTTACTTCAAATGACAGTTTGGGAGTAGGCAGTTACATTTTATAAAAAACAATGTAAAACTAACAAGTGACACCGACATAGTTGTATCTTTGTTCTTAAAAACTACGGGATAATGGTGTTGTGGTAACTTGCACAAATAAATTTTAAAAAATACATAATTATATTATTCTTGATATCATTAGAAAAAAGCCTTTGAAAATTAGTTTGCAAAAGTTCCATCAGTATCACCAGCAAAGCAGCTTCATTATTATCCCATTAAAGAAGAAGAGAATTTGCTCTGAATTTGAAGATTTCATATTTTGCCACGTCACAAATGTTAATTCTCCATTACAAACGCCAGTTTACAAGACCGACCGTTTCTGCTTCCGAGCATGCATGTTTGTACTTTGGACTTTTGTCCGACGGACTTGTGTAAACACGATCAGAAAATCCGACAACACACATTTGTTGAAGGAAAATTTGAGAACATGCTAGCCAATATTTGTTGATGGAAAGTCCGACAACAAATGTCCGATGGAGCATACACACAGTCGGACTTGCCGCCAACAAGCTCACTTCCAATGTTTCCCGTCTGGGAAATTCCCTTGCAAAGTGAAAATTCCTTTGCAAAGAGAACAACCTCTTTGCCTTTATTTAATCAACTTCACTACCTCTGATAGAAGTCTTTTCCAAACATCAACTACTCTTTTTGTAAAAAATACTAAGGCTAGTGTTGAGTTATCCTCCTGCTAGTTTGAAGACATGCCCCTGTGTTCCCCATGTTAGCTTCATATTGAAAATACTTTTCTCTTAAAGCTTATTCACACCTTTTATTATTCCTAGGACCTTTCACTATTTTTGTGGCTTGTGCCTGGACTTCTATGTTATAAAATACTAAAGATCTATATAGGGGATTCAGGATCTCCTTCTGGTGGTCCCTCTATTGATGCATCCTAAAATTCTGTTTACTTTTCCCACTGCCTGGCCTCATTATTTGCTCATTTTGCAATCATCTGAAATAAGCATCCCTAAATTTTCTGTGTAGCAAATCAGGCAAAAAGAAAGCAACAAATCGGTAACTAAATCCAAATTCTATATAAAGTTTAAATTCTGTGCTTTATATTGATCTCAGTGAAAGGAAAGAACATGGATTTTTGAAGTGCTTAAAAAAATGAATACTTTTTTAATGGAAATAAAATGGACATAAAATTATGCATTAAGGTAAATATGCAAAAGCCATCATTACCCCACAGAAAAACTAATAACCCATAAGAATTAGGGCAAATATGCAGCTCATTCGAAAATATTAGCAATTAATTGTGCATGAAAGAACATTACTGTTCTAATGCTGCAAGACAGAAATGCAATAGTAGGCTTTTAAATATTTTTTAAGTAAAGAATTTAAAATTTGATTTTTTTTGGTCTGTATTCTTGTAAAAGCCAAAAATACAGTCTTATACTTTTTCAATTAAGATTCGCCAGTAAGCTTTTTTTTTTTTTTTTGTAATGTGTTCTATACATCCATTATACATTTTATAGAAGATGTTTGTGAATCACCCAGCTGTTCAATTATCTTACATGTATAACTACAGCTGCACGGAGGGTAGGGGTTAATTGTGTATGAGCTACATGACCAAGCATCCAGTCTTTAGAAAGAATATATCTATTTAACTAAAGCCAAGGAATATATTCTATAGATTTATTTTGCTGTGCTGTGAAAACGAAAGCACAGCATGTACTGTATACTGTACATAATGAATAATAATGTCTGCCTCCATTTGTATATAATAATAACAACTTTTATCAACTAACCTTTATTAGTCATTTTGCACCATAACAATGTTTGAATGCTTTGGTTGAATTAAAATATAAAACCATAATGTAAAAGTAGCTGATGTTATAGGTCACCTAATGATATTATGTATAGTCTTCATATTACTTTAAAAAAAATATTGTATTCTTAGCTTTTAATCCAGGATGATTACCATGCATTTCAGCTCTTGCTATAGCACATCACAGCCAAAAATAGGTTATAGTAAAATATTTTTAACTTTTTAAAAAGCTCTAGCATTACTCTGATGTTCTCACTCAGATGTGTGTGTAATTCAGCTATTAGAGTCACAAAATGAATACTGTACATTTCAGTGTGAGATAAGGTTATCTGAGAATCTGCAAGGAGTTAGTTTCTGTGATAAAAGCAGGTCATCAGTGTGAACTCCCTAGGGGAAATGTTTGAATAGACATCAGAGTGGTTGCTGAGTTGTAGACCTCAGGCATGTTTTAATCATCTATAACAAGATTTCCCCCCTACTGGTTTTTAAGAAACCGTTATTCGCCTTGTGCATTTGTGGTATTTAGTGAATATGATCCTTAAACTGCTTCCCCTCAAGTGAAAAGCCATAAAAAAGCCTTCATCACAATGCCTTGGTCACAAAATAGGAAATCAATTAACTTATTTTCAGAGTGAGATCCGTTCTAAATGCTTTTTTAAAGACCTTTAATCAGATGGTGCCCATCCTCAATTAGCCACCAGATGTAGATCTTGACATTGAAATGGTGCATTTTAGCTTGTACTGCTTTGCACAGAATTTACACTCAAGGAAATGTATATACTGCATATGTATTTACCATAGGTTTGTCCATTTAATACACTTATGTTTTGTATATACATCCTAATTATTCTCAAGCCTAACAAATCTAACAATTACAATAACATTTGTTAAGATTCTTTACTAAAAAATAAAAATTCAAACATTGCTCAACCAAACATTCTGTATGAAAATTTTGGATTCAATATTCTAAATCCACATAAGAATAGCTGACAGGTGGTTCTGGAATCTCTTGAGAATTTAGTCACCAGACTCCCTCACTAGTATTCCTAGTTCTGTAGTGTCCACTCTATCTTTAATTCCTGGTACTGAGGTGCACTGCTCACTACACACAACAGTTCCCAAATCTTCCTTAGCCATCCAACATATGACATTGCATGTGCAATGCTAGGAAAGAGTGTCACCCTCCTCTTCCTGTATTTTCAATAATATGAAACCAATGAATAGTAATAAGAGCAGTTGCAACCATACTAATTTCATTGTCATAGCCTCATCACTTTTACTTGATATACAGGTGGAACCAGAAAACATCAAACTGACAACCTAAACAAACTTTTGTTGCTTTATTACTGTACATTAGTTAACGTCCCTGGCGGTATGATTATTTCAGATTTTTTGATGCTCAAAGCGGTACATTGTTTTGCATGGAAATTTGGCATTTTATATTGTAGGTCTGTAATTCTTAGAAATAACACACTTAAATCTGTCCAAACAAGAGTCTAATAGACATCCCAGGTATGATAAAGTTTGAAACACAAGATCATAAATTATAATATAATAAATACTTATAATAAATAATATAATAATAATAAAAAGTGTTCAATAATGTAATCAAATCAAAAACACTGAAATTTGCTAAGTTGCAGAATTGTTGCTGTCATTACTTTCAGTGTTTAATGACGAATTTCAACACAAATCACTATCGCTCAATTCTGCAAGTGATTCTAATTTATTATCGCTGTTTTCTAGCTGGTCTAAAACCGCTTTTGATGTAAAGGGACACTTTTTGGTTGCTATGGACAATCTCCAGTTTCCAGGCAGAAAGAACAGTATTTATAATATAAAATTGCAGGCAGGGCACTGAACAAAACACTAGGGACAAAAGGGAGGTGAAATAATGTGATACAATAATGTAATCTGTAAGATTGCAGTGTACTGTATGTGTAGTATGTTTTTAACTTTTTGAATTGGGCGCTGTGCTCCATCCCCGTGCATCGCAATGCTCACAGGGAACGGAGCTTGGCACAGTGATGGATCCAGCGGAGGACAGCTCGTACACACGGGGGGGCATCACAGGATCCTGGAGACAAGGTAAGTAACTTTGCCTGGATCCTGCAATGCGATAATGAGTGTGGCTCTGGGTTAATGCTCTTGGTACTGAAAAGTCACCCCGAGCCACAGTTGGGAATACCGCTAAGGAGGTTAATAGACACAACTTGGGGTTTATTTACTAAAGCTGGAGACTGCAAAATCAGGCTCACTTCCGCATAGAAACCAATTATCTTTTAACCCAAGCTTGTTCAATAAGCTTTGGCAATAAAACCTGGAAGCTGATTGGTTTCTGTGCAGAAGTGAGCCTGATTTTGCTGTCTCCAGCTTTAGTAAATAAACCCCAAACTTTTCTGCTTTTGCTTTATTAAACATAATTTATTAGTAATATCCCTTATGAAACAATTGGATTCTCTAATATCTGGGTACATTTTCTGTGTTTATTTGTGCCATTATTTGATATGAGTATATCTAAGCCCAAGACCAAGAATGTAATATATTGCAGCTTTCCACACATCTTAGTTGTGGTGCCTGCGGTAGTTTTCAGCACAGAAAAACACCTGTTGATCCTGACAGAATTCAAGTGTCCTTGTAATCTATCTGTGCACTAAAATGAAGTCTCAAAGAATGTTATCAGCTTCCCCAGATCTCCGTGTGAACTACAGAACACCTACTGTACTTCCTTTATTACAGAGATGGGGAAAGGGGTAGTGTTCTGTAGTTCTTACACACTTCCTGTCCTATGGTGACAACAACACTGTTCTATAAATACAGTACAAGTAGTGAGTATTGTCATCCTAAGACAAAAAAGTGTGCCTGGCAGTACCAGCGAGTGAAAATGTAGAAAACAGCCTGAAAAAGTAAACAAATGCAGCCACCACAGCTAAGGTTTGGGGAAGTGCAATAAATGACATATTTGTACTTGGGTTCAGATATGCCTTAATGTTACTATTTATATTGACACCACCAAGTGCACAGGTTTTGTCCATAGCAGATAGCTCAATCATATTTAAATTTTCTATTTCTTTTAGAAACTTCCAAGTTTCGGACCCTTTTTGGAGGAACGTAAGAGAATTATAGCTGAGAACAAGGTCAAATTGCTTTCAGAGAAAACTGTTTTTTCTGCAGAAGAGAAGCATTTCCTGCCTAAGAGACCTGTACCAGCAGTCAAGGTAGAAAAAAAAAAGAAGTGGGAAACAAGTGATTTTTAGTATGTAAATTCATTTTAGGGATGCAGATTTAGGTTGGAATGTTATGCCTAGCTGAACCAAACTTGTGAATATTACAAAGTAATCTGTTAAATGAGAACATCAATATGTTTCTATAACCCTCACTGCCAGCATCTGAAAGGAAGGACTACTGTATTTTTAATTTTTAGGGCTGGGTAATGCTCACTTTGAATCTAATGTATGCTGGGCCTAAATTGTCAGATAGCTCTGTAACATTTTAATTAGAAACATTTATTTAGACCTCCTGCTATTCCTTTCTGTCTTAAAATGTACATTGCAAATAAGTGACTGACTGTAGTCAAAATGCGGAGCTGATTTATAAAGAATCACAGATGTTCTGTTAAGGTATAATTAGTTTTGTAATATTCAAGGATGGCTGCACTCTTTGTTCCTTCCTTTTGATTGTTAAATAACATTGTGTTAGTTATATCTCTCACACAGTGCATATGTGCAATGAATTGAAAACTTCTGAAAGTATCACTTTTGATAAAAAGATTAAAGGAACAGTTGTAAGAGAGTATAATGCTCATCCGTACAGATTTTCTTTTTCAAGTACATCTTTTGCTACTTTATAAAACTTGTCATGCATTGATGGTCTTTCCATGGTAACACTTTTAACAATATTTATTGCATTTTAACTAATATTAATTGTGTGTTTGTAGTTAGTTTGTCAATGTTGATTTTGTTTTTACATTGTTGGATATGATTTATTGTTTTTTTTTATGAAGACAGAAAGGTATCTTAATCTTTTTTCTATGTTTAAAATACAAAGTGCATAGTAACAATGTACCATTTGTCTTTCTCAAATGTTTGACAGTAAGGATGGCCATAGACAGCAGAGGTCTCTTTTCAAGAGAGATAGGCAGTGGGAATGGAAATGCAGGCTTCTGGGTGAGCTGTGTACTCCACAGTGTAAACTAATAAATGGTCCCTTTAAGTAATTTACCAGTTAATTGAGCAAACTGGTCCTGGCAACACAGAAACTTATATTCAGCACAAAGTAGCTCTATCCATGGCAAGTTCCTACTTGTTTAAACAGGTTTTTTAAACTCTAATTACCACATTGCCTTGATCTTCTTTCAAATTTGGCAGATAAGTGATGCACAGTGACCAGTTCAATACCTTTCCACATAGCAACATGTTAAAAAAAATGTCTGTGTGGTATAAGTGCTTTTAATGATCAGAAATGCTCATGATTTCCCCCTAGGTATGCATCGTTGTCCTGCAGGTTCAGCCCCCCAATGAATGGCCACATTACAGTGCCTTGAAAAAGTATTCCACTTTTTGTCGTTACAACAAAAAACATAAATGTGGCACATATTTGTAAAGTTGAAGGAAAATGATAAATGGTTTTCAAAATGTTTTACAAATAAATATCTGAAAAGTGTGGCATGCATTTGTATTCAGCCCCCCTGAATGTCAATACTTTGTAGAACCACCTGTCGCTGCAATTACAGCTGCAAGTCTTTTTGGGGATGTCTCTACTAGCTTTGCACATCTAGAGTAAATTTTTTCAGATTGGATGGAGAGCATTTGTGAACAGCAACTTTCAAGTCTTGCCACATATTCCCAATTGGATTTCAGTCTGAACTTTGACTGGGCCATTCTAACACATTAATAATGCTTTGATCGAAACCATTCCATTGTAGCTCTGGCTGTATGTTTAGGGTTGTTGTCTTGCTGGAAGGTGAACCTCCGCCCCAGTCTTTTTTGCAGAATATAACAGGTTTTCTTCTAAGATTGCACTGTATTTGGCTCCATTCATCTTCCCATCAACATCCCCACAACATGATGCTGCCACAACCATGTTTCATGGTGGGAATAGTGTGTTCAGGGTGATGCACAGTGTTAGTTTTACGCCACAAAAATTAGGCCAAAAAAATTCTATTTTTTCCCACTTCACCATTATGTGCCACTTTGTGTTGGGCTATCACATAAAATCCCAATAAAATACATTATGTTTTTGGTTGTAACATGACAAAATGTGGAAAATGTCAAGGGGTATGAATACTTTTTAATGGCACTGTATATCATTGCAAGTTTGTCCATTTTTAGTGATGATACTTATGCAGCATATCATTTAAACAAGCATGAATGAGTCCTTATAATTAGTAATAAGCAAGAGCACTGACCACTAATATTTTAGCATTCTGCCCTTCATACAATAATTGAAAGATTTGCATGGACAGCAAAGGAGAAAATGTGTTTCAAAGGTTGGGATTTTTTTTCCAGTGCTGTTTTGTCTCCAGTGACATCCTAGCCACAGCGGCTGGACAAAGACATTATAGCCACAACTGCTGGTGTAAATGCATACAATGGTGTAAATGAATACTACCCAGTATTTTAAGCTGTACGTTTCGGTGCATACACAAATGGATACACTTTGTGTGATCACAAAATAGATTTTTAGTCTGAATTGACAGACCCAACTTGGTAAGGTCAAAGTAATTGTAAACGATCACCCTGTAAAATAACCCATTCAGTTTAAAATAGAAATGAAAGGCAAAACGTTTTGTATAGATATAAAAAAGTGACAACATTCCCTCTGTTCCCTCTGTTCTCAGCTGCAAAAGAGCTGGGGGAGGAGGAACAGCAGGATACTGAGCTTCCCAGTGAAAGGCTGTGCAGAGGGGGCGTGTTAGGACAAGTCTTATTATTGGAGTAGAGCACACTGAGTTCCCTGCATAGCTAGGGAACTGACCACACTCTCCTACTTAGTGTGGTCAGTTTTTAATAGGAAATTTAAGTGACTAGCAGGAACACCAGGGATTTCACATAAAGAAAGCAATACAAAGAGAACAGGATACTTTCTCATACAATTACATGGTACAGCAGGGACATATCAGGAAGATGAAGTTTTGGGTAATAAACACTTTCATTTCTGCTGTTTCCAAAGTAAACAAATAATTGGAAAATCCTTTTGAAAGACAGTGACACATTTGTTGTAGCCTTGTTTGATAAGAATGTATAGGGGTTTATTTACTAAAGACAAATGAGCTGTTTACTTTGCAAGAGATGTTTCCTGTTGCTTAGTGAATATGAAGAAGCTCTGACCCAATGATGTCTATACTCAAATAGCCTTTTAAGGTCTGATATACAGTCCATGCTCAATCACATTTCTTTGATTTGTCTGTCCTTTCTAGACATTCCAATAGAAGTTCATATTTTTTTATAATCTCTTATTCTAAAGCTGGTCATGTACCAATTACAGTGGATTTTCCTTACTGATCATGTGTTAGAGCAGAAAAATATCATAAATGTATAATATGAGAAGCCTGCGAGAAAAGAGCAGCGTGCTTTAACTATGGAGTCTCTCTCTTGCGCTCTGCCAATCTCTCTCTCTCTGTCTGTGACTGTCTTTCTCTCTCTGCCTGTCTCTCTCTCTCTGCCTCCCTCTCTCTCTGTGCCTGTCTTTCTCCCTGCCTGTCTCTTTATCTCTCTGCCTGTCTCTCTGTCTGTCTCTCTCTGCCTCTCTCTCTCTGCCTGTTCTCTCTCTCTCTGTTCTCTCTCTGCCTGTCTCTCTCTCTCTGCCTGTCTCTCTCTCTCTCTGCCTGTCTCTCTCTGCCTGTCTGCTGTCTCTCTCTCTCTCTCTCTCTCTGCCTCTGATGTCTCTATCTGCCTCTCTCTGCCTCTCTCTGCCTCTCTCTGTTATCTCTCTCTCTCTCTGTCTCTCACTGCCTGTCTCTCTCTCTTTCTGCCTGTCTCTTTCTTTCTCTGCCTGTCTTTCTCTCTCTGTCTGTCTCCCTCTGCCTTTCTCCCTCTCTCTATCTCTCTCTGCCTCTCTCTCTCTATCTGCCTTTTTTTTCTCTCCGCCTGTCTCTCTTTCTGCCTGTGTCTCTCTCTCTGCCTCACTCTCTGTCTGTCTCTCTGCCTGTCTCTCTCTCTGCCTGTCTCTCTCTCTTCCTGTCTCTCTCTCTGCCTGTCTCTCTCTGCCTGTCTCTCTCTCTCTCTGCCTCTCTCGCACTATCTCTCTCCTTCTGCCTCTCTCTCTCTCCCTCTGCCTCACTCTATCTCTCTCTGCCTCTCTCTCTGCCTGTCTCTCTCTCTCTCTCCTTGTGTCTGTCTCTGTCTCTCTTGCTCTACCTGTCTCTCTCTCTGCCTCTATCTCTGCCTGTCTCTCTCTCTGTGCCTCTCTCTGCCTGTCTTTCTCTCTCTCTCTCTCGCTGTGTGTCTCTTTCTCTCTTCCATTCTCTCTCTCTCTGTCTGTCTCTCTCTCTGCATGTCTCTTTCTCTCTGTTTCTGCCTGTCTCTCTCTCTCTGCCTCTCTCTCTCTTTGCCTGTCTCTTTGTCTCTCTCTGCCTGTGTTTCTCTCTCTGCCTGCCTGCCAGTGTCTCTCTATCTGCCTGTCTCTCTCTCTCTGCCTGTCTCTCTCTCTCTGCCTGTCTCCCTCTCTCTGCCTCTCTCGTGCTCTCTCTCTCCTTCTGCCTCTCTCTCTCTCTCTCTCTCTCTCTCCCTCTGCCTCACTCTCTCTGTCTCTCTCTGCCTGTCTCTCTCTCTGCCTGTCTCTCTCTCTGCCTCTCTCTCTCTCCCTGTGCCTGTCTCTGTCTTTCTCTCGCTCTGTCTCTCTCTCTGCCTCTATCTCTCTCTGTCTGCCTGTCTCTCTCTCTCTCTCTCTGCCTCTCTCGCGCTCTCTCTCTCCTTCTGCCTCTCTCTCTCCCTCTGCCTCACTCTCTCTGTCTCTCTCTGCCTCTCTCTCTGTCTCTCTCTCTCTATCGCTCTCTCTCCCTGTGCCTGCCTCTCTCTCTCTCGCTCTGCCTGTCTCTCTCTCTGCCTCTATCTCTGCCTGTCTCTCTCTCTGTGCCTCTCACTCTCTCTGACTGTCTCTCTCTCTCTCACTGTGCGTGTGCCTTTCTCTCTGCCTGTCTCTTTCTCTCTCTGCCCATCTCTCTGTCTCTCTCTCTGCATGTCTCTTTTTCTCTGTCTCTGCCTGTCTCTTTCTCTCTGCCTCTCTCTCTCTTTTTGCCTGTCTCTTTGTCTCTGTCTCTCTGCCTGTGTTTCTCTCTCTGCCTGTCTGCCAGTGTCTCTCTCTCTCTCTGTCTGCCTGTCTCTCTCTCTCTGCCTGTCTCTCAATCCCTCTTTGCCTCTCTCACGCGTTCTCTCTCCTTCTGCCTCTCTCTCTCCCTCTGCCTCACTCTCTCTGTATCTCTCTGCCTCTCTCTCTGCCTGTCTCTCTCTCTCTGCCTCTCTCTTGCTCTCCCTGTGCCTGTCTCTCTCTCGCTCTGCCTGTCTCTCTCTCTGCCTCTATCTCTGCCTGTCTCTCTCTCTGTGCCTCTCTCTCTGCCTGTCTCTCTCTCTCTCACTGTGCGTGTTTCTTTCTCTCTGCCTGTCTCTTTCTCTCTCTGCCCGTCTCTCTGTCTCTCTCTCTGCATGTCTCTTTCTCTCTGTCTCTGCCTGTCTCTCACTCTCTGCCTCTCTCTCTCTTTGCCTGTCTCTTTGTCTCTCTCTCTCTCTGTCTGTGTCTCTCTCTCTCTCTGCCTGTCTGCCAGTGTCTCTCTTTCTCTCTCTCTCTCTCTCTCGCTCTCTCTCACACTCTCTCTCTCTGCCCCCTCTCTCTCTTGCTGTGCCTCTCTCTCTGTCTGTCTGTCTCTCTGTCTGTCTCTCTCTCTCTGCCTGTCTCTCTCTCTCTGTCTGTCTCACCCTCTTCCCCCCTTGCAGGCAACAGCACATGGTTAAAATTGTATTTCTCCCATATCTTACATGTTCCTCTTTAGGAACGCTTATAAAAAAAAGTGCCTAAACTCAGGTTACAGCTTTTACATGAGTTTACAAGCAGTTACAAGCATTTGGCATTTCAAATGCCTCTGAATGTCCGTCCTGAACCCATTTTTTTGCGTTCCAAAAAATGCTTCTAAACTCATCTGCCCAGAAAGGACTATAAACGACCCTGTGTACATGTACTGATAAGATAACATAGAGGAGAGTTCAAGGGCAGCTAAAAAAAGGCCCAACTGCTCCTAAACGTCCATTTACTAACAGCAGAGAAGATGAGGCCTTAGAGGCATATTTACAAAGCAGTGAATGTTATTTTCATCAAACATTGGTAAATGTCACATTTACTGTTTCATAAATATTCACTAAGGACGATGTGCAGTATCTTTTATTGAAATAGTTGCCCATTTGTACAAAAATTCAAGTATTTATAAATACCTCATTATCCATTGTCTTAAATACTCTGTACAGGGATCTTTAATTTATTAGAATTAAATAATTTTTAGATAATTATTCACATTGCTACCACCCTACAACAACAAATGTTATCTATTGAACTGTTAAGTTGCCTTACCATTACTGCTTACTTATGCTTCAGCAATCTCTGGGATAAGCAAATGGAAGCAATCTCTATTTTTGAAGATAGAGAATATCCCCTTTAAATGTTGTTTGAGACCAGTACAAACTGAGCTGCTCAGTGAATTCATAAGAACAGAATTGTAGCTACTTCCAGTCTTCAGATTTTCAACTATTCACACAACACAGGCAGCTTTGGGTAGATTGGCCTAAGAATCTCATAATAATTCCTTTTGTAAAAAAATCATTGCCAGGGATGCACAGATAGTTACATTTTATTAATATTACTTTGCTATATTATACTATGGATGACTTGGAAAAGTGGATACAGAATTATGAAAACTCAGCGAGTTTGTGTATTTAGTTTTGTTCAACTAGGGACCATTTATTGTACATTTTATATTGTTCCTCACATTTAAAAAGCATTGGAAAACCACCTGAGCCTGGGTTCACACTATTGAGAACACAGAAATTGCATGTGATTTGCACCGTATTGCTGTGGCGGTTACATGTGATGTCTGTGCAATGCAAATTCAGCCATACAGTTGTATGGCTGAACTCACATTGGATTCACATAAAAATAGTGCAGGAACCTTTTTTTTCCCGCACTGGAATCAGATCGCATGGGTGTTTACACCCATGTGTTCCAATTCCTGTTCGAATTGACAGTTCGCACTATGACCTGCAAATTTGGTGGTGTCATTAATTTTGTATTGACACCCACAGCAGTGAACTACCTACGAGGGAGTTGCCACTGGAATCATGCTGGTTCCCGCATGGCAATAGTGGGAGCCCAGGCTAAATGATAAATCAAAGCTCAGGTCCATCAAAAAGTAATATTTCAGCTTTTAGTGATTGGTGGCAATTTGAATCCTATACTATAACCTAATGGTGCACTATTCATACCTCCAATCAGTAAAGTTTAAACATAATATCATAAAGTACTAAGTGATAAATAAAACTATTTTCAATATATATATATATATATATATATATATATATATATATAAAACTAAACCACCCAGTGGTGCAAGAGTAAAAAACATATAAGTATTAAGTGCCTAGATCTACAGTTGTGTGAAAAAGTATTTGCCCCCTTTCCGATTTTTTATTTTTTTGCATATTTGTCACACTTAAATGACTCAGATCATCAAACAAATTTTATTAGTACACAAAGATAACCCGAGTAAATACAAAATGCAGTTTTTAAATTATGGTTTCATTAATTAAGGCAAAAAAGCTGTCCAAACCTGCCTGGCTTTATGTGAAAAAGTAATTGCCCCCTAAACCTAATAACTGGTTGTGCCTCCCTTGGCGGCAACAACTGCAATAAAGCATTTGTGATAACTGCACTTGTGATAAATGAGTCTTTCACGTTGCTGTAGAACACTTTTGGCCCACTCTTCTTGCAGAATTGTTTTAATGCAGCCCCATTTAGAGGGTTTTCTGGCATTAACGGCCTGTGTAAGGTCATGATTAGGGATGAGCTTCGAGTTCAAGTCGAACTCATGTTCGACTCAAACATTGGCTGTTCACCAGTTCGCCGAAAAGCGAACAATTTGGGGTGTTCGTGGCAAATTTGAATGCCGCGGAACACCCTTTAAAAGTCTATGGGAGAAATCAAAAGTGCTAATTTTAAAGGCTTATATTCATGGTATTGTCATAAAAAGTGCTTGGGGACCTGGGTCCTGCCCCAGGGGACATGGATCAATGCAAAAATAGTTTTAAAAACGTCCGTTTTTTCTGGAGCAGTGATTTTAATAATGCCTAAAGTGAAACAATAAAAGTGTAATATCCCCTTAAATTTTGTACTTGGGGGTGTCTATAGTATGCCTGTAAAGGGGCGCATGTTTCCCGTGTTTAGAATAGTCTGACAGCAAAATGACATTTCAAAGGAAAAAAGTCATTTAAAACTACTCGTGGCTATTAATTAATTGCCGATCCAACAATACACATAAAAGTTCATTGATAAAAACAGCATGGGAATTCCCCACAGAGGAACCCCGCGCCAAAATTTAAAAAAAAAACGGCGTGAGGTCCCCCCAAAAATCCATACCAGACCCTTATCCGAGCATGCATCCTGGCAGGCTGCAGGAAAAGAGGGGGGACAAGAGAGCGCCCCCCTCCTGAACCGTATCAGGCCACATGCCCTCAACATTGGGAGGGTGCTTTGGGGTAGCCCCCAAAACACTTTACCCCCATGTTGATGGGGACAAGGGCCTCATCCCCACAACACTTGGCCGGTGGTTGTGGGGGTCTGCGGGCAGGGGGCTTATCGGAATCTGGAAGCCCCCTTTAACCTCCCTGGTGGTATGATTATTTCGGATTTTAGGTGCTGAAAGCGGTACCATTATTTTGCATGGAAATTTGGCGTTTTATATTGTAGGTCTGTAAATCTTAACAATAACACACTTAAATCTGTCCAAACAAGAGTCTAGTAGATATCCCACGTATGATAAAGTTTGAAACACAAAAACATAAATTATAATATAATAAATAAAAATAAATAATTAAAAAAAATTTAAAAAAATAGTAATAAAATAAATTTCCCCACAATTCACTATCGCTCAATTCTGCAAGTGTTCTAATTTACTATCGCTGTTTTCTAGCTGGTCTAAAGCCACTTTTGATGTAAAGGGACACTTTTTGGTTGCTATGGACAATCTCCAGTTTCCAGGCAGAAAGAACAGTGTATATCATGTAAAATTGCATGCAGGGCATGGGCCAAAGCACTGGGGACAAAAGGGATGTGAAATAATTTCATACAGTACTGTAATCTGTAAGATTACAGTACTGTATGCGTTATGATTTTTACTTTTTTTTTAATTTGCCGCCAGGCTCCGCCCCCGTGCGTCGCGCCGCTCGCAGGGAATGGAGCCTGGCACGGAGAGGATTCGGAGGAGGACGGAGCCCTCGGACACTGCGGGGGACATCGCAGGATCCCGGGGACAAGGTAAGTAACGCCGCCCCAGGATCCTGCAATGCGATCCTGAGTGTGGCTCGGGGTTACCGCTAATTGTACTGAATTTTAACCCCGAGCCACACTCGGGAAAACCGCCAGGGAGGTTAACAAGGGGACCCCCAGATCCCGGCCCTCCCCCCTGTGTGAAATGGTAAGGGGGTACAAAAGTACCCCGACCATTTCACAAAAAAACTGTCAAAAATGTTAAAAATGACAAGAGACAGTTTTTGACAAACTGAAAGAAGAAAGAAGAAGCATTTAAATAAAGGAATTGTCAAAAACTGCTTCCAGATTTTGATAAGCCCCCCGCCTGCAGACCCCCACAACCACCGGCCAAGGGTTGTAGGGATGAGGCCCTTGTCCTCATCAACATGGGGACAAGTTGTCTTTGGGGGGCTACCCCAAAGCACCCTCCCAATGTTTAGGGCATGTGGCCTGGTACGGTTCAGAGGGGGGGCGCTCTCTCATCCCCCCCTCTTTTCCTGCGGCCTGCCAGGTTGCGTGCTAGGATAAGGGTCTGGTATGGATTTTTAGGGGGACCCCACGCCATTCTTTTTTTTTTTTTGGCACGGGGTTCCCCTTAAAATCCATATCAGACCTGAAGGGTCTGGTATAGATTTTGAGGGGGACCCCACACCATTTTAATTTTAGCTGGGGTTCCCCTTAACCACTTCAATACTGGGCACTTTTGCCCCCTTCCTTCCCAGACCAATTTTCAGCTTTCAGCGCTCTCGCACTTTTAATGACAATTACTCAGTCATGCTACGCTGTACCGAAATGAAATTTTTATCATTTTGTTCTCACAAATAGAGCTTTCTTTTGGTGGTATTTATTCATGACTTCATTTTTTTGCGATATAAGCGCAAAAAGAGCGGAAATTTGGAAAAAAAAATATTTTCTTCTTTCTGTTTTAAAAGAAATCCAATAAAATCGAATTTTGTCATAAATTTAAGCCAAAATGTATTCTGCTACATGTTTTTGATAAAAAATTCCTGTTAAGTGTATAATAATTGGTTTGTGTGATCACGGACATATGTACGCAAATGATCATGTACAGATGTGTGCAGGTGATCACGGACATATGTGTACAGATAATCATTGGGACATGTGATTTTAGTGGGACATATGTGGGGGACAGCTTTTTTATTATTTGAGGACATGTGTTTTGGGGATATGTGTTTTGGGGACATGTGTTTTGGGGACATGTGTGTTTTGCATTATGTGGGGACATGTGTGTGTTTTACATTGTATGGGGACATGTGTGTTGACACTAGGTTGGTGATCAGTGAGTAAAAAGCTGTAAAAAATGGCTCATACTCACTGATCATCAGCCGGCTGCAGCGATCCCCTCTCCTCTCCTCATCGACAACTTCTGTGTAAGGAGAGGAGAGCTGATCGCCTAGCAACTGGCTGTGTTTACATCACATGATGGCTGTCATTGGACACGGCCTTCATGTGATCAGGAGGGCCAATCAGAGAGCCCTCCTGCCGATCGGAGATGCGCCGTGTCCGGGTGACATGAGCGCATCGGACGTTTATGTACATTGGCCGGGTGGGAAGTGGTTAATATCCATACCAGACCTGAAGGGCCTGGTAAGGAATTTAGGGGGACCCTCACATCTTTTTTTTTTTTTTAACTTTGGTTCGGGGTTCCCCTGTGGGGAATTCCCATGCCGTTTTTATCAATGAACTTTTATGTGTATTGTCGGACCGGCAATTAATTAATAGTTTTAAATGACTTTTTTTCCTTTGAAATGTCATTTTGCTGTCAGACTGTTCTAAAAATGGGAAAAATGCGCCCCTTTACAGGCATACTATAGACACCCCCAGGTACGAAATTTAAAGGGATATTACACTTTTATTGTTTCACTTTAAGCATTATTAAGATCACTGCTTACGAAAAAACATCCATTTTTAAAACTTTTTTTGCATTGATCCATGTCCCCTGGGGCAGGACCCGGGTCCCCAAACACTTTTTATGACAATAACTTGCATGTAAGCCTTTAAAATTAGCACTTTTTATTATTCATGTTCGTGTCCCATAGACGTTAACGGTGTTCGCATGTTCGAACAAATTTTTTGCCTGTTCGCAAGTTCTGGTGCGAACCAAACAGGGGGGTGTTCGGCTCATCCCTAGTCATGATACAGCATCTCAATTGGATTTAAGTCCAGGCTTTGACAAGGCCCCTCCAAAACCTATATTTTGCTTTGTTTGAACCATTTGGAGGTGGACTTGCTGTTGTGTTTCAGATCATTGTTCTGCTGCATAACCCAAGTGCACTTTAGCTTGAGGTCACAACCTGTGGCTGGACATTCTCCTTTAGGATTTTCTGGTAGAGCTCAGATATCATGGTTCCATCAATTATGGTAAGTCATCCAGGTCCTGAAGCTGCAAAACAGCCCCAGGCCATCATGCTACCACCACCATGTATGACTGTTGGTATGATGTTCTTGTTATGAAATGCTGTATTAGTTATATGCCAGATGTAACAGGATGCACACCTTCCAAAAAGCTAAATTTTTGTCTCATCAGTCACATTTGCCTAAAAGTTTTGGGGATAATCAAGATTTTTTTGGAAATGTGAGATGAGCCTTTGTGTTCTTTTTGGTCAGCAGTGACTTTGGCCTTGGAACTCTCCCATGGATGCCATTTTTGCCCAGTCTCTTTCTTATTGTTGAATCATGAACACCGATCTTACCTGAGGCAAGTGAGGCCTGCAGTTCTTTAGATGTTGTTCTAGGTCCTTTTATTACCTCCTGGATGAGTAATCATCATGCTCTTGGAATAGTTTTTATAGGCTGGCCACTCCTGAGAAGGTTCACCACTGTTCCAAGTTATCTCTATTTGTAGATAATGGCTCTCCCTGTGGTTCACTGGAGTTACAAAGCCTTTGAAACCCTTCCTAGACCGATACATTACTTTGTTTCTAATCTGTTCTTGATTTTTTTCAGATTGTGGCATGATGTGTGGCTCTTTGTGATCTGTTAGCATGCTTAACTTTGTCAGACAGTTTCTATTTATGCGATTTCTTGATTCAACAGGTCTGTCAGTAATCAGGCCTGGGTGTGGCAAATACAATATAACTCAGCTTTCCAAAAAATTGTGGTTAATCACAGTTCATTCATGATTCAGCATGGGAGGGGGCAATTACTTTTTCACATAGGGCCAGGCAGGTTTGAACAGCTTTTTTCCCTTAATAAATGAAATAATAATTTAAAAGCTGCATCCTGGATTTACTCGGGTTATCTTTGTGTAATATTAAAATTTGTTTGATGATCTGAATCATTTAAGTGTGAGAAATATGCAAAAAAAAAAAATCAGGAAAGGGAAAAATACTTTTTCACACAACACACAACCAGGAGTCAATCCACACTTTCGCCCTTAGAATGGGGGATAATTCCCTTTCACGATTTTTCAGCTCAAAATAAAACATATATCCGCTCATCATGCAGTATATCAATACAGTATATTTTATTTTAAAAATTGTCATATACACTCACATGATGCAGTACTTGCATAAAGCATGATCAAAATTGACAACAGTAATGAATCCTCTCGAATGAACTCTTACCAGATACTGGGTCTTGGAGACACCGACACATTGCGTCACTGGTCACATGACTTCCTCAGGGTAAGTCCTGAGCCCTGAGGAGGTCATGTGACCAGTGATGCAATGCGTTTGGAGGAGCCTATATGTCAGTTTTGATGTCTCCGAGACCCGTAATCTGGTGAACATTCATGCGAGAGGATTGCATCGTGTGAGTGTATATGACATTTGTTTTAATAAAATACACTGTATTGATATACTGCACGATGACCGGAATATATGTTTTATTTTGAGCTGCAAAATCGTGGAAAGGAATTATCCCCCATTCTAAGGGCAATTTTATGTGAAAGAGGACTACAAAGACCTTAATAGCGAATCAGATTCTATCGATTAAACAAGTTGTGATTTTTGACCGTATGGTCAAAATATTAAGGTGAGCATGTACTGCATCCAGAGGTGACAAGGTGACTACAAGTTATTTGGGATAACACTGTTTTTGCACATATCTTGGAAAATGTGGATTGACTCCTGGATTTCTATATTTGGCCTTTGGACACTTTCATCTTGGCACTTTATATTTATATGTTTTTTCCTTTTGCACCACACCATTGGGTAGTTTAGCTTTATTGGTGTATATATATTAATTGCAAAAAGTTTAATTTATCACTTAGCACTTTATGATATATGTTTAAAACTTTACTGATTGGAGGTATGAACAGTGCACCATTAGGTTAATGTATTTGGTAGTTTTTAAGTGAGAGAGTGTACTTTTTGAGTGGTTGCAGTAGTTCATCATACACATTTAGTATTATTCATCCACATCAGTCCATAGCAGTGCAGCAGTAGAATTTATGATTTTATATTCATTTTAATCATATGCCAACATTTTACATCTTTGTTGACTCCAGTACTGTTATGCCCTGTACACATGACCGGTTTTGCCGTCGGAATAAACTCCGAAGGTTTCTCTGACGGAACTCCGACGGAATTTCATTCAAGCGGTCTTGCCTAAACACGGTCAAACAAAAGTCCGACCGTCCAGAACGAGGTGACTTACAGCACGTACGACGGGACTAAAAAAAGAAAGTTCAATAGCCAGTAGCCAATAGCTTCCGTCTCGTACTTGCTTCAGAGCATGCATCGTTTTTGGTCTGTCGGAACAGCATACAGATGAGTGGTTTTCCCGATAGAAATTGGTTCTTTTGGAAATATTTAGAACATGTTCCATTTCTAGGTCCGTCAGAATTTTCAAAAAAAAAAAGTCCGATGAGGCATACACACGATTGGAATAGCCGATGAAAAGCTTCCGTCTGACTTTTTCTGTCAGACATTCCACTCGTGTGTACGTGGCTTTAGAGACTGGCACCTTCATTGTGTATAGAGGCACGAACCGGTTTGGAAAAATCTCTCTACTGGTGTTTTTAAGAGAATAAAGGAGCCAGAAGACAATACAGAATGGCCACCCAAAACTGAAAGGGTGTTCATTGCAATTCCTTTTGCTATAAAGCAGTTAAGATTGTTTTGTTTTGGGAATAACCTTGTGCTGCATTAATGCCAAAAGCAGTAATAAAATAGAGAAGAAACCATGGAGGATGCAACATCAAACATTTTATTAGTAAAGAGTAAACTATGAAAAAGTATCAAAAAATTGCCCCACTAGTAAAATAAACTATGTCTGAGCATCAAAAGCTTCCCACTGACCCCCACTCCCCTATATCTCTACACAATTCCCTCAAATGCCAACGTAAAAAACACCATGTAAATCACCACCTAAAAACTCCTCCTTAGGCAGCAAAGAAAAAAAAGGTCTATAATGAATAAAAACCATAATGATCTACCTCAGTATGTACTAAGCCAATCAATATGCATATTCTCTACACGTATGTACTATAAATGAAGACATTAGTATAATATTATACTGTGGTGATGGAGGACCAATCCCATAAGGTAGAAGCCTACTCCATCTATACAGATGTGCATACACCACAAACTGTAAAAGCTGAGGTGAATGTGCAAGCTGTCCAAATATATATAAATACTCAAGCACAATGCTAAAACTTAGTCTCAAAGCCAATAGAAAGACTGCAGACATGTAAGAGCAGAATTCTACTTGAATTTATCAAATAAATCATGGATGGAATATGATCTATATATGCCAAAAGGGACATATATCCATACAGCTGAATAGCTAAATTGACAGTGGTGATGTCACTGTGTAATTGGTGCTATGCACATGATGTGTGGGAGCAGCTGATATTTTGATGTGACCGGTGTTTGCACAGTTCTCCCCCAAATCATATGGGTAACTAGGTAAATATTGCCTCAATGGACCCAAGGTCTATGCAATAGGACCCTTGAATGTGAGCGAGACACTATGAAGATAAATTGCACCCCGTCAGGGTAATAGCAAACATACTTACAAACTGCTCTAAGTTGGGTGGTAATAGAGCCGCTGCTTCGGATTTCCTCTCAAATCCAGCCTGGCTAAATTGGATTGCCCAGCTGCACTTTCAGCATCACACAAGGTACAATCTCACCCATGCTTCGCCTCTCCTTCCGGGAACAATTCACTGTTTGAGCGGAGGCCTGGTTCTACAGAACAGACAAATAACTGGACTCACTGCAGCAGTAGTGAGTAGACTGGCATCCTGCAGACATTTTCATATTTTACTGTTTACTAATAAAATATTTGGTAGCCCAAGTTGATGTCACATCTTCCACTATTTCTTCTCTATTTTATGTTATGGTAAAGTTTGTGGTGACACCCACCTATATTATAGGGTCAGGGTAACCTTAATTTAATATAGATTCCCATTTCTTAGAAAGAATTTCTTAAATAAAATGTATTTTGGATTTTAAACATCTTGTTTCTAGGGAAAAAACAGATTAAATAGTTTTTCCACTTTCAATTCATAAGTAAATTCATTAAATTATTTTTCCTGTACCAGTTTTTTTTTGGCATTCAACAAATATTAAAGGGGAAGCTCCATTTGTTTGCCTCCTTCCCCCGTCTGCTGGCAGATTTGGCACCTTTCAGGGGGGAGTGAGTATCTGGTTTGCTTAGGAACAATGATCGGTATCCCCCAGCTAGAAACACTCCCTAGGTAACACATTTAACCTCTTGATCGCCCCCTAGTGTTAACTCCTTCACTGCCAATGACATTTATACAGTGATCACTGTTTTTTTTTTTAGCACTGTTCGCTTTATAAATGTCAATGGTCCTAAAAAAGTGTCAAAAGTGTCCGATCTGTCCGCTGCAATGTCGCAGTCCCAATAAAAATCGCAGATCGCCGCAATTACTAGAAAAAAAATAATTTTAATAAAAATGCCACAAATATATCCCCTATATTGTACAGTAGACGCTATAACTTTTGCACAAACCAATAAATGTACACTTATTGCGAAAAATATGTAGAAGAATACGTATCGGCCTAAACTGAATAAGAAATTTGTTTTTTCTTTTTTAAATTTTGGGATATTTATTATTATTTATTATAGCAAAAAGTAAAAAATAATGTTTTTTTTTTTTCAAAATTGTCGCTTTTTTTGTTTTTGTTTTTTTTGTTCAAAAAATAAAAACCGCAGAGATGATCAAATACCACCAAAAGTAAAAAAAAAAGGACATCAATTTTGTTTGGGTACAGCGTCTCATGACCGCACAATTGTCAGTTAAAGTGTCGCAGTGCCATATCAGAAAAAATGGCCTGGTCATTAAGGGGAAAAATCTTCCGGGGCTTAAGTGGTTAAAGTAAAAGTGAACATTTATAATTGTGGTCTATTTATTAATACTAGCTGTCAGTGCTACTTATTTTTCTCGATCCAGCACTGCTTCAGTATCACGTAGAGGATTTATCTGGAATCTTGAGGTCATGTCAGAGCGGCAAAGCTTTGTCTCCTGCCAAAACTATTGATGCACTCAGCCACAGCGAAGCAACCTCCTCCCCCTGTCAGCACTATTGTCGCTGCATCCTATCAGAGAGACTTGCTCTCTCTGCTGCAATTATTTCAATTCTGAGCAGATTCTGGCTCATTGGCCAAAAAACAATATTTCTAGCTTACTGCCATGCCAGTGAAGAGTTTTCCTGTTATCCACCTTTGTCGATTTATTCCTGTGTACAGACATCTGGCTTTTTTCCCTGGATACCCATATCCACTGCCTGCCCTGACCTCTGGCTTGTTCCTGGTGATCTGTGCTCACTGCCTGCTTTGACTTCTGGTTTGTTCCTGGTTATCTGTGTCTGCTGCCAGCCCTGATCTTTGGCTTATATCCTGGATATCCAAGTCCACAGCAAGCCCTGATTTTTCCTAGTCACATATTTCACTACACTATTACCTGTAGTTTACCTATCTGCTGTAGACCTACTTGTCTCCCTGGCTTGTAGTCCATGGTGTTTGAGCAATGTGAACTAGGGGGTTATGACCCGGGGTCTGCACATAGCTAAGTCCAAAACCCCAAATACACAGACTCCTAGACACTGAGTCGTGGGGTATTCCACATAACCTGCTCTTACATGGGACCATTCTCATACTTTGGTGAGTCCTGATCCAAGTCCCAGATCTTATCCATTCCAGCAGAATCCTGATTCAGTTCCCTGGTGTCACCTCTTTCCGGTGTGATCCAACATGGTTCCTATTGTGCAGATCAAGCTCCCAGGTGTAATGTATTATGCAGTGCTTTTCCCCACTGGAATACCAGCTGTCATTCTACATTTCTCAGGTATGCTTACTTCCTTTCGCTGGCTGTCCCTTATAGTGTAGTTGAAGAATCCACATTTACACCTGTCTTTCTTCCTTATGTGATTTCTTGATTTGATTTGTGGAAGAGGACACAATTCATTTTATTAATTGTTAAAAAAGCAAATAAGAAAAGAAAAATGGTGCATGCAAATCTAACAGACTAGATAGAGAGAGGGGGGTTTAGTAAATAAAAGGCAACTTAACTCACCTCTGCCCTCAGGCCCCAAAGAAGCTGCTTTGGTGTCTATGGTTGTGCTTAACTCCATGGATTCAGTATCATTTAAGCTTGCAACAGTTTTTTTGGCTTTGTTAGACAACATACCAGCTATTTGTGGAGCAATTTATTTTATAAACGTCTTCTGTCTCAGACCCTGTCTGAACCAGGGGATAGCTTTTCCCTACTACAATTTTTTTTTTAGAGTGAACTCTGCAATTATGCTGGTAAGGGCTAACAAGGGTGACTACCTTTGTCTCCTACTTAAAAAAAAATACTGCTGGGATTTGCTGTTGAACAGTGCAATTAAAGAGAAGAACTAGTCTTACTCTTGTTAAATAAAGACCAATTTTATTTATTTTATAAAGTCCATTTAATTGTGAGGTTGTTTTTATGAAGAGATCAAAACAGACATGAATGCGATTCCATGAATTAATCCTTTCATCTTCATCTAAAAATAGTAGAGTAAACAAGCTGAAACTGATTAAATATAGCTAAGGTAAGACATTTATTGGATCATTAGTCAGTAAGCTACCACTTGCATTAGAAGCTGACTCTTTTATGGGTGAGCAGTTCTCAGCTTAGGAAAGCTTGAAGCTTTATCACAACACAAATGACAGAATCCGATGAGCTGTAACTGCTATAGTGTTACTGACCGTGGCAGATGAACACTGCACAGCACAGAAAATTATTAATAGTACATTTCACTTAAACACGCTTTAATTTGTCTATATGTCTCAGTAAAGTTTAGTTTGTACTTGCTCAACTGTGGTTAATGTAGATTACACAAGAACACTTTTATTCATAATAATGTTCATTTTTTATTGTTTGTGGAATTTTAAGAACTTCATATGCTGAGGTTGTATCACCTTTCAAAACTAGAATGGTTTTGAAGTGCAACTCCAGTTATTTTTTTTACTTTTGGTCCCTCATCCACTACTTTGAAAAACAAAGTAACAAAGTAACAAACCCTCTCTATGCTCCAGCTGTCCCTGGCTTCCTCCTCAGTTCAGCACCAGCAGCCCTCTTCAAGGAGATTGATCGTGTCATGCCTCCTAAGGGGTTTAAGGGTTATGCTATCATGCAGGCTGGATCACAGAATTCCAGGAATAAGCAGCACTCACACATAATTATGTAAGCGCTGCTTAGTCCAGGAAGAAGGCCTGCCCTCTACCACCACTAGAGGAAGCTGCCATGGCATTACTGTATCAGCTGTAAGACTGCAGGAAAAATGTATGTATAGGATTTCTTAAAAATACATGGGGGTTACTTTGAGGGGTGGGGAAGGCAGGAGTGTCTGGAGTTCCACTTGATGTAGAAGATGACAGATGTTGCTTTTTTTTTCTTTTATGTTTTAATTTACCTATAAAAATGGGATGACAGCTGAAGAATCCAATCACTGCACAATCATTCTACAGTATAATCATGGTATAAATATTCTTGTACCCATTCAGTAGGATGAGCAGAGAAGGGATGAGATGATTCCTATGATGGTCATCTGCTGGATTCATACACATGAATACATTGTCTAGTTGAAAACAATGCAATCTGTTTATTGCAATTTCATGGCCTTAGATAGCTTTAGATGTGAGAAATATTGTTATTTTTTATGAATTTCACAGGCATTGAGTGATTAAGCTATAATATAAACAAATATATTCTGTAGCAGTCAACCCTTACCAGAGTATACCAGCAACCATAGAAAGATTATAAACAAATCAGAAAAAAAGTGGTACTTTCCAGATGCACCTCTATCCAAAGTCTATGGTCTGTTAAAATTTCATATATATCAGGTTCATTTAATTGTAGCTGCTTTGATATTTATACCTCAACATACCCACGAATGTCACATATCCATTTCAAAAATTGTGTTATGAAAATATAGATATTATTGTTGGTAAAATATAGTAAAATGTCAATATGTAATTCTTGAATGGGAAGATGATTAATTCTCAACAAGTTTCATGAAACCAAAGATCCACTTCTTTAGGTGAATACAGGAATATGAGGTATCTATGATGCGTACAAACACTTATTAGTAATGTGATTATATGCAACACTGTGGGGTTGATTTACTAAAACCAGAGAGTGCAAAATCTGGTGCAGTTGTTCATGATAGCCAATCAGCTTCTAACTTCAGCTTGTTCAATTAAGCTTTGATAAAAAACCTGGAAGCTGATTGGTTTCTATGCAGAGCTGTGCCAAATTTTGCAGTCTGCAGTTTTATTAAATTAACCCCTGTGGGGAAGGAGAAATATTAATGGTGGGTTGTATGTATCCTCATCACAAGGAAGGACTGCCAAACAATGCCAGTTACATTGGACCAGATTTGGCATCACTGGAACTGACATCACTGGAAATTACATCTCGCCAACCAGAACCTTGGATGCTGGGAACTGTGCTGGAAGGGCGCAAACAGTCTCGGTCTTCACTACAATGTTTCAAGGCTCCACCTCTTTTGTTAATTGGCACCTGCTTCCTGTTTATTATATAAACATTTTGGGTTCTTCATAACTGTTTTTGGACCCTATACATAATTGATTGTTTTTCACATAAACTAAATTTTATCTAGTCACCCATGCATTTTTAGTGGCTTATCATATACCCAAACCATACTGTGTAGCCACCTGTTATACTGTATGTTCCACACAGCTAAGTGGACTGAGGTTCTCTCTTGCATGTTTTCCAGGACTCCTTGCTCTATCAGCCCCAGTCCTTGTGGATATTATATATGTATTTGCGGTTCAATGGATCATTTTATTTTATTATCACTGGGTCCAGTTTAGGACAACATTGTCTCATTGGAGCTCAATTTTTTGTGCTCTTGCCATACATTGTTTTGGCACCATCCAGTGGTTTGTTTAATAAATCAAATGTCTACGGGTAATGGAGACTCTGAAAGTGTATAAACATCTGGATAAGCACAAGTCATACGCTATCTCTAACTTATAGGGCTTTTTAAAAGACCTCCTAGTTACATAGTGGTCACACCTCAGTATCTCATGTGATTTATTTTTGTCTTTCCATATATTTATCCATCATTATATATCCCATCTCCTAAATATCCCATTAATTTATCCAGCCCTTATCCATGGAGGGCATTATGATGAATCTTAAAGTGTTTGTAAAGGCTAAGGGTTTTTTACCTTAATGCATTCTCTGCAGTTCCTTCCCCCCAGCCCCCTCTAAAACCATAATTGAGCATGATCTTGGTCCAGCTCTGTGCACAAGAGCAGAGACACTGCTTTCTCTCCCTCCTCACTGGATCCCTACTGGCTCCGGCTGCTGCCATTAAAATGCAGTAATGATGGAGTGGGCGGGGCCAAATGACACTATCTGGCTTACTGGGGGTACTTGAAGGGGGGAGGTGCCAGGAGTGCCAGCAGGGGGGGCCCATAAGTGGAGGATTGAACCTTTAATATCACTTTAACCACTACAATACTGGGCACTTTCACCCCCTTTCTTCCTAGGCCAATTTTCAGCTTTCAGCGCTCTTGCACTTTCAATAAGAATTGCGCGGTCGTGCAACACTGTACCCAAATGAAATTTGTGTCATTTTGTTCACATAAATAGAGCTTTTTTTCGGTGGTATTTATTCACAAATAATTTTTTTATTTTTTGCGATATAAGCGAAAAAAGGAGCTTTTGCAATTTTGAAAAAAAAATATTTCTACTTTCTGTTTTAAAATAAATCCAATAAAATCAAATTTTGTCATAAATTTAAGCCAAAATGTATTCTGCTACATGTCTTTGGTTAAAAAAATTATGTTAAGTGTATAATAACTGGTTTGTGTGATCACTGACATATGTGCACAGATGATCACTGACATATGTGTGCAGATGATCACGGACATATGTATGCAGATGGTTATTGGGACATATAATTTTAGTGTTACATATGTGGGGACAGGTGTTTTTACTGTGAGGGGACATGTGTATGGGGACAGTGTTTTCGGGACACTGTGTATGTTTACATTGTGTGCGGACACTGGGCCAGTGATCAGTGTGTAAAAAGCTGTAAAAACAGCTCATACTTGCTGATCACCGGCTGGCTGCATCAATCTGCTCTCCTCTCCTCACTGACAACTTCCGTGTGAGGAGAGGAGAGCCCATCGCCTAGCAACCAGCTCTCTGTTTACATCACATGACGGCTCTGATTGGACACAACCATCATGTTATCAGGAGGGCCAATCACAGAGTCCTCCTGCCGATCAGAGATGCGCTGTGTCAGGGTGACACGAGCGCATCGGGATCGTGCCACTGCGAGGGCATGTGCGCGCGATCCCCCTCCTTCTGAGGGATGTGTCTGAACATTCACTCAGAAGGGGGAAGCACCCACCTGGCTGTATATGTGCAGTGGTCGGGTGGGAAGTGGTTAATCACATATAGATGTGTTATTTAGTAAAGCTCTAAATACAAAATGAAATGTAACATCCAGTAATTACCAGCAATCCAGCCAAATCCCCCAGTGATCCAAATAGAGATATTCACTTACCACTGTGCAGTTCAAATAATTCATCAGTTACAAACATAATGACAATGGTTATCTACATAAAAAATTAAATATAACATCTGGTGGTTATCTCCATCTGTATACTGTACATTTATGGATAGACAAGGGGGTTAGATTGAGGTAACAATATCAAAGCAACTACTTTGAAATCAGCCAGTTGTACATATTATATTATACTATACATATATTATTGTAAATAATACATTTTTAACAGACCTTTTTTAACAGTTTTTGGATCAAAGTGTACCTGAAAAGTATTACTTCTTGTATGTTATTTTTTAAACTTTCTGGTTAAAGCGGAGTTCCACCCATAAAATAAATTTTTCAGTATGCATCTGCATTATACATCAGCAACAACATTTGGAAAAAAAAAAGGACTTCCTCTTTCATGGCTGTTGCTTATGGGGTCCCTTGTAATCTGCCCCTTCCTCTCCGCAGCACCTGATGTCATTTCCCTCAGTGCCTGTGCTCGCTAGTGCTCCTGGGAGATGTGTGTCATCATTTTCCAGGAGTCACTGGACGGCGCCAAAGGCTAGAATCACGGTATTTCATAACCGGAAGTAATGTGGGAAAGGGCGGATTTAAGCGTCATTTTTAAAAAGGGAACAAAGCCCTTTGTTGCCATTAATAGATCTATATTACAAGCTAGTATACAATATAAAAGAAAAGTATATTCACCACAAACCAGTGCTGCAAATGATTCCATTGCATGCTGCTTTGAGGCTTTTTGTGTGTTCTGTATATAGCTTATCTATGAAACCATAACAATGGGGCAGGCACTACCTCCTTCGCCGACCATTGTTATGGAAACAAGATAAGATTCCTTTCCCTACATTCTGTGTATACAGCGCATGCTTGAGAACGGGAGGTGCATGCTGGGTATACAGCATCACCATATCCCAGAAGAGACTGCTAGTGGGCTTCACATGCCCAAAGTAGAGATGGAAGTGCTCTACATAGCAGAAATCTAAAGTAAGTAAGATCTAAAAATGGTAATTGAGCGGCGATTGCCTTCATAACATTGGTTAATAGTGTTTAACTAGTTTAACCACTTAAGGACCACCTCACGCCGATTTACATCGGCGAGGCGGCATAGGCAGGCAGAATCACGTACATATACGTGATCTGCCTCCCGCGGGTGGGGGGTCCGATCGGACCCCCCCGGTGCCCGAGGCGGTCCTCTTTTGCCCCCGGCGATCGGAGGTGAGGGGGAGACCATCCATTCGTGGCCCCCCCTCACGATCGCCACCGGCCAATCAGAACATTCCTTTGCTGCTGTATGCTAAACAGCAGCAAAGGAAATTATGTCATCTCTCCTCGGCTCTGTATTTTCCGTTTCGGCGCCGAGGAGAGAAGACATCAATGTGAGTGCACAAACACACACACACTCAGTAGAACATGCCAGGCACACAAAACACCCCCGATCCCCCCCAGATCGCCCCCCGATTGCCCCCCAATCACCCCTCCCCCCCTGTCACACTGACACCAAGCAGTTTTTTTTTTCTCTGATTACTACATGGTGTCAGTTTGTGACAGTTCCTGTGTTAGGGCAGTTAGTATTAGCCCCCTTTAGGTCTAGGGTACCCCCCTAACCCCCCCTAATAAAGTTTTAACCCCTTGATCACCCCCTGTCGCCAGTGTCGCTAAGCGATCATTTTTTTTTTCGCCAGTGTCGCTGGTGACGCTAGTTAGGGACGTAAATATTTAGGTTCGCCGTCAGCGTTTTATAGCGACAGGGACCCCCATATACTACCCAATAAATGTTTTAACCCCTTGATTGCCCCCTAGTCAACCCTTACAAAATACTAAACGCATAACTGCAGCGTTCGCAGAGTCAGGCCTGATCCCTGCGATCACTAACAGTTTTTTTGGTAGCCTTTTGGTGAACTGGCAAGCACCAGCGCCAAGCAGCGTCAGGTTAGCGCCAGTACCGCTAACACCCACGCACACACCGTACACCTCCCTTAGTGGTATAGTATCTGAACGGATCAATATCTGATCCGATCAGATCTATACTAGCGTCCCCAGCAGTTTAGGGTTCCCAAAAACACAGTGTTAGCGGGATCAGCCCAGATACCTGCTAGCACCTGCGTTTTGCCCCTCTGCCCGGCCCAGCCCAGCCCACCCAAGTGCAGTATCGATCGATCATTGTCACTTACAAAACACTAAACGCATAACTGCAGCGTTCGCAGAGTCAGACCTGATCCCTGCGATTGCTAACAGTTTTTTTGGTAGCGTTTTGGTGAACTGGCAAGCACCAGCGGCCTAGTACACCCCGGTCATAATCAAACCAGCACTGCAGTAACACTTGGTGACGTGGCGAGTCCCATAAATGCAGTTCAAGCTGGTGAGGTGGCAAGCACACCAAGAAGAAGACAAACACAGGCCCGTCGTGCCCATAATGCCCTTCCTGCTGCATTCGCCAATCCTAATTGGGAACCCACCACTTCTGCAGCACCCGTACTTCCCCCATTCACATCCCCAACCAAATGCAGTCGGCTGCATGAGAGGCATTTTCTTTATGTCCTCCCGAGTACCCCTACCCAGCGAACCCCCCCAAAAAAGATGTTGTGTCTGCAGTAAGCGCGGATATAGGCGTGACACCCGTTATTATTGTCCCTCCTGTCCTGACAATCCTGGTCTTTGCATTGGTGAATGTTTTGAACGCTACCATTCACTAGTTGAGTATTAGCGTAGGGTACAGCATTGCACAGACTAGGCACACTTTCACAGGGTCTCCCAAGATGCCATTGCATTTTGAGAGACCCGAACCTGGAACCGGTTACAGTTATAAAAGTTAGTTACAAAAAAAAGTGTAAAAAAATAATATATATATATAAAATAAAATAAAATAGTTGTCTTTTTATTGTTCTCTCTCTCTCTATTCTCTCTCTATTGTTCTGCTCTTTTTTATTGTATTCTATTCTGCAATGTTTTATTGTTATTATGTTTTATCATGTTTGCTTTTCAGGTATGCAATTTTTTATACTTTACCGTTTACTGTGTTTTATTGGTAACCATTTTTTTGTCTTCAGGTACGCCATTCACGACTTTGAGTGGTTATACCAGAATGATGCCTGCAGGTTTAGGTATCATCTTGGTATCATTCTTTTCAGCCAGCAGTCGGCTTTCATGTAAAAGCAATCCTAGCGGCTAATTAGCCTCTAGACTGCTTTTACAAGCAGTGGGAGGGAATGCCCCCCCCCACCTTCTTCCGTGTTTTTCTCTGGCTCTCCTGTCTCAACAGGGAACCTGAGAATGCAGTCGGTGATTCAGCCAGCTGACCATAGAGCTGATCAGTGACCAGAGTGGCTCCAAACATCTCTATGGCCTAAGAAACCGGAAGCTACGAGCATTTCATGACTTTCATGACAGCGCCATTGGGAAATTGGAAAAGCATTTTATCACACTGATCTTGGTGTTGTCAGATGCTTTGAGGGCAGAGGAGAGATCTAGGGTCTAATAGACCCCAATTTTTTCAAAAAAGAGTACCTGTCACTACCTATTGCTATCATAGGGGATATTTACATTCCCTGAGATAACAATAAAAATGATTTAAAAAAAAAAATTGAAAGGAACAGTTTAAAAATAAGATAAAAAATCAAAAAAATAATAAAGAAAAAAAAAAAAAAAAAAAGCACCCCTGTCCCCCCCCGCTCTCATGCAAAGGCGAACGCAAGCGTCGGTCTGGCGTCAAATGTAAACAGCAATTGCACCATGCATGTGAGGTGTCACCACGAACGTCAGATTGAGGGCAGTAATTTTAGCAGTAGACCTCCTCTGTAAATCTAAAGTGGTAACCTGTAAAGGCTTTTAAAGGCTTTTAAAAATGTATTTAGTTTGTCGCCACTGCACGTTTGTGTGCAATTTTAAAGCATGTCATGTTTGGTATCCATGTACTCGGCCTAAGATCATCTTTTTTTATTTCATCAAACATTTGGGCAATATAGTGTGTTTTAGTGCATTAAAATTTAAAAAAGTGTGTTTTTTCCCCAAAAAATGCGTTTGAAAAATCGCTGCGCAAATACTGTGTGAAAAAAAAAATGAAACACCCACCATTTTAATCTGTAGGACATTTGCTTTAAAAAAATATATAATGTTTGGGGGTTCAAAGTAATTTTCTTGCAAAAAAAAATAATTTTTTCATGTAAACAAAAAGTGTCAGAAAGGGCTTTGTCTTCAAGTGGTTAGAAGAGTGGGTGATGTGTGACATAAGCTTCTAAATGTTGTGCATAAAATGCCAGGACAGTTCAAAACCCCACCAAATGACCCCATTTTGGAAAGTAGATACCCCAAGCTATTTGCTGAGAGTCATGTCGAGTCCATGGAATATTTTATATTGTGACACAAGTTGCGGGAAAGAGACAAATTTATTTATTTTTTTGCACAAAGTTGTCACTAAATGATATATTGCTCAAACATGCCATGGGAATATGTGAAATTACACCCCAAAATACATTCTGTTGCTTCTCCTGAGTACGGGGATACCACATGTGTGAGACTTTTTGGGAGCCTAGCCGCGTACGGGACCCGAAAACCAAGCACTGCCTTCAGGCTTTCTAAGGGCGTAAATTTTTGATTTCGCTCTTCACTGCCTATCACAGTTTCGGAGGCCATGGAATGCCCAGGTGGCACAAAACCCCCCCAAATGACCCCATTTTGGAAAGTAGACACCCCAAGCTATTTGCTGAGAGGTATAGTGAGTATTTTGCAGACCTCAATTTTTGTCACAAAGTTTTGAAAATTGAAAAAAGAAAAAAAAAAAAGTTTTTTCTTGTCTTTCTTCATTTTCAAAAACAAATGAGAGCTGCAAAATACTCAAAATACTTTCCCGCAACTTGTGTCAAAATATAAAATATTCCATGGACTCAACATGCCTCTCAGCAAATAGCTTGGGGTGTCTACTTTCCAAAATGGAGTCATTTGGGGGGGGGTTTGTGCCATTTGGGCATTTTATGGCCTTCAAAACTGTGATAGGTAGTGAGGAGTGGAATCAAAAATTTACGCCCTTAGAAATCCTGAAGGCGGTGATTGGTTTTCGGGGCCCCGTACGCAGCTAGGCTCCCAAAAAGTCCCACACATGTGGTATCCCCATACTCAGGAGAAGCAGCTAAATGTATTTTGGGGTGCAATTCCACATATGCCCATGGCCTGTGTGAGCAATATATCATTTAGTGACAACTTTGTGCAAAAAAAAAAAAAATGTGTCACTTTCCCGCAACTTGTGTCAAAATATAAAATATTCCATGGACTCAACATGCCTCTCAGCAAATAGCTTGGGGTGTCTACTTTCCAAAATGGAGTCATTTGGGGGGGGGTTTGTGCCATTTGGGCATTTTATGGCCTTCAAAACTGTGATAGGTAGTGAGGAGTGGAATCAAAAATTTACGCCCTTAGAAATCCTGAAGGCGGTGATTGGTTTTCGGGGCCCCGTACGCGGCTAGGCTCCCAAAAAGTCCCACACATGTGGTATCCCCATACTCAGGAGAAGCAGCTGAATGTATTTTGGGGTGCAATTCCACATATGCCCATGGCCTGTGTGAGCAATATATCATTAAGTGACAACTTTTTGTAATTTTTTTTTTTTTGTCATTATTCAATCACTTGGGACAAAAAAATTAATATTCAATGGGCTCAACATGCCTCTCAGCAATTTCCTTGGGGTGTCTACTTTCCAAAATGGGGTCATTTGGGGGGGGGGGTTTGTACTGCCCTGCCATTTTAGCACCTCAAGAAATGACATAGGCAGTCATAAACTAAAAGCTGTGTAAATTCCAGAAAATGTACCCTAGCTTGTAGACGCTATAACTTTTGCGCAAACCAATAAATACATGCTTATTGACATTTTTTTACCAAAGACATGTGGCCGTATACATTTTGGCCTAAATGTATGACTAAAATTGAGTTTATTGGATTTTTTTTATAACAAAAAGTAGAAAATATAATTTTTTTTCAAAATTTTTGGTCTTTTTCCGTTTATAGCGCAAAAAATAAAAACGGCAGAGGTGATCAAATACCATCAAAAGAAAGCTCTATTTGTGGGAAGAAAAGGACGCAAATTTCGTTTGGGTACAGCATTGCATGACCGCGCAATTAGCAGTTAAATCGGTGCAGTGCCAAATTGGAAAAAGTCCTCTGGTCCTTAGGCAGCATAATGGTCCGGGGCTGAAGTGGTTAAGAGAACGGATTACATTAAAAAAAAAATGAAAAAAATTCTGGGTGGAACTACATTTTAAGATATAAATTCCCCTTTTTTCACTCTGTTTCTGTAATGTGTTTTATGATTCCCCCACTTTGGAGGGATTTCTTCTCACTTCTTGTTTTGCTATGGGACAGCAAGTGAAGGAAACTCTCACTTCTGGGATGCAGATGGCAGGAAAAAAAAACTGACAGGGGTTATAATACTCCCTAAAAAAGAGGAACTGCAGTCTACTAACATAATTTGTTATAAACACATCTTTGCCATTCTGGAGCTTCCCTTCAACCACTTTGCATATTATTTTATATATACTTTGATTCTGTACTTGCCAAATATGCTGCAGAAATCTCACTCCACTAAGTCTGGCTGCAGCCATTTTAGCTGTGGGCAGCTAAAGCTGCTGCCTGTTCACTTCCTGGATTTACACAGACATGCAGAGGTACTCCTCCAGCTCTTCAGTCCTGCAGCTTTCATTGGCCCTCTTATAACTCATCTCCCCTCCCTTCCTGGCAAACTCTCACGAGAGTGAGAGAGAGAGCTGTGCATGATGTCATAAGCTTAGGCTTTTTACCAGAAAAGAAACAGGAAGTGGGCTGTATATGTTACTGGCAGAAAAAAAATGTTTTACTATCCAAAGTTAAAACAACAAGGGCAGAAGATTAAATAGATGGAAAGTTGAAAAAATGACTGAAGGGTTTTGGACCCCACTTTTTAACATGGATCAAAGCATTATATAATAAACCCAAAGCCTATATAAAATATGCTGGATACAAATCTGAAGCCTTTAATATCGAAAGAAGTACCCGACAGGGTTGCCCATTATCTCCCTTATTATTTGCCCTTATACTCGAACCCATGGCCCAATACATCAGAACAAACCAAACTATAACTGGCATTGAAGTAGGAGGTATTACACACAAATTATGTATATTTGCAGACGATATATTACTTTTTCTATCATCACCACAGGTCTCTGGTCCTAACTTAATACCAGCTCTTGATGGATTTGCAGCCCTATCCGGCCTTATGATTAATCCTAAGAAATGCCTAGTGCTTAATATTTCACTCACAAACATGGAATTGATCCCGGCTAGGGCTGCACTCCCATTCACATGGGCAGAAAAATCAATCCCATATCTTGGAATTCATTTAACAGCATCTCATTCTGACTTATTCTCAACCAATTATCCTCCTGTATTAAGACAGATCACAAATCTAATAAAACAATGGTCGCAACTTCCTTTATCCTGGATAGGGAAGATTAATGCAATCAAAATGACTATTCTACCCAAATTGCTTTATCTATTCAGAGTCCTCCCTATTCCAATTCCTTCCTATTTTTTGAGAATAGTACAAAAAAGAGCAACTTCGTTTATATGGGGCTCTTCTAAACCACGTATACCTATACACACACTACATCTTCCCAAAAATAAAGGAGGCCTGGGATACCCTAATTTTACTAACTACTACAGAGCAGCACATTTGGCCAGTCTGTCCAAATACCATGCAAAACAGGAAATCCCATTATGGGTATTTATAGAGGCTTCAGAAAATGACCCTCTATTAATATCAAATTTATTATGGCTTGATCCTAAAGACCGCTTTAAAATTCATAATCCCATAACTAAACACTTCTTATCTCTCTGGGATAAACTAAAAACCAAATATCAGTTACAATCTCCACACAATCCTCTCCTCTCTTTTATCAGAAATCCGGCCTTTTATCCGGCATGGATCTACCCAAACTCTTTTAAAGCTTGGACAACATCAGGCATTCAGACACTAAATGACTTCATAGCATTTAAATCATTCCTTTCATTCCCATCGCTTAGAGAAAAGTATGATCTACCAAACTCTGAGATATTTAGATATCTCCAAATCAAAAATTTCTATACACCATTCCTAAAGGGGGATACACCATTATCCCAATTATCCATTTTTGAATCAATCTGTACAAAAGATCCATTTACTAAAGGTACAATTTCATCACTTTATAATCAATTATATGGAGTAGCAAATCTTAATAGACCCTCTTACGTTCAGAGGTGGGAGGAGGACCTGGGACGAACTTTAGAAGACACGGACTGGTCTAACATATGGCTCACATCTAAGTCATCTTCACCCAACATCTTAGCACTGGAGACAAATTATAAAGTCCTAACTCGCTGGTACCTTGTACCAGCTAGAGTGGCAAAATATTCACCTAATACCTCAGCTCTTTGTTTTCGAGGATGCCCAGAAATAGGCACATATTTACACATATGGTGGACGTGCCCAGTAATCCAAACCTTCTGGAAGGAAGTCTTCATGATTGCATCTAAAATATTTTAAAAAATAATACAACCAGATCCATATTTAACTTTACTTAATCTAAAACCGGAATGGTTAACACTCTCTCAATTCAAACTTATGATCCAACTAATAACGGCTGCAAAACAAACAGTGGCCAAGGCATGGAAATCTCCTACATTGGTACTAGCAGAAACAATTCACAGAATGAATAATACAATGTCCCATGCTAAGATGGTAGCCATCGATCAAAATCAAATTCCAAAATTTGAAAAACTTTGGCATCCTTGGATAAAACAACAGTTCCTGTCAAACTTCAATGACTCTGTCCTGTTGCCATGGTAACAGATTAAATGACTTACAGAGACACCCATTCTAAAGCTTCAAAGAGAACTAAAAAGAATAATAAACTGACGAGCGGGACAACCTTGTGGACCATACCTCTACCTTTCAACCCTTTTTCTTCTTTCTCTTTCCTTTTCTCCACCTTACGATTAAAGCTCATTATCAGAATTTATTTGACCTATATACACTCTACTTGTAAACAATATGTATAGTAGGTATAAATCATTTAAATACCTACAAAAGTAACTAAGGAAATTATATATATATATATATCTTTAATTTAGGTTTACGTGAACCCAATGTTTAATATTTGAAATTTCATGATATTTACCTATATAAACCCTACTGTAAAACAATGAGCTTACTTTATAGATCCTTGTAAACTTACTTTATGTATCTTTATAACATTGTATACTCAATAAACTTCTTTTGACAAGGAAAAAATGACTGAAGGTCCGCTTTAATTTATCCAAAATATAGAAAAAAGTTTTGCCTTCAATTACACTTTATTGTGAAAGAAAACCTAAACTTCCTGCCCAGCAAATGAAAAATGATACATATTCATATGTATTTATGCACTTTGTGTACTGTCTGTGATACTTTTTTTATTTGCATTAATATCCAGATTTTCAGGACAAGCTTTTGGGGTGTACCCCCTTCTGCAAGGCCCAATCAGTACTAATGCACAATGTTTTAATGGAAAGTTAGTAAGACTATTGCCGCGTACACATGAGCGGACTTTACGGCAGACTTTGTCCGGCGGACTTTTCAACAGATTTTATGACGGACTTTCTGAATGAACGGACTTGCCTACACACAATCCACCAAAGTCCGTTGAATTCGTACGTGATAACGTACGACCGGACTAAAACAAGGAAGTTTAGTAGCCAATAGCTGCCATAGCGTGGCTTTTTGTCCGTAAAATTAGCATACAGACGAGCTGACTTTTCGACCCGACTCGAGTTCGACGGATTGCTTTAAAACATGTTTCAAATCTAAGTCCATCCAACTTTTGAGAGCTGGAGCTGGAGCCCACACACGAATGAATTGTCCGACGAAATCCCGTCCGCCGGGCAAAGTCTGCCGTACAGTCCGCTCGTGTGTACGCGGCATTACTCTGAGGAAAAAAGTAGGCTCAAACCAACATACACAACAATAGTAATTCAACTTGGGTAGTTAATGAGATACGGGAGGCAGAGGGGTTCAAACTTGGGGGACAAGTAACAGTCTCAAAAATCTATATATTATATATACAGTTGCAATAAAAAGTATGTGAACCTATTTGGAATGATATGGATTTCTGCACAAATTGGTCATAAAATGTGATCTGATCTTCATCTAAGTCACAGCAATAGACCATCACAGTCTGCTTAAACTAATAACACACAAGTAATTAAATGTTACCATGTTTTTATTGAACACACCATGTAAACATTCACAGTGCAGGTGGAAAAAGTATGTGAACCCTTGGATTTAATAACTGGTTGAACCTCCTTTGGCAGCAATAACTTCAACCAAACATTTCCTGTAGTTGCAGATCAGATGTGCACAATGGTCAGGAGTAATTCTTGACCATTCCTCTTTACAGAACTGTTTCAGTTCAGCAATATTCTTGGGATGTCTGGTGTGAATCGCTTTCTTGAGGTTATGCCACAGCATCTCAATCGGATTGAGGTCAGGACTCTGGGCTACTCCAGAAGGCGTATTTTCTTCTGTTTAAGCCATTCTGTTGTTGATTTACTTCTATGTTTTGGATCTTTGTCCTGTTGCAACACCCATCTTCTGTTGAGCTTCAGCTGGTGGACAGATGGCCTTAAGTTCTCCTGCAAAATGTCTTGATTAACTTGGGAATTAATTTTTAGCAATCCATCCAGGCCTTGATGCAGAAAAGCAGCCCCAAACCATGATGCCCCCACCACCATACTTCACAGTTGGGATGAGGTTTTGATGTTGGTGTGCTGTGCCTCTTTTTCTCCACACAGTGTTGTGTGTTTCTTTCAAACAACTCAACTTTGGTTTCATCTGTCCACAGAATATTTAGCTGACACTCTAGGATTCTTCTTCACCTCATTGAGCAGTCTGCTCTGTGCTCTTGCAATCATCTTTACAGGATGCTCACTCCTAGGGAGAGTAGCAGCAGTGCTGAACTTTCTCCATTTATAGACAATTTGTCTTACCGTGGACTGATGAACAGCAAGGCTTATGGAGATACTTTTATAACCCTTTTCATCTTTATGCAAGTCAACAATTCTTAATCAAAGATCTTCTGAGAGCTCTTTTGTGCAAGGCATAATTCACATCAGGCAATGCTTCTTGTGAAATGCAAACCCAGAACTGGTGTGTGTTTTTTATAGGGCAGGGTAGCTGTAACCAACACCTCCAATCTCATCTCATTGTTTGGACTCCAGTTGGCTGACATCTCACTCCATTTAGCTCTTGGAGATCTCACTAGTCTAGGAGTTCACATACTTTTTCCATCTGCATTGTGAATGTTTACATGGTGTGTTCAATAAAAACATGGTAACATTTAATTAATTTGTGTGTTATTAGTTTAAGATGACTGCGATTGTCTATTGTTGTGACTTAGATGAAGATCAGATCACATTTTATGACCAATTTTCTTAATTATTATAATGCTAAAACTCTGTTTATTAGTACTGCTTGAGCTGGTCATACATGGATCGAAATTCAGCCGGGACCAGATGAATTTCAATCCATGTAATGGTAGGCTGATTGTACCCAAGTCAATCCATCAATCTACGTGGGTACAACCAGCCTGTCAGATTTTTCTGCACGCAGTTTCTGCCAACGGCTATAGCTTTCACAAAAGCAGCTCAATAAGTAAAAGTTTGAGTCTCCAATTCTGCAAAAGTTCACAGAAGGTGGAGTTTGAAATTATCTTGAAATCGCTCCAGTCATTCATAGTGGCCAGGAAAGTTAGTGCATTGTACTCAGTAGCAACCAGTCTAAAGATAAGGCAATGTAAAGAAACATGAAAAGTATAAGGAAAGGTAAAAATGTATAGCTGTGTAAAAGACTAGCCCATAGTAAGTCTGAGCAGACAGAAGAGATAAACAAAGCATATGTTAAGTAAAGCAAGTTAATATGTATTGTATCTTGTTTTTGTAGGATGTAATTGGCAGAGCGCTTCAGTACATTGGATCATATGGTGATTTAAACATAAAGGAACAAGTTGTTGCTCTTATTGATGAGGAAATGTGTATTAACTGTGGAAAATGCTACATGACCTGCAATGACTCTGGTTACCAGGTAAAAAAAAATAGATCCAAATGCTTGAAGTCAATGTGGAAATATGAAGCTTCAACTAAACTTTTTTTCTGACAAACTAATAAAACCTACAAATAGCATGATTTGTAATTATGAATTGATTGCACAACGTGTTTATAATTATTTTATTTTAGCAAAGAGGTAAATGTTGGGGGGGCACTTTGAAGCAGATAATATAAGGAGTATATATTCTTCTTTAGGAAGTCAGAAAGGTGTGTTCTTCTGGTTTTAACCAGAGATACGGGTTGTTGCCAAAAATGAGGACAGGGTAAAAACCACGGTAAAAGCACATTAGGTGCTGTATATTCACCATGATACCTTAAAGTATATGTAAACCCTCACTTTGTAAAAAGAAAACACTCAGGCAAAACATTTGTGTACAAATATAATAATAGAAAAAAAACATTATAAACACATTTTTTCCTTTTTTTATAAGTGATCACATACCCCCTGTTCTCAGTTGCATAAGAGCTGGGGGAGGAGAAATAGTAGCATGCTGAGTTTCCCAGTGAATGGCTGTGCGAGTGGGTCATTAGAGAAGAGCAGCCCAAGTTTCCAGCACAGCTGACTGACCTGACTGAACTGACCACGGTGTGTTCTCCTGATTAGTGTAGTCAGTTTTTAATAGGAAAGCAGAGGGACTGGCAGGGACACCAGGGTTTTCACACAAACGAAGCAATACAAAAAGGATTGTTTTTCATACAAGTGTATGGTACAGGAGGCACATATCAGGAATATGAAAAGTTGGGTTTACATACTCTTTAATATTTTTTAGACTAATATATTTTCGTCTACAAGGGAAACATTCCCTACCACATTTTTTAATTAATGTATATGCTCAAACACTTACATTTAAAAAAAAAAAAGTTTCTCAGTTTAGCTTCCCAGAGAGCACACTCATAGAACCAAGTACCAAGTCACAGAAAACAATACAGTCTTCAGTAGCTGTCCATTAGCAGTTTGGAGGAGCAAGGAAGCAGGGAAGTGGCTTGCTGCTTTAAAGTTTTGGGGCTGTGTGCTAGTCCCGATCGGGAACAAGTACACAAAAGTGACTTTGTGGGTTTCTGCAAGGGAACTGAGCCACTCTGAAACCAGAAAGGGGGGCTAGTATTTAGGTAAAAATGACAAGTTTAAAAGGCAGCCTACACTGTTAGTATATTGGGGAGATTTACTAAATCTGGAGCAGCTGTGTGTAGTAACCAATCAGCTTCTAGCTTTAGTCAGTTTATTTAAGGTTTGAAAATGAAAACTAGAAGCGAATTGGTTGCCATGCACAACAGCTCAGGATTCTGGCTGCCCCAGTCTTAGTAAATTTCCCTGTATATCTCAGCAGTAAAAATGACTTAAAATAATTAGGTGTTTACTTTAAATACAGCCCTGTAATCAATACCTCTGGAGTTGCAGCAGTCTTGTCTCAAATATATGTCTATACAAAACTGCATGTAATAGATTTAATATGAACATTGGCTACAGACAGTTCTGGACTAACCTAAACATTCTATAGTTGGGGTACCATGAGCTAAGTTCTAAGTGCATAATGCAGATACCAACATTTGACAAAACACATTGGTGTTTGCTGCTTCTCTTACTTTCTAGTAAAATAAATAATGTCAAGACAATGTGAACAGCCCTCTTTGGAAAGTAAACACCCCTAGGTCATGTTTTTGGCACTTTTTGGAAATAAAGAAACATGCTGATATTGAGCGGGTGAAAACTTGGAGTTTTGTAATTATGCACTGGATACAACACATACAGGTAATATACAGAAGGAGGTGGTGAAGGAGTTAATGTAAAGGTCAAATACAGTGGAGAATGAATGTGAAGGATAAGGGAGGTGAAGGATTAATGTACAGGTCACATAGACAGAAACTATACAGATGGTTTAGACAGTAATGTAGGAGAAGGGGAACGTAAGTAACTTTACTTGCAGCTGCCATTATTGTTCTGTGTTCAGAAACTAATGAATGACTCATTCATTCATCAGTTCCTTCTTCCTCTATTTCATTCATTTTAAGAGGAAGGGGAGAAGTCTCATGGTTTGCATCATGCGTTGACTGTGATTGTTGTATCTATGAGCAACGCTAAGGTAAACAACCATTCAGATTGGCTCTCAACACAGTGTCTGTGAATGCAGCCTCAGAAGATGGCTTGGTTCAAAGACATTAGCAAAAGTAATGGCCGCTGATGGTGCTTTATCTAGTGCTGTTTATAAATGGCACTGGGTAAACAATCATCCCTCCTTTGTCATTTAAAGGTATTTGGTAATAGTGAAGTGGTTAAAACTGTTCCACTGTTGACTATGCTGTACTCCACCCTGTAAGGCTTCTGTTTGTAAGAAAACCAGTCATAATAGGTGACATCATTGACTAAATATGATACTAATCATATTCGGTCAATAATGTCAGCATTCCCAGATGATTTGTTTACAAACAGAAGCCTGATGGGGATCTTTCATTGTGAGGTGGTAGTGCAATGGGGTGACATCATCTGGCAGCAGGCTATCTTAGTGAAAGGGCAACATCATTAGGCTGCAGGATCATTGTGGAAGCAGGTCATTATGATTGACAATGGATCATCATTGGACATGATTGACGATGAATTCACATCATGGGACATTGATTAATTTTAGATTTAATTTTTCATGATTTGGGTGTCTTCATTTGTTTTCAACATTTTTGGGAATGAGTAATAAGATGTGCTCATGTACACTGTGCTCATTTCCCTTGGGGAGCTGGATATTTTCAGCTCATTTATTATAAAGCATGCTTCTAGATTCTTATAAGCCCCCCTAACAACCTCCCACATTCTCTAGGGGACTGGATGTGGAAAGCCCTAGTCCCCTTATAATAGAACTGTAAGCAAAACTTTTTTATTTTGGATACAGTAAGGGAGAGTTATAACCTCTGTCAGGTTATTTTGCCATCTGTGTACCATTGGGGAGATCTACTATCATTTCCTGTCCCACAACCACACCAGCAAGTGAGTGGAAATCCCTGCAAATTAAGGAAACCCATTAGCGCCCCATGATTACCCATGAAGATTTTTCCTCTATTACTGTTCTGGACAACCCAAAATGTGTTATTTTCTTTTACTTTCACTTTTGATAATGGTAAACAGGGCAAATAGAGAGGGTGAATTTCCCAAATAGGGACACAGCAGATAATGTAAAGCCGACAGGTGTTCTAATCCCTCTCCACTCTGTCCAAAAACGAAGAGAAAGTTATGACTTTAGTTATGCTTTAACATGAGATAAAAAGCCTAGCTGAGGGAAAAGCTTGGCCACTCCACCTTGTAAGGTTTCAGGACAGGGGGGCTGCGTGCTTGCTGTCCTACTATTCTTGGCAACCTAGGCTGCATGGCTGTAAAGGGGTTTGGATAGTAATTGTAGGGGAGAACCCCACTGCATTTTATAAAAGGACAGCACACATTTAAAACAAAAGGAATATGGCATGGGGTTCCACTTAAAATTGATACCAGACCCTTATACTTGCATGCGGCCTGGGTAGCCAGGAAAGAGAGGGTAGTGAGCAACCAATCTCCCCCTTGCAAGGTATCTTGTTTCCATGTCCATGCACTGATGGACACTAATTGACATTGATGGGGCTGCACTGATCATCAAGGCACTGATAATCAATGCCCTGATTATCAGTGTAAATGTCTGCTGTCACAGGAAAGCTGGTTATTGGCTTTCCTTTCCTCACATAGTGACAGCGCTGAAGAAAGGAAATACCAATAACTGGGATTTGTTTACATGGGATCAGTTGTGATTGGACACAGCTAATCACATGGTAAAGATCCAATCTCATTGGCACTGTGTCCGAGGGACATGGCTCACTACTGATCGCTGCACTGCATACCCCAGGGGGCGCGCATGAGTGGTGTGACCAGGAGGACGTCATATGATGCCTACCCGACCATTAATCTACTATAGGCCGGCCAGGAACTGGTTAAAGGATAAATTCACCTTTTAAGAAAAAATTATAAATGCACATATTTTTGCAGGAAAAAAAGTGCATTTATTATTTTTTCCTGCAGGTTCCTGGAAAGTATTGCACCCATGATCAGTGAATCAGGAGTGCAATGATCAGGCTTCTGCAGACAACCTCTGCAGCTTTCTGCCCATACCTTCATACCTATGGGCTGTCTACTGAAAGCTGCAGGGCTTGTGAATGAACTATGAGAGTGCTCATCAGTGCCTTCACAGTTTATTCAGAACTACAAGCTGTCAGTCGCTGTGGCTAAAGTAGTTGTAGTTCATTAATTCACAGGAAACTGTGGCCATGTGGGTGTTTTTAAATTGTGACAGCGGGTGTGGGGAGAAGATCCTCCACCCCCTGTAATACCGAGGGGGGGGGGATCAGAGGAACTGGCAACAGGAGCTGGAACATGTTACATATTCCACCTTAAATATGGGTGGAACATGAAACATGTTCCAAAAGGTGAACTTAGCCTTTAATAGGATTTGGTGCTATTGTCAGAGTTCACAGACTTCTTGCTGGGTTCACTTAACCTTCTGTGAACCAAACTTTGCCTGGTTCAATCATTCTAAATGTTAAACTGTATATGGTTTTGAAAGTCTTATGTAAATGGGATATTCTTCCCTTCCAGGATATGTCAACATGTGATGTAAACACTCCAATACATTTTTAGAAGCCAAATGAAGATTTTTTTTATGTACTATTAGTCTATAAAAGTGGGGGAAGATGGTAGTTGCGCTGTGATGAAGGGGGGGGGGAGGGAAGCTACAAAGATGACTAAAGTGGCAAAGTGAACTAAAAAAGCAGAAACGGGCCAATGCATGAATAGATCCTACATGCTAAAAGAACATGGTGGGGATGCAGTGCAGTGCAACGTAGCTGATCAACATGACATGTTGCGGGCAGACAAAGCCTAATATATAAAGGTAATCGTGAAACAGTGACTGCTTGAATATAGCAAAACAAAAATGCATATACCAACACAAATAGGGTGAATAATGACACAATGAAAAAAAAAATATATATATATATATATAATGCAAGAAAAATATATGTGGGCTAGTGCCCCATTAGCAAAAACGTGCCAGATCCTGGTGAACTACAAGTGACAAATCCCTAGGACAAACATGAATATTAGTTCTATCATCCAGTCCAAAAAGCAAAAACACGTGATGAGAAACACAAAACAATTCCAATCGTGAAGGGAGGGGGGATCTTCAGTGAGGACACCTCCGTGTTTGCAAGCCGCTTACCTTACAGCTGTAAGGTGTACAGCCTGTGTTGCAAATGACCCGCAGGTGTAGACGTTCCGTGTATACAGGCAGTGACAATGATGAACATGCCAAGCGAAATATAAAACATAAAAAGTATACAGCATGTAAAATAACTCTGCAATGACCACAGTGGAGGGGGGGCAAGACACACACAGGGGGAGGTTGCACTCACTTTCATGAAGTGAGTGTGGGCATCAATCCACGAGCGCCGAGCTCGTATGCCTCCAGGAGTGTCACCAATCTGGAATCTGTCCCCGTGCCTGGAAACTGGAATATGTCCCCGTGCCTCTCTCCTCAGTGTTCGTCAGGTAGAGTAGTGATGTACAGTGTGAGGGGGAAAGAGACGCGCATAGCGTGATCCCATATAAAAGGTATATTTATTTAATAAAACAAGTCCAATCAACTTACATTTAAAACAATGCTGCAGTGTGTAGTAACTACGAGCGCCGAGCTCGTCGCCCGTTTCTGCTTTTTTAGTTCACTTTGCCACTTTAGTCATCTTTGTAGCTTCCCTCCCCCCCCCTTCATCACAGCGCAACTACCATCTTCCCCCACTTTTGTCCCATTTGTCCTGCCTTGGATCAGTACTTAGGTGTTGCAGCAGTGTCCTTTTAGCATAGCCCCCCCCCCCCCCGACAGCGCAGGAGTTTCCACTTTCACATTACTATTAGTCTATGTATCTCATCTGTTGAATGATTTTTTTTTCTTGAATACGGTCTTCAGAACCAAGTAGATTTCCATATGTTAGCAAGAGTGGCATGGACATAGGGAGAGTATTAGATATCTACTAGGTCCAAATTGTCATTGTTTAACCACTCCAGCCCCAGAAGATTTTACCCCCTTCCTGACCAGAGCACTTTTTGCGATTTTGCACTGCATCACCTTAACTGACAATTGCGCGGTCATGCATTGTTGTACCCAAACAAAATTGACGTCCTTTTTTCCCCACAAATAGAGCTTTCTTTTGGTGGTATTTGATTGCCTCTGCGTTTTTTTTTTTTATTTATTATTATTTTTATTTTTTTATTTTTTTTATTTTTTTTTTAGATTTATTTCAAATCTCAAATTAAAAGAGACAATTTTGAAAAACACACACTTCACTTTTTGCTAAAATAAATATCCACCAATAATATATAAAATTTTTTTTTTTTTCCTCAGTTTAGACCGATATGTATTCTTCTACATATTTTTTTGTAAAAAAAATCGCAATAAGCGTATATTGATTGCGCAAAATGTATAGCGTCTACAAAATAGTTCTATGGCATTTTTATTTTATTTTTTTTTATTAGTAATGGCGGTGATCTGTAATTTTTTTTTTTTTGGGACTGCAACATTATGGCGGACACATCGGACATTTTTGACACAATTTTGGGACCATAGTCATTTATACAGCAATCAATGCTCTAAAAATGCATTGATTACTGTATACATGACACAGGCAGTAAAGGGGTTAACCACTAGGGGGCAGTGAAGGGGTTAAGTGTGTCCTAGGGAGTGATTCTAACTGTGAGGGGGCTGGGCTTCAACACATAGGACAGTGATCACTGCTCTCGATGACAAAGAGCTGTGATCACTGTCCTGTCACTAGGCAGAATAGGGAAATGCTTTGTTTACAAAAGCATCTCCCCTTTCTTCCTCTCCGTGAGACAATCGCGGGCACCCATCGGACATTGAGTCTGTGGGACCCACAGTCATGGAGACCACAGCGGGCATGCACCCGCGATACCGCTTCTTAGAGGGGACATACCTGTATGCCCTTTTGCCTACCAGAGCCATCCTACCGACGTACACTGATGTGCACTGGTCAGCAAGCGGTTAAGCGCCCTCATTTTATAACAGTATATTTAAAATGGAAAAGAACCAGATGACCTGAATAGGTCCAAACTAACCGTTGCATACATTTAACATCTTGCCGACAACGTAGTGTGCATGTGCAGTGGCAAGGAGGGTGAGCTTTAACACACACACTTCCCACATATGAGGTCATGGACAGCCAACGTTTCTGTGTTGAGAGTGCATTTACTGTGTGCTCCTAGCACAGTGACAAGGGCTGTCATAGACAGCTCCTGCTCTCTAGTAATGGTCAGGAGAACACTGTGATAGCTAATCACAGCGGTCATGACAGTCCTTTTCATCCCCGCAGGCATCAGAACCCAGTTAAAGGTATGCTGGGTTGGGTGGGAAGGGGTCAATGGAATTTATATTCTTGATTACCATGCTGCATAATGCACAAAATTCTGTAATCTCTATATTCTAACTTGTAACTTCAATACTATAATTTACTTTCATTCTAGCTATCATATCTAAAATAGTATTTTTTTCTCTTGAAATTTTTTTTCTTCCACCAAATTGTTGCCTTGGTAACAATGTTGTTCTGTGCATAGATCTTCAACAGGCTTTGCAAAGAAAATGTGGACACTTAATCTGGAGCACTGTTGACCTTCATTAAAATGACATCCAAACCATTTATTTCTATTTGCAGGCTATCAAGTTTGATCCGGTGACCCACCTTCCCATTGTCACTGACAGCTGTACTGGTTGTACTCTGTGCTACAGTGTATGCCCTATTATTGACTGCATCAAGATGGTTGTCAGGACAACACCTTACGAACCAAAGAGGGGCCTTCCCTTAACTGTAAATGCTGTGTGCTGAGGTGATTAGTTCAATAATGACACAAACATCAGTAATACCATTAATGACTTACTGTGTTCCTATGATACATTATTTGAAATCCAGTTGAGTTATGGAAATGATAAAAAGAGATAGTGATTTTTAATTACAAATGTACACACAGACCATTTTCAAATTAAAGTTGCCGTTCAGAATTTTAGATTAGCATTTCAGAATTGTATCAAATAAACAATGTAAAGTGCCTGTGCATTTTGCTCTTGCAATTGTTGAAATACCAAAACAGTTAATTTGGAAGAAACTATTAAATAAATAAAGCCATGTAATGCCGTCTGAGTGTCTTTCTATGTTCATATTTTCTTTGTAGCTGAGAATTGTCAGACATAATTAGTTATATGGGGGGGAAAGAATTAAGCAAAGAATTACTGTTTGTATACAGACAGTAGATTTACAATGAGGATTTAACACTGGATTAAGTACTTTGTGCAGTGCATCCACTGATAAAACATAATGTATTTCTTAATCCCTAGTACATTAGGGTTTATAATGGGCACCGTGGAAGACAGCATTATTAACCAATTTAAATGAACTTGCCCTGTTTACTAATGTATTCCACATGTTTTCATCACATCTTGTCTCCATTATTTTCTTCTTACTCTACAGAACACAAGCGTTTTCTAAAAACGGCACTTCAAAGCTGGTGCTGCAACTGTAATAGGCAATTTTTTCATTTACCAACAAAACAACATAACACTGTGATTTTAACTGGGGTATGAACTATGTTAGTTGTTATAATACCCTGACTTCTAGTGAGCGTGGAATTAAAGCCTTTATGTAGTGGTGTAATCTAAAAAGAAGAGGCACTGTGCAATAGTGGGAGGAAGGTGAGGTTTACAATGGTGTACAGATACTCTGATTGGTGGTGACTAGATCATTCCTTGCTCTGCTGCAGAGTTCACACATAAAGAACACAGAGCAACTATTAAAAGTTTTTTTTTCCCTTGAAGCCTTTTCAGAGCTTGAAGTCAAATTGCAATCAACATTTGCAGTAGAAGCTTTATTTTTGGTGAGATACTTTCTTAAACTCTTCCATATTCATAGGGATGTAGTCTCCATTTTTTATTATAACATTACTAAGAATTCTCAGGTGGTGGTAATGGAAGTAAATTATTTTACTTGGCAGACATTTTCTTACATCAATATTCCTAGAGCAGAGATTAAAATTTGCAATCACATTTCCTACATTAATTTCAATTGATATATGTTCACATAAAAAATATTTTTTATGAAATCTGCTTTTTTGTTCTTCTTCACTCTATTTAGTCTGCTTACAGTATATCGATAACTTCCAAGATGAATGAAAAACAAAAGGAATAGCATATTATCAGTAGATAGCCATTAACATTGTGACAGGAACCCATGGGTCAAAAAGACCTGCAGTTTTTAAAGATTGGTTCCTGTGCACTGATAAGGTGTCATTGGAGGACATCTGTCATTGTACTTCATGCAAAGTGCAACCAAATTGCACTCAAGTAAACATGGCTCTATTCCTGAACATGGAAAGAAATTAAAATGTGTTCTTCCTAGCAGTACTATGCTTATAAGAATTGAGTCATATCTTTAAAACACCTTATGTTTTATGCCATTGGTTTTAGTTTATTGAATCGGGTAAGACCAGGTTCAAATCTGTGAAAGAACATCTGTGAGTGAAAAAGTTGTTTTTTTTTTAAGTTCAGTTTTAGTGCTAAGTTGTACTTGTTTTCTCACCTTCAGCTGAGAATGATAAACTGGTTGTTGACACAAGATAGCTGTTAGTCATGTGTAATTTTATTTAAACATATTATAGTTTACATGCACATGTTCTTATCCTATGAGATTTCATGTATCTTAACACACAGCACTACTTATTTTGTAATGAAGAGTTCATCTGAACAATTCCAACCCAGTTAATTCAGCTTTCATCTCATGTAAATTTCCAAAAGGGGCTGCAACCATATAGATGTCCTGGTTGTCATCCAAGCCTATTCAAACTGGAGTCGATAAAAATAGTCATTAGAAAAGAGAATTTTAATATTTTAATGTGCATTTAGGAAAGACCATCTTTATAAAATAATGAAGCAACTGTGCATAGTAGGTTAAGTACATCTGTGCACATCTTAAAAATACATAAGTGAGACAATTTTTAATTGAATAGGAAAATTAAACAGCAGAATTATGTGGATAGAAATCAAGATAGTGAGCTGAAAAAATGCAATTTTAAGACAGAATTTATGGTTTAAATAAATGTTTTAATTAATGAATATTGATGATATTATTATTTGAACTAGACAGAAATTATTAGTATATGAGTTAATAACTAAGCCAAGTGAGTAAGTTAATACATTTTCTCGACAGATATTGACCTGGGTAGAAAACAAGTGCAAATATTTATTAAATTTAGTGAAAGCATAAAGGTTTGCACATCTTGTTCCTAAAAACATGCTAATTACATCTGATGCTAATGGAACATTTTATTTTAAAAATAATGCACGGCATTAGAATTGTGTTTAAATGGTAGAATATATTATTATAAACCTCAGAAATCTGTGAATTGATTATCTAATACTTTAATATTTGGGTGACAAAAAAAACTGAAAGCCTGCTGCAATATTTTATGAGCTTTTCTTAAGTGGTTTTCTATGTTCTAGAATAACAGATAAATTCTAATTCTAACAGGAGATAAAGTTTCAAATAGATACACTGTGCTTTTTAAACGTGTGGCACTTGTACATCCATTAGAATTTTATCATTTGGTTGCACACTATATGGTAAATTGTGTTATGACACCTCACCATCACACCTATATGCTTAGTTGGACATCCCATTCCCAAACCATGGCCATTAATATGGAGTTGATTCCTTCTTTGCAGGTATAACAGTGGTTTGAAAAAATGGGGAAGTAATGCAGTAGTTTGTGCCTATAGCAACCAATTAACAACAATGCATTTCCTGCCCTCTGAACTGTCATAGGGTGACTTAGAAGGGCCAATCGTGAGGCCAGTCCCCTTCCTATTAAATCCTAGGATTCCAGAAGTCTTTATTCAGTTCATGGTTGAGCAGACATGGGGTGGTCAGGGAGGAAGACAGCAGGGAAAGCTAGGTGCTAGTGCTGATGCTTACATTTAGCCGGAAACACACTAACAATGTGTTGTGCAGTGCTATCACAGATTAAGTAAAGATTTTAGAGTAATTTTAGGGAAAGCACAATGCTGCCGATTATTGCTACAAATGTCTAGTTTAGTCTAGTTTATTTTGTATATATATTTTTTTACATTAAACAAAGGTTTTATTAATCAACTGGTGCATACATGTTATGTTTTCTTTAACATATAAACTTGGTAACTCGTACATTGAATATTATACAGTCTGTACATATGATAATTGATACATTGTTCTTGTCATGTGAGAATATTTTATATGTATACATTTAACTTATAGAAACTACACATGGAGGCGCGCACCCAGGTAGTCATTCCATACTAATTTGGTTTCATTATACACAGGTATCAGACTCTTGAAGCAAACGATCCCATACCTTGTTGTACTTGGCAGGGCAACCTCTGTTAATATATATGCATTTTATATACGGCAAGGTGTTATTCACCTTCACCTTCCATTCCACTATTTTGGGAGGCATTTGTCTCATCCATTATTTAGCTATGATCTTTCTTGCTGCAAAGAGCATCTCATGGAGAAATGTTTTTGTATATTTGTCAATTGTGTCTGGAATTATACCCAGGAGGCATTGTTTTGGGTCTAGAGCTAGGGGTGAGCCCATTGTATCATGCAGAAATGTCACAATTTGTTCCCACAAACCTTGAATCTTAGGACATGTCCAAATCAAGTGGAAAAAAGTGCCTGTCTCTCTCCCACACATCATGCATGTGGTAGATTGTGTGCGTTTGTATCTTGCCACTCTAAGGGGTGTGAGGTATGCCCTATGAAGAATGTAAAGCTGCAACAGACGATCTGATAATTTGGGGGACACAGCCTTACAAGTCTCCAGTGCCTCCCCCCACTCCTCATCCTCCATTGGCCCCACTTCCCTTTCCCATCTTGGTTTGAGATCATATGCTATTCTAGTAGAGACGGGGGTTGAGAGCATGTTATAGAAAGCTGAAATCAGTTTATGGGAGTCCGTGCTCCTAATTACTGCCATAAGGACATTAGGTGTAGGATTTGGGAGGGAATCAGGAAATTGTGACTGTGCCGCATGACGAATTTCTAGAAATCTAAAGAACATTTGATTCTGAATTGTAAATTCTTCTTTAAGTGAATCAAAAGTTTTAAGATGCCGTCTTTTAGTAAGTGATGCAGATAAAATATACCCTGCATGGACCATAAATTTGTGTCATAAATTTTGTTGAATTCAGGAAGATTCTTGTTGTGCCATACCGGCGTGTAATTATTGAATTGTGGGATTTCAATTGTGGAGGCGGCTCCCATATTTTCCTGTAGTGATATAGCATGGTATGTCTATTTACCCCTAGTTCCATCCCCCCCGAGCCCGATGCTATTGCATATATCGAGCCCTTGGTGTGTTGTGCCCATTTTGGACATAGGAGCATGAGAAATCTCTCGCTGTCCATTTTATCTAAATGGAAGAGCTGTGACAGTTGTGATGCAATGTAGTATAGGTTAAAGTCAGGAAGAGCTGTGCCACCGAGGTCAGTCGGGTTCTTGAGAGGCTTGAGAAGGGACTCTAAAGATTTGAAATGTTTCAGGGGTAAGTAAACTGGAGTATGCCAGTAAGATCATCTTAATTAAATTTATGCGACCCCAGGTCCCAAGTGGGAGTCTGGACCAGACCCGTACTTTATTTTTAACCATGGAAAGGAGAGGGTCTATATTGAGGGATACATAATCTGCAGGGGATCTGGATCTATGGATCCCTAAATATTTAATTACATCAACTCCCTGAAGTGGTAGTCTGGCTTGGGATTCTAGGGGTGGGAAGCTATCAATTGGTAGAATTTGGGACTTATCCCAGTTGCTTTTCAATATTCGGAATTGTTCGATTGTGTGGAGTGCGGTAAATAAAGATGGGCCTGAATCCGCTAAATATAGCAGCGTGTCGTCTGCATACATACTGATTTTTTCAAATAAAGAGCCCAGTCTTAGTTCTCTAATCTCCGGGTTCGCTCAGATGGATATCGCAAGGGGTTCTGCCGCAAGGGCATACAATAGTGGGGATAAGGGGCAGCCCTGCCTCGTGCCTCTACTGAGGTCAAACATCCGAGAGGACCACCCATTAGCCACCACCCTAGCCCTAGGTGCCTGGTAAAGCAATTGAACCCACTGAATAAATTTCGGACCGAAGCAATAGCCCTCCAAGTATCTCCAGAGATACCTCCACTCCACCGAGTCGAATGCTTTGGCTGTGTCCAAAGTCACCACAACTCGTGAACCAACCTCCTCATGTGTAGCCTGTATATTCATATATAATTTCCGGAGATTAAATGTGGTGTTGCGACCAGGCATAAAACCTGCCTGGTCCGTATGTATTAGTGATAAGATGACCTGATTAAGCCTAATGGATACTTTGGCCAATATTTTGATGTCCACCCGTAGAAGGGATATTGGACGATAGGATTCTGGGTATTCCGGGTCCTTTCCTGGTTTGGGGATGAGGACTATTGCTGCCTCTGTCATGGATGGGGGTAAAGTCCCAGTCTCAAAGAGATGATTGTATAAAGCTAGCAGTTTAGGGGTTAGTATTTCCACGAATTGGGAATAAAACTCAATTGGGAGTCCGTCTGATCCTGGGGATTTAGACCTGGCAAAACTGGCAATAGCAATTGTAATTTCGTCTGTGGTGAGGGGTGCCTCTAATAGGTCTATCTGTTCTTTTGTCAGCTGTGGGAAAATCACCTTCTCAAGAAAGAGGGACATTGATTGTGTCTCAGTGGGAGCTGTTGTTTTGTACAAGTCAGCAACGAAATCTCTAAACATAGAGGTTACCCTGGGTGGGTCTGTTATTTGTTGTCCTCCAGGGCCATGTAGTGTAACCACTGGGGGCCTATCTTCACTATGCACCAAGTATGCCAATAACTTGCCTGCTTTTTCCCCATATTCAAACATTTTTTGTTTGGAGAAAAAAAGTTTTTGCCTTGCTTTCTGATATTGTAGCTGGGTAACTACTCTAGTTTGTAGTTTATGCAGGTTCGCATTGGCGGGGGTCGGGTGGCGGCGAAGTCTCTTTCAGCAGAGGACAGGTCCTCCAGCGCCTTACCGAGGGCACTGGAGGAATTTGTCTTGATTTTATTGATAGCAACAATTAACGTGGAGCGAGCGAATAGCTTAAAGGAGTCCCATACTGCGGAGGGCGATGCTGACTTGTCATTCTCCACAAAGTACAGTCTCCACTTATCCGTGAGCTCATCATCCTCCGGTAGGAGAGAGAGCCAAAATGGATTCAAACGGCAGGACCGTGGTGGTTTTGCTATAGGGATGCTTAATGTAATCCAGTAAGGACTGTGATCCGAGAGTATTCTAGGGCAGAATGCAGACTCTGTTAGTCTTGGTGTCAATCTGTGGGAAATGAGTATGAAGTCTATGTGGGACATGGAGTTATGAGAAGATGAGAAGCACAAGTACGATTTAGCCTGTGGGAACCTGTGGTGCCACGTATCTGTTAAATGGAAGGTGGAAATGAGCTTAGAGAACCTAGTTTCGTTGGGAGTATTTAGGGCAGGTGGAGTAAGTTGTAGCCTGTCCAAAGTCGGATTTAGTGTGGTATTAAAGTCGCCTAGCCAAACTGCAGATATAGCAGGGTGGCGGGCCATGAATGATAGTCCCTCTTTAATTATGGTGATGTTAAATGGGGGTGGTACATAAAAGGCCAATATGAGTAGGGGTTCTCCATATAATTTAGCTAGGATAAATACGTATCGTCCCTGTGGGTCAGTGGACAGTTCACATAACTCAAAGTGTACTGATTTAGCTATCAAGACTGAGACTCCCCTGGAATGGGATGTGTGGGTACAATGATACGCCCACCCAACCCATGGCCGGCGAAGTACCATCTGGATGCTCCCCTCAACATGCGTCTCCACCAAGGCTATTACATCAGCATGCTATTTCTTGAGGAATGTGAAGACTGCTGCACGCTTAAATTTCTCGCGCATGCCCCCACATTCCACGGAAGAAATTTTAGAGATGCCATGAATAAAACCTTTTGAGATCTAATGGAACAGTTATGTTAAGCAATTTGCTCTTTATACATAAGGCACATAGGTTCCTAATATTCAGACATGGATGCATCAATATTGTATCACACAACATACATAAACACTCACATGAGCATAGCATTCAAAATGTTACCTGTTTTCTGTGATTAGTATGCACAATCAAGTTTAACAAAACTATAAACAAATGAACAAATGGCCTATTCCCTTAACTTGTGTTCAACTGGGAAACATTAAATCTTCCAAGTTATAGGGAAAATGCAGAACATCTTGCTAAGTCCCTGGGGTCTGAGTAGAACAAGGGATATCATCCATACCAGTTGTGCAAGGTATGGCATGGTTTTCGATCCCCTTGTTTTCTGTTGAATGCATCTAACAGAAAAGACTCCAGTAATCATGGTACTGCTTCCCAGTGGTGTGTGGGGTAAAGTCTCGCTGCACGATGCATGTGACTGGTAGTTTCTGCCCTTCTGGAGCCCCGGAGTGTAAGTGGACTCTTAAACTGTAAATGTCCAGGGTTTGTACTTTATACTCGCGCTGGTTCATAAACGGCTCCATGTCACATTCAAACAGTTTTTGTGTGTAAGAAACGGTTCAAATCAAGAAATGGGTGGTGTCAAACAAGGTTCCATGCAACTGCAAGGGACAATGCACCCATGCGACTCTGAAGAAAAATTGCGCTGTACATGATTTTGGGCATAACAGTTGGATCTTTATATATCTGGGACTTGATCAATCAGCTCTTTCAGGGATTGCACGACGCTCCAACCAGGAAATCACTTCTTCAGGATCCTCAAAGAAGACTGCACGACCATCATGTTCTATTCTGAGGCGGGCAGGAAAGAGCATGGAATATTTGTAATGTAAGTTCCTCAGCCTGCGCTTGGCCTCTGCAAAGCTCTTGGGACGGCATTGTACCTCTGCTGAAAAATCTGGGAAAATAGCTACTTTAACATTCCCTACTGGGATGTTGCCTTTCTCCCTCGCCATCCTCAGGGCTGCATCTCGATCTTTGTAGTTGAGGAGTTTAGCTATGAATGTGCGAGGGGGGCTCCCTGTGGGGGGGTCTGGCTGCCATGCGGTGTGCCCGCTCCACCGCAAATATAGGGGAAAAGGCTTCTCTCCCATAGGCGTTGATTAGGAGTTGTTCCAAAAACGTGGTGGTGTCCTTGCCTTCAGTACCCTCTGGCAGGCCTATCAGGCGTAAATTACATCTTCTCAGCCTATTCTCCATATCGTCTTGTTTGGTGAGGAGTTGGTGTATTTGTTGTTGCATGCGGTCTGAGGATGTTTGTAAGGGTGGAATGGCATCCTCCACCGTGCTCAGCCTGGTCTCAGCTTCCTTCACTCTATCCCTGAGCTTTTGAAAGTCTTGCCGAATAAGGGAAATGTCCATCTTGACCTCCTCGATTTGTGCTGTGAGGGAAGTTCTGCAGAAAGTGATTGCTTCAAGTAGTCGGTCAGTATCACTCGCCGTTTGTTCTCCCCCCCCCTGTTTTGTCAGAGGCTCCATCTTCCTCCATATCCTCCTTGTCTTCTCGGCGGTACTGCTCGAGTTTTGCCGCCACTGCCTTCTGTGATTCGGTTGGTGACATGCTGTGAGGGTCTGGGGTGTCACTCAGTGAGTCCCCAATCTTGTGTTGGTAAAGTTAGTAACCTGCGGGAAAGGAGACAGTGCTGGCTATGGCCTCAGAGCCACCAAGATGTCCAGGGGAAAAATCATCCCAAATGCGGCAAGTGCATGACAGACTGCTGCTCCGTTTGGGGTGCTGGTAGTCTGAAGGTGCGATGGGGAGTGTGAAAGGTCCCCAAAAGGAATTTTCAAAATAAATCAAAATGGCAGCAGGGTGTAGATGTAGCACAGGCCGGGTGTATGGGTGTATAAAGATGGCCGCAGACCTCTGTGTGCAGGCCAAAGCCACGGGCTTGCCTAAATGCGGCTGCCGCTCCTTCTGGGGTACTGGGAGTCAAGGGAGTCTGTATGGGTGGGGAGGGATGTGTTCCAGGTCCCCAAGAAGGTTCCCAAGAAAAGCCAAGCAGCAGCAGGGTGTAACTACCCTGAGATAGATCGGGTGCACAGAAGGACCAAGATGGCCGCGGACCTCCGGGAGTAGGCCGAAGCTGCGGACTTGCCTGAATCTGGCCGCCGTGTGGAGGATCGCCGCTCCGTTCGGGCCGCCGCTGATCCGGTCACTCTGATAGTCAGCACAAGGGATAGTAGAAGTCCCAGAAGAGTCAACCCAGCGGATGATGAAGTATTAATAGTGCAGGATTCATTTCAGCAGGAGTAATGGACGGAGCTCAGGGTATGCACATCCTACTCCATGCTGCATCAGGCCACGCCCCTATTTTGTATATTTAAAAAGAAGAAAATTGTATTACTGGATAGTTGATATGTTTATTATAATGTACAGTATGTCTATACATTTATAAAAAAAATAAAAATAAAGACATTAAAAAACAAAAAAAAATTACCATATTTAGACTCTGAGACACTGAAGCTGATTTGAGAAGGGAATTTTTCCTAGCAATAACTTCAGTTGCCGTTTGGCTGCTGCGCCATTTTGTTTTTTTGGGGGTGCTTTTTGGAGCACACATTTACTTTTTCATAGGTTTAAAGCACAACTCAGGGCACAAGAAAAATTACCCTTGCCTCCCAACACTGCAAGCATTACATACTCATGAAGTATAAGGTATAAAAAGTAAAAAACTGAAATACTTCTTTCTCTGGTAGGCACCCCCTATTGGTGCAACTAGTTCTCTCCTCTATAGTGTCCCTGACCATGGTTGCATGCTTACCCTCTCACATACAATGCAGCCCTTCATTTTATATGAAAACACCAAAGGACCACTCACAGCCCAGAGCATCACAAAGAAGAGGAAGAAGAGGAGAGCATCAAATATTGCCAAAGTAATGAATAGAGCAAGTAATACAGCCTCTTCCTCTACCCCTTAGACTTAATGAGCATTTAACCTTTGCAATGGGGGGGTTACAAAATGGGGGGTTAGGGTTTGACGTTTAAAGACCACTTTTTCTTTTCTTTTTTTTCAATTAAAAGTGAATTGCTGTGGGTCATGTTAGCCAAGTAGCCTAGCCAAAGTGTTAAAAGACTGTGCACATACTCACTACAACATTTTGGAGGTCCCTTAAAAAGTGGGAGGCACATATACAAACTTTTGGTCCCTTAAAAAGTGGGAGGCACATATACAAACTGTTGTAATTCCTACACCATTCACCTGATTTGGATGTAAATATCCTCAAATTAAAGCTGAAATTCTGCAGTTAAAGCACATCTTGATCGTTTCATTTCAAATCCATTGTGGTGGTGTATAGAGCCAAAAAGATTAGAATTGTGTCGATGTCCCAATATTTATGGACCTGACTGTATACTGCAGAAGGTTGGCTCCCTTGGGCGAATTTTCGCCATGGTACGTGGGCTGCTTTAGGAGCTCTGGGTACGTCGGAGCCGATGCGCGTGGCCGGCGGTCACGATGCCTGCCTGCCGGCCACCCGCGGTTTCTCCTGCCAGAGTCAGAACAGAGATCTGTCATGTAAACAGACAGATCTCCATTCTGTCAGGGGAGAAGAGGCAGATCTGCTGCTCCTAAATATTAGGAACTGCGATTGGTCTCCTCCTCCAGGCAGTCTCATCCCCCCAGTTAGAACACACATGAGGGAATACATTTAACCCTTTAAACGCCCCCTAGTGTAAACCCGTTCCCTGCCAGTGACATTTATACAGTAATCAATGGCCATTTTTAGCACTGATCACTGTATAAGTGTCAATGGTCCCAAAAAAAGTGTCAAAAGTGTCCGATCTGTCCGCTGCAATGTCGCAGTCCCACAAAAATTGCTGATTGCCGCCATTACTAGTAAAAAAAAAAATGAATAATAAAAATGCCATAAATCTATCCCCTATTTTGTAGACGCTATAACTTTTGCGCAAACCAGTCAATATACACTCATTGAGATTTTTTTTTACTAAAAATATGTAGAAGAATATTTATCGGCCTAAACTGATAAAGAAATTAGCTTTTTTACATTTTTTGGGGGGATATTTATTATAGCAAAAAGTAAAATATATTGTTGTGACAGACTCACCCGGGACAGAGGCTGTTGGAGGGGACTGAATGTGAGCCTCTTGCCTACAGATTATGGGCCCTGGCATTTGGGGTACCCTTGAGGTGTTGTTACTTTGGCTTCGGGTCCTTGTCCCCCAGGACACACAGACTCTGGGGACCCTGTATTTACCATATTAGCAATAGTGACTAAGTCATACTGTTGGGACACATACTGTGAGGAAATGCTAATATCAACTCCACTCACCTGTCTGATATCTGCTATAATGTGTTTAATGTAAATGAGTCTAGTCTGGCTTACCACAGGTTCTAAGGGTATTCCACATATTGTTGTTTGTTCTAATTAACCCTGTGTTGATGTTTATGGTAATGTGTATTGAATAGTCAATGGCTAGGAGACGAACAGTCTACTCCTACTATAGTTTGTTGATGACTAGGCTGAGGAGGGGGGGAGATCACTGTTTGTATTGTTAATTGTAATAAGCTCCTGCTATCGTGAGAAATATCCTGTGGTTGTACTTATGATAATGTATGATGTACTGTGTGAAGCTCGGAGACAACAAGTCTAACCTGTAGTGAAATCCTGAAGGGCACAGAGTCACACCAGCTGCCTAAAGGGATTAGTTAATTAGCTCATGTTAATTTGTTAAAGGTGTATTGTTAGAGTAATATGAGCAGGAGGGGGGAACCTCCCCTTCTACTGTATATAAGACTGTATTCTGGTTCTAATAAATGAGTCCATGTTAGCAGTGAAACAAGTGTCGCCTTGTTTTATGCTTGGGAGCGGTTGGAATATCTGATATCTGTGTCCAGACTGGGAGGAATTGGTACTGACGAAAGCACTCAAGCGGAGTGTGGGACGTTCCTCTACATTGGTGGCAAGCAGTGGGATTCTTCCTGCAGTCTAGGACATCCAAACTTCCACCTGGATCCAAGATCCAGATAGCAGGTGAGGAGAGGTACAGATACCAGCCGCCATGGAAAAGGGATTTGGAAAGAGGTTGCGAGAGATGCAGATACAGCACAGAGGACCAGTATCAGAGCAGGTCCTGCTGGGATGGTTTGATTCTATTAGCTGCGAACTCTGGAAAGAAGCGCTAGCCTGTGAGCAGCGACACCAGGGAAAAGTTCTCCCCTCCATCGAGGAAAGGTACTGGTCGCAGTATGGATTGCGGGTGCTGTTTTTGGGAGAAAAACCAAACAAGGAGCAGACAGTGGAATTAAGCAGGCTGGTCTGGGCAGAGATGCGGCTGGATGAGAGCTACAGAGCCCTCCGGTGGTATGTATCCCAAGCATACCCTTGGAGAGCGGATGACAGCCCAATGGAAGGCTTTGGCTACGGCGGCCTGGGACTGTTGTATGTGAAGCTGACAGGGGACCCTAACTTTGGGAGTGATTTGGAGTGGCGGTTGGACAAAATCATGGATTACAGAGAACAACTACTGAACGTCTCGGAAGTGCACTGGGCACTGGAAGATATAGAGTTTCTGGTCGTTCAGGAATGGGAGCTGGAGATCGCCTACAGATGGCTGCTAGTCTCTGCTCAGTGCCAGGGCTGGGCTCCCTTTGCCTGGGACTATCAGGAAATACCAGGTGACAACTCTGAAATCCTGGCTGAAGAGTCAGCAATGTGGCAGAGTAACAGTGTGCTTTGCCAACCTGCCCCCACAGCTAGGGAGGCGGAGGTCTTATGGCGGATGCAGCAAGTGCTGACTTACCTTAATGATCCTGTTTCTGCATGGGATGATCTTGGATGGAGGAATGTGCCTGTCCAGCAGCATGCCAGAGAATCGGCAGTGGAAAATCTGAAGATTGCCATCCCCAAACCTGAAGTGCTGACAACAGGGCAGAGCTCTGCTAACCTCTGCCCAGCACTGATAGCATCTTCTGGGTTCCATGGGCAGTAAATGTTGAACCTCTATTCCCAGACACCAGTTGCAGAGACAGGGGATTTGATAGACTTATTTGCTGAAGAAGAACAATCTGGTGAGGCCCCAGCGGAAGAGCTGGTATTAGGGCATAAACTTCACTGTGCTCTGCCCAGCACCAACAGCAGTATCTGTGGAGTTACAAGGAACTTCCCCAGCTGAAGTGCTGGTCACCAGACAGAGGGGCCAAGACCTCTTCCCCACACCTGTAGCAGTTTCAGAGGCTCAGGGTGAGAAGGTGGCAATCACTTCCCAGCAGCAGATACAGGGGGAAAAGGGATAGGAGGTGTTCTTCGTCCCTCCCCAACAGTTGGCCAGGGTGGAGGAAGCGGTCTTTCCTCCCCAGCAAAGATCCATGCACCTGGGAGACAGTACCACAGACATGTCGTCCCAACAGCCAGATGAGGGAATGGAACAGGAAGCAGCCGGCTCACCTCCCCAATGGCAGCTGCACAGTTTGTGAGTGGAGGAATCCAGCCTCCTGCCCCAACGGTTAGCCAGAGCAGAGGGTGTGAAGTCCCCAGCAGAAGTGCTGGCAACAGGGCAGAGTGCTACCAACCTCCTCCCAGCACCAGCAACAACTGTGAAGATCCAGGGAGCCGGGGCAGTCGGCCCCTCTCTCCGGCGACAAGCTGATGTAGTGGAGCTGCTACTCCCAGCTGAATTGCTGGCAACAGGACAGAGCGCTGCTGGCCCCTGTATCGCACCTACAGTTTCTTCTCAGCTTCAGGGAATTGGGACAGTGGGCCCCTCTGTCCAGCAATAGGCCAAGCTATGGAATGGTAAACACCACCCAGCTGAAGCACTGACAACCAGACAGAGAGTCAATGACCTCTGCCCCACACCTACTGAGGTCAACTATTCCTTGCAGCCAAGAAAGGAGATCATGCGGACAGACTTTGTGAGTTCACTCTGCCTGACTAACGCATGTCCAGACCAGGTGGTGGTCTGGGACCTTGTTAGTCAACTTTTGATGGGGGAGAAATGTGACAGACTCGCCCGGGACAGAGGCTGTTGGAGGGGACTGAATGTGAGCCTCTTGCCTACAGATTATGGGCCCTTGCATTTGGGGTACCTTTGAGGTGTTGTTACTTTGGCTTCGGGTCCTTGTCCCCCAGGACACACAGACTCTGGGGACCCTGTATTTGTCATATTAGCAATAGTGACTGAGTCATACTGTTGGGACACATACTGTGAGAAGATGCTAATATCAACTCCACTCACCTGTCTGATATCTGCTATAATGTGTTTAATGTAAATGAGTCTAGTCTGGCTTACCACAGGTTCTAAGGGTATTCCACATATTGTTGTTTGTTCTAATTAACCCTGTGTTGATGTTTATGGTAATGTGTATTGAATAGTCAATGGCTAGGAGACGAACAGTCTACTCCTACTATAGTTTGTTGATGACTAGGCTGAGAAGGGGGGAAGATCACTGTTTGTATTGTTAATTGTAATTAGCTCCTGCTATTGTGAGAAATGTCCTGTGGTTGTACTTATGATAATGTATAATGTACTGTGTGAAGCTCGGAGACAACAAGTCTAACCTGTAGTGAAATCCTGAAGGGCACAGAGTCATATCGGCTACCTAAAGAGATTAGTTAATTAGCTCATGTTAATTTGTTAAAGGTGTATTGTTAGAGTAATATGAGCAGGAGGGGGAACCTCCTCTTCTACTGTATATAAGACTGTATTCTGGTTCTAATAAATGAGTCCATGTTATCAGTAAAACAAGTGTCGCCTTGTTTTATGCTTGGGAGCGGTTAGAATATCTGATATCTGTGTCCAGATTTGGAGGAAGTGGTATACTGACGGAAACACTCAAGCGGAGTGTGGGACGTTCCGTTACAATTGTTTTTTTTTTTTCAAAATTGTCGCTCTTTTTTTGTTTATAGCACAAAAAAAGCAGAGGTGATCAAATACCACCAAAAGAAAGCTCTATTTGTGAGGAAAAAAGGACATCAATTTTGTTCGGGTACAGCATCGCACAACCGCGCAATTGTCAGTTAAAGCGATGCAGTGTCATATCTCAAAAATTGGCCTGGTCATTAAGGGGGCAAATCTTTCCAGTCCTTAAGTGGTTAAGATTGTGCACATAGTCACTACAACATTTTAGGACTTCACTCTGTGAAATAAATACATTATTTAATTGATTTATTGATTCAAAAATGACTGTTGTGGGTCCTGTTAACAATATGGGTGAGTCAAAAAAACATGCATGTACTGACTACAAAATTTGGGACACTTTTTTCAGGAAAATAAATACAATCGTAGGCTGATTTATAGATTTAAAAGTAGCTGCTGTGGGTCCTGTTGGCAAGTGTGTAAATACTGCACACCTATGCAATACAACTTTTTGGGTGCTTTTTACTGTGGGATAATTACACTTTTAGGCCATTTGCTAGATTAAAAAAATAGAATTTAGACTTACCAGCAATATGGCTTTCTTGGCGCACAGTACAGGGCATTGGATCTTTGGACTTTAAACATGGGTTATATGCTGCTGCATTTAAGTGGCAATAATAACAATGAGAAAGGCCTCCTTGTCAGAGAATTGAATATCCCTAATAAGTTTAATGGGCATCCTCTGGAGGGCTGATAGAACCAGGTTAAGCTTCCACAGAGTAACAGGGAACCTACCAGAAGAGAAATGCTGTATGTGTGACACCCTGTACAAAAGCCTTAAGTAATAAGAAGCTAATGTTTCCTGAAACAGAATGGCCAAGGTCAAGATTTGTCCCTTGATGGTACTCAAGGCCAGATACTAATCTAAACCAAACTGAAGAAAGCACATGCTGTTTCCCATGTACTTCTCAGAATGGAACTTCCCAGCCTTGCATCATGCAATAGCTTTTCCAGGTGAGATGGTAGTCTTTCCAAAAAGTCAGCTTCCTAACTTTCAAGAAGGTAAGGATGGCTGTATCTGATAAACCCTTGTCTCTCAGGGCCTGGGCATTGACAGCCATGCCATTAAAGCCAAGAACTGTAAAGAAGGATGGTGGACTGGCCCTCAGTACAGAATGTCCATACAATCCAGAAGGGCCCAATGAAAGCCTGCGAGGAGTCTAAAAATGCCCGAGTACCACATCTTGTATGGACCAGTTTTATGTGATGAAGATGACCAGAATGTCCTCCATCTTAATCCTGTGACACAGAAAAGGATGTTGCTGGAGAGGCAAAAAAAGTATAGATCAGGTGGCCCAAAGGTCCCTTGACCTGGCAGTAAATATGTCCAGTTGTTTAAACTAGACACCTTAAGGTCTACCTCCTGTGTCCTCCCCCTGTGGCAAAGGGGTCTGTCATAGCATTGCTTAAAGAGCCAATTCCTCTGACCCAGACTGAGAAAGTCTACCTGCCAACTTTCCATAATCGGGATGTGTACAGCATACAGGGACCGAATGTGAAGTTCTTTTGAAGAGAGAACCCACTTCCTTTTGGGTAGCATGACTTCTTGTGTCTCCCTGGTGGTTGATATAGGCTGCGGCCATAGCATTGTCCAAATATATTCTTTTTGGGTGACTTGAAAACTAAGGGATCCAGCGATGGAGGGAGATGGACAACTTGAGTCACCCTGAGTTCCAGGATGTTGATAGGAAGCTGGGCTTCCTCTGACAACCAAGTTTCCTGCACTGAGAGGGCATCTAGGAATAGCATCATGAGAACTCTCTTCCTCTCTGGGGCAAAGAGTTTCTTTGACTTCAGCGCCTGGTTGGAAATCCACAATGCCAAGAGAGTCTAGCCTTGCAGATCAGATGCGTGGGATGGTCCAAGAACCAAGTCTGTCCCACAGTGCCAGAGTCTAGAATAAAACTGGGCATGCAACACTGATTTGAAGGAGACCACAATTAGATTTTAGGGCAGACATGGGAAGGGTTTGGGGGTCCAGGCACAAAAGAAAAGGTACAGGCAACCGTTAGCAACACTACCTAAAAGACCCACACCAAAGAACAAGGCGGACTTCTCCTTGCTCCTCCTCATCAGCTGGGATCTCCAACCCCACTATACCTTCAGTCCTCTCAGAAACCTGCACTGAGAGGAATGAAGGTGTAGAATTAGGTGTGCCACTGCCAAGTACTTGCGGGCAAACTGCTATCGGTACACCAACATCCGATTCTAGCAGGCAGATTTCCCTACCCCAGTTGCTCCACTGGCGAAAGAAGTTTGCTCCCAGCTGGCCACATGCCCAATGGTTGAATGCTAGCTTGACTAAATTGCTAGCACTTCAACTGCTGCCTTTTCAGTTGGTAGACTCTGCCCGATTCCATGAGTTTGTGGAATGTGCGGTACCTCAGTGGCAGGTTCCCAAACGCCACTTTTTTTCATGGAAGGTGATTCCAGCTCTCTATCGGCATATAGAAGGCAATGTCCATGCCTCGCTGGACAGGGCGGTCAGCGGTAAGGTGCATATTACCGCTGACTCATGGTCCAGCAGGCATGGACAGGGACGTTACCTATCTTTCACCGTGCACTGGGTGACTCTGCTGGCAGCTGGGAAGGATGCAGGACAGGGTGCAGTAGTGTTGGAGGTTGTTCTTCTACCACGCCTCCAAAATTCTACTAGTGGTGATTCTGCCATACCTCTCTCCTACACCCCCTCCTCTTCTTTTTTCTCCATGGCCTCTTCCTGTGCTGATTTGTCCTCGGAAACCAGCGGTACTCTGTAGGTGTTCAAGGGGCTATGCAAGCAACAGGCAAAAAGATTCCATGGGGTGCTTGAGCTGGTGTGCTTGGGGGACAGGAGCCACACTGGGGCAGTGATTCTGTCAGCTCTGCAGGGGCAGGCTCAGAGTTGATTGACGCCACACCAGCTTAAGCCAGGAATGGTGGTTTGTGACAATGGCACCAACCTCCTCTCTGCCCTCCGACAGGGACAACTGACCCATGTGCCCTGTTTGGCTCATGTCCTTAACTTGGTGGTGTAGCGATTCTTGGGCAGGTACCCGGGCTTACAGGATGTCCTGAGGCAGGCCAAGAAAGTCTGTGTGCATTTTCGCCAGTCATATAATGCCAGTGCTAGCTGACCTCCAAAAGGAATTTAACCTGCCCAAGAACCGCCTAATCTGTGACATGCCCACCAGGTGGAACTCAACGTTGGCCATGCTGCAGCGGCTGCACACACAGCAGAGGGCCATCAAGGAGTACCTGTGCGACTATGGCACCAGGACAGGGTCAGGAGAGCTTGTTTTTTTCCCCACACCAGTGGGCCGTGATCAGGGATGCATGCACTGTCCTGTCACCATTTTAGGAGGCCACAAGGATGGTGAGCAGTGACAGTGCATGCATCAGTGACACTGTCCCTCTTGTCCACCTGTTGGAGCACACGCTGTGTGGAATAATGGACAGGGCACTTGAGGCAGAACAGAGGCAGGAAGAGGACTTCCTTACCTCTCACGGCCCCCTTTATCCAGACAGTGTTCCTGCGTGCCCACCGATCACACAGGAAGAGGACAAGGAGGAGGAGGAGGAGAAGGATTGTGTCATCATGGAGGTGGAGCCTAGCACTCAGCATCTATCTCCGAAAAACAAGTGTGCAACCATTAATTAATCAGTGAAGATGATTAAACACAGCCATACAAACTCATATAAAGATAAATATAGTATTGTGCAAAAGTGATACAATAAAGTAAAAAAATGCTACAAAAAAAAAAAACTACCAAAAAACGCCCATGTGAACAGTGGCGTGCACCATCAACCTGTTACAAGGACCTAAAGCAAAACTACTCTGATATATACAAAATCCATCAAGGTGAGTGTATCTAAGTGATCAAAAATATATAAGCAAAGTCCATAAAAATTATTACAATCACCCTCAATGACCGAAGCTAACTCCTCTCTCCTTTTGGAATCCACACACAGGAACAGTTATAATCACCCTTGATTCAGATCTCTTCTCATGGATGATCTCAGCGGTTAACACTCAAGGGAGATAAGAAAAAAGCTCTATAGTGCAGATAAACTTCAAAAAGAGGTTTTTTATTCCAAAAATCTTCACAGCAGCTCACAGCAATTTAAAAAAAGTCTTGGATCACCAGCTACCAAGCACCTGATGCTGATTTAACCGAATAATTTTTTTTTTAATGTGAGATCCCTTCAAGACTGCCTATGCTGATGCTGAGTGACTATCCTGTTATGCTGAGTGATTATCCTCTTCCTCCTCAATGTTCATGCTGATAGCTTGTAAGAACATTTTTGGTTCTGGGCACCGCCACCAGTGGCTAAGGCCCAATTTTTCTGCCCCTGTTTAACATGGGCGTGTACTTACAATTTTTGGTGCAATATTTTGCAGCAGGGCTCACTCCTACACACCAACTATAGTATCTGTGAGGGGTTGCAGTGTTGTGGCACCAGTGCCTAAGGCCCAATTTTTCAGCCCCTGTTTAACAGGGGCGTGTAATAACAATTTTTGATGCAATACTTTACAGCAGGGCTCATTCCTGCGCTCCAACTAGAGTATCTGTGAGGGGTTGCAGTGTTGTGGCACCAGCACCAGTGCCTAAGGCCCAATTTTTCAGCCCCTGTTTAACAGGGGCATGTTATTACAATTCTTGATCTAATATTTCACAGCAGGGCCCGTTCCTGCACCCACCAAGAGTAATTCTGAGGCCTTACAGTGTTGTGGCAACACCACTACACCATCCACCACCAAAGGCCCAATTTTTCTGACCCTGTTCAACAGGGGAATGTAATTACTATTCTTGATCTAATATTTCACAGCAGGGCCCGTTCCTGCACCCACCAAGAGTAACTGTGAGGGCTTACAGTGTTGTGGCAACACCAACACCTAAGGCCCAAATTTCTGCAGAGTATATAGGGCAGGCCCCTACTTTCAAATATCCAACTTACAAACGACTCCTACTTGCAAACGGAAGGAGACAACAGGAAGTGAGAGGAAATCTACCCATAGGAAGGGAAATTCTCTCCTGTAAGAGTTCCTTGTTTCACTAAAAACCCCAAATTTTCAAAATCCAATTGTCATTGGGACAGAAAGTGAGGTGAAATCTTCTGAACAGGTGCACAGACAGCAAAACAAATGTTACAGGGGTGATAATCCTTCCCTATGTTTTCCAAAAAGCTTAAAAATAGATTTTTTTTAGCTGGAGCTACACGTAAAAAAATGTACCAGTTCAAAATTACAAACAGATTCTACTTAACAACAAACCTACAGTCCCTGTCTTGTTTGCACCGCCTGTATACTGCTGTTCAGAGTATATAGGGCCTGAATGCAAGACAGAGACTACACTTTTTTCTCTCCCCTGCACAACCAGTATTTAAGACTGGACTACCTCTTTATAACACAAGCAGACTTACCTTGTCTTCATAGTGCATCGATAGAGAGCATGACAATGTCTGATCATCACCCTGTCACAATTACCCTACTATTTCCTGAAATAGTTATCTCCACCAAACTTTGGAAATTAAATGCGTCTCTTCTCGTGGACCCTGGGGACCTAGCAATGCTCAGACAAGAGATAGGGGCATTCTTTGCCCACAATGATACGCCGTAATATTTTTTCCAAAAACTCTTCTTTGAACAGGGTAACAAACCGGGTTGGTTACTGGCTAGAGCCACTCAACAGCATAAATTAGTGTCCACGATTTAATGCATTATAGACTCCAAGGGCAGGACACACACCAATAATGAAGATATAGAGCAGTGATTTCAGTGCTTTTACAGCAACCTATATAACTTGCGCTCTGGAGACACGAACCCTGTTGCATTTTCTAAACGCCAGGAATTAATTTGAGATTTCCTGAGTAAACACAGCCCCACAGCTTTGTCAACAGATGACTCCCTAGCATTAGAAGCTCCCTTGACCTCAGAGGAATTTCTAGCGGCACTTAAAACCACAAAACTGGGCAAAATCCCAGGCCCAGATGGCTTTACGGCCCTGTACTATAAGACCTTCTCAGACATACTGGCGCAGAGCTTTCTTAAAGCGTTTAATTCACTATCCACCGACCCCTATAGCTCAGAAAGATTGCTCGAAGCCTATATATCCGTTATTCCCAAAGAAGGGAAGGACCCTACCAATGTCGCCAGCTATCGTCCAATATCCCTGCTCAACGTGGACATCAAGCTTTTTGACAAAATTCTGGCGGATCGCCTGTCTGATCACGTACTGGCCTGGGTGGACCTGGACCAGGTGGGGTTTGTCCCTGGCAGAGAGGCCAAGGACAACACCATTAAGCCCCTGAACCTGCACAACTGGCTCACCACTTCCCAACAAGAAGGCTTTTTCCTGGCAATGGATGCGGAGAATGCATTCGACAGAGTGGCCTGGGACTATACGGAAGCAGTCTTAACCTCGCTGGGGATTAGACCCCGCATGTGGGCCTTTATTCTTTCACTATACGCTAACCCCAAAGCTAAGATCAAAGTCAACAGCCATCTGTTGGAAGCCTTCTCCATCCATAATGGAACTAGGCAGGGATGCCCCCTTTCCCTCTTGCTTTATATACTTACGCTAGAACTGCTCCTCCATTGCATCTGAGCTAACCCAGATGTTAAAGGCTAAAAGATACGGGATGGAGAATTTAAGATTGCGGTGTTTGCCAATGTTCTACTGTTTCTTTCCTCACTGATTACGTCCTGCAATTTCTGGAGCATTTCAAACTCCTGTCCAATCTAAAAATCAATTACTCCAAATCCTTTGCGTTGAATGTGTCCTTACCCGCGGCACCGGCCAAGCAATGGCAACTTAACTGCCCCTTTCAATGGAAAGCGGGAGCCATAACCTACCTGGGCATTCAACTTCCTGCCAATCTAGCAGAGCTTTATAGCAGAAACTTCCAGACGGAAATACAGAATATACTCCAAGATCTCCAAAAATGGGATAAATCCACCATTTCTTGGTTTGGACGAGCGTCCATCAATAAGATGATGATCCACTTCCGGTTCCGGCGCCGCATGGAGTAGCTGAGCCTCCTCACAGCTCCCACACCACGATCAACAAATCAGCTTAAAAATACCTGCCCGATCCCCCCTTGATGCCGGCAGCTCTCCTCGGGTATTCCCTGCTCTCCTGCGGACCTACCGATCCACAGATACCATCTTCCTACTCGGCCGCGACGACCTCACCCGGCCCGGCCGCAAATTGAGGCCCCGAAACAGGGCTCAAAAATAGCCACCTGACTCCCCTCCTGCCGCCTGCAACCTTGTCGGGGACCCCACACTCCCCTACGGACCGATTGGAGGCAAACTAAGGGAACGGCTCGGGTCCACACCGCAACGTTCCGCCCAGCCCAGCTCCAAATTGAGGCCCCGGTCTCGGCCTATGCAGCCCCCACGGCACAAAAAAGGGCTCAAAAACAGCCGCCTGACCCCCCTCCTGCCGCCTGCAACCTTATCGGGGACCCCACACTCCCCTACGGACAGATCGTTGGCAAACAAAAAGAACGGCCCACACACGGTCGCAGCGCTCCGCCTGGCCCAGCTGCAAATTGAGGCCCCGGTCTCGGCCTTCACAGACATAGAGGTATAATAACAGGACTTCACTATCACCTGCTCGTCCCCCTCCTGCTGCCAGAAGTCACATCGGGGCCCACTCACTCTGTCCTATAGATCGATTTGTGGAGAAAACCGGCGCGCGCTCTTACGCGGCTGCAGCGATTCAACCAGCCCAGCTGCTTCTCGAGGCCCTGGTCTCGGCCCTCCTGAACACTGCGACGGACGAACCAGACATGGAGTTGAGCGGTCATACAGCCCTCCCTCACTTCAATCTCCTCTCCCCCTGCATCCTGCCTCCTCCCCATACCAGGGGGATAACAACACGGACCGTATAGCTCAGGCTGTCGCTGCTCTCCTATCCCCCATGATAACCGCCTCAGTGGAAAAGGCAGTGGATGCGGGGATGAGGCAAGTCAAGGCACATTTAGGAGAACATTCAACTAGACTTCATGAGGTGGAACACCACCTTTCAAGCCTGGAAGAAGAAGTATATCAGGCACAAGCTACCAAACAAGCGCAGGATAAAATTAATCAGTACATACTACAAAAACTGGACTATTTAGAGAACAGATCCAGAAGGAGCAATCTGCGATTCGTAGGGGTCCCAGAATCACTACAGTCCTCAGCCATCACGGAATTCTGCGCCAGACGCATCCCAGAGCCTCCCCGACCCTTTTACGGTAGAGCGGGCCCACCGCATGGGAGCATTTGCCCCTGAACGCAAGACCCCTCGCCAGATCATAGCGAAGTACCTAAACTACAACGACAAGACTGTTATCCTGCAAAAGTTTCGGCAAACCAGATCTCTGCAAATCAAAATCCTGATCTTCGCGGACTACTCCATAGAAGTCTCAAAAAAGAGGAAAGCATTCCAACACATCTGCACAGAATTACGCCAGCGACAGATGAAGTTCACCTTGGCCTTCCCTGCAACTCTCCGCCTCAAAGCTCCCAACGGGGACAAGCTATCCTTTCAGGACACCTCTGAGGCGGAAGCCTTCCTGCGTTCACAGCGCGCTGAATCACACTCCGATTCCCTTCTAAGGGCCTCTCCAAGTACTCGCCCTCTGGACCAGCGAAGCCCAAGGAAAAATTCCCCAAAGCGCTTCAGATCTTCTGGGCCTAGCCACTGCAACACCCCCGCTGACAAGAAGATTTAATACCGTACTATGTTTTCCTTAGGGGCACATGTTTTGCTCGCTCCTTGGTTTTAAAGCCTCCAATGTCTGTCTACTCAGGTATCTGGCTTGTTTACGATTGACGTTTTCTTTCCATTATGGCACATGTTTTTCCTTTTATACTGCATCACCTCCTATAGCCTCACTTTGTATGGCCTCCTCCTGATCCTGCACTCATGAGAGGCCATCCGTTGCGGCTGTTGACACCGAATCATCCAGGGCGCGCATCCACCACAGCGACTGGATCGTTAGGGGGAGCTGGCCTGCACAGTGACTCTATGCCTAAAAAAGAGAAGTTCCTCCATTGTTATGTGATGTTTTTGTTTCTTGTTCCTACCCTTCCTTATCCCTCCCCTTTACTGGTCCCTTTCCCCAGCAACACCCTTCAGACACCAGACTCTCAGCCATCACTCTTTCCTCATAGCCAGTCCACCATGGTTTGCAATGCCTGTTCAGCCCTTCTCCTCAGGTTTACATATATTGTAAACAATTTGCCAGCACATAACTTACCCATGACCTTACTCACATGAAAGTCACCTCTTGGAACATGAAAGGGCTTAGGTCCCCCGTTAAGAGACTTAAAATTCTTTGTCACCTCAAAAGACTAAAAAACGATATTGCCTTGCTCCAGGAAACCCACCTATCTTCCTCTGACCTCCACCGCATGAAAAAACTCTGGGTGGGTACTGTCATAGGCTCAAGTGCACTCAATCGCAAAGCAGGGGTTATCATATTAATCCACAAAAACCTTCCCTGCGAGGTACTGTCCGTAGAAACAGATAGTCAGGGACGTTTCCTCTCCACTCACATAAAACTGGGTAACAGCCATCTAGTGATCTCTAACATATATGCCCCAAATAATCCCGGCAAAAAAATTCTTAATGAACTGTCCTCCTGGCTGCTATGCTCTCCGCACCTACCTCATATAGTTGGGGGAGATTTTAATACCACCCTGCACCCGATAGATGACAGATCCTCTTCCAAACGATCGCGTTCATCACTCACGACATCTGAACTTACACACTTCACATCCACTATGGAATCTCTTCACTTGCATGACATCTGGCGGCTTTACCACCCAGCAGATAAAGATTACACCTTTTACTCCAACCCTCACAACATCTTCACTAGAATCAATTACCTCTTCTGCACTGACAGCCTTATCCCCATGATCTCAAATTCAGATATCCACGACATAGCCATATCTGACCACACCCCCATCTCGTTCTCGCTAGATACCCCCGACTTACATCCCACTCCCAAACTTTGGCGTTTCCCCGCTTATCTCCAAAATAACTCAGACTTTCAATGCTACACGGAGAAAGCTTGATCTGAATTCTCCGGGGCCAATTCCCCTGATGTGGACAACCTGAACCTTTTCTGGGAAGCTGGGAAAGCCTTCCTCAGGGGCTGAATCATATCCTACGCTGCCTCTCTCAAGAAAAACACTTTGGTAAACTATAAGATGGCCAGTGCCAACCTGCGCTTGGCACAACGCTCTTTCTATACTAGGGACTCCCCTGACAACAGGCTACACTGGCAGGTAGCAAAAAGGGCATTTGATACTTGGGCAGATACCCTTGAATGGACACACAGGGCACATATGGAAGCCACCCTTCATAAATTTGGCAACAAAGCTGGCAAACTGTTAGCAAGGCTTTGCAAAGGCCCTTTCCGCCTGACGCACATCACATCCCTATGGGACACCGCAGGCGACAAAAAAACCTCACAACAGGACATTAACAAAATTATGCCACAATATTATTCCTCGCTATACGCCACCGACCCCATAGACATGAACACAGCCAAATCCTTCCTAGACTGACTGTCTCTACCCATGGTTTCTCCCTCCCAACTTGAAGTCCTCAATGCACCTATCTCCTTACACGAAATATCTAACGCCATCCGGAACCTAGCTCCCTCTAAAGCCCCAGGCCCAGATGGGTTTACAGGAGAATTCTATAAGGCCCTACAAACTATTACCGAGCCTGCTCTTTTCGCAGTCTATAATGGTATATGGACTGGCAGACCCTACTTACCAACTGGGAATCAGGTCATCGTCAAACTACTTTCAAAAAAAGGCAAACCCCCAAGAACCAGGTTCGTACAGACCCATCTCACTCCTAAATTTAGACGTTAAGATACTCTCAAAAATAGTAGCTTCCAGACTTGCTACCATCATTCCCTCTCCGATTCACCCAGCCCAATCAGGTTTTGTGAAAGGGAGAACAGCCACTATGAACATCCGAAAGGTGATGATGGCTCTGGAACATGCCAAAACTAACCCGGGGGGGGGACCATGCCATCATCACTCTGGACGCGGAAAAAGCCTTCGACAATGTCAGCTTCGAATGGCTATCACTGACCCTTTCGAAAATGGGCTTCACGGGCCCTTTCCAACACCTCGTACATGCCATGTACGCTTCCCCCGCGGCCAGACTGGTGGTGGCAGGCCTTCTCTCGGATGAATTCCCCCTCTACAAAGGCAAGAGACAAGGCTGCCCCTATCCCCACTCCTCTTAAACATTGCATTAGAACCCCTCTCTCAATACCTTACCCTGGAGGCCCCACTACATGGCATCAAAATAGGCTCCCAAGAACTCCGCACGTCACTCTTCGCCGATGATGTCCTCATTTTCTCAACCAACCCCTCTTCTGACATGTCCACCATCAAAACAATCTATGATGAGTTTAGAATCTGCTCAGGTCCCTGCATAAACTACAGCAAGAGCGAAATCCTCCCCATAGGCACTTTATCTGTCCCTCTGTGGGCGCAACACTCACCATTCCCAGTAGCCAATTCAGACATAACATATCTGGGCATTAAGATAGGAAGACTGCCCTCTTCTATACACCATCTCAATTATCCCCCACTGATAAAAAAAATTTCTCAAGAATTGGGTAACTGGATGGATCTGCCCCTTTCACTCCTGGGAAGATGTCACCTAGTAAAAATGGTTAGTTTCGCTTGATTACTGTACCCACTCCAAACCATACCCCTACTTCTCAAACACGCAGATATTACAAACCTAAACAAAGCCATCTCCAAATTTCTCTGGCAAAACAAAAGACCACGTATAGCCCTTGCTAAATTGTATCTTCCCAGACACGAAGGAGGGATTAGTCTCCCGAATATCAGAGCATACAACCTCTCTTGCCTACTCAGGATAGGCCTAGACTGGATATCGCAACTTTCTCGCTACTCAAATTACTCCATGGAATCTTCAATGGCCCAACCTTACTCCCTGGTGGCCTTACTTCATTGCAGGTGGAAATCTACTCCCCCACCCATACAACACAATCTTCTTCTTAGAGATACAGCCATAGCTTGTAAGGAAGTACAGAAAGCACTGAAACTTTCACCCTTTATGTCCAGACATCTCCCGTTTTAAGGAAATCCCAGCTTCTCACCAGGTTTGGAATACAAACCTTTCTCTATTTGGCAACAAAAAGGCCTCACAAATTTTTCCACCCTATGCGATTTGGAAACAGGACGCCCCCATAACTTCTCTGTCATTGCAGAAACTTTCTCCCTCCCTCAGTCCCATGCTTTACACTACGCACAATGCGTCAGCCTTATAAAAGACTCATGCAGAGAGGAACGTAAGAGATTTCAGACATCCATCATGGACCTGCTACTCCACGGTGACTCTTATAAAATCTCGGATATATACAAACCGTTTCTGATAAAGACCACTCCCTCAATTGCTTCCTCATCGGTAGCAAACTGGGGACTAAAGACCCCCTACTCCTCATCTTCGGATACTGGGATGACCAACTGCTCCCATGGTCCCCAACCACCCACCCTCTCTATAAGGACTGGGCCTTGATCGGTCTCTAGCCAGAAGACTAATTCTACAACACTGGACCTCCTCTCTTTGCCCACAGATCTCGCAACTTAAAAGGGAGCTTCTAACCTTGCTTCACAGAGACAAGCTCAACAACGATTTCAAAAAAGAACTCTCCGATAAACATTTCTTCTCAAGATGGTGGGCTTTCATGCAATCAACTCTGTCCCAAGAGGAACTACAGAACTTCGAAAATATTTCATTCTCCTACTATGACACTCCCATTACCACTCCATCCTGAGGAAGAAGACAGTCCCGTTTCCCTTCCCCACAATTGTGGAAACAGTAGCTTTAATTATCAACCATCAAGACCTCCCTCTTTCACTTCCGTATTCGCCAACCATCACCGTTCCACATGAGGTCTCATAGCACATGTCCATACCATAGCCCTAGAGGCTTTTCTTCTTCATGTAACTCTCTCGCTACTTAATACTTCAACCGACTGGTGTCTGCTCACACCCCCCCATCCTACCCACCTCCCCCCTCTTTGTTTTGCTACCAGTAGCTCCCTAAGGACCCACCCTGTTGATCCATCCAGTTATATCGTCATGGTATGGTTATCTAAAATTCCCACTATATATCCTACCCTTGTTATTGTTGTTCTTCACCCATATATAAAAGTGCATAGGCTACTGGTATATATATATATATATATATATATATATATATATATATATATATATATATATATTGTTCAAAAATGTTGATACCTTGTATTGCACTTTTCTTTCAATAAAATCTATTGAAAAAAAAAAAGATGACAATCCTCCCCAGGATGCTTTACAAGCATCCTTGTAATGGGAATGTGGCATGACAGGTCCTCTTTACAGTGAGATATGGGGTCAATAAGACCCCGCATCTCACCTCTAGGCTGGAAAGCCTAAAATAAAATTAAAAAAACGATCCTGGCTTTGATCATAGCGGTGATTAGGTAGAAGCACTGGAGGGTGGCGGGAGGGGGGGACATCCCTCTTGCCTCCCGTAAGAACGATCAAGCAGTGGAACAGCCACTATGATCATTCTTATGGTGTAGGGAATCACCGCATGAAAAAGCTAATATCTGAATGATGTCTGTAGCTCCAGGAATTATTCAGATATCCCCACACAAAGTCAAGGATGTCGTATGACGGCCGGCGGGCAGGAAGTGGTTAAAACGCATTTTTTTTTAACACAAAGTTGTCCATTTATACAATTTTTCTAACACATAGCATGTACATACCAAAAATGACACCCCAAAATATATTCTCCTGCTCCTCCTGAGTACGGAGATACCACATGTGTGAGACTTCCACAGCCTGGCCACATACAGAGGCCGAGTACAGCCGAGTATGGCTGAGCATGGCAGAGTATGGCTGGGTATGGCTGGATATGGCTGAGTATGGCTGGGTATGGCTGAGCATGGCTGGGTATGGCTGGGTATGGCAAAGTATGGCTGAGTATCACCGAGTATTGCAGAGTATGGCTGGGTATGGCAGAGTATGGCTGGGTATGGCTGGGTTTTGCAGAGTATGGCTGGGTATGGCAGAGTATGGCTGGGTATGGCAGGGTATGGCAGATTATTGCCAGGTATTGCAGGGTATTGCGGGGTATTGCAGTGTATTGCGGGGTATTGCGGAGTATTGCGGGGTATTTCAGGGTATTGCAGAGTATTGCAGAGTATTGCGGGGTATTGCAGAGTATTGCAGGGTATTGCAGGGTATTGCAGAATATTGCGGGATATTGCAGAGCATTGCAGGGTATTGCAGAGTATTGCGGGGTATTGCAGAGTATTGCAGGGTATTGCAGAGTATTGCGGGGTATTGCAGAGTATTGCAGGGTATTGCGGGGTATTGCAGAGTATTGCAGAGTATTGCACAGGGAATTGCAGAGTATTGCAGGGTATTGCAGGGTATTGCAGAGTATTGCACAGGGAATTGCAGAGTATTGCACAGGGAATTGCAGAGTAGTGCAGGGTAATGCTGAGCATGGAGGGATGGCTGAGCATGGATGGATGGATCCATGGCTGTGACTGCACATGTCACTGAGCAGCGCTGTGAGCACTACACATCCAGCCCACAGCGCTGCTGCCATCCAATCCCTCTCCCTCTGTACCGATCGGTACAGAGTGGGGAGAGAGGAACTGGCGTCATGACATGACGCCGGTTTGTTTACATGTGATTGCTCCGACATGGATTTTCCCATGTGCGCGCCCCAGGGAGCCGTTTTCTGGGATCACGTCATTGCAGAAACTT